>NC_091475.1:124249525-124932417 GCF_036971445.1 Narcine bancroftii
TCCCCGCCTCTGATTCCCCGCCTCTGATTCCCTGCCTCTGATTCCCCATCTCCGATTCCGCACATCTGATTCCCTGCCTCTGATTCCCCGCCTCTGATTCCCCGCCTCTGATTCCCTGCCTCTGATTCCCAACCTCTGATTCCCCACCTCTGATTCCCCGTGTTTGATTCCCCGCCTCTGTTTCCCCGCCTCTGATTCCCCGCCTCTGATTCCCCAACTCTAATTCCTCGCCTCTGATTCCCCATATCTGATTCCCCGCCTCTGTTTCCCCGCCTCTGATTCCCCACCCCTGTTTCCCCATATCTGATTCCCTGCCTCTGATTCCCCAACTTTGATTCCCAGCATCTGATTCCCCAGCTCTGATTCCCCGCCTCTGATTCCCCGCATCTGATTCCCTGCCTCTGATTCCCAACCTCTGATTCCCCACCTCTGATTCCCCATATCTGATCCCCAGCCTCTGTTTCCCCGCCTCTGTTTCCCCATATCTGATTCCCGGCCTCTGATTCCCCGCCTCTGATTCCCCGCCTCTGATTCCCTGCCTCTGATTCCCCATCTCCGATTCCGCACATCTGATTCCCTGCCTCTGATTCCCCGCCTCTGATTCCCCGCCTCTGATTCACTGCATCTGATTCCCAACCTCTGATTCCCCACCTCTGATTCCCCGTGTTTGATTCCCCGCCTCTGTTTCCCCGCCTCTGATTCCCCGCCTCTGATTCCTCAACTCTAATTCCCCGCCTCTGATTCCCCATATCTGATTCCCTGCCTCTGTTTCCCCGCCTCTGATTCCCTGCCCCTGTTTCCCCATATCTGATTCCCTGCCTCTGATTCCCCAACTTTGATTCCCAGCCTCTGATTCCCCAGCTCTGATTCCCCGCCTCTGATTCCCCGTGTTTGATTCCCTGCCTCTGATTCCCCGCCTCTGATTCCCCAACTCTAATTCCCCGCCTCTGATTCCCCATATCTGATTCCCTGCCTCTGTTTCCCCGCCTCTGATTCCCCGCCTCTGTTTCCCCGCCTCTGATTCCCCACCTCTGATTCCCAATATCTGATTCCCCGCCTCTGATTCCCCACCTCTGATTCCCCGCCTCTGATTCGCCAGCTATGATTCCCCGCCTCTTATTCCCCGCGTCTGATTCCCTGCCTCTGATTCCCCGCCTCTGATTCCACATCTCCGATTCACCACCTCTGATTCCCCGCGTCTGATTCCCTGCCTCTGATTCCCCATCTCTGATTCCCAATCTCTGATTCCCCAATTCTGATTCCCCGCCTCTGATTCCCCAGCTCTGATTCCTCGCCTCTGATTCCCTTCCTTTGATTCCCAACCTCTGATTCCCCAACTCTGATTTCCCATATTGATTCCCTGCGTCTGATTCCCCACCTCTGATTTCCCACATTGATTCCCTGCGTCTGATTCCCCGCCTCTGATTCCCCAACTCTGATTCCCCGCCTCTGATTCCCCAGCTCTGATTCCCCGCATCTGATTCCCCGTGTTTGATTCCCTGCCTCTGATTCCCCACCTCTGATTCCCCATATCTGATTCCCCACCTCTGTTTCCCCACCTTTGATTCCCCGCCTCTGTTTCCCAATATCTAAGTCCCCGCCTCTGATTCCCCAACTCTGATTCCCCACCTCTGATTCCCCAACTCTGATTCCCCGCCTCTGATTCCCCAGCTCTGATTCCCCGCCTCTGATTCCCCGTGTTTGATCCCCTGCCTCTGATTCCCCGCCTCTGATTCCCCATCTCTGATTCACCGCCTTTGATTCGCCACCTCTGATTCCCCATATCTGATTCCTCGCCTCTGTTTCCCCGCCTCTGATTCCCCGCCTCTGATTCGCCATATCTCATTCCCCGCCTCTGATTCCCCATCTCTGATTCCCGGACTCTGATTCCCCACCTCTGATTCCCGGCCTCTTATTCCCGGCATCTGATTCCGGCCTCTGATTCCCGGCCTCTGATTCCCTGCTTCTGATTCCCCATCTCTGATTCCGCAAATCTAATTCCCTGCCTCTGATTCCCCACCTCTGATTCCCCATATCTGATTCCCCGCCTCTGTTTCCCCGCCTCTGATTCCCCGCCTCTGTTTCCCCATATCTAAGTCCCCGCCTCTGATTCCCCAACTTTGATTCCCCACCTCTGATTCCCCAGCTCTGATTCCCCGCCTCTGATTCCCCGCATCTGATTCCATGCATCTGATTCCCAGCCTCTGATTCCCAGCCTCTGATTCCCAACCTCTGATTCCCCACCTCTGATTCCCCATATCTGATTCCACGCCTCTGTTTCCCCGCCTCTGATTCCCCGCCTCTGTTTCCCCATATCTGATCCCCGCCTCTATTTGCCCGCATCTGATTCCCCGCCTCTGTTTCCCCATATCTGATTCCCCGCCTCTGATTCCCCGCCTCTGATTCCCCGCGTCTGATTACCGGCCTCTGATTCCCCGCCTCTGATTCCCCATCTCTGATTCACAACCTCTGATTCCCCACCTCTGATACCCCATATCTGATTCCCCGCCTCTGTTTCCCCGCCTCTGATTCCCCACCTCTGATTCCCAATATCTGATTCCCCGCCTCTGATTCCCCACCTCTGATTCCCCGCCTCTGATTCGCCAGCTATGATTCCCCGCCTCTGATTCCCCGTGTTTGATTCCCTGCCTCTGATTCCCCAACTCTGATTCCCCAACTCTGATTCACCGCCTTTGATTCGCCACCTCTGATTCCCCATATCTGATTCCCCGCCTCTGTTTCCCCGCCTCTGATTCCCCGCCTCTGATTCCCCATATCTCATTCCCCGCCTCTGAATCCCCATCTCTGATTCCCGGACTCTGATTCCCCACCTCTGATTCCCTGCTACTGATTCTGATTCCCTGCCTTTGATTCCCCATCTCTGATTCCGCACATCTGATTCCCTGCCTCTGATTCCCCATCTCTGATTCCCCATATCTGATTCCCAGCTTCTGTTTCCCCGCCTCTGATTCCCCGCCTCTGTTTCCCAATATTTAAGTCCCCGCCTCTGATTCCACAACTCTAATTCCCCACCTCTGATTCCACAGCTCTGATTCCCCGCCTCTGATTCCCCGCATCTGATTCCCTGCATCTGATTCCAAGCCTCTTATTCCCTGCCTCTGATTCCCAACCTCTGATTCCCCACCTCTGATTCCCCATATCTGATTCTCAGCCTCTGTTTCCCCGCCTCTGATTCCCCGCCTCTGTTTCCCCATATCTGATTCCCGGCCTCTGGTTCCCCGCCTCTGATTCCCCGCCTCTGATTCCCTGCCTCTGATTCCCCATCTCCGATTCCGCACATCTGATTCCCTGCCTCTGATTCCCCGCCTCTGATTCCCCGCCTCTGATTCCCTGCCTCTGATTCCCAACCTCTGATTCCCCACCTCTGATTCCCCGTGTTTGATTCCCCGCCTCTGTTTCCCCGCCTCTGATTCCCCGCCTCTGATTCCCCAACTCTAATTCCTCGCCTCTGATTCCCCATATCTGATTCCCCGCCTCTGTTTCCCCGCCTCTGATTCCCCACCCCTGTTTCCCCATATCTGATTCCCTGCCTCTGATTCCCCAACTTTGATTCCCAGCATCTGATTCCCCAGCTCTGATTCCCCGCCTCTGATTCCCCGCATCTGATTCCCTGCCTCTGATTCCCAACCTCTGATTCCCCACCTCTGATTCCCCATATCTGATCCCCAGCCTCTGTTTCCCCGCCTCTGTTTCCCCATATCTGATTCCCGGCCTCTGATTCCCCGCCTCTGATTCCCCGCCTCTGATTCCCTGCCTCTGATTCCCCATCTCCGATTCCGCACATCTGATTCCCTGCCTCTGATTCCCCGCCTCTGATTCCCCGCCTCTGATTCACTGCATCTGATTCCCAACCTCTGATTCCCCACCTCTGATTCCCCGTGTTTGATTCCCCGCCTCTGTTTCCCCGCCTCTGATTCCCCGCCTCTGATTCCTCAACTCTAATTCCCCGCCTCTGATTCCCCATATCTGATTCCCTGCCTCTGTTTCCCCGCCTCTGATTCCCTGCCCCTGTTTCCCCATATCTGATTCCCTGCCTCTGATTCCCCAACTTTGATTCCCAGCCTCTGATTCCCCAGCTCTGATTCCCCGCCTCTGATTCCCCGTGTTTGATTCCCTGCCTCTGATTCCCCGCCTCTGATTCCCCAACTCTAATTCCCCGCCTCTGATTCCCCATATCTGATTCCCTGCCTCTGTTTCCCCGCCTCTGATTCCCCGCCTCTGTTTCCCCGCCTCTGATTCCCCACCTCTGATTCCCAATATCTGATTCCCCGCCTCTGATTCCCCACCTCTGATTCCCCGCCTCTGATTCGCCAGCTATGATTCCCCGCCTCTTATTCCCCGCGTCTGATTCCCTGCCTCTGATTCCCCGCCTCTGATTCCACATCTCCGATTCACCACCTCTGATTCCCCGCGTCTGATTCCCTGCCTCTGATTCCCCATCTCTGATTCCCAATCTCTGATTCCCCAATTCTGATTCCCCGCCTCTGATTCCCCAGCTCTGATTCCTCGCCTCTGATTCCCTTCCTTTGATTCCCAACCTCTGATTCCCCAACTCTGATTTCCCATATTGATTCCCTGCGTCTGATTCCCCACCTCTGATTTCCCACATTGATTCCCTGCGTCTGATTCCCCGCCTCTGATTCCCCAACTCTGATTCCCCGCCTCTGATTCCCCAGCTCTGATTCCCCGCATCTGATTCCCCGTGTTTGATTCCCTGCCTCTGATTCCCCACCTCTGATTCCCCATATCTGATTCCCCGCCTCTGTTTCCCCACTTTTGATTCCCCGCCTCTGTTTCCCAATATCTAAGTCCCCGCCTCTGATTCCCCAACTCTGATTCCCCAACTCTGATTCCCCACCTCTGATTCCCCAACTCTGATTCCCCGCCTCTGATTCCCCAGCTCTGATTCCCCGCCTCTGATTCCCCGTGTTTGATCCCCTGCCTCTGATTCCCCGCCTCTGATTCCCCATCTCTGATTCACCGCCTTTGATTCGCCACCTCTGATTCCCCATATCTGATTCCTCGCCTCTGTTTCCCCGACTCTGATTCCCCGCCTCTGATTCCCCATATCTCATTCCCCGCCTCTGATTCCCCATCTCTGATTCCCGGACTCTGATTCCCCACCTCTGATTCCCGGCCTCTTATTCCCGGCATCTGATTCCGGCCTCTGATTCCCGGCCTCTGATTCCCTGCTTCTGATTCCCCATCTCTGATTCCGCAAATCTAATTCCCTGCCTCTGATTCCCCACCTCTGATTCCCCATATCTGATTCCCCGCCTCTGTTTCCCCGCCTCTGATTCCCCGCCTCTGTTTCCCCATATCTAAGTCCCCGCCTCTGATTCCCCAACTTTGATTCCCCACCTCTGATTCCCCAGCTCTGATTCCCCGCCTCTGATTCCCCGCATCTGATTCCATGCATCTGATTCCCAGCCTCTGATTCCCAGCCTCTGATTCCCAACCTCTGATTCCCCACCTCTGATTCCCCATATCTGATTCCACGCCTCTGTTTCCCCGCCTCTGATTCCCCGCCTCTGATTCCCCATATCTGATCCCCGCCTCTATTTGCCCGCATCTGATTCCCCGCCTCTGTTTCCCCATATCTGATTCCCCGCCTCTGATTCCCCGCCTCTGATTCCCCGCGTCTGATTACCGGCCTCTGATTCCCCGCCTCTGATTCCCCATCTCTGATTCACAACCTCTGATTCCCCACCTCTGATACCCCATATCTGATTCCCCGCCTCTGTTTCCCCGCCTCTGATTCCCCACCTCTGATTCCCAATATCTGATTCCCCGCCTCTGATTCCCCACCTCTGATTCCCCGCCTCTGATTCGCCAGCTATGATTCCCCGCCTCTGATTCCCCGTGTTTGATTCCCTGCCTCTGATTCCCCAACTCTGATTCCCCAACTCTGATTCACCGCCTTTGATTCGCCACCTCTGATTCCCCATATCTGATTCCCCGCCTCTGTTTCCCCGCCTCTGATTCCCCGCCTCTGATTCCCCATATCTCATTCCCCGCCTCTGAATCCCCATCTCTGATTCCCGGACTCTGATTCCCCACCTCTGATTCCCTGCTACTGATTCTGATTCCCTGCCTTTGATTCCCCATCTCTGATTCCGCACATCTGATTCCCTGCCTCTGATTCCCCATCTCTGATTCCCCATATCTGATTCCCAGCTTCTGTTTCCCCGCCTCTGATTCCCCGCCTCTGTTTCCCAATATTTAAGTCCCCGCCTCTGATTCCACAACTCTAATTCCCCACCTCTGATTCCACAGCTCTGATTCCCCGCCTCTGATTCCCCGCATCTGATTCCCTGCATCTGATTCCAAGCCTCTTATTCCCTGCCTCTGATTCCCAACCTCTGATTCCCCACCTCTGATTCCCCATATCTGATTCTCAGCCTCTGTTTCCCCGCCTCTGATTCCCCGCCTCTGTTTCCCCATATCTGATTCCCGGCCTCTGGTTCCCCGCCTCTGATTCCCCGCCTCTGATTCCCTGCCTCTGATTCCCCATCTCCGATTCCGCACATCTGATTCCCTGCCTCTGATTCCCCGCCTCTGATTCCCCGCCTCTGATTCCCTGCCTCTGATTCCCAACCTCTGATTCCCCACCTCTGATTCCCCGTGTTTGATTCCCCGCCTCTGTTTCCCCGCCTCTGATTCCCCGCCTCTGATTCCCCAACTCTAATTCCCCGCCTCTGATTCCCCATATCTGATTCCCCGCCTCTGTTTCCCCGCCTCTGATTCCCCACCCCTGTTTCCCCATATCTGATTCCCTGCCTCTGATTCCCCAACTTTGATTCCCAGCATCTGATTCCCCAGCTCTGATTCCCCGCCTCTGATTCCCCGCATCTGATTCCCTGCCTCTGATTCCCAACCTCTGATTCCCCACCTCTGATTCCCCATATCTGATCCCCAGCCTCTGTTTCCCCGCCTCTGTTTCCCCATATCTGATTCCCGGCCTCTGATTCCCCGCCTCTGATTCCCCGCCTCTGATTCCCTGCCTCTGATTCCCCATCTCCGATTCCGCACATCTGATTCCCTGCCTCTGATTCCCCGCCTCTGATTCCCCGCCTCTGATTCCCTGCATCTGATTCCCAACCTCTGATTCCCCACCTCTGATTCCCCGTGTTTGATTCCCCGCCTCTGTTTCCCCGCCTCTGATTCCCCGCCTCTGATTCCTCAACTCTAATTCCCCGCCTCTGATTCCCCATATCTGATTCCCTGCCTCTGTTTCCCCGCCTCTGATTCCCCGCCCCTGTTTCCCCATATCTGATTCCCTGCCTCTGATTCCCCAACTTTGATTCCCAGCCTCTGATTCCCCAGCTCTGATTCCCCGCCTCTGATTCCCCGTGTTTGATTCCCTGCCTCTGATTCCCCGCCTCTGATTCCCCAACTCTAATTCCCCGCCTCTGATTCCCCATATCTGATTCCCTGCCTCTGTTTCCCCGCCTCTGATTCCCCGCCTCTGTTTCCCCGCCTCTGATTCCCCACCTCTGATTCCCAATATCTGATTCCCCGCCTCTGATTCCCCACCTCTGATTCCCCGCCTCTGATTCGCCAGCTATGATTCCCCGCCTCTTATTCCCCGCGTCTGATTCCCTGCCTCTGATTCCCCGCCTCTGATTCCACATCTCCGATTCACCACCTCTGATTCCCCGCGTCTGATTCCCTGCCTCTGATTCCCCATCTCTGATTCCCCATCTCTGATTCCCCAATTCTGATTCCCCTCCTCTGATTCCCCGTGTTTGATTCCCTGCCTCTGATTCCCGTCCTCTGATTCCCCATCTCTGATTCACCGCCTTTGATTCACCACCTCTGAGTCGCCATATCTGATTCCCCGCCTCTGTTTCCCCGCCTCTGATTCCCCGCCTCTGATTCCCCATATCTCATTCCCCGCCTCTGAATCCCAATCTCTGATTCCCGGACTCTGATTCCCCACCTCTGATTTCCGGCCTCTTATTCCCGGCATCTGATTCCGGCCTCTGATTCCCGGCCTTGATTCCCTGCTTCTGATTCTGATTCCCAGCCTTTGATTCCCCATCTCTGATTCCGCACATCTGATTCCCTGCCTCTGATTCCCCATCTCTGATTCCCCATATCTGATTCCCCGCCTCTGATTCCCTGCCTCTGTTTCCCAATATCTAAGTCCCCGCCTCTGATTCCCCAACTCTGATTCCCCACCTCTGATTCCCCAGCTCTGATTCCCCGCCTCTGATTCCCCGCATCTGATTCCCTGCATCTGATTCCAAGCCTCTGATTCCCTGCCTCTGATTCCCAACCTCTGATTCCCCACCTCTGATTCCCCATATCTGATTCCCAGCCTCTGTTTCCCCGCCTCTGATTCCCCGCCTCTGTTTCCCCATATCTGATTCCCGGCCTCTGATTCCCCGCCTCTGATTCCCCGCCTCTGATTCCCTATCTCCGATTCCGCACATCTGATTCCCTGCCTCTGATTCCCCGCCTCTGATTCCCCGCCTCTGATTCCCTGCCTCTGATTCCCAACCTCTGATTCCCCACCTCTGATTCCCCGTGTTTGATTCCCCGCCTCTGTTTCCCCGCCTCTGATTCCCCGCCTCTGATTCCCCAACTCTAATTACCCGCCTCTGATTCCCCATATCTGATTCCCCGCCTCTGTTTCCCCGCCTCTGATTCCCCGCCCCTGTTTCCCCATATCTGATTCCCTGCCTCTGATTCCCCAACTTTCATTCCCAGCCTCTGATTCCCCAGCTCTGATTCCCCGCCTCTGATTCCCCGTGTTTGATTCCCTGCCTCTGATTCCCCGCCTCTGATTCCCCATCTCTGATTCACCACCTTTGATTCACCACCTCTGATTCCCCATATCTGATTCCCCACCTCTGTTTTCCCGCCTCTGATTCCCCGCCTCTGATTCTCCATATCTCATTCCCCGCCTCTGAATCCCCATCTCTGATTCCCGGACTCTGATTCCCCACCTCTGATTCCCGGCCTCTTATTCCCAGCATCTGATTCCAGGCCTCTGATTCCCGGCCTCTGACTCCCCGCTTCTGATTCTGTTTCCCTGCCTCTGATTCCCCATCTCTGATTCCGCACATCTGATTACCTGCCTCTGATTCCCCACCTCTGATTCCCCATATCTGATTCCCCGCCTCTGATTCCCCGCATCCGATTCCCCATATCTGATTCCCCGCCTCTGTTTCCCCGCCCCTGATTCCCCGCCTCTGTTTCCCCATATCTGATTCCCCGCCTCTGATTCCCAACTATGATTCCCCGCCTCTGATTCCCCAGCTCTGATTCCCTGCCTCTGATTCCCCACGTTCTATTCCCTGCCTCTGATTCCCCGCCTGTGATTCCCCATCTCTGATAAACCACCTCTGATTCCCCACCACTGATTCCCCATATCTAATTCCCCGCCTCTGTTTGCCCGCCTCTGATTCCCCACCTCTGATTCCCCATATCTAATTCCCCGCCTCTGTTTGCCCGCCTCTGATTCCCCGCCTCTGTTTCCCCATATCTGATTCCCCGCCTCTGAATCCCCAACTCTGATTCCCTGCCTCTGATTCCCCAGCTCTGATTCCCCGCCTTTGATTCCCCCGTCTGATTCCCAGCCTCTGAAACCCCGTGTCTGATTTCTTGCCTCTGATTCCCCGCCTCTGATTCCCCATCTCTGATTCACAGCCTCTGATTCCCCACCTCTGATTCCCCATCTCTAATTCCGCACATCTGATTCCCTGCCTCTGATTCCCCGACTCTGATCCCAACCTCTGATTCCCCAGCTCTGATTCCCCGCCTCTGATTCCCCAACTCTGATTCCCCGCCTCTGATTCCCCAGCTCTGATTCCCCGCCTCTGATTCCCCGTGTTTGATACCCTGCCTCTGATTCCACGCCTCTGATTCCCCATCTCTGATTCATCGCCTTTGATTCGCCACCTCTGATTCCCCATATCTGATTCCTCGCCTCTGTTTCCCCGCCTCTGATTCCCCGCCTCTGATTCCCCATATCTCATTCCCCGCCTCTGATTCCCCATCTCTGATTCCCGGACTCTGATTCCCCACCTCTGATTCCCGGCCTCTTATTCCCGGCATCTGATTCCGGCCTCTGATTCCCCACCTCTGATTCCCCATATCTGATTCCCCACCTCTGTTTCCCGGCCTCTGATTCCCCGCTTCTGATTCTGAATTCCTGCCTCTGATTCCCCATCTCTGATTCCGCACATCTGATTCCCTGCCTCTGATTCCCCACCTCTGATTCCCCATATCTGAATTCCCGCCTCTGTTTCCCCGCCTCTGATTCCCCGCCTCTGTTTCCCCATATCTAATTCCCAACCTCTGATGCCCCAACTCTGATTCCCTGCCTCTGATTCCCCGCGTTCTATTCCCTGCCTCTGATTCCCCGCCTGTGATTCCCCATCTCTGATTCACCACCTCTGATTCCCCACCTCTGATTCCCCATATCTAATTCCCCGCCTCTGTTTGCCCGACTCTGATCCCCGCCTCTGTTTCCCCATATCTGATTCCCCGCCTCTGAATCCCCAACTCTGATTCCCTGCCTCTGATTCCCCAGCTCTGATTCCCCGCCTTTGATTCCCCCGTCTGATTCCCAGCCTCTGAAACCCCGTGTCTGATTTCTTGCCTCTGATTCCCCGCCTCTGATTCCCCATCTCTGATTCACAGCCTCTGATTCCCCACCTCTGATTCCCCATCTCTGATTCCGCACATCTGATTCCCTGCCTCTGATTCCACGACTCTGATCCCCACCTCTGATTCCGCAGCTCTGATTCCCCGCCTCTGATTCCCGGCCTCTTATTCCCAGCATCTGATTCCAGGCCTCTGATTCCCGGCCTCTGACTCCCCGCTTCTGATTCTGATTCCCTGACTCTGATTCCCCATCTCTGATTCCGCACATCTGATTACCTGCCTCTGATTCCCCACCTCTGATTCCCCATATCTGATTCCCCGCCTCTGTTTCCACGCCTCTGATACCCCGCCTCTGTTTCCCCATATCTAATTCCCCACCTCTGATGCCCCAACTCTGATTCCCCGCCTCTGATTCCACAGCTCTGATTCCCCGCCTCTGATTCCCCACATCCGATTCCCCATATCTGATTCCCCGCCTCTGTTTCCCCGCCCCTGATTCCCCGCCTCTGTTTCCCCATATCTGATTCCCCGCCTCTGATTCCCAACTATGATTCCCCGCCTCTTATTCCCCAGCTCTGATTCCCTGCCTCTGATTCCCCGCGTTCTATTCCCTGCCTCTGATTCCCCGCCTGTGATTCCCCATCTCTGATTCACCACCTCTGATTCCCCACCACTGATTCCCCATATCTAATTCCCCACCTCTGTTTGCCCGCCTCTGATTCCCCGCCTCTGTTTCCCCATATCTGATTCCCCGCCTCTGAATTCCCAACTCTGATTCCCTGCCTCTGATTCCCCAGCTTCATTCCCCGCCTTTGATTCCCCCCGTCTGATTCCCAGCCTCTGAATCCCCGTGTCTGATAACCTGCCTCTGATTCCCCGCCTCTGATTCCCCATCTCAGATTCACCGCCTCTGATTCCCCACCTCTGATTCCCCATCTCTGATTCCGCACATCCGATTCCCTGCCTCTGATTCCCCGACTCTGATTCCCCACCTCTGATTCCCCAGCTCTGATTCCCCGCCTCTGATTCCCCAACTCTGATTCCCCGCCTCTGATTCCCCAGCTCTGATTCCCCGCCTCTGATTCCCCGTGTTTGATCCCCTGCCTCTGATTCCCCAGCTCTGATTCCCCATCTCTGATTCACCGCCTTTGATTATCCACCTCTGATTCCCCATATCTGATTCCTCGCCACTGTTTCCCCGCCTCTGATTCCCCGCCTCTGATTCCCCATATCTCATTCCCCGCCTCTGATTCCCCATCTCTGATTCCCGGACTCTGATTCCCCACCTCTGATTCCCGACCTCTTATTCCCGGCATCTGATTCCGGCCTGTGATTCCCGGCCTCTGATTCCCTGCTTCTGTTTCTGATTCCCTGCCTCTGATTCCCCATTTCTGATTCCGCACATCTAATTCCCTGCCTCTGATTCCCCACCTCTGATTCCCCATATCTGAATCCCCGCCTCTGTTTCCCCGTCTCTGATTCCCCGCCTCTGTTTCCCCATATCTAAGTCCCCGCCTCTGATTCCCCAAGTTTGATTCCCCACCTCTGATTCCCCAGCTCTGATTCCCCGCCTCTGATTCCCCACCTCTGATTCCACATATCTGATTCCCAGCCTCTGTTTCCCCGCCTCTGATTCCCCGCCTCTGTTTCCCCATATCTGATTCCCTGCCTCTGATTCCCCAACTTTGATTCCCAGCCTCTGATTCCCCAGCTCTGATTCCCCGCCTCTGATTCCCCGTGTTTGATTCCCTGCCTCTGATTCCCCGCCTCTGATTCCCCATCTCTGATTCACCGCCTTTGATTCGCCACCTCTGATTCCCCATATCTGATTCCCCACCTCTGTTTCCCCGACTCTGATTCCCCGCCTCTGATTCTCCATATCTCATTCCCCGCCTCTGACTCCCCATCTCTGATTCCCGGACTCTGATACCCCACCTCTGATTCCCGGCCTCTTATTCCCAGCATCTGATTCCAGGCCTCTGATTCCCGGCCTCTGACTCCCCGCTTCTGATTCTGATTCCCTGACTCTGATTCCCCATCTCTGATTCCGGACATCTGATTACCTGCCTCTGATTCCCCACCTCTGATTCCCCATATCTGATTCCCCGCCTCTGTTTCCACGCCTCTGATACCCCGCCTCTGTTTCCCCATATCTAATTCCCCACCTCTGATGCCCCAACTCTGATTCCCCGCCTCTGATTCCACAGCTCTGATTCCCCGCCTCTGATTCCCCACATCCGATTCCCCATATCTGATTCCCCGCCTCTGTTTCCCCGCCCCTGATTCCCCGCCTCTGTTTCCCCATATCTGATTCCCCGCCTCTTATTCCCAACTATGATTCCCCGCCTCTTATTCCCCAGCTCTGATTCCCTGCCTCTGATTCCCCTCGTTCTATTCCCTGCCTCTTAATCCCCGCCTGTGATTCCCCATCTCTGATTCACCACCTCTGATTCCCCACCACTGATTCCCCATATCTAATTCCCCACCTCTGTTTGCCCGCCTCTGATTCCCCGCCTCTGTTTCCCCATATCTGATTCCCCGCCTCTGAATTCCCAACTCTGATTCCCTGCCTCTGATTCCCCAGCTTCATTCCCCGCCTTTGATTCCCCCCGTCTGATTCCCAGCCTCTGAATCCCCGTGTCTGATAACCTGCCTCTGATTCCCCGCCTCTGATTCCCCATCTCAGATTCACCGCCTCTGATTCCCCACCTCTGATTCCCCATCTCTGATTCCACACATCCGATTCCCTGCCTCTGATTCCTCGACTCTGATTCCCCACCTCTGATTCCCCAGCTCTGATTCCCCGCCTCTGATTCCCCAACTCTGATTCCCCGCCTCTGATTCCCCAGCTCTGATTCCCCGCCTCTGATTCCCCGTGTTTGATCCCCTGCCTCTGATTCCCCAGCTCTGATTCCCCATCTCTGATTCACCGCCTTTGATTCGCCACCTCTGATTCCCCATATCTGATTCCTCGCCACTGTTTCCCCGCCTCTGATTCCCCGCCTCTGATTCCCCATATCTCATTCCCCGCCTCTGATTCCCCATCTCTGATTCCCGGACTCTGATTCCCCACCTCTGATTCCCGACCTCTTATTCCCGGCATCTGATTCCGGCCTGTGATTCCCGGCCTCTGATTCCCTGCTTCTGTTTCTGATTCCCTGCCTCTGATTCCCCATTTCTGATTCCGCACATCTAATTCCCTGCCTCTGATTCCCCACCTCTGATTCCCCATATCTGAATCCCCGCCTCTGTTTCCCCGTCTCTGATTCCCCGCCTCTGTTTCCCCATATCTAAGTCCCCGCCTCTGATTCCCCAACTTTGATTCCCCACCTCTGATTCCCCAGCTCTGATTCCCCGCCTCTGATTCCCCACCTCTGATTCCACATATCTGATTCCCAGCCTCTGTTTCCCCGCCTCTGATTCCCCGCCTCTGTTTCCCCATATCTGATTCCCGGCCTCTGATTCCCCGCCTCTGATTCCCCGCCTCTGATTCCCTGCCTCTGATTCCCCATCTCTGATTCCGCACATCTGATTCCCTGCCTCTCATTCCCCGCCTCTGATTCCCCGCCTCTGATTCCCTGCCTCTGATTCCCAACCTCTGATTCCCCACCTCTGATTCCCAGTGTTTGATTCCCCGCCTCTGTTTCCCCGCCTCTGATTCCCCGCCTCTGATTCCCCAACTCTAATTCCCCGCCTCCGATTCCCCATATCTGATTCCCCGCCTCTGTTTCCCCGCCTCTGATTCCCCGCCCCTGTTTCCCCATATCTGATTCCCTGCCTCTGATTCCCCAACTTTGATTCCCAGCCTCTGATTCCCCAGCTCTGATTCCCCGCCTCTGATTCCCCGCATCTGATTCCCTGCATCTGATTCCAAGCCTCTGATTCCCTGCCTCTGATTCCCAACCTCTGATTCCCCACCTCTGATTCCCCATATCTGAATCCCAGCCTCTGTTTCCCCGCCTCTGATTCCCCGCCTCTGTTTCCCCATATCTGATTCCCGGCCTCTGATTCCCCGCCTCTGATTCCCCGCCTCTGATTCCCTGCCTCTGATTCCCCATCTCCGATTCCGCACATCTGATTCCCTGCCTCTGATTCCCCGCCTCTGATTCCCCGCCTCTGATTCCCTGCCTCTGATTTCCAACCTCTGATTCCCCACCTCTGATTCCCCGTGTTTGATTCCCCGCCTATGTTTCCCCGCCTCTGATTCCCCGCCTCTGTTTCCCAATATCTAAGTCCCCGCCTCTGATTCCCGAACTCTAATTCCCCACCTCTGATTACCCAGCTCTGATTCCCCGCCTCTGATTCCCTGCATCTGATTCCCTGCATCTGATTCCAAGCCTCTGATTCCCCATCTCTGATAAACCACCTCTGATTCCCCACCACTGATTCCCCATATCTAATTCCCCGCCTCTGTTTGCCCGCCTCTGTTTCCCCATATCTGATTCCCGGCCTCTGGTTCCCCGCCTCTGATTCCCTGCCTCTGATTCCCCATCTCCGATTCCGCACATCTGATTCGCTGCCTCTGATTCCCCGCCTCTGATTCCCTGCCTCTGATTCCCAACCTCTGATTCCCCACCTCTGATTCCCCGTGTTTGATTCCCCGCCTCTGTATCCCCGCCTCTGATTCCCCGCCTCTGATTCCCCGCCTCTGATTCCCTGCCTCTGATTCCCCATCTCCGATTCCGCACATCTGATTCCCTGCCTCTCATTCCCCGCCTCTGATTCCCCGCCTCTGTTTCCCCGCCTCTGATTCCCCGCCCCTGTTTCCCCATATCTGATTCCCTGCCTCTGATTCCCCAACTTTGATTCCCAGCCTCTGATTCCCCAGCTCTCATTCCCCGCCTCTGATTCCCCGCATCTGATTCCCTGCATCTGATTCCCCGCCTCTGTTTCCCCGCCTCTGATTCCCCGCCTCTGATTCCCCATATCTCATTCCCCGCCTCTGAATCCCCATCTCTGATTCCCGGACTCTGATTCCCCACCTCTGATTCCCTGCTACTGATTCTGATTCCCTGCCTTTGATTCCCCATCTCTGATTCCGCACATCTGATTCCCTGCCTCTGATTCCCCATCTCTAATTCCCCATATCTGATTCCCCGCTTCTGTTTCCCCGCCTCTGATTCCCCGCCTCTGTTTCCCAATATCTAAGTCCCCGCCTCTGATTCCCCAACTCTAATTCCCCACCTCTGATTCCCCAGCTCTGATTCCGCACATCTGATTACCTGCCTCTGATTCCCCACCTCTGATTCCCCATATCTGATTCCCCGCCTCTGATTCCCCGCATCCGATTCCCCATATCTGATTCCCCGCCTCTGTTTCCCCGCCCCTGATTCCCCGCCTCTGTTTCCCCATATCTGATTCCCCGCCTCTGATTCCCAACTATGATTCACCGCCTCTGATTCCCCAGCTCTGATTCCCTGCCTCTGATTCCCCACGTTCTATTCCCTGCCTCTGATTCCCCGCCTGTGATTCCCCATCTCTGATAAACCACCTCTGATTCCCCACCACTGATTCCCCATATCTAATTCCCCGCCTCTGTTTGCCCGCCTCTGATTCCCCACCTCTGATTCCCCATATCTAATTCCCCGCCTCTGTTTGCCCGCCTCTGATTCCCCGCCTCTGTTTCCCCATATCTGATTCCCCGCCTCTGAATCCCCAACTCTGATTCCCTGCCTCTGATTCCCCAGCTCTGATTCCCCGCCTTTGATTCCCCCGTCTGATTCCCAGCCTCTGAAACCCCGTGTCTGATTTCTTGCCTCTGATTCCCCGCCTCTGATTCCCCATTTCTGATTCACAGCCTCTGATTCCCCACCTCTGATTCCCCATCTCTAATTCCGCACATCTGATTCCCTGCCTCTGATTCCCCGACTCTGATCCCAACCTCTGATTCCCCAGCTCTGATTCCCCGCCTCTGATTCCCCAACTCTGATTCCCCGCCTCTGATTCCCCAGCTCTGATTCCCCGCCTCTGATTCCCCGTGTTTGATACCCTGCCTCTGATTCCACGCCTCTGATTCCCCATCTCTGATTCATCGCCTTTGATTCGCCACCTCTGATTCCCCATATCTGATTCCTCGCCTCTGTTTCCCCGCCTCTGATTCCCCGCCTCTGATTCCCCATATCTCATTCCCCGCCTCTGATTCCCCATCTCTGATTCCCGGACTCTGATTCCCCACCTCTGATTCCCGGCCTCTTATTCCCGGCATCTGATTCCGGCCTCTGATTCCCCACCTCTGATTCCCCATATCTGATTCCCCACCTCTGTTTCCCGGCCTCTGATTCCCCGCTTCTGATTCTGAATTCCTGCCTCTGATTCCCCATCTCTGATTCCGCACATCTGATTCCCTGCCTCTGATTCCCCACCTCTGATTCCCCATATCTGATTTCCCGCCTCTGTTTCCCCGCCTCTGATTCCCCGCCTCTGTTTCCCCATATCTAATTCCCAACCTCTGATGCCCCAACTCTGATTCCCTGCCTCTGATTCCCCGCGTTCTATTCCCTGCCTCTGATTCCCCGCCTGTGATTCCCCATCTCTGATTCACCACCTCTGATTCCCCACCTCTGATTCCCCATATCTAATTCCCCGCCTCTGTTTGCCCGACTCTGATCCCCGCCTCTGTTTCCCCATATCTGATTCCCCGCCTCTGAATCCCCAACTCTGATTCCCTGCCTCTGATTCCCCAGCTCTGATTCCCCGCCTTTGATTCCCCCGTCTGATTCCCAGCCTCTGAAACCCCGTGTCTGATTTCTTGCCTCTGATTCCCCGCCTCTGATTCCCCATCTCTGATTCACAGCCTCTGATTCCCCACCTCTGATTCCCCATCTCTGATTCCGCACATCTGATTCCCTGCCTCTGATTCCACGACTCTGATCCCCACCTCTGATTCCGCAGCTCTGATTCCCCGCCTCTGATTCCCGGCCTCTTATTCCCAGCATCTGATTCCAGGCCTCTGATTCCCGGCCTCTGACTCCCCGCTTCTGATTCTGATTCCCTGACTCTGATTCCCCATCTCTGATTCCGCACATCTGATTACCTGCCTCTGATTCCCCACCTCTGATTCCCCATATCTGATTCCCCGCCTCTGTTTCCACGCCTCTGATACCCCGCCTCTGTTTCCCCATATCTAATTCCCCACCTCTGATGCCCCAACTCTGATTCCCCGCCTCTGATTCCACAGCTCTGATTCCCCGCCTCTGATTCCCCACATCCGATTCCCCATATCTGATTCCCCGCCTCTGTTTCCCCGCCCCTGATTCCCCGCCACTGTTTCCCCATATCTGATTCCCCGCCTCTGATTCCCAACTATGATTCCCCGCCTCTTATTCCCCAGCTCTGATTCCCTGCCTCTGATTCCCCGCGTTCTATTCCCTGCCTCTGATTCCCCGCCTGTGATTCCCCATCTCTGATTCACCACCTCTGATTCCCCACCACTGATTCCCCATATCTAATTCCCCACCTCTGTTTGCCCGCCTCTGATTCCCCGCCTCTGTTTCCCCATATCTGATTCCCCGCCTCTGAATTCCCAACTCTGATTCCCTGCCTCTGATTCCCCAGCTTCATTCCCCGCCTTTGATTCCCCCCGTCTGATTCCCAGCCTCTGAATCCCCGTGTCTGATAACCTGCCTCTGATTCCCCGCCTCTGATTCCCCATCTCAGATTCACCGCCTCTGATTCCCCACCTCTGATTCCCCATCTCTGATTCCGCACATCCGATTCCCTGCCTCTGATTCCCCGACTCTGATTCCCCACCTCTGATTCCCCAGCTCTGATTCCCCGCCTCTGATTCCCCAACTCTGATTCCCCGCCTCTGATTCCCCAGCTCTGATTCCCCGCCTCTGATTCCCCGTGTTTGATCCCCTGCCTCTGATTCCCCAGCTCTGATTCCCCATCTCTGATTCACCGCCTTTGATTATCCACCTCTTATTCCCCATATCTGATTCCTCGCCACTGTTTCCCCGCCTCTGATTCCCCGCCTCTGATTCCCCATATCTCATTCCCCGCCTCTGATTCCCCATCTCTGATTCCCGGACTCTGATTCCCCACCTCTGATTCCCGACCTCTTATTCCCGGCATCTGATTCCGGCCTGTGATTCCCGGCCTCTGATTCCCTGCTTCTGTTTCTGATTCCCTGCCTCTGATTCCCCATTTCTGATTCCGCACATCTAATTCCCTGCCTCTGATTCCCCACCTCTGATTCCCCATATCTGAATCCCCGCCTCTGTTTCCCCGTCTCTGATTCCCCGCCTCTGTTTCCCCATATCTAAGTCCCCGCCTCTGATTCCCCAACTTTGATTCCCCACCTCTGATTCCCCAGCTCTGATTCCCCGCCTCTGATTCCCCACCTCTGATTCCACATATCTGATTCCCAGCCTCTGTTTCCCCGCCTCTGATTCCCCGCCTCTGTTTCCCCATATCTGATTCCCTGCCTCTGATTCCCCAACTTTGATTCCCAGCCTCTGATTCCCCAGCTCTGATTCCCCGCCTCTGATTCCCCGTGTTTGATTCCCTGCCTCTGATTCCCCGCCTCTGATTCCCCATCTCTGATTCACCGCCTTTGATTCGCCACCTCTGATTCCCCATATCTGATTCCCCACCTCTGTTTCCCCGCCTCTGATTCCCCGCCTCTGATTCTCCATATCTCATTCCCCGCCTCTGACTCCCCATCTCCGATTCCCGGACTCTGATACCCCACCTCTGATTCCCGGCCTCTTATTCCCAGCATCTGATTCCAGGCCTCTGATTCCCGGCCTCTGACTCCCCGCTTCTGATTCTGATTCCCTGACTCTGATTCCCCATCTCTGATTCCGCAGATCTGATTACCTGCCTCTGATTCCCCACCTCTGATTCCCCATATCTGATTCCCCGCCTCTGTTTCCACGCCTCTGATACCCCGCCTCTGTTTCCCCATATCTAATTCCCCACCTCTGATGCCCCAACTCTGATTCCCCGCCTCTGATTCCACAGCTCTGATTCCCCGCCTCTGATTCCCCACATCCGATTCCCCATATCTGATTCCCCGCCTCTGTTTCCCCGCCCCTGATTCCCCGCCTCTGTTTCCCCATATCTGATTCCCCGCCTCTGATTCCCAACTATGATTCCCCGCCTCTTATTCCCCAGCTCTGATTCCCTGCCTCTGATTCCCCGCGTTCTATTCCCTGCCTCTGATTCCCCGCCTGTGATTCCCCATCTCTGATTCACCACCTCTGATTCCCCACCACTGATTCCCCATATCTAATTCCCCACCTCTGTTTGCCCGCCTCTGATTCCCCGCCTCTGTTTCCCCATATCTGATTCCCCGCCTCTGAATTCCCAACTCTGATTCCCTGCCTCTGATTCCCCAGCTTCATTCCCCGCCTTTGATTCCCCCCGTCTGATTCCCAGCCTCTGAATCCCCGTGTCTGATAACCTGCCTCTGATTCCCCGCCTCTGATTCCCCATCTCAGATTCACCGCCTCTGATTCCCCACCTCTGATTCCCCATCTCTGATTCCGCACATCCGATTCCCTGCCTCTGATTCCCCGACTCTGATTCCCCACCTCTGATTCCCCAGCTCTGATTCCCCGCCTCTGATTCCCCAACTCTGATTCCCCGCCTCTGATTCCCCAGCTCTGATTCCCCGCCTCTGATTCCCCGTGTTTGATCCCCTGCCTCTGATTTCCCAGCTCTGATTCCCCATCTCTGATTCACCGCCTTTGATTCGCCACCTCTGATTCCCCATATCTGATTCCTCGCCACTGTTTCCCCGCCTCTGATTCCCCGCCTCTGATTCCCCATATCTCATTCCCCGCCTCTGATTCCCCATCTCTGATTCCCGGACTCTGATTCCCCACCTCTGATTCCCGACCTCTTATTCCCGGCATCTGATTCCGGCCTGTGATTCCCGGCCTCTGATTCCCTGCTTCTGTTTCTGATTCCCTGCCTCTGATTCCCCATTTCTGATTCCGCACATCTAATTCCCTGCCTCTGATTCCCCACCTCTGATTCCCCATATCTGAATCCCCACCTCTGTTTCCCCGTCTCTGATTCCCCGCCTCTGTTTCCCCATATCTAAGTCCCCGCCTCTGATTCCCCAACTTTGATTCCCCACCTCTGATTCCCCAGCTCTGATTCCCCGCCTCTGATTCCCCACCTCTGATTCCACATATCTGATTCCCAGCCTCTGTTTCCCCGCCTCTGATTCCCCGCCTCTGTTTCCCCATATCTGATTCCCGGCCTCTGATTCCCCGCCTCTGATTCCCCGCCTCTGATTCCCTGCCTCTGATTCCCCATCTCTGATTCCGCACATCTGATTCCCTGCCTCTCATTCCCCGCCTCTGATTCCCCGCCTCTGATTCCCTGCCTCTGATTCCCAACCTCTGATTCCCCACCTCTGATTCCCAGTGTTTGATTCCCCGCCTCTGTTTCCCCGCCTCTGATTCCCCGCCTCTGATTCCCCAACTCTAATTCCCCGCCTCCGATTCCCCATATCTGATTCCCCGCCTCTGTTTCCCCGCCTCTGATTCCCCGCCCCTGTTTCCCCATATCTGATTCCCTGCCTCTGATTCCCCAACTTTGATTCCCAGCCTCTGATTCCCCAGCTCTGATTCCCCGCCTCTGATTCCCCGCATCTGATTCCCTGCATCTGATTCCAAGCCTCTGATTCCCTGCCTCTGATTCCCAACCTCTGATTCCCCACCTCTGATTCCCCATATCTGAATCCCAGCCTCTGTTTCCCCGCCTCTGATTCCCCGCCTCTGTTTCCCCATATCTGATTCCCGGCCTCTGATTCCCCGCCTCTGATTCCCCGCCTCTGATTCCCTGCCTCTGATTCCCCATCTCCGATTCCGCACATCTGATTCCCTGCCTCTGATTCCCCGCCTCTGATTCCCCGCCTCTGATTCCCTGCCTCTGATTTCCAACCTCTGATTCCCCACCTCTGATTCCCCGTGTTTGATTCCCCGCCTATGTTTCCCCGCCTCTGATTCCCCGCCTCTGTTTCCCAATATCTAAGTCCCCGCCTCTGATTCCCGAACTCTAATTCCCCACCTCTGATTACCCAGCTCTGATTCCCCGCCTCTGATTCCCTGCATCTGATTCCCTGCATCTGATTCCAAGCCTCTGATTCCCTGCCTCTGATTCCCAACCTCTGAGTCCCCACCTCTGATTCCCCATATCTGATTCCCAGCATCTGTTTCCCCGCCTCTGATTCCCCGCCTCTGTTTCCCCATATCTGATTCCCGGCCTCTGGTTCCCCACCTCTGATTCCCCGCCTCTGATTCCCTGCCTCTGATTCCCCATCTCCGATTCCGCACATCTGATTCGCTGCCTCTGATTCCCCGCCTCTGATTCCCCGCCTCTGATTCCCTGCCTCTGATTCCCAACCTCTGATTCCCCACCTCTGATTCCCAGTGTTTGATTCCCCGCCTCTGTATCCCCGCCTCTGATTCCCCGCCTCTGATTCCCCGCCTCTGATTCCCTGCCTCTGGTTCCCCATCTCCGATTCCGCACATCTGATTCCCTGCCTCTCATTCCCCGCCTCTGATTCCCCGCCTCTGTTTCCCCGCCTCTGATTCCCCGCCCCTGTTTCCCCATATCTGATTCCCTGCCTCTGATTCCCCAACTTTGATTCCCAGCCTCTGATTCCCCAGCTCTCATTCCCCGCCTCTGATTCCCCGCATCTGATTCCCTGCATCTGATTCCCCGCCTCTGTTTCCCCGCCTCTGATTCCCCGCCTCTGATTCCCCATATCTCATTCCCCGCCTCTGAATCCCCATCTCTGATTCCCGGACTCTGATTCGCCACCTCTGATTCCCTGCTACTGATTCTGATTCCCTGCCTTTGATTCCCCATCTCTGATTCCGCACATCTGATTCCCTGCCTCTGATTCCCCATCTCTGATTCCCCATATCTGATTCCCCGCTTCTGTTTCCCCACCTCTGATTCCCCGCCTCTGTTTCCCAATATCTAAGTCCCCGCCTCTGATTCCCCAACTCTAATTCCCCACCTCTGATTCCCCAGCTCTGATTCCCCGCCTCTGATTCCCCGCATCTGATTCCCTGCATCTGATTCCAAGCCTCTTATTCCCTGCCTCTGATTCCCAACCTCTGATTCCCCACCTCTGATTCCCCATATCTGATTCCCAGCCTCTGTTTCCCCGCCTCTGATTCCCCGCCTCTGTTTCCCCATATCTGATTCCCGGCCTCTGGTTCCCCGCCTCTGATTCCCCGCCTCTGATTCCCTGCCTCTGATTCCGCATCTCCGATTCTGCACATCTGATTCCCTGCCTCTGATTCCCCGCCTCTGATTCCCCGCCTCTGATTCCCTGCCTCTTATTCCCAACCTCTGATTCCCCACCTCTGATTCCCCGTGTTTGATTCCCCGCCTCTGTTTCCCCGCCTCTGATTCCCCGCCTCTGATTCCCCAACTCTAATTCCCCGCCTCTGATTCCCCATATCTGAATCCCCGCCTCTGTTTCCCCGCCTCTGATTCCCCACCCCTGTTTCCCCATATCTGATTCCCTGCCTCTGATTCCCCAACTTTGATTCCCAGCATCTGATTCCCCAGCTCTGATTCCCCGCCTCTGATTCCCCGCATCTGATTCCCTGCATCTGATTCCAAGCCTCTGATTCCCTGCCTCTGATTCCCAACCTCTGATTCCCCACCTCTGATTCCCCATATCTGATCCCCAGCCTCTGTTTCCCCGCCTCTGTTTCCCAATATCTGATTCCCGGCCTCTGATTCCCCGCCTCTGATTCCCCGCCTCTGATTCCCTGCCTCTGATTCCCCATCTCCGATTCCGCACATCTGATTCCCTGCCTCTGATTCCCCGCCTCTGATTCCCCGCCTCTGATTCCCTGCATCTGATTCCCAACCTCTGATTCCCCACCTCTGATTCCCCGTGTTTGATTCCCCGCCTCTGTTTCCCCGCCTCTGATTCCCCGCCTCTGATTCCCCAATTCTAATTCCCCGCCTCTGATTCCCCATATCTGATTCCCTGCCTCTGTTTCCCCGCCTCTGATTCCCCGCCCCTGTTTCCCCATATCTGATTCCCTGCCTCTGATTCCCCAACTTTGATTCCCAGCCTCTGATTCCCCAGCTCTGATTCCCCGCCTCTGATTCCCCGTGTTTGATTCCCTGCCTCTGATTCCCCGCCTCTGATTCCCCATCTCTGATTCACCGCCTTTGATTCGCCACCTCTGATTCCCCATATCTGATTCCCCACCTCTGTTTCCCCGCCTCTGATTCCCCGCCTCTGATTCTCCATATCTCATTCCCCGCCTCTGACTCCCCATCTCTGATTCCCGGACTCTGATTCCCCACCTCTGATTCCCGGCCTCTTATTCCCAGCATCTGATTCCAGGCCTCTGATTCCCGTCCTCTGACTCCCCGCTTCTGATTCTGATTCCCTGCCTCTGATTCCCCATCTCTGATTCCGCACATCTGATTACCTGCCTCTGATTCCCCACCTCTGATTCCCCATATCTGATTCCCCGCCTCTGTTTCCACGCCTCTGATTCCCCGCCTCTGTTTCCCCATATCTAATTCCCCACCTCTGATGCCCCAACTCTGATTCCCCGCCTCTGATTCCACAGCTCTGATTCCCCGCCTCTGATTCCCCACATCCGATTCCCCATATCTGATTCCCCGCCTCTGTTTCCCCGCCCCTGATTCCCCGCCTCTGTTTCCCCATATCTGATTCCCCGCCTCTGATTCCCAACTATGATTCCCCGCCTCTTATTCCCCAGCTCTGATTCCCTGCCTCTGATTCCCCGCGTTCTATTCCCTGCCTCTGATTCCCCGCCTGTGATTCCCCATCTCTGATTCACCACCTCTGATTCCCCACCACTGATTCCCCATATCTAATTCCCCGCCTCTGTTTGCCCGCCTCTGATTCCCCGCCTCTGTTTCCCCATATCTGATTCCCCGCCTCTGAATCCCCAACTCTGATTCCCTGCCTCTGATTCCCCAGCTTCATTCCCCGCCTTTGATTCCCCCCGTCTGATTCCCAGCCTCTGAATCCCCGTGTCTGAAAACCTGCCTCTGATTCCCCGCCTCTGATTCCCCATCTCAGATTCACCGCCTCTGATTCCCCACCTCTGATTCCCCATCTCTGATTCCGCACATCCGATTCCCTGCCTCTGATTCCCCGACTCTGATTCCCCACCTCTGATTCCCCAGCTCTGATTCCCCGCCTCTGATTCCCCAACTCTGATTCCCCACCTCTGATTCCCCAGCTGTGATTCCCCGCCTCTGATTCCCCGTGTTTGATCCCCTGCCTCTGATTCCCCAGCTCTGATTCCCCATCTCTGATTCACCGCCTTTGATTCGCCACCTCTGATTCCCCATATCTGATTCCTCGCCACTGTTTCCCCGCCTCTGATTCCCCGCCTCTGATTCCCCATATCTCATTCCCCGTCTCTGATTCCCCATCTCTGATTCCCGGACTCTGATTCCCCACCTCTGATTCCCGACCTCTTATTCCCGGCATCTGATTCCGGCCTCTGATTCCCGGCCTCTGATTCCCTGCTTCTGATTCTGATTCCCTGCCTCTGATTCCCCATTTCTGATTCCGCACATCTAATTCCCTGCCTCTGATTCCCCACCTCTGATTCCCCATATCTGAATCCCCGCCTCTGTTTCCCCGTCTCTGATTCCCCGCCTCTGTTTCCCCATATCTAAGTCCCCGCCTCTGATTCCCCAACTTTGATTCCCCACCTCTGATTCCCCAGCTCTGATTCCCCGCCTCTGATTCCCCACCTCTGATTCCCCATATCTGATTCCCAGCCTCTGTTTCCCCGCCTCTGATTCCCCGCCCCTGTTTCCCCATATCTGATTCCCTGCCTCTGATTCCCCAACTTTGATTCCCAGCCTCTGATTCCCCAGCTCTGATTCCCCGCCTCTGATTCCCCGTGTTTGATTCCCTGCCTCTGATTCCCTGCTTCTGATTCCCCATCTCTGATTCCGCAAATCTAATTCCCTGCCTCTGATTCCCCACCTCTGATTCCCCATATCTGATTCCCCACCTCTGTTTCCCGGCCTCTGATTCCCCGCTTCTGATTCTGATTCCCTGCCTCTGATTCCCCATCTCTGATTCCGCACATCTGATTCCCTGCCTCTGATTCCCCACCTCTGATTCCCCATATCTGATTTCCCGCCTCTGTTTCCCCGCCTCTGATTCCCCGCCTCTGTTTCCCCATATCTAATTCCCAACCTCTGATGCCCCAACTCTGATTCCCTGCCTCTGATTCCCCGCGTTCTATTCCCTGCCTCTGATTCCCCGCCTGTGATTCCCCATCTCTGATTCACCACCTCTGATTCCCCACCTCTGATTCCCCATATCTAATTCCCTGCCTCTGTTTGCCCGACTCTGATTCCCCGCCTCTGTTTCCCCATATCTGATTCCCCGCCTCTGAATCCTCAACTCTGATTCCCTGCCTCTGATTCCCCAGCTCTGATTCCCCGCCTTTGATTCCCCACCTCTGATTCCCCATCTCTGATTCCGCACATCTGATTCCCTGCCTCTGATTCCCCGACTCTGATCCCCACCTCTGATTCCGCAGCTCTGATTCCCCGCCTCTGATTCCCCAACTCTGATTCCCCGCCTCTGATTCCCCAGCTCTGACTCCCCGCCTCTGATTCCCCGTGTTTGATTCCCTGCCTCTGATTCCCCGCCTCTGATTCCCCATCTCTGATTCACCGCCTTTGAATCGCCACCTCTGATTCCCCATATCTGATTCCTCGCCTCTGTTTCCCCGCCTCTGATTCCCCGCCTCTGATTCCCCATATCTCATTCCCCGCCTCTGATTCCCCATCTCTGATTCCCGGACTCTGATTCCCCACCTCTGATTCCCGGCCTCTTATTCCCGGCCTCTGATTCCCTGCTTCTGATTCCCCATCTCTGATTCCGCAAATCTAATTCCCTGCCTCTGATTCCCACCTCTGATTCCCCATATCTGATTCCCCGCCTCTGTTTCCCCGCCTCTGATTCCCCGCCTCTGTTTCCCCATATCTAAGTCCCCGCCTCTGATTCCCCAACTTTGATTCCCCACCTCTGATTCCCCAGCTCTGATTCCCCGCCTCTGATTCCCCGCATCTGATTCCATGCATCTGATTCCCAGCCTCTGATTCCCAGCCTCTGATTCCCAACCTCTGATTCCCCACCTCTGATTCCCCATATCTGATTCCCCACCTCTGTTTCCCCGCCTCTGATTCCCCGCCTCTGTTTCCCCATATCTGATCCCCGCCTCTATTTGCCCGCATCTGATTCCCCGCCTCTGTTTCCCCATATCTGATTCCTCGCCTCTGAATCCCCAACTCTGATTCCCTGCCTCTAATTTCCCAGCTCTGATTCCCCGCCTCTGATTCCCCGCGTCTGATTACCGGCCTCTGATTCCCCGCCTCTGATTCCCCATCTCTGATTCACAACCTCTGATTCCCCACCTCTGATACCCCATATCTGATTCCCCGCCTCTGCTTCCCCGCCTCTGATTCCCCACCTCTGATTCCCAATATCTGATTCCCCGCCTCTGATTCCCCACCTCTGATTCCCCGCCTCTGATTCGCCAGCTATGATTCCCCGCCTCTGATTCCCCGTGTTTGACTCCCTGCCTCTGATTCCCGGCCTCTGATTCCCCATCTCTGATTCACCGCCTTTGATTCGCCACCTCTGATTCCCCATATCTGATTCCCCGCCTCTGTTTCCCCGCCTCTGATTCCCTGCCTCTGATTCCCCATATCTCATTCCCCGCCTCTGAATCCCCATCTCTGATTCCCGGACTCTGATTCCCCACCTCTGATTCCCTGCTACTGATTCTGATTCCCTGCCTTTGATTCCCCATCTCTGATTCCGCACATCTGATTCCCTGCCTCTGATTCCCCATCTCTGATTCCCCATATCTGATTCCCCGCTTCTGTTTCCCCGCCTCTGATTCCCCGCCTCTGTTTCCCAATATCTAAGTCCCCGCCTCTGATTCCCCAACTCTAATTCCCCACCTCTGATTCCCCAGCTCTGATTCCCCGCCTCTGATTCCCCGCATCTGATTCCCTGCATCTGATTCCAAGCCTCTTATTCCCTGCCTCTGATTCCCAACCTCTGATTCCCCACCTCTGATTCCCCATATCTGATTCCTAGCCTCTGTTTCCCCGCCTCTGATTCCCCGCCTCTGTTTCCCCATATCTGATTCCCGGCCTCTGGTTCCCCGCCTCTGATTCCCCGCCTCTGATTCCCTGCCTCTGATTCCCCATCTCCGATTCCGCACATCTGATTCCCTGCCTCTGATTCCCCGCCTCTGATTCCCCGCCTCTGATTCCCTGCCTCTGATTCCCAACCTCTGATTCCCCACCTCTGATTCCCCGTGTTTGATTCCCCGCCTCTGTTTCCCCGCCTCTGATTCCCCGCCTCTGATTCCCCAACTCTAATTCCCCGCCTCTGATGCCCCATATCTGATTCCCCGCCTCTGTTTCCCCGCCTCTGATTCCCAACCCCTGTTTCCCCATATCTGATTCCCTGCCTCTGATTCCCCAACTTTGATTCCCAGCATCTGATTCCCCAGCTCTGATTCCCCGCCTCTGATTCCCCGCATCTGATTCCCTGCATCTGATTCCAAGCCTCTGATTCCCTGCCTCTGATTCCCAACCTCTGATTCCCCACCTCTGATTCCCCATATCTGATTCCCAGCCTCTGTTTCCCCGCCTCTGATTCCCCGCCTCTGTTTCCCCATATCTGATTCCCGGCCTCTGGTTCCCCGCCTCTGATTCCCCGCCTCTGATTCCCTGCCTCTGATTCCCCATCTCCGATTCCGCACATCTGATTCCCTGCCTCTGATTCCCCGCCTCTGATTCCCCGCCTCTGATTCCCTGCCTCTGATTCCCAACCTCTGATTCCCCACCTCTGATTCCCCGTGTTTGATTCCCCGCCTCTGTTTCCCCGCCTCTGATTCCCCGCCTCTGATTCCCCAACTCTAATTCCCCGCCTCTGATTCCCCATATCTGATTCCCCGCCTCTGTTTCCCCGCCTCTGATTCCCCACCCCTGTTTCCCCATATCTGATTCCCTGCCTCTGATTCCCCAACTTTGATTCCCAGCATCTGATTCCCCAGCTCTGATTCCCCGCCTCTGATTCCCCGCATCTGATTCCCTGCATCTGATTCCAAGCCTCTGATTCCCTGCCTCTGATTCCCAACCTCTGATTCCCCACCTCTGATTCCCCATATCTGATCCCCAGCCTCTGTTTCCCCGCCTCTGTTTCCCCATATCTGATTCCCGGCCTCTGATTCCCCGCCTCTGATTCCCCGCCTCTGATTCCCTGCCTCTGATTCCCCATCTCCGATTCCGCACATCTGATTCCCTGCCTCTGATTCCCCGCCTCTGATTCCCCGCCTCTGATTCCCTGCATCTGATTCCCAACCTCTGATTCCCCACCTCTGATTCCCCGTGTTTGATTCCCCGCCCCTGTTTCCCCATATCTGATTCCCTGACTCTGATTCCCCAACTTTGATTCCCAGCCTCTGATTCCCCAGCTCTGATTCCCCGCCTCTGATTCCCCGTGTTTGATTCCCTGCATCTGATTCCCCGCCTCTGATTCCCCATCTCTGATTCACCGCCTTTGATTCGCCACCTCTGATTCCCCATATCTGATTCCCCACCTCTGTTTCCCCGCCTCTGATTCCCTGCCTCTGATTCTCCATATCTCATTCCCCGCCTCTGACTCCGCATCTGTGATTCCCGGACTCTGATTCCCCACCTCTGATACCCGGCCTCTTATTCCCAGCATCTGATTCCCTGCCTCTGATTCCCCAGCTTCATTCCCCGCCTTTGAATCCCCCCGTCTGATTCCCAGCCTCTGAATGCCCGTGTCTGAAAACCTGCCTCTGATTCCCCGCCTCTGATTCCCCATCTCAGATTCACCGCCTCTGATTCCCCACCTCTGATTCCCTATCTCTGATTCCGCACATCCGATTCCCTGCCTCTGATTCCCCGACTCTGATTCCCCACCTCTGATTCCCCAGCTCTGATTCCCCGCCTCTGATTCCCCAACTCTGATTCCCCACCTCTGATTCCCCAGCTGTGATTCCCCGCCTCTGATTCCCCGTGTTTGATCCCCTGCTTCTGATTCCCCAGCTCTGATTCCCCATCTCTGATTCACCGCCTTTGATTCGCCACCTCTGATTCCCCATATCTGATTCCTCGCCACTGTTTCCCCGCCTCTGATTCCCCGCCTCTGATTCCCCATATCTCATTCCCCGCCTCTGATTCCCCATCTCTGATTCCCGGACTCTGATTCCCCACCTCTGATTCCCGACCTCTTATTCCCGGCATCTGATTCCGGCCACTGATTCCCGGCCTCTGATTCCCTGCTTCTGATTCTGATTCCCTGCCTCTGATTCCCCATTTCTGATTCCGCACATCTAATTCCCTGCCTCTGATTCCCCACCTCTGATTCCCCATATCTGAATCCCCGCCTCTGTTTCCCCGTCTCTGATTCCCCGCCTCTGTTTCCCCATATCTAAGTCCCCGCCTCTGATTCCCCAACTTTGATTCCCCACCTCTGATTCCCCAGCTCTGATTCCCCGCCTCTGATTCCCCACCTCTGATTCGCCATATCTGATTCCCAGCCTCTGTTTCCCCGCCTCTGATTCCCCGCCCCTGTTTCCCCATATCTGATTCCCTGCCTCTGATTCCACAACTTTGATTCCCAGCCTCTTATTCCCCAGCTCTGATTCCCTGCCTCTGATTCCCCGCTTTCTATTCCCCGCCTCTGATTCCCCAACTCTAATTCCCCGCCTCTGATTCCCCATATCTGATTCACTGCCTCTGTTTCCCCGCCTCTGATTCCCCGCCCCTGTTTCCCCATATCTGATTCCCTGCCTCTGATTCCCCAACTTTGATTCCCAGCCTCTGATTCCCCAGCTCTGATTCCCCGCCTCTGATTCCCCGTGTTTGATTCCCTGCCTCTGATTCCCCGCCTCTGATTCCCCATCTCTGATTCACCGCCTTTGATTCGCCACCTCTGATTCCCCATATCTGATTCCCCACCTCTGTTTCCCCGCCTCTGATTCCCCGCCTCTGATTCTCCATATCTCATTCCCCGCCTCTGACTCCCCATCTCTGATTCCCGGACTCTGATTCCCCACCTCTGATTCCCGGCCTCTTATTCCCAGCATCTGATTCCAGGCCTCTGATTCCCGTCCTCTGACTCCCCGCTTCTGATTCTGATTCCCTGCCTCTGATTCCCCATCTCTGATTCCGCACATCTGATTACCTGCCTCTGATTCCCCACCTCTGATTCCCCATATCTGATTCCCCGCCTCTGTTTCCACGCCTCTGATTCCCCGCCTCTGTTTCCCCATATCTAATTCCCCACCTCTGATGCCCCAACTCTGATTCCCCGCCTCTGATTCCACAGCTCTGATTCCCCGCCTCTGATTCCCCACATCCGATTCCCCATATCTGATTCCCCGCCTCTGTTTCCCCGCCCCTGATTCCCCGCCTCTGTTTCCCCATATCTGATTCCCCGCCTCTGATTCCCAACTATGATTCCCCGCCTCTGATTCCCGACCTCTTATTCCCGGCATCTGATTCCGGCCTGTGATTCCCGGCCTCTGATTCCCTGCTTCTGTTTCTGATTCCCTGCCTCTGATTCCCCAACTTTGATTCCCCACCTCTGATTCCCCAGCTCTGATTCCCGCCTCTGATTCCCCACCTCTGATTCCACATATCTGATTCCCAGCCTCTGTTTCCCCGCCTCTGATTCCCCGCCTCTGTTTCCCCATATCTGATTCCCGGCCTCTGATTCCCCGCCTCTGATTCCCCGCCTCTGATTCCCTCCCTCTGATTCCCCATCTCTGATTCCGCACATCTGATTCCCTGCCTCTCATTCCCCGCCTCTGATTCCCCGCCTCTGATTCCCTGCCTCTGATTCCCAACCTCTGATTCCCCACCTCTGATTCCCAGTGTTTGATTCCCCGCCTCTGTTTCCCCGCCTCTGATTCCCCGCCTCTGATTCCCCAACTCTAATTCCCCGCCTCCGATTCCCCATATCTGATTCCCCGCCTCTGTTTCCCCGCCTCTGATTCCCCGCCCCTGTTTCCCCATATCTGATTCCCTGCCTCTGATTCCCCAACTTTGATTCCCAGCCTCTGATTCCCCAGCTCTGATTCCCCGCCTCTGATTCCCCGCATCTGATTCCCTGCATCTGATTCCAAGCCTCTGATTCCCTGCCTCTGATTCCCAACCTCTGATTCCCCACCTCTGATTCCCCATATCTGAATCCCAGCCTCTGTTTCCCCGCCTCTGATTCCCCGCCTCTGTTTCCCCATATCTGATTCCCGGCCTCTGATTCCCCGCCTCTGATTCCCCGCCTCTGATTCCCTGCCTCTGATTCCCCATCTCCGATTCCGCACATCTGATTCCCTGCCTCTGATTCCCCGCCTCTGATTCCCCGCCTCTGATTCCCTGCCTCTGATTTCCAACCTCTGATTCCCCACCTCTGATTCCCCGTGTTTGATTCCCCGCCTATGTTTCCCCGCCTCTGATTCCCCGCCTCTGTTTCCCAATATCTAAGTCCCCGCCTCTGATTCCCGAACTCTAATTCCCCACCTCTGATTACCCAGCTCTGATTCCCCGCCTCTGATTCCCTGCATCTGATTCCCTGCATCTGATTCCAAGCCTCTGATTCCCTGCCTCTGATTCCCAACCTCTGAGTCCCCACCTCTGATTCCCCATATCTGATTCCCAGCATCTGTTTCCCCGCCTCTGATTCCCCGCCTCTGTTTCCCCATATCTGATTCCCGGCCTCTGGTTCCCCGCCTCTGATTCCCCGCCTCTGATTCCCTGCCTCTGATTCCCCATCTCCGATTCCGCACATCTGATTCGCTGCCTCTGATTCCCCGCCTCTGATTCCCCGCCTCTGATTCCCTGCCTCTGATTCCCAACCTCTGATTCCCCACCTCTGATTCCCCGTGTTTGATTCCCCGCCTCTGTATCCCCGCCTCTGATTCCCCGCCTCTGATTCCCCGCCTCTGATTCCCTGCCTCTGATTCCCCATCTCCGATTCCGCACATCTGATTCCCTGCCTCTCATTCCCCGCCTCTGATTCCCCGCCTCTGTTTCCCCGCCTCTGATTCCCCGCCCCTGTTTCCCCATATCTGATTCCCTGCCTCTGATTCCCCAACTTTGATTCCCAGCCTCTGATTCCCCAGCTCTCATTCCCCGCCTCTGATTCCCCGCATCTGATTCCCTGCATCTGATTCCCCGCCTCTGTTTCCCCGCCTCTGATTCCCCGCCTCTGATTCCCCATATCTCATTCCCCGCCTCTGAATCCCCATCTCTGATTCCCGGACTCTGATTCCCCACCTCTGATTCCCTGCTACTGATTCTGATTCCCTGCCTTTGATTCCCCATCTCTGATTCCGCACATCTGATTCCCTGCCTCTGATTCCCCATCTCTGATTCCCCATATCTGATTCCCCGCTTCTGTTTCCCCGCCTCTGATTCCCCGCCTCTGTTTCCCAATATCTAAGTCCCCGCCTCTGATTCCCCAACTCTAATTCCCCACCTCTGATTCCCCAGCTCTGATTCCGCACATCTGATTACCTGCCTCTGATTCCCCACCTCTGATTCCCCATATCTGATTCCCCGCCTCTGATTCCCCGCATCCGATTCCCCATATCTGATTCCCCGCCTCTGTTTCCCCGCCCCTGATTCCCCGCCTCTGTTTCCCCATATCTGATTCCCCGCCTCTGATTCCCAACTATGATTCCCCGCCTCTGATTCCCCAGCTCTGATTCCCTGCCTCTGATTCCCCACGTTCTATTCCCTGCCTCTGATTCCCCGCCTGTGATTCCCCATCTCAGATAAACCACCTCTGATTCCCCACCACTGATTCCCCATATCTAATTCCCCGCCTCTGTTTGCCCGCCTCTGATTCCCCACCTCTGATTCCCCATATCTAATTCCCCGCCTCTGTTTGCCCGCCTCTGATTCCCCGCCTCTGTTTCCCCATATCTGATTCCCCGCCTCTGAATCCCCAACTCTGATTCCCTGCCTCTGATTCCCCGACTCTGATCCCAACCTCTGATTCCCCAGCTCTGATTCCCCGCCTCTGATTCCCCAACTCTGATTCCCCGCCTCTGATTCCCCAGCTCTGATTCCCCGCCTCTGATTCCCCGTGTTTGATACCCTGCCTCTGATTCCACGCCTCTGATTCCCCATCTCTGATTCATCGCCTTTGATTCGCCACCTCTGATTCCCCATATCTGATTCCTCGCCTCTGTTTCCCCGCCTCTGATTCCCCGCCTCTGATTCCCCATATCTCATTCCCCGCCTCTGATTCCCCATCTCTGATTCCCGGACTCTGATTCCCCACCTCTGATTCCCGGCCTCTTATTCCCGGCATCTGATTCCGGCCTCTGATTCCCCACCTCTGATTCCCCATATCTGATTCCCCACCTCTGTTTCCCGGCCTCTGATTCCCCGCTTCTGATTCTGAATTCCTGCCTCTGATTCCCCATCTCTGATTCCGCACATCTGATTCCCTGCCTCTGATTCCCCACCTCTGATTCCCCATATCTGATTTCCCGCCTCTGTTTCCCCGCCTCTGATTCCCCGCCTCTGTTTCCCCATATCTAATTCCCAACCTCTGATGCCCCAACTCTGATTCCCTGCCTCTGATTCCCCGCGTTCTATTCCCTGCCTCTGATTCCCCGCCTGTGATTCCCCATCTCTGATTCACCACCTCTGATTCCCCACCTCTGATTCCCCATATCTAATTCCCCGCCTCTGTTTGCCCGACTCTGATCCCCGCCTCTGTTTCCCCATATCTGATTCCCCGCCTCTGAATCCCCAACTCTGATTCCCTGCCTCTGATTCCCCAGCTCTGATTCCCCGCCTTTGATTCCCCCGTCTGATTCCCAGCCTCTGAAACCCCGTGTCTGATTTCTTGCCTCTGATTCCCCGCCTCTGATTCCCCATCTCTGATTCACAGCCTCTGATTCCCCACCTCTGATTCCCCATCTCTGATTCCGCACATCTGATTCCCTGCCTCTGATTCCACGACTCTGATCCCCACCTCTGATTCCGCAGCTCTGATTCCCCGCCTCTGATTCCCGGCCTCTTATTCCCAGCATCTGATTCCAGGCCTCTGATTCCCGGCCTCTGACTCCCCGCTTCTGATTCTGATTCCCTGACACTGATTCCCCATCTCTGATTCCGCACATCTGATTACCTGCCTCTGATTCCCCACCTCTGATTCCCCATATCTGATTCCCCGCCTCTGTTTCCACGCCTCTGATACCCCGCCTCTGTTTCCCCATATCTAATTCCCCACCTCTGATGCCCCAACTCTGATTCCCCGCCTCTGATTCCACAGCTCTGATTCCCCGCCTCTGATTCCCCACATCCGATTCCCCATATCTGATTCCCCGCCTCTGTTTCCCCGCCCCTGATTCCCCGCCTCTGTTTCCCCATATCTGATTCCCCGCCTCTGATTCCCAACTATGATTCCCCGCCTCTTATTCCCCAGCTCTGATTCCCTGCCTCTGATTCCCCGCGTTCTATTCCCTGCCTCTGATTCCCCGCCTGTGATTCCCCATCTCTGATTCACCACCTCTGATTCCCCACCACTGATTCCCCATATCTAATTCCCCACCTCTGTTTGCCAGCCTCTGATTCCCCGCCTCTGTTTCCCCATATCTGATTCCCCGCCTCTGAATTCCCAACTCTGATTCCCTGCCTCTGATTCCCCAGCTTCATTCCCCGCCTTTGATTCCCCCCGTCTGATTCCCAGCCTCTGAATCCCCGTGTCTGATAACCTGCCTCTGATTCCCCGCCTCTGATTCCCCATCTCAGATTCACCGCCTCTGATTCCCCACCTCTGATTCCCCATCTCTGATTCCGCACATCCGATTCCCTGCCTCTGATTCCCCGACTCTGATTCCCCACCTCTGATTCCCCAGCTCTGATTCCCCGCCTCTGATTCCCCAACTCTGATTCCCCGCCTCTGATTCCCCAGCTCTGATTCCCCGCCTCTGATTCCCCGTGTTTGATCCCCTGCCTCTGATTCCCCAGCTCTGATTCCCCATCTCTGATTCACCGCCTTTGATTATCCACCTCTGATTCCCCATATCTGATTCCTCGCCACTGTTTCCCCGCCTCTGATTCCCCGCCTCTGATTCCCCATATCTCATTCCCCGCCTCTGATTCCCCATCTCTGATTCCCGGACTCTGATTCCCCACCTCTGATTCCCGACCTCTTATTCCCGGCATCTGATTCCGGCCTGTGATTCCCGGCCTCTGATTCCCTGCTTCTATTTCTGATTCCCTGCCTCTGATTCCCCATTTCTGATTCCGCACATCTAATTCCCTGCCTCTGATTCCCCACCTCTGATTCCCCATATCTGAATCCCCGCCTCTGTTTCCCCGTCTCTGATTCCCCGCCTCTGTTTCCCCATATCTAAGTCCCCGCCTCTGATTCCCCAACTTTGATTCCCCACCTCTGATTCCCCAGCTCTGATTCCCCGCCTCTGATTCCCCACCTCTGATTCCACATATCTGATTCCCAGCCTCTGTTTCCCCGCCTCTGATTCCCCGCCTCTGTTTCCCCATATCTGATTCCCTGCCTCTGATTCCCCAACTTTGATTCCCAGCCTCTGATTCCCCAGCTCTGATTCCCCGCCTCTGATTCCCCGTGTTTGATTCCCTGCCTCTGATTCCCCGCCTCTGATTCCCCGCCTCTGATTCTCCATATCTCATTCCCCGCCTCTGACTCGCCATCTCTGATTCCCGGACTCTGATACCCCACCTCTGATTCCCGGCCTCTTATTCCCAGCATCTGATTCCAGGCCTCTGATTCCCGGCCTCTGACTCCCCGCTTCTGATTCTGATTCCCTGACTCTGATTCCCCATCTCTGATTCCGCACATCTGATTACCTGCCTCTGATTCCCCACCTCTGATTCCCCATATCTGATTCCCCGCCTCTGTTTCCACGCCTCTGATACCCCGCCTCTGTTTCCCCATATCTAATTCCCCACCTCTGATGCCCCAACTCTGATTCCCCGCCTCTGATTCCACAGCTCTGATTCCCCGCCTCTGATTCCCCACATCCGATTCCCCATATCTGATTCCCCGCCTCTGTTTCCCCGCCCCTGATTCCCCGCCTCTGTTTCCCCATATCTGCTTCCCCGCCTCTGATTCCCAACTATGATTCCCCGCCTCTTATTCCCCAGCTCTGATTCCCTGCCTCTGATTCCCCGCGTTCTATTCCCTGCCTCTGATTCCCCGCCTGTGATTCCCCATCTCTGATTCACCACCTCTGATTCCCCACCACTGATTCCCCATATCTAATTCCCCACCTCTGTTTGCCCGCCTCTGATTCCCCGCCTCTGTTTCCCCATATCTGATTCCCCGCCTCTGAATTCCCAACTCTGATTCCCTGCCTCTGATTCCCCAGCTTCATTCCCCGCCTTTGATTCCCCCCGTCTGATTCCCAGCCTCTGAATCCCCGTGTCTGATAACCTGCCTCTGATTCCCCGCCTCTGATTCCCCATCTCAGATTCACCGCCTCTGATTCCCCACCTCTGATTCCCCATCTCTGATTCCGCACATCCGATTCCCTGCCTCTGATTCCCCGACTCTGATTCCCCACCTCTGATTCCCCAGCTCTGATTCCCCGCCTCTGATTCCCCAACTCTGATTCCCCGCCTCTGATTCCCCAGCTCTGATTCCCCGCCTCTGATTCCCCGTGTTTGATCCCCTGCCTCTGATTCCCCAGCTCTGATTCCCCATCTCTGATTCACCGCCTTTGATTCGCCACCTCTGATTCCCCATATCTGATTCCTCGCCACTGTTTCCCCGCCTCTGATTCCCCGCCTCTGATTCCCCATATCTCATTCCCCGCCTCTGATTCCCCATCTCTGATTCCCGGACTCTGATTCCCCACCTCTGATTCCCGACCTCTTATTCCCGGCATCTGATTCCGGCCTGTGATTCCCGGCCTCTGATTCCCTGCTTCTGTTTCTGATTCCCTGCCTCTGATTCCCCATTTCTGATTCCGCACATCTAATTCCCTGCCTCTGATTCCCCACCTCTGATTCCCCATATCTGAATCCCCGCCTCTGTTTCCCCGTCTCTGATTCCCCGCCTCTGTTTCCCCATATCTAAGTCCCCGCCTCTGATTCCCCAACTTTGATTCCCCACCTCTGATTCCCCAGCTCTGATTCCCCGCCTCTGATTCCCCACCTCTGATTCCACATATCTGATTCCCAGCCTCTGTTTCCCCGCCTCTGATTCCCCGCCTCTGTTTCCCCATATCTGATTCCCGGCCTCTGATTCCCCGCCTCTGATTCCCCGCCTCTGATTCCCTGCCTCTGATTCCCCATCTCTGATTCCGCACATCTGATTCCCTGCCTCTCATTCCCCGCCTCTGATTCCCCGCCTCTGATTCCCTGCCTCTGATTCCCAACCTCTGATTCCCCACCTCTGATTCCCAGTGTTTGATTCCCCGCCTCTGTTTCCCCGCCTCTGATTCCCCGCCTCTGATTCCCCAACTCTAATTCCCCGCCTCCGATTCCCCATATCTGATTCCCCGCCTCTGTTTCCCCGCCTCTGATTCCCCGCCCCTGTTTCCCCATATCTGATTCCCTGCCTCTGATTCCCCAACTTTGATTCCCAGCCTCTGATTCCCCAGCTCTGATTCCCCGCCTCTGATTCCCCGCATCTGATTCCCTGCATCTGATTCCAAGCCTCTGATTCCCTGCCTCTGATTCCCAACCTCTGATTCCCCACCTCTGATTCCCCATATCTGAATCCCAGCCTCTGTTTCCCCGCCTCTGATTCCCCGCCTCTGTTTCCCCATATCTGATTCCCGGCCTCTGATTCCCCGCCTCTGATTCCCCGCCTCTGATTCCCTGCCTCTGATTCCCCATCTCCGATTCCGCACATCTGATTCCCTGCCTCTGATTCCCCGCCTCTGATTCCCCGCCTCTGATTCCCTGCCTCTGATTTCCAACCTCTGATTCCCCACCTCTGATTCCCCGTGTTTGATTCCCCGCCTATGTTTCCCCGCCTCTGATTCCCCGCCTCTGTTTCCCAATATCTAAGTCCCCGCCTCTGATTCCCGAACTCTAATTCCCCACCTCTGATTACCCAGCTCTGATTCCCCGCCTCTGATTCCCTGCATCTGATTCCCTGCATCTGATTCCAAGCCTCTGATTCCCTGCCTCTGATTCCCAACCTCTGAGTCCCCACCTCTGATTCCCCATATCTGATTCCCAGCATCTGTTTCCCCGCCTCTGATTCCCCGCCTCTGTTTCCCCATATCTGATTCCCGGCCTCTGGTTCCCCGCCTCTGATTCCCCGCCTCTGATTCCCTGCCTCTGATTCCCCATCTCCGATTCAGCACATCTGATTCGCTGCCTCTGATTCCCCGCCTCTGATTCCCCGCCTCTGATTCCCTGCCTCTGATTCCCAACCTCTGATTCCCCACCTCTGATTCCCCGTGTTTGATTCCCCGCCTCTGTATCCCCGCCTCTGATTCCCCGCCTCTGATTCCCCGCCTCTGATTCCCTGCCTCTGATTCCCCATCTCCGATTCCGCACATCTGATTCCCTGCCTCTCATTCCCCGCCTCTGATTCCCCGCCTCTGTTTCCCCGCCTCTGATTCCCCGCCCCTGTTTCCCCATATCTGATTCCCTGCCTCTGATTCCCCAACTTTGATTCCCAGCCTCTGATTCCCCAGCTCTCATTCCCCGCCTCTGATTCCCCGCATCTGATTCCCTGCATCTGATTCCCCGCCTCTGTTTCCCCGCCTCTGATTCCCCGCCTCTGATTCCCCATATCTCATTCCCCGCCTCTGAATCCCCATCTCTGATTCCCGGACTCTGATTCCCCACCTCTGATTCCCTGCTACTGATTCTGATTCCCTGCCTTTGATTCCCCATCTCTGATTCCGCACATCTGATTCCCTGCCTCTGATTCCCCATCTCTGATTCCCCATATCTGATTCCCCGCTTCTGTTTCCCCGCCTCTGATTCCCCGCCTCTGATTCCCTGCCTCTTATTCCCAACCTCTGATTCCCCACCTCTGATTCCCCGTGTTTGATTCCCCGCCTCTGTTTCCCCGCCTCTGATTCCCCGCCTCTGATTCCCCAACTCTAATTCCCCGCCTCTGATTCCCCATATCTGAATCCCCGCCTCTGTTTCCCCGCCTCTGATTCCCCACCCCTGTTTCCCCATATCTGATTCCCTGCCTCTGATTCCCCAACTTTGATTCCCAGCATCTGATTCCCCAGCTCTGATTCCCCGCCTCTGATTCCCCGCATCTGATTCCCTGCATCTGATTCCAAGCCTCTGATTCCCTGCCTCTGATTCCCAACCTCTGATTCCCCACCTCTGATTCCCCATATCTGATCCCCAGCCTCTGTTTCCCCGCCTCTGTTTCCCAATATCTGATTCCCGGCCTCTGATTCCCCGCCTCTGATTCCCCGCCTCTGATTCCCTGCCTCTGATTCCCCATCTCCGATTCCGCACATCTGATTCCCTGCCTCTGATTCCCCGCCTCTGATTCCCCGCCTCTGATTCCCTGCATCTGATTCCCAACCTCTGATTCCCCACCTCTGATTCCCCGTGTTTGATTCCCCGCCTCTGTTTCCCCGCCTCTGATTCCCCGCCTCTGATTCCCCAACTCTAATTCCCCGCCTCTGATTCCCCATATCTGATTCCCTGCCTCTGTTTCCCCGCCTCTGATTCCCCGCCCCTGTTTCCCCATATCTGATTCCCTGCCTCTGATTCCCCAACTTTGATTCCCAGCCTCTGATTCCCCAGCTCTGATTCCCCGCCTCTGATTCCCCGTGTTTGATTCCCTGCCTCTGATTCCCCGCCTCTGATTCCCCATCTCTGATTCACCGCCTTTGATTCGCCACCTCTGATTCCCCATATCTGATTCCCCACCTCTGTTTCCCCGCCTCTGATTCCCCGCCTCTGATTCTCCATATCTCATTCCCCGCCTCTGACTCCCCATCTCTGATTCCCGGACTCTGATTCCCCACCTCTGATTCCCGGCCTCTTATTCCCAGCATCTGATTCCAGGCCTCTGATTCCCGTCCTCTGACTCCCCGCTTCTGATTCTGATTCCCTGCCTCTGATTCCCCATCTCTGATTCCGCACATCTGATTACCTGCCTCTGATTCCCCACCTCTGATTCCCCATATCTGATTCCCCGCCTCTGTTTCCACGCCTCTGATTCCCCGCCTCTGTTTCCCCATATCTAATTCCCCACCTCTGATGCCCCAACTCTGATTCCCCGCCTCTGATTCCACAGCTCTGATTCCCCGCCTCTGATTCCCCACATCCGATTCCCCATATCTGATTCCCCGCCTCTGTTTCCCCGCCCCTGATTCCCCGCCTCTGTTTCCCCATATCTGATTCCCCGCCTCTGATTCCCAACTATGATTCCCCGCCTCTTATTCCCCAGCTCTGATTCCCTGCCTCTGATTCCCCGCGTTCTATTCCCTGCCTCTGATTCCCCGCCTGTGATTCCCCATCTCTGATTCACCACCTCTGATTCCCCACCACTGATTCCCCATATCTAATTCCCCGCCTCTGTTTGCCCGCCTCTGATTCCCCGCCTCTGTTTCCCCATATCTGATTCCCCGCCTCTGAATCCCCAACTCTGATTCCCTGCCTCTGATTCCCCAGCTTCATTCCCCGCCTTTGATTCCCCCCGTCTGATTCCCCGCCTCTGAAGCCCCAACTCTGATTCCCCGCCTCTGAATCCCCATCTCTGATTCCCGGACTCTGATTCCCCACCTCTGATTCCCTGCTACTGATTCTGATTCCCTGCCTTTGATTCCCCATCTCTGATTCCGCACATCTGATTCCCTGCCTCTGATTCCCCATCTCTGATTCCCCATATCTGATTCCCCGCTTCTGTTTCCCCGCCTCTGATTCCCCGCCTCTGTTTCCCAATATCTAAGTCCCCGCCTCTGATTCCCCAACTCTAATTCCCCACCTCTGATTCCCCAGCTCTGATTCCCCGCCTCTGATTCCCCGCATCTGATTCCCTGCATCTGATTCCAAGCCTCTTATTCCCTGCCTCTGATTCCCAACCTCTGATTCCCCACCTCTGATTCCCCATATCTGATTCCTAGCCTCTGTTTCCCCGCCTCTGATTCCCCGCCTCTGTTTCCCCATATCTGATTCCCGGCCTCTGGTTCCCCGCCTCTGATTCCCCGCCTCTGATTCCCTGCCTCTGATTCCCCATCTCCGATTCCGCACATCTGATTCCCTGCCTCTGATTCCCCGCCTCTGATTCCCCGCCTCTGATTCCCTGCCTCTGATTCCCAACCTCTGATTCCCCACCTCTGATTCCCCGTGTTTGATTCCCCGCCTCTGTTTCCCCGCCTCTGATTCCCCGCCTCTGATTCCCCAACTCTAATTCCCCGCCTCTGATGCCCCATATCTGATTCCCCGCCTCTGTTTCCCCGCCTCTGATTCCCAACCCCTGTTTCCCCATATCTGATTCCCTGCCTCTGATTCCCCAACTTTGATTCCCAGCATCTGATTCCCCAGCTCTGATTCCCCGCCTCTGATTCCCCGCATCTGATTCCCTGCATCTGATTCCAAGCCTCTGATTCCCTGCCTCTGATTCCCAACCTCTGATTCCCCACCTCTGATTCCCCATATCTGATTCCCAGCCTCTGTTTCCCCGCCTCTGATTCCCCGCCTCTGTTTCCCCATATCTGATTCCCGGCCTCTGGTTCCCCGCCTCTGATTCCCCGCCTCTGATTCCCTGCCTCTGATTCCCCATCTCCGATTCCGCACATCTGATTCCCTGCCTCTGATTCCCCGCCTCTGATTCCCCGCCTCTGATTCCCTGCCTCTGATTCCCAACCTCTGATTCCCCACCTCTGATTCCCCGTGTTTGATTCCCCGCCTCTGTTTCCCCGCCTCTGATTCCCCGCCTCTGATTCCCCAACTCTAATTCCCCGCCTCTGATTCCCCATATCTGATTCCCCGCCTCTGTTTCCCCGCCTCTGATTCCCCACCCCTGTTTCCCCATATCTGATTCCCTGCCTCTGATTCCCCAACTTTGATTCCCAGCATCTGATTCCCCAGCTCTGATTCCCCGCCTCTGATTCCCCGCATCTGATTCCCTGCATCTGATTCCAAGCCTCTGATTCCCTGCCTCTGATTCCCAACCTCTGATTCCCCACCTCTGATTCCCCATATCTGATCCCCAGCCTCTGTTTCCCCGCCTCTGTTTCCCCATATCTGATTCCCGGCCTCTGATTCCCCGCCTCTGATTCCCCGCCTCTGATTCCCTGCCTCTGATTCCCCATCTCCGATTCCGCACATCTGATTCCCTGCCTCTGATTCCCCGCCTCTGATTCCCCGCCTCTGATTCCCTGCATCTGATTCCCAACCTCTGATTCCCCACCTCTGATTCCCCGTGTTTGATTCCCCGCCCCTGTTTCCCCATATCTGATTCCCTGACTCTGATTCCCCAACTTTGATTCCCAGCCTCTGATTCCCCAGCTCTGATTCCCCGCCTCTGATTCCCCGTGTTTGATTCCCTGCATCTGATTCCCCGCCTCTGATTCCCCATCTCTGATTCACCGCCTTTGATTCGCCACCTCTGATTCCCCATATCTGATTCCCCACCTCTGTTTCCCCGCCTCTGATTCCCTGCCTCTGATTCTCCATATCTCATTCCCCGCCTCTGACTCCGCATCTGTGATTCCCGGACTCTGATTCCCCACCTCTGATACCCGGCCTCTTATTCCCAGCATCTGATTCCCTGCCTCTGATTCCCCAGCTTCATTCCCCGCCTTTGAATCCCCCCGTCTGATTCCCAGCCTCTGAATGCCCGTGTCTGAAAACCTGCCTCTGATTCCCCGCCTCTGATTCCCCATCTCAGATTCACCGCCTCTGATTCCCCACCTCTGATTCCCTATCTCTGATTCCGCACATCCGATTCCCTGCCTCTGATTCCCCGACTCTGATTCCCCACCTCTGATTCCCCAGCTCTGATTCCCCGCCTCTGATTCCCCAACTCTGATTCCCCACCTCTGATTCCCCAGCTGTGATTCCCCGCCTCTGATTCCCCGTGTTTGATCCCCTGCTTCTGATTCCCCAGCTCTGATTCCCCATCTCTGATTCACCGCCTTTGATTCGCCACCTCTGATTCCCCATATCTGATTCCTCGCCACTGTTTCCCCGCCTCTGATTCCCCGCCTCTGATTCCCCATATCTCATTCCCCGCCTCTGATTCCCCATCTCTGATTCCCGGACTCTGATTCCCCACCTCTGATTCCCGACCTCTTATTCCCGGCATCTGATTCCGGCCACTGATTCCCGGCCTCTGATTCCCTGCTTCTGATTCTGATTCCCTGCCTCTGATTCCCCATTTCTGATTCCGCACATCTAATTCCCTGCCTCTGATTCCCCACCTCTGATTCCCCATATCTGAATCCCCGCCTCTGTTTCCCCGTCTCTGATTCCCCGCCTCTGTTTCCCCATATCTAAGTCCCCGCCTCTGATTCCCCAACTTTGATTCCCCACCTCTGATTCCCCAGCTCTGATTCCCCGCCTCTGATTCCCCACCTCTGATTCGCCATATCTGATTCCCAGCCTCTGTTTCCCCGCCTCTGATTCCCCGCCCCTGTTTCCCCATATCTGATTCCCTGCCTCTGATTCCACAACTTTGATTCCCAGCCTCTTATTCCCCAGCTCTGATTCCCTGCCTCTGATTCCCCGCTTTCTATTCCCCGCCTCTGATTCCCCAACTCTAATTCCCCGCCTCTGATTCCCCATATCTGATTCACTGCCTCTGTTTCCCCGCCTCTGATTCCCCGCCCCTGTTTCCCCATATCTGATTCCCTGCCTCTGATTCCCCAACTTTGATTCCCAGCCTCTGATTCCCCAGCTCTGATTCCCCGCCTCTGATTCCCCGTGTTTGATTCCCTGCCTCTGATTCCCCGCCTCTGATTCCCCATCTCTGATTCACCGCCTTTGATTCGCCACCTCTGATTCCCCATATCTGATTCCCCACCTCTGTTTCCCCGCCTCTGATTCCCCGCCTCTGATTCTCCATATCTCATTCCCCGCCTCTGACTCCCCATCTCTGATTCCCGGACTCTGATTCCCCACCTCTGATTCCCGGCCTCTTATTCCCAGCATCTGATTCCAGGCCTCTGATTCCCGTCCTCTGACTCCCCGCTTCTGATTCTGATTCCCTGCCTCTGATTCCCCATCTCTGATTCCGCACATCTGATTACCTGCCTCTGATTCCCCACCTCTGATTCCCCATATCTGATTCCCCGCCTCTGTTTCCACGCCTCTGATTCCCCGCCTCTGTTTCCCCATATCTAATTCCCCACCTCTGATGCCCCAACTCTGATTCCCCGCCTCTGATTCCACAGCTCTGATTCCCCGCCTCTGATTCCCCACATCCGATTCCCCATATCTGATTCCCCGCCTCTGTTTCCCCGCCCCTGATTCCCCGCCTCTGTTTCCCCATATCTGATTCCCCGCCTCTGATTCCCAACTATGATTCCCCGCCTCTGATTCCCGACCTCTTATTCCCGGCATCTGATTCCGGCCTGTGATTCCCGGCCTCTGATTCCCTGCTTCTGTTTCTGATTCCCTGCCTCTGATTCCCCAACTTTGATTCCCCACCTCTGATTCCCCAGCTCTGATTCCCGCCTCTGATTCCCCACCTCTGATTCCACATATCTGATTCCCAGCCTCTGTTTCCCCGCCTCTGATTCCCCGCCTCTGTTTCCCCATATCTGATTCCCGGCCTCTGATTCCCCGCCTCTGATTCCCCGCCTCTGATTCCCTCCCTCTGATTCCCCATCTCTGATTCCGCACATCTGATTCCCTGCCTCTCATTCCCCGCCTCTGATTCCCCGCCTCTGATTCCCTGCCTCTGATTCCCAACCTCTGATTCCCCACCTCTGATTCCCAGTGTTTGATTCCCCGCCTCTGTTTCCCCGCCTCTGATTCCCCGCCTCTGATTCCCCAACTCTAATTCCCCGCCTCCGATTCCCCATATCTGATTCCCCGCCTCTGTTTCCCCGCCTCTGATTCCCCGCCCCTGTTTCCCCATATCTGATTCCCTGCCTCTGATTCCCCAACTTTGATTCCCAGCCTCTGATTCCCCAGCTCTGATTCCCCGCCTCTGATTCCCCGCATCTGATTCCCTGCATCTGATTCCAAGCCTCTGATTCCCTGCCTCTGATTCCCAACCTCTGATTCCCCACCTCTGATTCCCCATATCTGAATCCCAGCCTCTGTTTCCCCGCCTCTGATTCCCCGCCTCTGTTTCCCCATATCTGATTCCCGGCCTCTGATTCCCCGCCTCTGATTCCCCGCCTCTGATTCCCTGCCTCTGATTCCCCATCTCCGATTCCGCACATCTGATTCCCTGCCTCTGATTCCCCGCCTCTGATTCCCCGCCTCTGATTCCCTGCCTCTGATTTCCAACCTCTGATTCCCCACCTCTGATTCCCCGTGTTTGATTCCCCGCCTATGTTTCCCCGCCTCTGATTCCCCGCCTCTGTTTCCCAATATCTAAGTCCCCGCCTCTGATTCCCGAACTCTAATTCCCCACCTCTGATTACCCAGCTCTGATTCCCCGCCTCTGATTCCCTGCATCTGATTCCCTGCATCTGATTCCAAGCCTCTGATTCCCTGCCTCTGATTCCCAACCTCTGAGTCCCCACCTCTGATTCCCCATATCTGATTCCCAGCATCTGTTTCCCCGCCTCTGATTCCCCGCCTCTGTTTCCCCATATCTGATTCCCGGCCTCTGGTTCCCCGCCTCTGATTCCCCGCCTCTGATTCCCTGCCTCTGATTCCCCATCTCCGATTCCGCACATCTGATTCGCTGCCTCTGATTCCCCGCCTCTGATTCCCCGCCTCTGATTCCCTGCCTCTGATTCCCAACCTCTGATTCCCCACCTCTGATTCCCCGTGTTTGATTCCCCGCCTCTGTATCCCCGCCTCTGATTCCCCGCCTCTGATTCCCCGCCTCTGATTCCCTGCCTCTGATTCCCCATCTCCGATTCCGCACATCTGATTCCCTGCCTCTCATTCCCCGCCTCTGATTCCCCGCCTCTGTTTCCCCGCCTCTGATTCCCCGCCCCTGTTTCCCCATATCTGATTCCCTGCCTCTGATTCCCCAACTTTGATTCCCAGCCTCTGATTCCCCAGCTCTCATTCCCCGCCTCTGATTCCCCGCATCTGATTCCCTGCATCTGATTCCCCGCCTCTGTTTCCCCGCCTCTGATTCCCCGCCTCTGATTCCCCATATCTCATTCCCCGCCTCTGAATCCCCATCTCTGATTCCCGGACTCTGATTCCCCACCTCTGATTCCCTGCTACTGATTCTGATTCCCTGCCTTTGATTCCCCATCTCTGATTCCGCACATCTGATTCCCTGCCTCTGATTCCCCATCTCTGATTCCCCATATCTGATTCCCCGCTTCTGTTTCCCCGCCTCTGATTCCCCGCCTCTGTTTCCCAATATCTAAGTCCCCGCCTCTGATTCCCCAACTCTAATTCCCCACCTCTGATTCCCCAGCTCTGATTCCGCACATCTGATTACCTGCCTCTGATTCCCCACCTCTGATTCCCCATATCTGATTCCCCGCCTCTGATTCCCCGCATCCGATTCCCCATATCTGATTCCCCGCCTCTGTTTCCCCGCCCCTGATTCCCCGCCTCTGTTTCCCCATATCTGATTCCCCGCCTCTGATTCCCAACTATGATTCCCCGCCTCTGATTCCCCAGCTCTGATTCCCTGCCTCTGATTCCCCACGTTCTATTCCCTGCCTCTGATTCCCCGCCTGTGATTCCCCATCTCAGATAAACCACCTCTGATTCCCCACCACTGATTCCCCATATCTAATTCCCCGCCTCTGTTTGCCCGCCTCTGATTCCCCACCTCTGATTCCCCATATCTAATTCCCCGCCTCTGTTTGCCCGCCTCTGATTCCCCGCCTCTGTTTCCCCATATCTGATTCCCCGCCTCTGAATCCCCAACTCTGATTCCCTGCCTCTGATTCCCCGACTCTGATCCCAACCTCTGATTCCCCAGCTCTGATTCCCCGCCTCTGATTCCCCAACTCTGATTCCCCGCCTCTGATTCCCCAGCTCTGATTCCCCGCCTCTGATTCCCCGTGTTTGATACCCTGCCTCTGATTCCACGCCTCTGATTCCCCATCTCTGATTCATCGCCTTTGATTCGCCACCTCTGATTCCCCATATCTGATTCCTCGCCTCTGTTTCCCCGCCTCTGATTCCCCGCCTCTGATTCCCCATATCTCATTCCCCGCCTCTGATTCCCCATCTCTGATTCCCGGACTCTGATTCCCCACCTCTGATTCCCGGCCTCTTATTCCCGGCATCTGATTCCGGCCTCTGATTCCCCACCTCTGATTCCCCATATCTGATTCCCCACCTCTGTTTCCCGGCCTCTGATTCCCCGCTTCTGATTCTGAATTCCTGCCTCTGATTCCCCATCTCTGATTCCGCACATCTGATTCCCTGCCTCTGATTCCCCACCTCTGATTCCCCATATCTGATTTCCCGCCTCTGTTTCCCCGCCTCTGATTCCCCGCCTCTGTTTCCCCATATCTAATTCCCAACCTCTGATGCCCCAACTCTGATTCCCTGCCTCTGATTCCCCGCGTTCTATTCCCTGCCTCTGATTCCCCGCCTGTGATTCCCCATCTCTGATTCACCACCTCTGATTCCCCACCTCTGATTCCCCATATCTAATTCCCCGCCTCTGTTTGCCCGACTCTGATCCCCGCCTCTGTTTCCCCATATCTGATTCCCCGCCTCTGAATCCCCAACTCTGATTCCCTGCCTCTGATTCCCCAGCTCTGATTCCCCGCCTTTGATTCCCCCGTCTGATTCCCAGCCTCTGAAACCCCGTGTCTGATTTCTTGCCTCTGATTCCCCGCCTCTGATTCCCCATCTCTGATTCACAGCCTCTGATTCCCCACCTCTGATTCCCCATCTCTGATTCCGCACATCTGATTCCCTGCCTCTGATTCCACGACTCTGATCCCCACCTCTGATTCCGCAGCTCTGATTCCCCGCCTCTGATTCCCGGCCTCTTATTCCCAGCATCTGATTCCAGGCCTCTGATTCCCGGCCTCTGACTCCCCGCTTCTGATTCTGATTCCCTGACACTGATTCCCCATCTCTGATTCCGCACATCTGATTACCTGCCTCTGATTCCCCACCTCTGATTCCCCATATCTGATTCCCCGCCTCTGTTTCCACGCCTCTGATACCCCGCCTCTGTTTCCCCATATCTAATTCCCCACCTCTGATGCCCCAACTCTGATTCCCCGCCTCTGATTCCACAGCTCTGATTCCCCGCCTCTGATTCCCCACATCTGATTCCCCATATCTGATTCCCCGCCTCTGTTTCCCCGCCCCTGATTCCCCGCCTCTGTTTCCCCATATCTGATTCCCCGCCTCTGATTCCCAACTATGATTCCCCGCCTCTTATTCCCCAGCTCTGATTCCCTGCCTCTGATTCCCCGCGTTCTATTCCCTGCCTCTGATTCCCCGCCTGTGATTCCCCATCTCTGATTCACCACCTCTGATTCCCCACCACTGATTCCCCATATCTAATTCCCCACCTCTGTTTGCCAGCCTCTGATTCCCCGCCTCTGTTTCCCCATATCTGATTCCCCGCCTCTGAATTCCCAACTCTGATTCCCTGCCTCTGATTCCCCAGCTTCATTCCCCGCCTTTGATTCCCCCCGTCTGATTCCCAGCCTCTGAATCCCCGTGTCTGATAACCTGCCTCTGATTCCCCGCCTCTGATTCCCCATCTCAGATTCACCGCCTCTGATTCCCCACCTCTGATTCCCCATCTCTGATTCCGCACATCCGATTCCCTGCCTCTGATTCCCCGACTCTGATTCCCCACCTCTGATTCCCCAGCTCTGATTCCCCGCCTCTGATTCCCCAACTCTGATTCCCCGCCTCTGATTCCCCAGCTCTGATTCCCCGCCTCTGATTCCCCGTGTTTGATCCCCTGCCTCTGATTCCCCAGCTCTGATTCCCCATCTCTGATTCACCGCCTTTGATTATCCACCTCTGATTCCCCATATCTGATTCCTCGCCACTGTTTCCCCGCCTCTGATTCCCCGCCTCTGATTCCCCATATCTCATTCCCCGCCTCTGATTCCCCATCTCTGATTCCCGGACTCTGATTCCCCACCTCTGATTCCCGACCTCTTATTCCCGGCATCTGATTCCGGCCTGTGATTCCCGGCCTCTGATTCCCTGCTTCTATTTCTGATTCCCTGCCTCTGATTCCCCATTTCTGATTCCGCACATCTAATTCCCTGCCTCTGATTCCCCACCTCTGATTCCCCATATCTGAATCCCCGCCTCTGTTTCCCCGTCTCTGATTCCCCGCCTCTGTTTCCCCATATCTAAGTCCCCGCCTCTGATTCCCCAACTTTGATTCCCCACCTCTGATTCCCCAGCTCTGATTCCCCGCCTCTGATTCCCCACCTCTGATTCCACATATCTGATTCCCAGCCTCTGTTTCCCCGCCTCTGATTCCCCGCCTCTGTTTCCCCATATCTGATTCCCTGCCTCTGATTCCCCAACTTTGATTCCCAGCCTCTGATTCCCCAGCTCTGATTCCCCGCCTCTGATTCCCCGTGTTTGATTCCCTGCCTCTGATTCCCCGCCTCTGATTCCCCGCCTCTGATTCTCCATATCTCATTCCCCGCCTCTGACTCGCCATCTCTGATTCCCGGACTCTGATACCCCACCTCTGATTCCCGGCCTCTTATTCCCAGCATCTGATTCCAGGCCTCTGATTCCCGGCCTCTGACTCCCCGCTTCTGATTCTGATTCCCTGACTCTGATTCCCCATCTCTGATTCCGCACATCTGATTACCTGCCTCTGATTCCCCACCTCTGATTCCCCATATCTGATTCCCCGCCTCTGTTTCCACGCCTCTGATACCCCGCCTCTGTTTCCCCATATCTAATTCCCCACCTCTGATGCCCCAACTCTGATTCCCCGCCTCTGATTCCACAGCTCTGATTCCCCGCCTCTGATTCCCCACATCCGATTCCCCATATCTGATTCCCCGCCTCTGTTTCCCCGCCCCTGATTCCCCGCCTCTGTTTCCCCATATCTGCTTCCCCGCCTCTGATTCCCAACTATGATTCCCCGCCTCTTATTCCCCAGCTCTGATTCCCTGCCTCTGATTCCCCGCGTTCTATTCCCTGCCTCTGATTCCCCGCCTGTGATTCCCCATCTCTGATTCACCACCTCTGATTCCCCACCACTGATTCCCCATATCTAATTCCCCACCTCTGTTTGCCCGCCTCTGATTCCCCGCCTCTGTTTCCCCATATCTGATTCCCCGCCTCTGAATTCCCAACTCTGATTCCCTGCCTCTGATTCCCCAGCTTCATTCCCCGCCTTTGATTCCCCCCGTCTGATTCCCAGCCTCTGAATCCCCGTGTCTGATAACCTGCCTCTGATTCCCCGCCTCTGATTCCCCATCTCAGATTCACCGCCTCTGATTCCCCACCTCTGATTCCCCATCTCTGATTCCGCACATCCGATTCCCTGCGTCTGATTCCCCGACTCTGATTCCCCACCTCTGATTCCCCAGCTCTGATTCCCCGCCTCTGATTCCCCAACTCTGATTCCCCGCCTCTGATTCCCCAGCTCTGATTCCCCGCCTCTGATTCCCCGTGTTTGATCCCCTGCCTCTGATTCCCCAGCTCTGATTCCCCATCTCTGATTCACCGCCTTTGATTCGCCACCTCTGATTCCCCATATCTGATTCCTCGCCACTGTTTCCCCGCCTCTGATTCCCCACCTCTGATTCCCCATATCTCATTCCCCGCCTCTGATTCCCCATCTCTGATTCCCGGACTCTGATTCCCCACCTCTGATTCCCGACCTCTTATTCCCGGCATCTGATTCCGGCCTGTGATTCCCGGCCTCTGATTCCCTGCTTCTGTTTCTGATTCCCTGCCTCTGATTCCCCATTTCTGATTCCGCACATCTAATTCCCTGCCTCTGATTCCCCACCTCTGATTCCCCATATCTGAATCCCCGCCTCTGTTTCCCCGTCTCTGATTCCCCGCCTCTGTTTCCCCATATCTAAGTCCCCGCCTCTGATTCCCCAACTTTGATTCCCCACCTCTGATTCCCCAGCTCTGATTCCCCGCCTCTGATTCCCCACCTCTGATTCCACATATCTGATTCCCAGCCTCTGTTTCCCCGCCTCTGATTCCCCGCCTCTGTTTCCCCATATCTGATTCCCGGCCTCTGATTCCCCGCCTCTGATTCCCCGCCTCTGATTCCCTGCCTCTGATTCCCCATCTCTGATTCCGCACATCTGATTCCCTGCCTCTCATTCCCCGCCTCTGATTCCCCGCCTCTGATTCCCTGCCTCTGATTCCCAACCTCTGATTCCCCACCTCTGATTCCCAGTGTTTGATTCCCCGCCTCTGTTTCCCCGCCTCTGATTCCCCGCCTCTGATTCCCCAACTCTAATTCCCCGCCTCCGATTCCCCATATCTGATTCCCCGCCTCTGTTTCCCCGCCTCTGATTCCCCGCCCCTGTTTCCCCATATCTGATTCCCTGCCTCTGATTCCCCAACTTTGATTCCCAGCCTCTGATTCCCCAGCTCTGATTCCCCGCCTCTGATTCCCCGCATCTGATTCCCTGCATCTGATTCCAAGCCTCTGATTCCCTGCCTCTGATTCCCAACCTCTGATTCCCCACCTCTGATTCCCCATATCTGAATCCCAGCCTCTGTTTCCCCGCCTCTGATTCCCCGCCTCTGTTTCCCCATATCTGATTCCCGGCCTCTGATTCCCCGCCTCTGATTCCCCGCCTCTGATTCCCTGCCTCTGATTCCCCATCTCCGATTCCGCACATCTGATTCCCTGCCTCTGATTCCCCGCCTCTGATTCCCCGCCTCTGATTCCCTGCCTCTGATTTCCAACCTCTGATTCCCCACCTCTGATTCCCCGTGTTTGATTCCCCGCCTATGTTTCCCCGCCTCTGATTCCCCGCCTCTGTTTCCCAATATCTAAGTCCCCGCCTCTGATTCCCGAACTCTAATTCCCCACCTCTGATTACCCAGCTCTGATTCCCCGCCTCTGATTCCCTGCATCTGATTCCCTGCATCTGATTCCAAGCCTCTGATTCCCTGCCTCTGATTCCCAACCTCTGAGTCCCCACCTCTGATTCCCCATATCTGATTCCCAGCATCTGTTTCCCCGCCTCTGATTCCCCGCCTCTGTTTCCCCATATCTGATTCCCGGCCTCTGGTTCCCCGCCTCTGATTCCCCGCCTCTGATTCCCTGCCTCTGATTCCCCATCTCCGATTCAGCACATCTGATTCGCTGCCTCTGATTCCCCGCCTCTGATTCCCCGCCTCTGATTCCCTGCCTCTGATTCCCAACCTCTGATTCCCCACCTCTGATTCCCCGTGTTTGATTCCCCGCCTCTGTATCCCCGCCTCTGATTCCCCGCCTCTGATTCCCCGCCTCTGATTCCCTGCCTCTGATTCCCCATCTCCGATTCCGCACATCTGATTCCCTGCCTCTCATTCCCCGCCTCTGATTCCCCGCCTCTGTTTCCCCGCCTCTGATTCCCCGCCCCTGTTTCCCCATATCTGATTCCCTGCCTCTGATTCCCCAACTTTGATTCCCAGCCTCTGATTCCCCAGCTCTCATTCCCCGCCTCTGATTCCCCGCATCTGATTCCCTGCATCTGATTCCCCGCCTCTGTTTCCCCGCCTCTGATTCCCCGCCTCTGATTCCCCATATCTCATTCCCCGCCTCTGAATCCCCATCTCTGATTCCCGGACTCTGATTCCCCACCTCTGATTCCCTGCTACTGATTCTGATTCCCTGCCTTTGATTCCCCATCTCTGATTCCGCACATCTGATTCCCTGCCTCTGATTCCCCATCTCTGATTCCCCATATCTGATTCCCCGCTTCTGTTTCCCCGCCTCTGATTCCCCGCCTCTGATTCCCTGCCTCTTATTCCCAACCTCTGATTCCCCACCTCTGATTCCCCGTGTTTGATTCCCCGCCTCTGTTTCCCCGCCTCTGATTCCCCGCCTCTGATTCCCCAACTCTAATTCCCCGCCTCTGATTCCCCATATCTGAATCCCCGCCTCTGTTTCCCCGCCTCTGATTCCCCACCCCTGTTTCCCCATATCTGATTCCCTGCCTCTGATTCCCCAACTTTGATTCCCAGCATCTGATTCCCCAGCTCTGATTCCCCGCCTCTGATTCCCCGCATCTGATTCCCTGCATCTGATTCCAAGCCTCTGATTCCCTGCCTCTGATTCCCAACCTCTGATTCCCCACCTCTGATTCCCCATATCTGATCCCCAGCCTCTGTTTCCCCGCCTCTGTTTCCCAATATCTGATTCCCGGCCTCTGATTCCCCGCCTCTGATTCCCCGCCTCTGATTCCCTGCCTCTGATTCCCCATCTCCGATTCCGCACATCTGATTCCCTGCCTCTGATTCCCCGCCTCTGATTCCCCGCCTCTGATTCCCTGCATCTGATTCCCAACCTCTGATTCCCCACCTCTGATTCCCCGTGTTTGATTCCCCGCCTCTGTTTCCCCGCCTCTGATTCCCCGCCTCTGATTCCCCAACTCTAATTCCCCGCCTCTGATTCCCCATATCTGATTCCCTGCCTCTGTTTCCCCGCCTCTGATTCCCCGCCCCTGTTTCCCCATATCTGATTCCCTGCCTCTGATTCCCCAACTTTGATTCCCAGCCTCTGATTCCCCAGCTCTGATTCCCCGCCTCTGATTCCCCGTGTTTGATTCCCTGCCTCTGATTCCCCGCCTCTGATTCCCCATCTCTGATTCACCGCCTTTGATTCGCCACCTCTGATTCCCCATATCTGATTCCCCACCTCTGTTTCCCCGCCTCTGATTCCCCGCCTCTGATTCTCCATATCTCATTCCCCGCCTCTGACTCCCCATCTCTGATTCCCGGACTCTGATTCCCCACCTCTGATTCCCGGCCTCTTATTCCCAGCATCTGATTCCAGGCCTCTGATTCCCGTCCTCTGACTCCCCGCTTCTGATTCTGATTCCCTGCCTCTGATTCCCCATCTCTGATTCCGCACATCTGATTACCTGCCTCTGATTCCCCACCTCTGATTCCCCATATCTGATTCCCCGCCTCTGTTTCCACGCCTCTGATTCCCCGCCTCTGTTTCCCCATATCTAATTCCCCACCTCTGATGCCCCAACTCTGATTCCCCGCCTCTGATTCCACAGCTCTGATTCCCCGCCTCTGATTCCCCACATCCGATTCCCCATATCTGATTCCCCGCCTCTGTTTCCCCGCCCCTGATTCCCCGCCTCTGTTTCCCCATATCTGATTCCCCGCCTCTGATTCCCAACTATGATTCCCCGCCTCTTATTCCCCAGCTCTGATTCCCTGCCTCTGATTCCCCGCGTTCTATTCCCTGCCTCTGATTCCCCGCCTGTGATTCCCCATCTCTGATTCACCACCTCTGATTCCCCACCACTGATTCCCCATATCTAATTCCCCGCCTCTGTTTGCCCGCCTCTGATTCCCCGCCTCTGTTTCCCCATATCTGATTCCCCGCCTCTGAATCCCCAACTCTGATTCCCTGCCTCTGATTCCCCAGCTTCATTCCCCGCCTTTGATTCCCCCCGTCTGATTCCCAGCCTCTGAATCCCCGTGTCTGAAAACCTGCCTCTGATTCCCCGCCTCTGATTCCCCATCTCAGATTCACCGCCTCTGATTCCCCACCTCTGATTCCCCATCTCTGATTCCGCACATCCGATTCCCTGCCTCTGATTCCCCGACTCTGATTCCCCACCTCTGATTCCCCAGCTCTGATTCCCCGCCTCTGATTCCCCAACTCTGATTCCCCACCTCTGATTCCCCAGCTGTGATTCCCCGCCTCTGATTCCCCGTGTTTGATCCCCTGCCTCTGATTCCCCAGCTCTGATTCCCCATCTCTGATTCACCGCCTTTGATTCGCCACCTCTGATTCCCCATATCTGATTCCTCGCCACTGTTTCCCCGCCTCTGATTCCCCGCCTCTGATTCCCCATATCTCATTCCCCGTCTCTGATTCCCCATCTCTGATTCCCGGACTCTGATTCCCCACCTCTGATTCCCGACCTCTTATTCCCGGCATCTGATTCCGGCCTCTGATTCCCGGCCTCTGATTCCCTGCTTCTGATTCTGATTCCCTGCCTCTGATTCCCCATTTCTGATTCCGCACATCTAATTCCCTGCCTCTGATTCCCCACCTCTGATTCCCCATATCTGAATCCCCGCCTCTGTTTCCCCGTCTCTGATTCCCCGCCTCTGTTTCCCCATATCTAAGTCCCCGCCTCTGATTCCCCAACTTTGATTCCCCACCTCTGATTCCCCAGCTCTGATTCCCCGCCTCTGATTCCCCACCTCTGATTCCCCATATCTGATTCCCAGCCTCTGTTTCCCCGCCTCTGATTCCCCGCCCCTGTTTCCCCATATCTGATTCCCTGCCTCTGATTCCCCAACTTTGATTCCCAGCCTCTGATTCCCCAGCTCTGATTCCCCGCCTCTGATTCCCCGTGTTTGATTCCCTGCCTCTGATTCCCTGCTTCTGATTCCCCATCTCTGATTCCGCAAATCTAATTCCCTGCCTCTGTTTCCCCACCTCTGATTCCCCATATCTGATTCCCCACCTCTGTTTCCCGGCCTCTGATTCCCCGCTTCTGATTCTGATTCCCTGCCTCTGATTCCCCATCTCTGATTCCGCACATCTGATTCCCTGCCTCTGATTCCCCACCTCTGATTCCCCATATCTGATTTCCCGCCTCTGTTTCCCCGCCTCTGATTCCCCGCCTCTGTTTCCCCATATCTAATTCCCAACCTCTGATGCCCCAACTCTGATTCCCTGCCTCTGATTCCCCGCGTTCTATTCCCTGCCTCTGATTCCCCGCCTGTGATTCCCCATCTCTGATTCACCACCTCTGATTCCCCACCTCTGATTCCCCATATCTAATTCCCTGCCTCTGTTTGCCCGACTCTGATTCCCCGCCTCTGTTTCCCCATATCTGATTCCCCGCCTCTGAATCCTCAACTCTGATTCCCTGCCTCTGATTCCCCAGCTCTGATTCCCCGCCTTTGATTCCCCACCTCTGATTCCCCATCCCTGATTCCGCACATCTGATTCCCTGCCTCTGATTCCCCGACTCTGATCCCCACCTCTGATTCCGCAGCTCTGATTCCCCGCCTCTGATTCCCCAACTCTGATTCCCCGCCTCTGATTCCCCAGCTCTGATTCCCCGCCTCTGATTCCCCGTGTTTGATTCCCTGCCTCTGATTCCCCGCCTCTGATTCCCCATCTCTGATTCACCGCCTTTGAATCGCCACCTCTGATTCCCCATATCTGATTCCTCGCCTCTGTTTCCCCGCCTCTGATTCCCCGCCTCTGATTCCCCATATCTCATTCCCCGCCTCTGATTCCCCATCTCTGATTCCCGGACTCTGATTCCCCACCTCTGATTCCCGGCCTCTTATTCCCGGCCTCTGATTCCCTGCTTCTGATTCCCCATCTCTGATTCCGCAAATCTAATTCCCTGCCTCTGATTCCCACCTCTGATTCCCCATATCTGATTCCCCGCCTCTGTTTCCCCGCCTCTGATTCCCCGCCTCTGTTTCCCCATATCTAAGTCCCCGCCTCTGATTCCCCAACTTTGATTCCCCACCTCTGATTCCCCAGCTCTGATTCCCCGCCTCTGATTCCCCGCATCTGATTCCATGCATCTGATTCCCAGCCTCTGATTCCCAGCCTCTGATTCCCAACCTCTGATTCCCCACCTCTGATTCCCCATATCTGATTCCCCACCTCTGTTTCCCCGCCTCTGATTCCCCGCCTCTGTTTCCCCATATCTGATCCCCGCCTCTATTTGCCCGCATCTGATTCCCCGCCTCTGTTTCCCCATATCTGATTCCTCGCCTCTGAATCCCCAACTCTGATTCCCTGCCTCTAATTTCCCAGCTCTGATTCCCCGCCTCTGATTCCCCGCGTCTGATTACCGGCCTCTGATTCCCCGCCTCTGATTCCCCATCTCTGATTCACAACCTCTGATTCCCCACCTCTGATACCCCATATCTGATTCCCCGCCTCTGCTTCCCCGCCTCTGATTCCCCACCTCTGATTCCCAATATCTGATTCCCCGCCTCTGATTCCCCACCTCTGATTCCCCGCCTCTGATTCGCCAGCTATGATTCCCCGCCTCTGATTCCCCGTGTTTGACTCCCTGCCTCTGATTCCCGGCCTCTGATTCCCCATCTCTGATTCACCGCCTTTGATTCGCCACCTCTGATTCCCCATATCTGATTCCCCGCCTCTGTTTCCCCGCCTCTGATTCCCTGCCTCTGATTCCCCATATCTCATTCCCTGCCTCTGAATCCCCATCTCTGATTCCCGGACTCTGATTCCCCACCTCTGATTCCCTGCTACTGATTCTGATTCCCTGCCTTTGATTCCCCATCTCTGATTCCGCACATCTGATTCCCTGCCTCTGATTCCCCATCTCTGATTCCCCATATCTGATTCCCCGCTTCTGTTTCCCCGCCTCTGATTCCCCGCCTCTGTTTCCCAATATCTAAGTCCCCGCCTCTGATTCCCCAACTCTAATTCCCCACCTCTGATTCCCCAGCTCTGATTCCCCGCCTCTGATTCCCCGCATCTGATTCCCTGCATCTGATTCCAAGCCTCTTATTCCCTGCCTCTGATTCCCAACCTCTGATTCCCCACCTCTGATTCCCCATATCTGATTCCCAGCCTCTGTTTCCCCGCCTCTGATTCCCCGCCTCTGTTTCCCCATATCTGATTCCCGGCCTCTGGTTCCCCGCCTCTGATTCCCCGCCTCTGATTCCCTGCCTCTGATTCCCCATCTCCGATTCCGCACATCTGATTCCCTGCCTCTGATTCCCCGCCTCTGATTCCCCGCCTCTGATTCCCTGCCTCTGATTCCCAACCTCTGATTCCCCACGTCTGATTCCCCGTGTTTGATTCCCCGCCTCTGTTTCCCCGCCTCTGATTCCCCGCCTCTGATTCCCCAACTCTAATTCCCCGCCTCTGATGCCCCATATCTGATTCCCCGCCTCTGTTTCCCCGCCTCTGATTCCCCACCCCTGTTTCCCCATATCTGATTCCCTGCCTCTGATTCCCCAACTTTGATTCCCAGCATCTGATTCCCCAGCTCTGATTCCCCGCCTCTGATTCCCCGCATCTGATTCCCTGCATCTGATTCCAAGCCTCTGATTCCCTGCCTCTGATTCCCAACCTCTGATTCCCCACCTCTGATTCCCCATATCTGATTCCCAGCCTCTGTTTCCCCGCCTCTGATTCCCCGCCTCTGTTTCCCCATATCTGATTCCCGGCCTCTGGTTCCCCGCCTCTGATTCCCCGCCTCTGATTCCCTGCCTCTGATTCCCCATCTCCGATTCCGCACATCTGATTCCCTGCCTCTGATTCCCCGCCTCTGATTCCCCGCCTCTGATTCCCTGCCTCTGATTCCCAACCTCTGATTCCCCACCTCTGATTCCCCGTGTTTGATTCCCCGCCTCTGTTTCCCCGCCTCTGATTCCCCGCCTCTGATTCCCCAACTCTAATTCCCCGCCTCTGATTCCCCATATCTGATTCCCCGCCTCTGTTTCCCCGCCTCTGATTCCCCACCCCTGTTTCCCCATATCTGATTCCCTGCCTCTGATTCCCCAACTTTGATTCCCAGCATCTGATTCCCCAGCTCTGATTCCCCGCCTCTGATTCCCCGCATCTGATTCCCTGCATCTGATTCCAAGCCTCTGATTCCCTGCCTCTGATTCCCAACCTCTGATTCCCCACCTCTGATTCCCCATATCTGATCCCCAGCCTCTGTTTCCCCGCCTCTGTTTCCCCATATCTGATTCCCGGCCTCTGATTCCCCGCCTCTGATTCCCCGCCTCTGATTCCCTGCCTCTGATTCCCCATCTCCGATTCCGCACATCTGATTCCCTGCCTCTGATTCCCCGCCTCTGATTCCCCGCCTCTGATTCCCTGCATCTGATTCCCAACCTCTGATTCCCCACCTCTGATTCCCCGTGTTTGATTCCCCGCCCCTGTTTCCCCATATCTGATTCCCTGACTCTGATTCCCCAACTTTGATTCCCAGCCTCTGATTCCCCAGCTCTGATTCCCCGCCTCTGATTCCCCGTGTTTGATTCCCTGCATCTGATTCCCCGCCTCTGATTCCCCATCTCTGATTCACCGCCTTTGATTCGCCACCTCTGATTCCCCATATCTGATTCCCCACCTCTGTTTCCCCGCCTCTGATTCCCTGCCTCTGATTCTCCATATCTCATTCCCCGCCTCTGACTCCCCATCTGTGATTCCCGGACTCTGATTCCCCACCTCTGATACCCGGCCTCTTATTCCCAGCATCTGATTCCAGGCCTCTGATTCCCGTCCTCTGACTCCCCGCTTCTGATTCTGATTCCCTGCCTCTGATTCCCCATCTCTGATTCCGCACATCTGATTACCTGCCTCTGATTCCCCACCTCTGATTCCCCATATCTGATTCCCCGCCTCTGTTTCCCCGCCCCTGATTCCCCGCCTCTGTTTCCACATATCTGATTCCCCGCCTCTGATTCCCAACTATGATTCCCCGCCTCTTATTCCCCAGCTCTGATTCCCTGCCTCTGATTCCCCGCGTTCTATTCCCTGCCTCTGATTCCCCGCCTGTGATTCCCCATCTCTGATTCACCACCTCTGATTCCCCACCACTGATTCCCCATATCTAATTCCCCGCCTCTGTTTGCCCGCCTCTGATTCCCCGCCTCTGTTTCCCCATATCTTATTCCCCGCCTCTGAATCCCCAACTCTGATTCCCTGCCTCTGATTCCCCAGCTTCATTCCCCGCCTTTGAATCCCCCCGTCTGATTCCCAGCCTCTGAATCCCCGTGTCTGAAAACCTGCCTCTGATTCCCCGCCTCTGATTCCCCATCTCAGATTCACCGCCTCTGATTCCCCACCTCTGATTCCCTATCTCTGATTCCGCACATCCGATTCCCTGCCTCTGATTCCCCGACTCTGATTCCCCACCTCTGATTCCCCAGCTCTGATTCCCCGCCTCTGATTCCCCAACTCTGATTCCCCACCTCTGATTCCCCAGCTGTGATTCCCCGCCTCTGATTCCCCGTGTTTGATCCCCTGCTTCTGATTCCCCAGCTCTGATTCCCCATCTCTGATTCACCGCCTTTGATTCGCCACCTCTGATTCCCCATATCTGATTCCTCGCCACTGTTTCCCCGCCTCTGATTCCCCGCCTCTGATTCCCCATATCTCATTCCCCGCCTCTGATTCCCCATCTCTGATTCCCGGACTCTGATTCCCCACCTCTGATTCCCGACCTCTTATTCCCGGCATCTGATTCCGGCCACTGATTCCCGGCCTCTGATTCCCTGCTTCTGATTCTGATTCCCTGCCTCTGATTCCCCATTTCTGATTCCGCACATCTAATTCCCTGCCTCTGATTCCCCACCTCTGATTCCCCATATCTGAATCCCCGCCTCTGTTTCCCCGTCTCTGATTCCCCGCCTCTGTTTCCCCATATCTAAGTCCCCGCCTCTGATTCCCCAACTTTGATTCCCCACCTCTGATTCCCCAGCTCTGATTCCCCGCCTCTGATTCCCCACCTCTGATTCGCCATATCTGATTCCCAGCCTCTGTTTCCCCGCCTCTGATTCCCCGCCCCTGTTTCCCCATATCTGATTCCCTGCCTCTGATTCCCCAACTTTGATTCCCAGCCTCTTATTCCCCAGCTCTGATTCCCTGCCTCTGATTCCCCGCTTTCTATTCCCCGCCTCTGATTCCCCAACTCTAATTCCCCGCCTCTGATTCCCCATATCTGATTCCCTGCCTCTGTTTCCCCGCCTCTGATTCCCCGCCCCTGTTTCCCCATATCTGATTCCCTGCCTCTGATTCCCCAACTTTGATTCCCAGCCTCTGATTCCCCAGCTCTGATTCCCCGCCTCTGATTCCCCGTGTTTGATTCCCTGCCTCTGATTCCCCGCCTCTGATTCCCCATCTCTGATTCACCGCCTTTGATTCGCCACCTCTGATTCCCCATATCTGATTCCCCACCTCTGTTTCCCCGCCTCTGATTCCCCGCCTCTGATTCTCCATATCTCATTCCCCGCCTCTGACTCCCCATCTCTGATTCCCGGACTCTGATTCCCCACCTCTGATTCCCGGCCTCTTATTCCCAGCATCTGATTCCAGGCCTCTGATTCCCGTCCTCTGACTCCCCGCTTCTGATTCTGATTCCCTGCCTCTGATCCCCATCTCTGATTCCGCACATCTGATTACCTGCCTCTGATTCCCCACCTCTGATTCCCCATATCTGATTCGCCGCCTCTGTTTCCACGCCTCTGATTCCCCGCCTCTGTTTCCCCATATCTAATTCCCCACCTCTGATGCCCCAACTCTGATTCCCCGCCTCTGATTCCACAGCTCTGATTCCCCGCCTCTGATTCCCCACATCCGATTCCCCATATCTGATTCCCCGCCTCTGTTTCCCCGCCCCTGATTCCCCGCCTCTGTTTCCCCATATCTGATTCCCCGCCTCTGATTCCCAACTATGATTCCCCGCCTCTTATTCCCCAGCTCTGATTCCCTGCCTCTGATTCCCCGCGTTCTATTCCCTGCCTCTGATTCCCCGCCTGTGATTCCCCATCTCTGATTCACCACCTCTGATTCCCCACCACTGATTCCCCATATCTAATTCCCCGCCTCTGTTTGCCCGCCTCTGATTCCCCGCCTCTGTTTCCCCATATCTGATTCCCCGCCTCTGAATCCCCAACTCTGATTCCCTGCCTCTGATTCCCCAGCTTCATTCCCCGCCTTTGATTCCCCCCGTCTGATTCCCAGCCTCTGAATCCCCGTGTCTGAAAACCTGCCTCTGATTCCCCGCCTCTGATTCCCCATCTCAGATTCACCGCCTCTGATTCCCCACCTCTGATTCCCCATCTCTGATTCCGCACATCCGATTCCCTGCCTCTGATTCCCCGAATCTGATTCCCCACCTCTGATTCCCCAGCTCTGATTCCCCGCCTCTGATTCCCCAACTCTGATTCCCCACCTCTGATTCCCCAGCTGTGATTCCCCGCCTCTGATTCCCCGTGTTTGATCCCCTGCCTCTGATTCCCCAGCTCTGATTCCCCATCTCTGATTCACCGCCTTTGATTCGCCACCTCTGATTCCCCATATCTGATTCCTCGCCACTGTTTCCCCGCCTCTGATTCCCCGCCTCTGATTCCCCATATCTCATTCCCCGTCTCTGATTCCCCATCTCTGATTCCCGGACTCTGATTCCCCACCTCTGATTCCCGACCTCTTATTCCCGGCATCTGATTCCGGCCTCTGATTCCCGGCCTCTGATTCCCTGCTTCTGATTCTGATTCCCTGCCTCTGATTCCCCATTTCTGATTCCGCACATCTAATTCCCTGCCTCTGATTCCCCACCTCTGATTCCCCATATCTGAATCCCCGCCTCTGTTTCCCCGTCTCTGATTCCCCGCCTCTGTTTCCCCATATCTAAGTCCCCGCCTCTGATTCCCCAACTTTGATTCCCCACCTCTGATTCCCCAGCTCTGATTCCCCGCCTCTGATTCCCCACCTCTGATTCCCCATATCTGATTCCCAGCCTCTGTTTCCCCGCCTCTGATTCCCCGCCCCTGTTTCCCCATATCTGATTCCCTGCCTCTGATTCCCCAACTTTGATTCCCAGCCTCTGATTCCCCAGCTCTGATTCCCCGCCTCTGATTCCCCGTGTTTGATTCCCTGCCTCTGATTCCCTGCTTCTGATTCCCCATCTCTGATTCCGCAAATCTAATTCCCTGCCTCTGATTCCCCACCTCTGATTCCCCATATCTGATTCCCCACCTCTGTTTCCCGGCCTCTGATTCCCCGCTTCTGATTCTGATTCCCTGCCTCTGACTCCCCATCTCTGATTCCGCACATCTGATTCCCTGCCTCTGATTCCCCACCTCTGATTCCCCATATCTGATTTCCCGCCTCTGTTTCCCCGCCTCTGATTCCCCGCCTCTGTTTCCCCATATCTAATTCCCAACCTCTGATGCCCCAACTCTGATTCCCTGCCTCTGATTCCCCGCGTTCTATTCCCTGCCTCTGATTCCCCGCCTGTGATTCCCCATCTCTGATTCACCACCTCTGATTCCCCACCTCTGATTCCCCATATCTAATTCCCTGCCTCTGTTTGCCCGACTCTGATTCCCCGCCTCTGTTTCCCCATATGTGATTCCCCGCCTCTGAATCCTCAACTCTGATTCCCTGCCTCTGATTCCCCAGCTCTGATTCCCCGCCTTTGATTCCCCACCTCTGATTCCCCATCTCTGATTCCGCACATCTGATTCCCTGCCTCTGATTCCCCGACTCTGATCCCCACCTCTGATTCCGCAGCTCTGATTCCCCGCCTCTGATTCCCCAACTCTGATTCCCCGCCTCTGATTCCCCAGCTCTGATTCCCCGCCTCTGATTCCCCGTGTTTGATTCCCTGCCTCTGATTCCCCGCCTCTGATTCCCCATCTCTGATTCACCGCCTTTGAATCGCCACCTCTGATTCCCCATATCTGATTCCTCGCCTCTGTTTCCCCGCCTCTGATTCCCCGCCTCTGATTCCCCATATCTCATTCCCCGCCTCTGATTCCCCATCTCTGATTCCCGGACTCTGATTCCCCACCTCTGATTCCCGGCCTCTTATTCCCGGCCTCTGATTCCCTGCTTCTGATTCCCCATCTCTGATTCCGCAAATCTAATTCCCTGCCTCTGATTCCCACCTCTGATTCCCCATATCTGATTCCCCGCCTCTGTTTCCCCGCCTCTGATTCCCCGCCTCTGTTTCCCCATATCTAAGTCCCCGCCTCTGATTCCCCAACTTTGATTCCCCACCTCTGATTCCCCAGCTCTGATTCCCCGCCTCTGATTCCCTGCATCTGATTCCATGCATCTGATTCCCAGCCTCTGATTCCCAGCCTCTGATTCCCAACCTCTGATTCCCCACCTCTGATTCCCCATATCTGATTCCCCACCTCTGTTTCCCCGCCTCTGATTCCCCGCCTCTGTTTCCCCATATCTGATCCCCGCCTCTATTTGCCCGCATCTGATTCCCCGCCTCTGTTTCCCCATATCTGATTCCTCGCCTCTGAATCCCCAACTCTGATTCCCTGCCTCTAATTTCCCAGCTCTGATTCCCCGCCTCTGATTCCCCGCGTCTGATTACCGGCCTCTGATTCCCCGCCTCTGATTCCCCATCTCTGATTCACAACCTCTGATTCCCCACCTCTGATACCCCATATCTGATTCCCCGCCTCTGTTTCCCCACCTCTGATTCCCCACCTCTGATTCCCAATATCTGATTCCCCGCCTCTGATTCCCCACCTCTGATTCCCCGCCTCTGATTCGCCAGCTATGATTCCCCGCCTCTGATTCCCCGTGTTTGACTCCCTGCCTCTGATTCCCGGCCTCTGATTCCCCATCTCTGATTCACCGCCTTTGATTCGCCACCTCTGATTCCCCATATCTGATTCCCCGCCTCTGTTTCCCCGCCTCTGATTCCCTGCCTCTGATTCCCCATATCTCATTCCCCGCCTCTGAATCCCCATCTCTGATTCCCGGACTCTGATTCCCCACCTCTGATTCCCTGCTACTGATTCTGATTCCCTGCCTTTGATTCCCCATCTCTGATTCCGCACATCTGATTCCCTGCCTCTGATTCCCCATCTCTGATTCCCCATATCTGATTCCCCGCTTCTGTTTCCCCGCCTCTGATTCCCCGCCTCTGTTTCCCAATATCTAAGTCCCCGCCTCTGATTCCCCAACTCTAATTCCCCACCTCTGATTCCCCAGCTCTGATTCCCCGCCTCTGATTCCCCGCATCTGATTCCCTGCATCTGATTCCAAGCCTCTTATTCCCTGCCTCTGATTCCCAACCTCTGATTCCCCACCTCTGATTCCCCATATATGATTCCCAGCCTCTGTTTCCCCGCCTCTGATTCCCCGCCTCTGTTTCCCCATATCTGATTCCCGGCCTCTGGTTCCCCGCCTCTGATTCCCCGCCTCTGATTCCCTGCCTCTGATTCCCCATCTCCGATTCCGCACATCTGATTCCCTGCCTCTGATTCCCCGCCTCTGATTCCCCATCTCCGATTCCGCACATCTGATTCCCTGCCTCTGATTCCCCGCCTCTGATTCCCCGCCTCTGATTCCCTGCCTCTGATTCCCAACCTCTGATTCCCCACCTCTGATTCCCCGTGTTTGATTCCCCGCCTCTGTTTCCCCGCCTCTGATTCCCCGCCTCTGATTCCCCAACTCTAATTCCCCGCCTCTGATGCCCCATATCTGATTCCCCGCCTCTGTTTCCCCGCCTCTGATTCCCCACCCCTGTTTCCCCATATCTGATTCCCTGCCTCTGATTCCCCAACTTTGATTCCCAGCATCTGATTCCCCAGCTCTGATTCCCCGCCTCTGATTCCCCGCATCTGATTCCCTGCATCTGATTCCAAGCCTCTGATTCCCTGCCTCTGATTCCCAACCTCTGATTCCCCACCTCTGATTCCCCATATCGGATTCCCAGCCTCTGTTTCCCCGCCTCTGATTCCCCGCCTCTGTTTCCCCATATCTGATTCCCGGCCTCTGGTTCCCCGCCTCTGATTCCCCGCCTCTGATTCCCTGCCTCTGATTCCCCATCTCCGATTCCGCACATCTGATTCCCTGCCTCTGATTCCCCGCCTCTGATTCCCCGCCTCTGATTCCCTGCCTCTGATTCCCAACCTCTGATTCCCCACCTCTGATTCCCCGTGTTTGATTCCCCGCCTCTGTTTCCCCGCCTCTGATTCCCCGCCTCTGATTCCCCAACTCTAATTCCCCGCCTCTGATTCCCCATATCTGATTCCCCGCCTCTGTTTCCCCGCCTCTGATTCCCCACCCCTGTTTCCCCATATCTGATTCCCTGCCTCTGATTCCCCAACTTTGATTCCCAGCATCTGATTCCCCAGCTCTGATTCCCCGCCTCTGATTCCCCGCATCTGATTCCCTGCATCTGATTCCAAGCCTCTGATTCCCTGCCTCTGATTCCCAACCTCTGATTCCCCACCTCTGATTCCCCATATCTGATCCCCAGCCTCTGTTTCCCCGCCTCTGTTTCCCCATATCTGATTCCCGGCCTCTGATTCCCCGCCTCTGATTCCCCGCCTCTGATTCCCTGCCTCTGATTCCCCATCTCCGATTCCGCACATCTGATTCCCTGCCTCTGATTCCCCGCCTCTGATTCCCCGCCTCTGATTCCCTGCATCTGATTCCCAACCTCTGATTCCCCACCTCTGATTCCCCGTGTTTGATTCCCCGCCCCTGTTTCCCCATATCTGATTCCCTGACTCTGATTCCCCAACTTTGATTCCCAGCCTCTGATTCCCCAGCTCTGATTCCCCGCCTCTGATTCCCCGTGTTTGATTCCCTGCATCTGATTCCCCGCCTCTGATTCCCCATCTCTGATTCACCGCCTTTGATTCGCCACCTCTGATTCCCCATATCTGATTCCCCACCTCTGTTTCCCCGCCTCTGATTCCCCGCCTCTGATTCTCCATATCTCATTCCCCGCCTCTGACTCCCCATCTGTGATTCCCGGACTCTGATTCCCCACCTCTGATACCCGGCCTCTTATTCCCAGCATCTGATTCCAGGCCTCTGATTCCCGTCCTCTGACTCCCCGCTTCTGATTCTGATTCCCTGCCTCTGATTCCCCATCTCTGATTCCGCACATCTGATTACCTGCCTCTGATTCCCCACCTCTGATTCCCCATATCTGATTCCCCGCCTCTGTTTCCACGCCTCTGATTCCCTCTGTTTCCCCATATCTAATTCCCCACCTCTGATGCCCCAACTCTGATTCCCCGCCTCTGATTCCACAGCTCTGATTCCCCGCCTCTGATTCCCCACATCCGATTCCCCATATCTGATTCCCCGCCTCTGTTTCCCCGCCCCTGATTCCCCGCCTCTGTTTCCACATATCTGATTCCCCGCCTCTGATTCCCAACTATGATTCCCCGCCTCTTATTCCCCAGCTCTGATTCCCTGCCTCTGATTCCCCGCGTTCTATTCCCTGCCTCTGATTCCCCGCCTGTGATTCCCCATCTCTGATTCACCACCTCTGATTCCCCACCACTGATTCCCCATATCTAATTCCCCGCCTCTGTTTGCCCGCCTCTGATTCCCCGCCTCTGTTTCCCCATATCTTATTCCCCGCCTCTGAATCCCCAACTCTGATTCCCTGCCTCTGATTCCCCAGCTTCATTCCCCGCCTTTGAATCCCCCCGTCTGATTCCCAGCCTCTGAATCCCCGTGTCTGAAAACCTGCCTCTGATTCCCCGCCTCTGATTCCCCATCTCAGATTCACCGCCTCTGATTCCCCACCTCTGATTCCCTATCTCTGATTCCGCACATCCGATTCCCTGCCTCTGATTCCCCGACTCTGATTCCCCACCTCTGATTCCCCAGCTCTGATTCCCCGCCTCTGATTCCCCAACTCTGATTCCCCACCTCTGATTCCCCAGCTGTGATTCCCCGCCTCTGATTCCCCGTGTTTGATCCCCTGCTTCTGATTCCCCAGCTCTGATTCCCCATCTCTGATTCACCGCCTTTGATTCGCCACCTCTGATTCCCCATATCTGATTCCTCGCCACTGTTTCCCCGCCTCTGATTCCCCGCCTCTGATTCCCCATATCTCATTCCCCGCCTCTGATACCCCATCTCTGATTCCCGGACTCTGATTCCCCACCTCTGATTCCCGACCTCTTATTCCCGGCATCTGATTCCGGCCACTGATTCCCGGCCTCTGATTCCCTGCTTCTGATTCTGATTCCCTGCCTCTGATTCCCCATTTCTGATTCCGCACATCTAATTCCCTGCCTCTGATTCCCCACCTCTGATTCCCCATATCTGAATCCCCGCCTCTGTTTCCCCGTCTCTGATTCCCCGCCTCTGTTTCCCCATATCTAAGTCCCCGCCTCTGATTCCCCAACTTTGATTCCCCACCTCTGATTCCCCAGCTCTGATTCCCCGCCTCTGATTCCCCACCTCTGATTCCCCATATCTGATTCCCAGCCTCTGTTTCCCCGCCTCTGATTCCCCGCCCCTGTTTCCCCATATCTGATTCCCTGCCTCTGATTCCCCAACTTTGATTCCCAGCCTCTTATTCCCCAGCTCTGATTCCCTGCCTCTGATTCCCCGCTTTCTATTCCCTGCCTCTGATTCCCCGCCTGTGATTCCCCATCTCTGATTCACCACCTCTGATTCCCCAACTTTGATTCCCCACCTCTGATTCCCCAGCTCTGATTCCCCGCCTCTGATTCCCCACCTCTGATTCCCCATATCTGATTCCCAGCCTCTGTTTCCCCGCCTCTGATTCCCCGCCCCTGTTTCCCCATATCTGATTCCCTGCCTCTGATTCCCCAACTTTGATTCCCAGCCTCTTATTCCCCAGCTCTGATTCCCTGCCTCTGATTCCCCGCTTTCTATTCCCTGCCTCTGATTCCCCGCCTGTGATTCCCCATCTCTGATTCACCACCTCTGATTCCCCACCACTGATTCCCCATATCTAATTCCCCACCTCTGTTTGCCCGCCTCTGATTCCCCGCCTCTGTTTCCCCATATCTGATTCCCCGCCTCTGAATTCCCAACTCTGATTCCCTGCCTCTGATTCCCCAGCTTCATTCCCCGCCTTTGATTCCCCCCGTCTGATTCCCAGCCTCTGAATCCCCGTGTCTGATAACCTGCCTCTGATTCCCCGCCTCTGATTCCCCATCTCAGATTCACCGCCTCTGATTCCCCACCTCTGATTACCCATCTCTGATTCCGCACATCCGATTCCCTGCCTCTGATTCACCGACTCTGATTCCCCACCTCTGATTCCCCAGCTCTGATTCCCCGCCTCTGATTCCCCAACTCTGATTCCCCGCCTCTGATTCCCCAGCTCTGATTCCCCGCCTCTGATTCCCCGTGTTTGATCCCCTGCCTCTGATTCCCCAGCTCTGATTCCCCATCTCTGATTCACCGCCTTTGATTCGCCACCTCTGATTCCCCATATCTGATTCCTCGCCACTGTTTCCCCGCCTCTGATTCCCCGCCTCTGATTCCCCATATCTCATTCCCCGCCTCTGATTCCCAATCTCTGATTCCCGGACTCTGATTCCCCACCTCTGATTCCCGACCTCTTATTCCCGGCATCTGATTCCGGCCTGTGATTCCCGGCCTCTGATTCCCTGCTTCTGATTCTGATTCCCTGCCTCTGATTCCCCATTTCTGATTCCGCACATCTAATTCCCTGCCTCTGATTCCCCACCTCTGATTCCCCATATCTGATTCCCCGCCTCTGTTTCCCCGTCTCTGATTCCCCGCCTCTGTTTCCCCATATCTAAGTCCCCGCCTCTGATTCCCCAACTTTGATTCCCCACCTCTGATTCCCCAGCTCTGATTCCCCGCCTCTGATTCCCCACCTCTGATTCCCCATATCTGATTCCCAGCCTCTGTTTCCCCGCGTCTGATTCCCCGCCTCTGTTTCCCCATATCTGATTCCCCGCCTCTGATTCCCAACTATGATTCCCCGCCTCTGATTTCCCATCTCTGATTCACCACCTCTGATACCCCACCACTGATTCCCCATATCTAATTCCCCGCCTCTGTTTGCCCGCCTCTGATTCCCCACCTCTGTTTCCCCATATCTGATTCCCCGCCTCTGAATCCCCAACTCTGATTCGCTGCCTCTGATTCCCCAGCTTCATTCCCCGCCTTTGATTCCCCCCGTCTGATTCCCAGCCTCTGAATCCCCGTGTCTGATAACCTGCCTCTGATTCCCCACCTCTGATTCCCAAGCTCTGATTCCCCGCCTCTGATTCCCCAACTCTGATTCCCCGCCTCTGATTCCCCAGCTCTGATTCCCCGCCTCTGATTCCCCGTGTTTGATTCCCTGCCTCTGATTCCCCGCCTCTGATTCCCCATCTCTGATTCACCGCCTTTGATTCGCCACCTCTGATTCCCCATATCTGATTCCTCGCCTCTGTTTCCCCGCCTCTGATTCCCCGCCTCTGATTCCCCAGCTCTGATTCCCCGCCTCTGATATTCCGTGTTTGATTCCCTGCCTCTGATTCCCGGCCTCTGATTCCCCATCTCTGATTCACCGCCTTTGATTCGCCACCTCTGATTCCCCATATCTGATTCCCCGCCTCTGTTTCCCCGCCTCTGATTCCCCGCCTCTGATTCCCCATATCTCATTCCCCGCCTCTGAATCCCCATCTCTGATTCCCGGACTGTGATTCCCCACCTCTGATTCCCGGCCTCTTATTCCCGGCATCTGATTCCGGCCTCTGATTCCCGGCCTCTGATTCCCTGCTTCTGATTCTGATTACCTGCCTTTGATTCCCCATCTCTGATTCCGCACATCTGATTCCCTGCCTCTGATTCCCCATCTCTGATTCCCCATATCTGATTCCCCGCCTCTGTTTCCCCGCCTCTGATTCCCCGCCTCTGTTTCCCAATATCTAAGTCCCCGCCTCTGATTCCCCAACTCTGATTCCCCACCTCTGATTCCCCAGCTCTGATTCCCCGCCTCTGATTCCCCGCATCTGATTCCCTGCATCTGACTCCAAGCCTCTGATTCCCTGCCTCTGATTCCCAACCTCTGATTCCCCACCTCTGATTCCCCATATCTGATTCCCGGCCTCTGATTCCCCGCCTCTGATTCCCCGCCTCTGATTCCCTGCCTCTGATTCCCCATCTCTGATTCCGCACATCTGATTCCCTGCCTCTGATTCCCCGCCTCTGATTCCCCGCCTCTGATTCCCTGCCTCTGATTCCCAACCTTTGATTCCCCACCTCTGATTCCCCGTGTTTGATTCCCCGCCTCTGTTTCCCCGCCTCTGATTCCCCGCCTCTGATTCCCCAACTCTAATTCCCCGCCTCTGATTCCCCATATCTGATTCCCCGCCTCTGTTTCCCCGCCTCTGATTCCCCGCCCCTGTTTCCCCATATCTGATTCCCTGCCTCTGATTCCCCAACTTTGATTCCCAGCCTCTAATTCCCCAGCTCTGATACCACGCCTCTGATTCCCCGTGTTTGATTCCCTGCCTCTGATTCCCCGCCTCTGATTCCCCATCTCTGATTCACCGCCTTTGATTCGCCACCTCTGATTCCCAATATCTGATTCCCCACCTCTGTTTCCCCGCCTCTGATTCCCCGCCTCTGATTCTCCATATCTCATTCCCCGCCACTGAATCCCCATCACTGATTCCCGGACTCTGATTCACCACCTCTGATTCCCGGCCTCTTATTCCCAGCATCTGATTCCAGGCCTCTGATTCCCGGCCTCTGACTCCCCGCTTCTGATTCTGATTCCCCATCTCAGATTCACCGCCTCTGATTCCCCACCTCTGATTCCCCATCTCTGATTCCGCACATCCGATTCCCTGCCTCTGATTCCCCGACTCTGATTCCCCACCTCTGATTCCCCAGCTCTGATTCCTCGCCTCTGATTCCCCAACTCTGATTCCCCGCCTCTGATTCCCCAGCTCTGATTCCCCACCTCTGATTCCCCAGCTCTGATTCCTCGCCTCTGATTCCCCAACTCTGATTCCCCGCCTCTGATTCCCCGCCTCCGATTCCCCATCTCTGATTCACCGTCTTTGATTCGCCACCTCTGATTCCCCATATCTGATTCCTCGCCACTGTTTCCCCGCCTCTGATTCCCCGCCTCTGATTCCCCATATCTCATTCCCCGCCTCTGATTCGCCAGCTATGATTCCCCGCCTCTGATTCCCCGCGTCTGATTCCCTGCCTCTGATTCCCCGCCTCTGATTCCACATCTCTGATTCACCACCTCTGATTCCCCGCGTCTGATTCCACGCCTCTGATTCCCCATCTCTGATTCCCCATCTCTGATTCCCCAATTCTGATTCCCCGCCTCTGATTCCCCAGCTCTGATTCCTCGCCTCTGATTCCCTTCCTCTGATTCCCAACCTCTGATTCCCCACCTCTGATTTCCCATATTGATTCCCTGCGTCTGATTCCCCGCCTCTGATTCCCCAACTCTGATTCCCCGCCTCTGATTCCCCAGCTCTGATTCCCCGCCTCTGATTCCCCATCTCTGATTCACCGCCTTTGATTCGCCACCTCTGATTCCCCATATCTGATTCCCCGCCTCTGTTTCCCCGCCTCTGATTCCCCGCCTCTGATTCCCCACCTCTGATTCCCGGCCTCTTATTCCCGGCATCTGATTCCGGCCTCTGATTCCCGGCCTCTGATTCCCTGCTTCTGATTCTGATTCCACGCCTCTGATTCCCCATCACTGATTCCGCACATCTGATTCACTGCCTCTGATTCCCCGCCTCTGATTCCCCGCCTCTGTTTCCCAATATCTAAGTCCCCGCCTCTGATTCCCCAACTCTGATTCCCCACCTCTGATTCCCCAGCTCTGATTCCCCGCCTCTGATTCCCCACATCTGATTCCCTGCATCTGATTCCAAGCCTCTGATTCCCTGCCTCTGATTCCCAACCTCTGATTCCCCACCTCTGATTCCCCATATCTGAATCCCCGCCTCCGTTTCCCCGCCTCTGATTCCCCACCTCTGTTTCCCCATATCTGATACCCGGCCTCTGATTCCCCGCCTCTGATTCCCCGCCTCTGATTCCCTGCCTCTGATTCCCCATCCCCGATTCCGCACATCTGATTCCCTGCCTCTGATTCCCCGCCTCTGATTCCCCGCCTCTGATTCCCTGCCTCTGATTCCCAACCTCTGATTCCCCACCTCTGATTCCCCATATCTGATTCCCCGCCTCTGTTTCCCCGCCTCTGATTCCCCTCCTCTGATTCCCCAACTCTAATTCCCCGCCTCTGATTCCACAGCTCTGATTCCCCGTGTTTGATTCCCCGCCTCTGATTCCCTGCCTCCGATTCCCAACCTCTGATTCCACACCTCTGATTCCCCATATCTGATTCCCCGCCTCTGTTTCCCCGCCTCTGATTCCCTGCCCCTGTTTCCCCATATCTGATTCCCTGCCTCTGATTCCCCAACACTGATTCCCCGCATCTGATTCCCCAGCTCTGATTCCCCGCCTCTGATTTCCCGTGTTTGATTCCCTGCCTCTGATTCCCCGCCTCTGATTCCCCATCTCTGATTCACCGCCTTTGATTCGCCACCTCTGATTCCACATATCTGATTCCCCACCTCTGTTTCCCCGCCTCTGATTCCCCGCCTCTGATTCTCCATATCTCATTCCCCGCCTCTGATTCCCCACCTCTGATTCCTGGCCTCTTATTCCCAGCATCTGATTCCCGGCCTCTGATTCCCCGCTTCTGATTCTGATTCCCTGCCTCTGATTCCCCATCTCTGATTCCGCACATCTGATTCCCTGCCTCTGATTCCCCACCTCTGATTCCCCATATCTGATTTCCCGCCTCTGTTTCCCCGCCTCTGATTCCCCGCCTCTGTTTCCCCATATCTAATTCCCAAGCTCTGATGCCCCAACTCTGATTCCCTGCCTCTGATTCCCCGCGTTCTATTCCCTGCCTCTGATTCCCCGCCTGTGATTCCCCATCTCTGATTCACCACCTCTGATTCCCCACCTCTGATTCCCCATATCTAATTCCCCGCCTCTGTTTGACCGCCTCTGATTCCCCGCCTCTGTTTCCCCATATCTGATTCCCCGCCTCTGAATCCCCAACTCTGATTCCCTGCCTCTGATTCCCCATATCTGATTCCCCGCCTCTGAATCCCCAACTCTGATTCCCTGCCTCTGATTCCCCAGCTCTGATTCCCCGCCTTTGATTCCCCCGTCTGATTCCCAGCCTCTGAAACCCCGTGTCTGATTTCTTGCCTCTGATTCCCCGCCTCTGATTCCCCATCTCTGATTCACAGCCTCTGATTCCCCACCTCTGATTCCCCATCTCTGATTCCGCACATCTGATTCCCTGCCTCTGATTCCCCATCTCTGATTCACCGCCTTTGATTCGCCACCTCTGATTCCCCATATCTGATTCCACGCCTCTGTTTCCCCGCCTCTGATTCCCCGCCTCTGATTCCCCATATCTCATTCCCCGCCTCTGAATCCCCATCTCTGATTCCCGGACTCTGATTCCCCACCTCTGATTCCCGGCCTCTTATTCCCGGCATCTGATTCCGGCCTCTGATTCCCGGCCTCTGATTCCCTGCTTCTGATTCTGATTACCTGCCTTTGATTCCCCAACTCTGATTCCGCACATCTGATTCCCTGCCTCTGATTCCCCATCTCTGATTCCCCATATCTGATTCCCCGCCTCTGTTTCCCCGCCTCTGATTCCCCGCCTCTGTTTCCCAATATCTAAGTCCCCGCCTCTGATTCCCCAACTCTGATTCCCCACCTCTGATTCCCCAGCTCTGATTCCCCGCCTCTGATTCCCCGCATCTGATTCCCTGCATCTGATTCCAAGCCTCTGATTCCCTGCCTCTGATTCCCAACCTCTGATTCCCCACCTCTGATTCCCCATATCTGATTCCCAGCCTCTGTTTCCCCGCCTCTGATTCCCTGCCTCTGTTTCCCCATATCTGATTCCCGGCCTCTGATTCCCCGCCTCTGATTCCCCGCCTCTGATTCCCTGCCTCTGATTCCCCATCTCTGATTCCGCACATCTGATTCCCTGCCTCTGATTCCCCGCCTCTGATTCCCCGCCTCTGATTCCCTGCCTCTGATTCCCAACCTTTGATTCCCCACCTCTGATTCCCCGTGTTTGATTCCCCGCCTCTGTTTCCCCGCCTCTGATTCCCCGCCTCTGATTCCCCAACTCTAATTCCCCGCCTCTGATTCCCCATATCTGATTCCCCGCCTCTGTTTCCCCGCCTCTGATTCCCCGCCCCTGTTTCCCCATGTCTGATTCCCTGCCTCTGATTCCCCAACTTTGATTCCCAGCCTCTGATTCCCAAGCTCTGATACCACGCCTCTGATTCCCCGTGTTTGATTCCCTGCCTCTGATTCCCCGCCTCTGATTCCCCATCTCTGATTCACCGCGTTTGATTCGCCACCTCTGATTCCCAATATCTGATTCCACACCTCTGTTTCCCCGCCTCTGATTCCCCGCCTCTGATTCTCCATATCTCATTTCCCGCCACTGAATCCCCATCACTGATTCCCGGACTCGGATTCCCCACCTCTGATTCCCGGCCTCTTATTCCCAGCATCTGATTCCAGGCCTCTGATTCCCGGCCTCTGACTCCCCGCTTCTGATTCTGATTCCCTGCCTCTGATTCCCCATCTCTGATTCCGCACATCTGATTACCTGCCTCTGATTCCCCACCTCTGATTCCCCATATCTGATTCCCGGCCTCTGTTTCCACGCTTCTGATTCCCCGCCTCTGTTTCCCCATATCTAATTCCCCACCTCTGATGCCCCAACTCTGATTCCCCGCCTCTGATTCCCCAGCTCTGATTCCCCGACTCTGATTCCCCGCATCCGATTCCCCATATCTGATTCCCCGCCTCTGTTTCCCCGCCCCTGATTCCCCGCCTCTGTTTCCCCATATCTGATTCCCCGCCTCTGATTCCCAACTATGATTCCCCGCCTCTGATTCCCCAGCTCTGATTCCCTGCCTCTGAATCCCCGCGTTCTATTCCCTGCCTCTGATTCCCCGCCTGTGATTCCCCATCTCTGATTCACCACCTCTGATTCCCCACCACTGATTCCCCATATCTAATTCCCCGCCTCTGTTTGCCCGCCTCTGATTCCCCGCCTCTGTTTCCCCATATCTGATTCCCCGCCTCTGAATCCCCAACTCTGATTCGCTGCCTCTGATTCCCCAGCTTCATTCCCCGCCTTTGATTCCCCCCGTCTGATTCCCAGCCTCTGAATCCCCGTGTCTGATAACCTGCCTCTGATTCCCCGCCTCTGATTCCCCATCTCAGATTCACCGCCTCTGATTCCCCACCTCTGATTCCCCATCTCTGATTCCGCACATCCGATTCCCTGCCTCTGATTCCCCGACTCTGATTCCCCACCTCTGATTCCCCAGCTCAGATTCCTCGCCTCTGATTCCCCAACTCTGATTCCCCGCCTCTGATTCCCCAGCTCTGATTCCCCACCTCTGATTCCCCGTGTTTGATCCCCTGCCTCTGATTCCCCGCCTCTGATTCCCCATCTCTGATTCACCGTCTTTGATTCGCCACCTCTGATTCCCCATATCTGATTCCTCGCCACTGTTTCCCCGCCTCTGATTCCCCGCCTCTGATTCCCCATATCTCATTCCCCGCCTCTGATTCGCCAGCTATGATTCCCCGCCTCTGATTCCCCGCGTCTGATTCCCTGTCTCTGATTCCCCGCCTCTGATTCCACATCTCTGATTCACCACCTCTGATTCCCCGCGTCTGATTCCCCGCCTCTGATTCCCCATCTCTGATTCCCCATCTCTGATTCCCCAATTCTGATTCCCCGCCTCTGATTCCCCAGCTCTGATTCCTCGCCTCTGATTCCCTTCCTCTTATTCCCAACCTCTGATTCCCCACCTCTGATTTCCCATATTGATTCCCTGCGTCTGATTCCCCGCCTCTGATTCCCCAACTCTGATTCCCCGCCTCTGATTCCCCAGCTCTGATTCCCCGCCTCTGATTCCCCATCTCTGATTCACCGCCTTTGATTCGCCACCTCTGATTCCCCATATCTGATTCCCCGCCTCTGTTTCCCCGCCTCTGATTCCCCGCCTCTGATTCCCCATATCTCATTCCCCGCCTCTGAATCCCCATCTCTGATTCCCGGACTCTGATTCCCCACCTCTGACTCCCGGCCTCTTATTCCCGGCATCTGATTCCGGCCTCTGATTCCCGGCCTCTGATTCCCTGCTTCTGATTCTGATTCCCTGCCTCTGATTCCCCATCACTGATTCCGCACATCTGATTCCCTGCCTCTGATTCCCCGCCTCTGATTCCCCGCCTCTGTTTCCCAATATCTAAGTCCCCGCCTCTGATTTCCCAACTCTGATTCCCCACCTCTGATTCCCCAGCTCTGATTCCCCGCCTCTGATTCCCCGCATCTGATTCCCTGCATCTGATTCCAAGCCTCTGATTCCCTGCCTCTGATTCCCAACCTCTGATTCCCCACCTCTGATTCCCCATATCTGAATCCCCGCCTCCGTTTCCCCGCCTCTGATTCCCCACCTCTGTATCCCCATATCTGATTCCCGGCCTCTGATTCCCCGCCTCTGATTCCCCGCCTCTGATTCCCCGCCTCTGATTCCCTGCCTCTGATTCCCCATCCCCGATTCGGCACATCTGATTCCCCGCCTCTGTTTCCCCGCCTCTGATTCCCCTCCTCTGATACCCCAACTCTAATTCCCCGCCTCTGATTCCCCAGCTCTGATTCCCCGTGTTTGATTCCCCGCCTCTGATTCCCTGCCTCTGATTCCCAACCTCTGATTCCACACCTCTGATTCCCCATATCTGATTCCCCGCCTCTGTTTCCCCGCCTCTGATTCCCTGCCCCTGTTTCCCCATATCTGATTCCCTGCCTCTGATTCCCCAACACTGATTCCCCGCATCTGATTCCCCAGCTCTGATTCCCCGCCTCTGATTTCCCGTGTTTGATTCCCTGCCTCTGATTCCCCACCTCTGATTCCCCATCTCTGATTCACCGCCTTTGATTCGCCACCTCTGATTCCACATATCTGATTCCCCACCTCTGATTCCCGGCCTCTTATTCCCAGCATCTGATTCCCGGCCTCTGATTCCCCGCTTCTGATTCTGATTCCCTGCCTCTGATTCCCCATCTCTGATTCCGCACATCTGATTCCCTGCCTCTGATTCCCCACCTCTGATTCCCCATATCTGATTTCCCGCCTCTGTTTCCCCGCCTCTGATTCCCCGCCTCTGTTTCCCCATATCTAATTCCCAACCTCTGATGCCCCATATCTGATTCCCAGCTTCTGTTTCCCCGCCTCTGATTCCCTGCCTCTGTTTCCCCATATCTGATTCCCGGCCTCTGATTCCCCGCCTCTGATTCCACATCTCTGATTCACCACCTCTGATTCCCCGCGTCTGATTCCACGCCTCTGATTCCCCATCTCTGATTCCCCATCTCTGATTCCCCAATTCTGATTCCCCGCCTCTGATTCCCCAGCTCTGATTCCTCGCCTCTGATTCCCTTCCTCTGATTCCCAACCTCTGATTCCCCACCTCTGATTTCCCATATTGATTCCCTGCGTCTGATTCCCCGCCTCTGATTCCCCAACTCTGATTCCCCGCCTCTGATTCCCCAGCTCTGATTCCCCGCCTCTGATTCCCCATCTCTGATTCACCGCCTTTGATTCGCCACCTCTGATTCCCCATATCTGATTCCCCGCCTCTGTTTCCCCGCCTCTGATTCCCCGCCTCTGATTCCCCACCTCTGATTCCCGGCCTCTTATTCCCGGCATCTGATTCCGGCCTCTGATTCCCGGCCTCTGATTCCCTGCTTCTGATTCTGATTCCACGCCTCTGATTCCCCATCACTGATTCCGCACATCTGATTCACTGCCTCTGATTCCCCGCCTCTGATTCCCCGCCTCTGTTTCCCAATATCTAAGTCCCCGCCTCTGATTCCCCAACTCTGATTCCCCACCTCTGATTCCCCAGCTCTGATTCCCCGCCTCTGATTCCCCACATCTGATTCCCTGCATCTGATTCCAAGCCTCTGATTCCCTGCCTCTGATTCCCAACCTCTGATTCCCCACCTCTGATTCCCCATATCTGAATCCCCGCCTCCGTTTCCCCGCCTCTGATTCCCCACCTCTGTTTCCCCATATCTGATACCCGGCCTCTGATTCCCCGCCTCTGATTCCCCGCCTCTGATTCCCTGCCTCTGATTCCCCATCCCCGATTCCGCACATCTGATTCCCTGCCTCTGATTCCCCGCCTCTGATTCCCCGCCTCTGATTCCCTGCCTCTGATTCCCAACCTCTGATTCCCCACCTCTGATTCCCCATATCTGATTCCCCGCCTCTGTTTCCCCGCCTCTGATTCCCCTCCTCTGATTCCCCAACTCTAATTCCCCGCCTCTGATTCCACAGCTCTGATTCCCCGTGTTTGATTCCCCGCCTCTGATTCCCTGCCTCCGATTCCCAAACTCTGATTCCACACCTCTGATTCCCCACATCTGATTCCCCGCCTCTGTTTCCCCGCCTCTGATTCCCTGCCCCTGTTTCCCCATATCTGATTCCCTGCCTCTGATTCCCCAACACTGATTCCCCGCATCTGATTCCCCAGCTCTGATTCCCCGCCTCTGATTTCCCGTGTTTGATTCCCTGCCTCTGATTCCCCGCCTCTGATTCCCCATCTCTGATTCACCGCCTTTGATTCGCCACCTCTGATTCCACATATCTGATTCCCCACCTCTGTTTCCCCGCCTCTGATTCCCCGCCTCTGATTCTCCATATCTCATTCCCCGCCTCTGATTCCCCACCTCTGATTCCTGGCCTCTTATTCCCAGCATCTGATTCCCGGCCTCTGATTCCCCGCTTCTGATTCTGATTCCCTGCCTCTGATTCCCCATCTCTGATTCCGCACATCTGATTCCCTGCCTCTGATTCCCCACCTCTGATTCCCCATATCTGATTTCCCGCCTCTGTTTCCCCGCCTCTGATTCCCCGCCTCTGTTTCCCCATATCTAATTCCCAAGCTCTGATGCCCCAACTCTGATTCCCTGCCTCTGATTCCCCGCGTTCTATTCCCTGCCTCTGATTCCCCGCCTGTGATTCCCCATCTCTGATTCACCACCTCTGATTCCCCACCTCTGATTCCCCATATCTAATTCCCCGCCTCTGTTTGACCGCCTCTGATTCCCCGCCTCTGTTTCCCCATATCTGATTCCCCGCCTCTGAATCCCCAACTCTGATTCCCTGCCTCTGATTCCCCATATCTGATTCCCCGCCTCTGAATCCCCAACTCTGATTCCCTGCCTCTGATTCCCCAGCTCTGATTCCCCGCCTTTGATTCCCCCGTCTGATTCCCAGCCTCTGAAACCCCGTGTCTGATTTCTTGCCTCTGATTCCCCGCCTCTGATTCCCCATCTCTGATTCACAGCCTCTGATTCCCCACCTCTGATTCCCCATCTCTGATTCCGCACATCTGATTCCCTGCCTCTGATTCCCCATCTCTGATTCACCGCCTTTGATTCGCCACCTCTGATTCCCCATATCTGATTCCACGCCTCTGTTTCCCCGCCTCTGATTCCCCGCCTCTGATTCCCCATATCTCATTCCCCGCCTCTGAATCCCCATCTCTGATTCCCGGACTCTGATTCCCCACCTCTGATTCCCGGCCTCTTATTCCCGGCATCTGATTCCGGCCTCTGATTCCCGGCCTCTGATTCCCTGCTTCTGATTCTGATTACCTGCCTTTGATTCCCCAACTCTGATTCCGCACATCTGATTCCCTGCCTCTGATTCCCCATCTCTGATTCCCCATATCTGATTCCCCGCCTCTGTTTCCCCGCCTCTGATTCCCCGCCTCTGTTTCCCAATATCTAAGTCCCCGCCTCTGATTCCCCAACTCTGATTCCCCACCTCTGATTCCCCAGCTCTGATTCCCCGCCTCTGATTCCCCGCATCTGATTCCCTGCATCTGATTCCAAGCCTCTGATTCCCTGCCTCTGATTCCCAACCTCTGATTCCCCACCTCTGATTCCCCATATCTGATTCCCAGCCTCTGTTTCCCCGCCTCTGATTCCCTGCCTCTGTTTCCCCATATCTGATTCCCGGCCTCTGATTCCCCGCCTCTGATTCCCCGCCTCTGATTCCCTGCCTCTGATTCCCCATCTCTGATTCCGCACATCTGATTCCCTGCCTCTGATTCCCCGCCTCTGATTCCCCGCCTCTGATTCCCTGCCTCTGATTCCCAACCTTTGATTCCCCACCTCTGATTCCCCGTGTTTGATTCCCCGCCTCTGTTTCCCCGCCTCTGATTCCCCGCCTCTGATTCCCCAACTCTAATTCCCCGCCTCTGATTCCCCATATCTGATTCCCCGCCTCTGTTTCCCCGCCTCTGATTCCCCGCCCCTGTTTCCCCATGTCTGATTCCCTGCCTCTGATTCCCCAACTTTGATTCCCAGCCTCTGATTCCCAAGCTCTGATACCACGCCTCTGATTCCCCGTGTTTGATTCCCTGCCTCTGATTCCCCGCCTCTGATTCCCCATCTCTGATTCACCGCGTTTGATTCGCCACCTCTGATTCCCAATATCTGATTCCACACCTCTGTTTCCCCGCCTCTGATTCCCCGCCTCTGATTCTCCATATCTCATTTCCCGCCACTGAATCCCCATCACTGATTCCCGGACTCGGATTCCCCACCTCTGATTCCCGGCCTCTTATTCCCAGCATCTGATTCCAGGCCTCTGATTCCCGGCCTCTGACTCCCCGCTTCTGATTCTGATTCCCTGCCTCTGATTCCCCATCTCTGATTCCGCACATCTGATTACCTGCCTCTGATTCCCCACCTCTGATTCCCCATATCTGATTCCCGGCCTCTGTTTCCACGCTTCTGATTCCCCGCCTCTGTTTCCCCATATCTAATTCCCCACCTCTGATGCCCCAACTCTGATTCCCCGCCTCTGATTCCCCAGCTCTGATTCCCCGACTCTGATTCCCCGCATCCGATTCCCCATATCTGATTCCCCGCCTCTGTTTCCCCGCCCCTGATTCCCCGCCTCTGTTTCCCCATATCTGATTCCCCGCCTCTGATTCCCAACTATGATTCCCCGCCTCTGATTCCCCAGCTCTGATTCCCTGCCTCTGAATCCCCGCGTTCTATTCCCTGCCTCTGATTCCCCGCCTGTGATTCCCCATCTCTGATTCACCACCTCTGATTCCCCACCACTGATTCCCCATATCTAATTCCCCGCCTCTGTTTGCCCGCCTCTGATTCCCCGCCTCTGTTTCCCCATATCTGATTCCCCGCCTCTGAATCCCCAACTCTGATTCGCTGCCTCTGATTCCCCAGCTTCATTCCCCGCCTTTGATTCCCCCCGTCTGATTCCCAGCCTCTGAATCCCCGTGTCTGATAACCTGCCTCTGATTCCCCGCCTCTGATTCCCCATCTCAGATTCACCGCCTCTGATTCCCCACCTCTGATTCCCCATCTCTGATTCCGCACATCCGATTCCCTGCCTCTGATTCCCCGACTCTGATTCCCCACCTCTGATTCCCCAGCTCAGATTCCTCGCCTCTGATTCCCCAACTCTGATTCCCCGCCTCTGATTCCCCAGCTCTGATTCCCCACCTCTGATTCCCCGTGTTTGATCCCCTGCCTCTGATTCCCCGCCTCTGATTCCCCATCTCTGATTCACCGTCTTTGATTCGCCACCTCTGATTCCCCATATCTGATTCCTCGCCACTGTTTCCCCGCCTCTGATTCCCCGCCTCTGATTCCCCATATCTCATTCCCCGCCTCTGATTCGCCAGCTATGATTCCCCGCCTCTGATTCCCCGCGTCTGATTCCCTGTCTCTGATTCCCCGCCTCTGATTCCACATCTCTGATTCACCACCTCTGATTCCCCGCGTCTGATTCCCCGCCTCTGATTCCCCATCTCTGATTCCCCATCTCTGATTCCCCAATTCTGATTCCCCGCCTCTGATTCCCCAGCTCTGATTCCTCGCCTCTGATTCCCTTCCTCTTATTCCCAACCTCTGATTCCCCACCTCTGATTTCCCATATTGATTCCCTGCGTCTGATTCCCCGCCTCTGATTCCCCAACTCTGATTCCCCGCCTCTGATTCCCCAGCTCTGATTCCCCGCCTCTGATTCCCCATCTCTGATTCACCGCCTTTGATTCGCCACCTCTGATTCCCCATATCTGATTCCCCGCCTCTGTTTCCCCGCCTCTGATTCCCCGCCTCTGATTCCCCATATCTCATTCCCCGCCTCTGAATCCCCATCTCTGATTCCCGGACTCTGATTCCCCACCTCTGACTCCCGGCCTCTTATTCCCGGCATCTGATTCCGGCCTCTGATTCCCGGCCTCTGATTCCCTGCTTCTGATTCTGATTCCCTGCCTCTGATTCCCCATCACTGATTCCGCACATCTGATTCCCTGCCTCTGATTCCCCGCCTCTGATTCCCCGCCTCTGTTTCCCAATATCTAAGTCCCCGCCTCTGATTTCCCAACTCTGATTCCCCACCTCTGATTCCCCAGCTCTGATTCCCCGCCTCTGATTCCCCGCATCTGATTCCCTGCATCTGATTCCAAGCCTCTGATTCCCTGCCTCTGATTCCCAACCTCTGATTCCCCACCTCTGATTCCCCATATCTGAATCCCCGCCTCCGTTTCCCCGCCTCTGATTCCCCACCTCTGTATCCCCATATCTGATTCCCGGCCTCTGATTCCCCGCCTCTGATTCCCCGCCTCTGATTCCCCGCCTCTGATTCCCTGCCTCTGATTCCCCATCCCCGATTCGGCACATCTGATTCCCCGCCTCTGTTTCCCCGCCTCTGATTCCCCTCCTCTGATACCCCAACTCTAATTCCCCGCCTCTGATTCCCCAGCTCTGATTCCCCGTGTTTGATTCCCCGCCTCTGATTCCCTGCCTCTGATTCCCAACCTCTGATTCCACACCTCTGATTCCCCATATCTGATTCCCCGCCTCTGTTTCCCCGCCTCTGATTCCCTGCCCCTGTTTCCCCATATCTGATTCCCTGCCTCTGATTCCCCAACACTGATTCCCCGCATCTGATTCCCCAGCTCTGATTCCCCGCCTCTGATTTCCCGTGTTTGATTCCCTGCCTCTGATTCCCCACCTCTGATTCCCCATCTCTGATTCACCGCCTTTGATTCGCCACCTCTGATTCCACATATCTGATTCCCCACCTCTGATTCCCGGCCTCTTATTCCCAGCATCTGATTCCCGGCCTCTGATTCCCCGCTTCTGATTCTGATTCCCTGCCTCTGATTCCCCATCTCTGATTCCGCACATCTGATTCCCTGCCTCTGATTCCCCACCTCTGATTCCCCATATCTGATTTCCCGCCTCTGTTTCCCCGCCTCTGATTCCCCGCCTCTGTTTCCCCATATCTAATTCCCAACCTCTGATGCCCCATATCTGATTCCCAGCTTCTGTTTCCCCGCCTCTGATTCCCTGCCTCTGTTTCCCCATATCTGATTCCCGGCCTCTGATTCCCCGCCTCTGATTCCCCGCCTCTGATTCCCTGCCTCTGATTCCCCGCGTTCTATTCCCTGCCTCTGATTCCCCGCCTGTGATTCCCCATCTCTGATTCACCACCTCTGATTCCCCACCTCTGATTCCCCATATCTAATTCCCCGCCTCTGTTTGCCCGCCTCTGATTCCCCGCCTCTGTTTCCCCATATCTGATTCCCCGCCTCTGAATCCCCAACTCTGATTCCCTGCCTCTGATTCCCCAGCTCTGATTCCCCGCCTTTGATTCCCCCGTCTGATTCACAGCCTCTGAAACCCCGTGTCTGATTTCTTGCCTCTGATTCCCCGCCTCTGATTCCCCATCTCTGATTCACAGCCTCTGATTCCCCACCTCTGATTCCCCATCTCTGATTCCGCACATCTGATTCCCTGCCTCTGATTGCCCGACTCTCATCCCCACCTCTGATTCCCCAGCTCTGATTCCCCGCCTCTGATTCCCCAACTCTGATTCCCCGCCTCTGATTCCCCAGCTCTGATTCCCCGCCTCTGATTCCCCGTGTTTGATTCCCTGCCTCTGATTCCACGCCTCTGATTCCCCATCTCTGATTCATCGCCTTTGATTCGCCACCTCTGATTCCCCATATCTGATTCCTCGCCTCTGTTTCCCTGCCTCTGATTACCCACCTCTGATTCCCCATATCTCATTCCCCGCCTCTGATTCCCCATCTCTGATTCCCGGACTCTGATTCCCCACCTCTGATTCCCGGCCTCTTATTCCCGGCATCTGATTCCGGCCTCTGATTCCCGGCCTCTGATTCCCTGCTTCTGATTCCCCATCTCTGATTCCGCAAATCTAATTCCCTGCCTCTGATTCCCCACCTCTGATTCCCCATATCTGATTCCCCGCCTCTGTTTCCCGGCCTCTGATTCCCCGCTTCTGATTCTGATTCCCTGCCTCTGATTCCCCATCTCTGATTCCGCACATCTGATTCCCTGCCTCTGATTCCCCACCTCTGATTCCCCATATCTGATTTCCCGCCTCTGTTTCCCCGCCTCTGATTCCCTGCCTCTGTTTCCCCATATCTAATTCCCAACCTCTGATGCCCCAACTCTGATTCCCTGCCTCTGATTCCCCGCGTTCTATTCCCTGCCTCTGATTCCCCGCCTGTGATTCCCCATCTCTGATTCACCACCTCTGATTCCCCACCTCTGATACCCCATATCTAATTCCCCGCCTCTGTTTGCCCGACTCTGATTCCCCGCCTCTGTTTCCCCATATCTGATTCCCCGCCTCTGAATCCCCAACTCTGATTCCCTGCCTCTGATTCCCCAGCTCTGATTCCCCGCCTTTGATTCCCCCGTCTGATTCCCAGCCTCTGAAACCCCGTGTCTGATTTCTTGCCTCTGATTCCCCGCCTCTGATTCCCCATCTCTGATTCACAGCCTCTGATTCCCCACCTCTGATTCCCCATCTCTGATTCCGCACATCTGATTCCCTGCCTCTGATTCCCCATCTCTGATTCACCACCTTTGATTCGCCACCTCTGATTCCCCATATCTGATTCCCCGCCTCTGTTTCCCCGCCTCTGATTCCCCGCCTCTGATTCCCCATATCTCATTCCCCGCCTCTGAATCCCCATCTCTGATTACCGGACTCTGATTCCCCACCTCTGATTCCCGGCCTCTTATTCCCGGCATCTGATTCCGGCCTCTGATTCCCGGCCTCTGATTCCCTGCTTCTGATTCTGATCCCCTGCCTTTGATTCCCCATCTCTGATTCCGCACATCTGATTCCCTGCCTCTGATTCCCCATCTCTGATTCCCCATATCTGATTCCCCGCCTCTGTTTCCCCGCCTCTGATTCCCCGCCTCTGTTTCCCAATATCTAAGTCCCCGCCTCTGATTGCCCAACTCTGATTCCCAACCTCTGATTCCCCAGCTCTGATTCCCCGCCTCTGATTCCCCGCATCTGATTCCCTCCATCTGATTCCAAGCCTCTGATTCCCTGCCTCTGATTCCCAACCTCTGATTCCCCACCTCTGATTCCCCATATCTGATTCCCAGCCTCTGTTTCCCCGCCTCTGATTCCCTGCCTCTGTTTCCCCATATCTGATTCCCGGCCTCTGATTCCCGGCCTCTGATTCCCCGCCTCTGATTCCCTGCCTCTGATTCCCCATCTCCGATTCCGCACATCTGATTCCCTGCCTCTGATTCCCCGCCTCTGATTCCCCGCCTCTGATTCCCTGCCTCTGATTCCCAACCTCTGATTCCCCACCTCTGATTCCCCGTGTTTGATTCCCCTCCTCTGTTTCCCCGCCTCTGATTCCCCGCCTCTGATTCCCCAACTCTAATTCCCCGCCTCTGATTCCCCATATCTGATTCCCCGCCCCTGTTTCCCCATATCTGATTCCCCGCCCCTGTTTCCCCATATCTGATTCCCTGCCTCTGATTCCCCAACTTTGATTCCCAGCCTCTGATTCCCCAGCTCTGATACCACGCCTCTGATTCCCCGTGTTTGATTCCCTGCCTCTGATTCCCCGCCTCTGATTCCCCATCTCTGATTCACCGCCTTTGATTCGCCACCTCTGTTTCCCCGCCTCTGATTCCCCGCCTCTGATTCTCCATATCTCATTCCCCGCCTCTGAATCCCCATCACTGATTCCCGGACTCTGATTCCCCACCTCTGATTCCCGGCCTCTTATTCCCAGCATCAGATTCCAGGCCTCTGATTCCCGGCCTATGACTCCCCGCTTCTGATTCTGATTCCCTGCCTCTGATTCCCCATCTCTGATTCAGCACATCTGATTACCTGCCTCTGATTCCCCACCTCTGATTCCCCATATCTGATTCCTCGCCTCTGTTTCCCTGCCTCTGATTCCCCGCCTCTAATTCCCCAGCTCTGATTCCCCGCCTCTGATTTTCCGTGTTTGATTCCCTGCCTCTGATTCCCGGCCTCTGATTCCCCATCTCTGATTCACCGCCTTTGATTCGCCACCTCTGATTCCCCATATCTGATTCCCCGCCTCAGTTTCCCCGCCTCTGATTCCCCGCCTCTGATTCCCCATATCTCATTCCCCGCCTCTGAATCCCCATCTCTGATTCCCGGACTCTGATTCCCCACCTCTGATTCCCGGCCTCTTATTCCCGGCATCTGATTCCGGCCTCTGATTCCCGGCCTCTGATTCCCTGCTTCTGATTCCCCATCTCTGATTCCGCAAATCTAATTCCCTGCCTCTGATTCCCCACCTCTGATTCCCCATATCTGATTCCCTGCCTCTGTTTCCCGGCCTCTGATTCCCCGCTTCTGATTCTGATTCCCTGCCTCTGATTCCCCATCTCTGATTCCGCACATCTGATTCCCTGCCTCTGATTCCCCACCTCTGATTCCCCATATCTGATTTCCCGCCTCTGTTTCCCCGCCTCTGATTCCCCGCCTCTGTTTCCCCATATCTAATTCCCAACCTCTGATGCCCCAACTCTGATTCCCTGCCTCTGATTCCCCGCGTTCTATTCCCTGCCTCTGATTCCCCGCCTGTGATTCCCCATCTCTGATTCACCACCTCTGATTCCCCACCTCTGATTCCCCATATCTGATTCCCCGCCTCTGAATCCCCAACTCTGATTCCCTGCCTCTGATTCCCCAGCTCCTATTCCCCGCCTTTGATTCCCCCGTCTGATTCCCAGCCTCTGAAACCCCGTGTCTGATTTCTTGCCTCTGATTCCCCGCCTCTGATTCCCCATCTCCGATTCACAGCCTCTGATTCCCCACCTCTGATTCCCCATCTCTGATTCCGCACATCTGATTCCCTGCCTCTGATTCCCCGACTCTGATCCCCACCTCTGATTCCCCGCCTCTGTTTCCCCAGCTCTGATTCCCCGACTCTGATTCCCCACCTCTGATGCCCCAACTCTGATTCCCCGCCTCTGATTCCCCAGCTCTGATTCCCCGACTCTGATTCCCCGCATCCGATTCCCCATATCTGATTCCCCGCCTCTGTTTCCCCGCCCCTGATTCCCCGCCTCTGTTTCCCCATATCTGATTCCCTGCCTCTGATTCCCAACTATGATTCCCCGCCTCTGATTCCCCAGCTCTGGTTCCCTGCCTCTGAATCCCCGCGTTCTATTCCCTGCCTCTGATTCCCCGCCTGTGATTCCCCATCTCTGATTCACCACCTCTGATTCCCCACCACTGATTCCCCATATCTAATTCCCCGCCTCTGTTTGCCCGCCTCTGATTCCCCGCCTCTGTTTCCCCATATCTGATTCCCCGCCTCTGAATCCCCAACTCTGATTCGCTGCCTCTGATTCCCCAGCTTCATTCCCCGCCTTTGATTCCCCCCGTCTGATTCCCAGCATCTGAATCCCCGTGTCTGATAACCTGCCTCTGATTCCCCGCCTCTGATTCCCCATCTCAGATTCACCGCCTCTGATTCCCCACCTCTGATTCCCCATCTCTGATTCCGCACATCCGATTCCCTGCCTCTGATTCCCCGACTCTGATTCCCCACCTCTGATTCCCCAGCTCTGATTCCTCGCCTCTGATTCCCCAACTCTGATTCCCCGCCTCTGATTCCCCTGCTCTGATTCACAGCCTCTGATTCCCCACCTCTGATTCCCCATCTCTGATTCCGCACATCTGATTCCCTGCCTCTGATTCCCCATCTCTGATTCACCGCCTTTGATTCGCCACCTCTGATTCCCCATATCTGATTCCCCGCCTCTGTTTCCCCGCCTCTGATTCCACGCCTCTGATTCCCCATATCTCATTCCCCGCCTCTGAATCCCCATCTCTGATTACCGGACTCTGATTCCCCACCTCTGATTCCCGGCCTCTTATTCCCGGCATCTGATTCCGGCCTCTGATTCCCGGCCTCTGATTCCCTGCTTCTGATTCTGATTCCCTGCCTTTGATTCCCCATCTCTGATTCCGCACATCTGATTCCCTGCCTCTGATTCCCCATCTCTGATTCCCCATATCTGATTCCCCGCCTCTGTTTCCCCGCCTCTGATTCCCCGCCTCTGTTTCCCAATATCTAAGTCCCCGCCTCTGATTCCCCAACTCTGATTCCCAACCTCTGATTCATCAGCTCTGATTCCCCGCCTCTGATTCCCCGCATCTGATTCCCTGCATCTGATTCCAAGCCTCTGATTCCCTGCCTCTGATTCCCAACCTCTGATTCCCCACCTCTGATTCCCCATATCTGATTCCCAGCCTCTGTTTCCCCGCCTCTGATTCCCTGCCTCTGTTTCCCCATATCTGATTCCCGGCCTCTGATTCCACGCCTCTGATTCCCTGCCTCTGATTCCCCATCTCCGATTCCGCAAATCTGATTCCCTGCCTCTGATTCCCCGCCTCTGATTCCCCGCCTCTGATTCCCTGCCTCTGATTCCCAACCTCTGATTCCCCACCTCTGATTCCCCGTGTTTGATTCCCCGCCTCTGTTTCCCCGCCTCTGATTCCCCGCCTCTGATTCCCCAACTCTAATTCCCCGCCTCTGATTCCCCATATCTGATTCCCCGCCTCTGTTTCCCCGCCTCTGATTCCCCGCCCCTGTTTCCCCATATCTGATTCCCTGCCTCTGATTCCCCAACTTTGATTCCCAGCCTCTGATTCCCCAGCTGTGATACCACGCCTCTGATTCCCCGTGTTTGATTCCCTGCCTCTGATTCCCCGCCTCTGATTCCCCATCTCTGATTCACCGCCTTTGATTCGCCACCTCTGATTCCCCATATCTGATTCCCCACCTCTGTTTCCCCGCCTCTGATTCCCCGCCTCTGATTCTCCATATCTCATTCCCCGCCTCTGAATCCCCATCACTGATTCCCGGACTCTGATTCCCCACCTCTGATTCCCGGCCTCTTATTCCCAGCATCTGATTCCAGGCCTCTGATTCCCGGCCTATGACTCCCCGCTTCTGATTCTGATTCCCTGCCTCTGATTCCCCATCTCTGATTCCGCACATCTGATTCCCTGCCTCTGATTCCCCACCTCTGATTCCCCATATCTGATTTCCCGCCTCTGTTTCCCCGCCTCTGATTCCCCGCCTCTGTTTCCCCATATCTAATTCCCAACCTCTGATGCCCCAACTCTGATTCCCTGCCTCTGATTCCCCGCGTTCTATTCCCTGCCTCTGATTCCCCGCCTGTGATTCCCCATCTCTGATTCACCACCTCTGATTCCCCACCTCTGATTCCCCATATCTGATTCCCCGCCTCTGAATCCCCAACTCTGATTCCCTGCCTCTGATTCCCCAGCTCTGATTCCCCGCCTTTGATTCCCCCGTCTGATTCCCAGCCTCTGAAACCCCGTGTCTGATTTCTTGCCTCTGATTCCCCGCCTCTGATTCCCCATCTCTGATTCACAGCCTCTGATTCCCCACCTCTGATTCCCCATCTCTGATTCCGCACATCTGATTCCCTGCCTCTGATTCCCCGACTCTGATCCCCACCTCTGATTCCCCGCCTCTGTTTCCCCATATCTAATTCCCCACCTCTGATGCCCCAACTCTGATTCCCCGCCTCTGATTCCCCAGCTCTGATTCCCCGACTCTGATTCCCCGCATCCGATTCCCCATATCTGATTCCCCGCCTCTGTTTCCCCGCCCCTGATTCCCCGCCTCTGTTTCCCCATATCTGATTCCCTGCCTCTGATTCCCAACTATGATTCCCCGCCTCTGATTCCCCAGCTCTGATTCCCTGCCTCTGAATCCCCGCGTTCTATTCCCTGCCTCTGATTCCCCGCCTGTGATTCCCCATCTCTGATTCACCACCTCTGATTCCCCACCACTGATTCCCCATATCTAATTCCCCGCCTCTGTTTGCCCGCCTCTGATTCCCCGCCTCTGTTTCCCCATATCTGATTCCCCGCCTCTGAATCCCCAACTCTGATTCGCTGCCTCTGATTCCCCAGCTTCATTCCCCGCCTTTGATTCCCCCCGTCTGATTCCCAGCATCTGAATCCCCGTGTCTGATAACCTGCCTCTGATTCCCCGCCTCTGATTCCCCATCTCAGATTCACCGCCTCTGATTCCCCACCTCTGATTCCCCATCTCTGATTCCGCACATCCGATTCCCTGCCTCTGATTCCCCGACTCTGATTCCCCACCTCTGATTCCCCAGCTCTGATTCCTCGCCTCTGATTCCCCAACTCTGATTCCCCGCCTCTGATTCCCCTGCTCTGATTCACAGCCTCTGATTCCCCACCTCTGATTCCCCATCTCTGATTCCGCACATCTGATTCCCTGCCTCTGATTCCCCATCTCTGATTCACCGCCTTTGATTCGCCACCTCTGATTCCCCATATCTGATTCCCCGCCTCTGTTTCCCCGCCTCTGATTCCACGCCTCTGATTCCCCATATCTCATTCCCCGCCTCTGAATCCCCATCTCTGATTACCGGACTCTGATTCCCCACCTCTGATTCCCGGCCTCTTATTCCCGGCATCTGATTCCGGCCTCTGATTCCCGGCCTCTGATTCCCTGCTTCTGATTCTGATTCCCTGCCTTTGATTCCCCATCTCTGATTCCGCACATCTGATTCCCTGCCTCTGATTCCCCATCTCTGATTCCCCATATCTGATTCCCCGCCTCTGTTTCCCCGCCTCTGATTCCCCGCCTCTGTTTCCCAATATCTAAGTCCCCGCCTCTGATTCCCCAACTCTGATTCCCAACCTCTGATTCATCAGCTCTGATTCCCCGCCTCTGATTCCCCGCATCTGATTCCCTGCATCTGATTCCAAGCCTCTGATTCCCTGCCTCTGATTCCCAACCTCTGATTCCCCACCTCTGATTCCCCATATCTGATTCCCAGCCTCTGTTTCCCCGCCTCTGATTCCCTGCCTCTGTTTCCCCATATCTGATTCCCGGCCTCTGATTCCACGCCTCTGATTCCCTGCCTCTGATTCCCCATCTCCGATTCCGCAAATCTGATTCCCTGCCTCTGATTCCCCGCCTCTGATTCCCCGCCTCTGATTCCCTGCCTCTGATTCCCAACCTCTGATTCCCCACCTCTGATTCCCCGTGTTTGATTCCCCGCCTCTGTTTCCCCGCCTCTGATTCCCCGCCTCTGATTCCCCAACTCTAATTCCCCGCCTCTGATTCCCCATATCTGATTCCCCGCCTCTGTTTCCCCGCCTCTGATTCCCCGCCCCTGTTTCCCCATATCTGATTCCCTGCCTCTGATTCCCCAACTTTGATTCCCAGCCTCTGATTCCCCAGCTCTGATACCACGCCTCTGATTCCCCGTGTTTGATTCCCTGCCTCTGATTCCCCGCCTCTGATTCCCCATCTCTGATTCACCGCCTTTGATTCGCCACCTCTGATTCCCCATATCTGATTCCCCACCTCTGTTTCCCCGCCTCTGATTCCCCGCCTCTGATTCTCCATATCTCATTCCCCGCCTCTGAATCCCCATCACTGATTCCCGGACTCTGATTCCCCACCTCTGATTCCCGGCCTCTTATTCCCAGCATCTGATTCCAGGCCTCTGATTCCCGGCCTATGACTCCCCGCTTCTGATTCTGATTCCCTGCCTCTGATTCCCCATCTCTGATTCCGCACATCTGATTACCTGCCTCTGATTCCCCACCTCTGATTCCCCATATCTGATTCCTCGCCTCTGTTTCCCCGCCTCTGATTCCCCGCCTCTGATTCCCCAGCTCTGATTCTCCGCCTCTGATTTTCCGTGTTTGATTCCCTGCCTCTGATTCCCGGCCTCTGATTCCCCATCTCTGATTCACCGCCTTTGATTCGCCACCTCTGATTCCCCATATCTGATTCCCCGCCTCAGTTTCCCCGCCTCTGATTCCCCGCCTCTGATTCCCCATATCTCATTCCCCGCCTCTGAATCCCCATCTCTGATTCCCGGACTCTGATTCCCCACCTCTGATTCCCGGCCTCTTATTCCCGGCATCTGATTCCGGCCTCTGATTCCCGGCCTCTGATTCCCTGCTTCTGATTCCCCATCTCTGATTCCGCAAATCTAATTCCCTGCCTCTGATTCCCCACCTCTGATTCCCCATATCTGATTCCCTGCCTCTGTTTCCCGGCCTCTGATTCCCCGCTTCTGATTCTGATTCCCTGCCTCTGATTCCCCATCTCTGATTCCGCACATCTGATTCCCTGCCTCTGATTCCCAACCTCTGATTCCCTATCTCTGATTCATCGCCTTTGATTCGCCACCTCTGATTCCCCATATCTGATTCCTCGCCTCTGTTTCCCCGCCTCTGATTCCCCGCCTCTGATTCCCCATATCTCATTCCCCGCCTCTGATTCCCCATCTCTGATTCCCGGACTCTGATTCCCCACCTCTGATTCCCGGCCTCTTATTCCCGGCATCTGATTCCGGCCTCTGATTCCCGGCCTCTGATTCCCTGCTTCTGATTCCCCATCTCTGATTCCGCAAATCTAATTCCCTGCCTCTGATTCCCACCTCTGATTCCCCATATCTGATTCCCCGCCTCTGTTTCCCGGCCTCTGATTCCCCGCTTCTGATTCTGATTCCCTGCCTCTGATTCCCCATCTCTGATTCCGCTCATCTGATTCACTGTCTCTGATTCCCCACCTCTGATTCCCCATATCTGATTTCCCGCCTCTGTTTCCCCGCCTCTGATTCCCCGCCTCTGTTTCCCCATATCTAATTCCCAACCTCTGATGCCCCAACTCTGATTCCCTGCCTCTGATTCCCCGCGTTCTATTCCCTGCCTCTGATTCCCCGCCTGTGATTCCCCATCTCTGATTCACCACCTCTGATTCCCCACCTCTGATTCCCCATATCTGATTCCCCGCCTCTGAATCCCCAACTCTGATTCCCTGCCTCTGATTCCCCAGCTCTGATTCCCCGCCTTTGATTCCCCCGTCTGATTCCCAGCCTCTGAAACCCCGTGTCTGATTTCTTGCCTCTGATTCCCCGCCTCTGATTCCCCATCTCTGATTCACAGCCTCTGATTCCCCACCTCTGATTCCCCATCTCTGATTCCGCACATCTGATTCCCTGCCTCTGATTCCCCGACTCTGATCCCCAACTCTGATTCCCCAGCTCTGATTCCCCGCCTCTGATTCCCCAACTCTGATTCCCCGCCTCTGATTCCCCAGCTCTGATTCCCCGCCTCTGATTCCCCGTGTTTGATTCCCTGCTTCTGATTCCCCGCCTCTGATTCCCCATCTCTGATTCACCGCCTTTGATTCGCCACCTCTGATACCCCATATCTGATTCCTCACCTCTGTTTCCCCGCCTCTGATTCCCCGCCTCTGATTCCCCAGCTCTGATTCCCCGCCTCCGATTTTCCGTGTTTGATTCCCTGCCTGGGATTCCCCAGCTCTGATTCCCCGCCTTTGATTCCCCCGTCTGATTCCCAGCCTCTGAAACCCCGTGTCTGATTTCTTGCCTCTGATTCCCCGCCTCTGATTCCCCATCTCTGATTCACAGCCTCTGATTCCCCACCTCTGATTCCCCATCTCTGATTCCGCACATCTGATTCCCTGCCTCTGATTCCCCGACTCTGATGCCCACCTCTGATTCCCCAGCTCTGATTCCCCGCCTCTGATTCCCCAACTCTGATTCCCCGCCTCTGATTCCCCAGCTCTGATTCCCCGCCTCTGATTCCACGTGTTTGATTCCCTGCCTCTGATTCCCCGCCTCTGATTCCCCATCTCTGATTCACCGCCTTTGATTCGCCACCTCTGATTCCCCATATCTGATTCCCCACCTCTGTTTCCCCGTCTCTGATTCCCCGCCTCTGATTCCCCATCTCTGATTCACCGCCTTTGATTCGCCACCTCTGATTCCCCATATCTGATTCCTCGCCTCTGTTTCCCCGCCTCTGATTCCCCGCCTCTGATTCCCCAGCTCTGATTCCCCGCCTCTGATTTTCCGTGTTTGATTCCCTGCCTCTGATTCCCGGCCTCTGATTCCCCATCTCTGATTCACCGCCTTTGATTCGCCACCTCTGATTCCCCATATCTGATTCCCCGCCTCTGTTTCCCCGCCTCTGATTCCCCGCCTCTGATTCCCCAGCTCTGATTCCCCACCTCTGATTCCCCGTCTTTGATTCCCTGCCTCTGATTCCCCGCCTCTGATTCCCCATCTCTGATTCACCGCCTTTGATTCGCCACCTCTGATTCCCCATATCTGATTCCTCGCCTCTGTTTCCCCGCCTCTGATTCCCCGCATTTGATTCCCCAGTTCTGATTCCCCGCCTCTGATTTTACGTGTTTGATTCCCTGCCTCTGATTCCCGGCCTCTGATTCCCCATCTCTGATTCACCGCCTTTGATTCGCCACCTCTGATTCCCCATATCTGATTCCTCGCCTCTGTTTCCCCGCCTCTGATTCCCCGCCTCTGATTCCCCAGCTCTGATTCCCCGCCTCTGATTTTCCGTGTTTGATTCCCTGCCTCTGATTCCCGGCCTCTGATTCCCCATATCTGATTCCCCGCCTCTGAATCCCCAACTCTGATTCCCTGCCTCTGATTCCCCAGCTCTGATTCCCCGCCTTTGATTCCCCCGTCTGATTCCCAGCCTCTGAAACCCCGTGTCTGATTTCTTGCCTCTGATTCCCCGCCTCTGATTCCCCATCTCTGATTCACAGCCTCTGATTCCCCACCTCTGATTCCCCATCTCTGATTCCGCACATCTGATTCCCTGCCTCTGATTCCCCGACTCTGATCCCCACCTCTGATTCCCCAGCTCTGATTCCCCGCCTCTGATTCCCCAACTCTGATTCCCCGCCTCTGATTCCCCAGCTCTGATTCCCCGCCTCTGATTTCCCGTGTTTGATTCCCTGCCTCTGATTCCCCGCCTCTGATTCCCCATCTCTGATTCACCGCCTTTGATTCGCCACCTCTGATTCCCCATATCTGATTCCTCGCCTCTGTTTCCCCGCCTCTGATTCCCCGCCTCTGATTCCCCAGCTCTGATTCCCCGCCTCTGATTTTCCGTGTTTGATTCCCTGCCTCTGATTCCCCAGCTCTGATTCCCCGCCTTTGATTCCCCCGTCTGATTCCCAGCCTCTGAAACCCCGTGTCTGATTTCTTGCCTCTGATTCCCCGCCTCTGATTCCCCATCTCTGATTCACAGCCTCTGATTCCCCACCTCTGATTCCCCATCTCTGATTCCGCACATCTGATTCCCTGCCTCTGATTCCCCGACTCTGATCCCCACCTCTGATTCCCCAGCTCTGATTCCCCGCCTCTGATTCCCCAACTCTGATTCCCCGCCTCTGATTCCCCAGCTCTGATTCCCCGCCTCTGATTCCCCGTGTTTGATTCCCTGCCTCTGATTCCCCGCCTCTGATTCCCCATCTCTGATTCACCACCTTTGATTCGCCACCTCTGATTCCCCATATCTGATTCCTCGCCTCTGTTTCCCCGCCTCTGATTCCCCGACTCTGATTCCCCAGCTCTGATTCCCCGCCTCTGATTTTCCGTGTTTGATTCCCTGCCTCTGATTCCCGGCCTCTGATTCCCCATCTCTGATTCACCGCCTTTGATTCGCCACCTCTGATTCTCCATATCTGATTCCCCGCCTCTGTTTCCCCGCCTCTGATTCCCCGCTTCTGATTCCCCATATCTCATTCCCCGCCTCTGAATCCCCATCTCTGATTCCCGGACTCTGATTCCCCACCTCTGATTCCCGGCCTCTTATTCCCGGCATCTGATTCCGGCCTCTGATTCCCGGCCTCTGATTCCCTGCTTCTGATTCTGATTCCCTGCCTCTGATTCCCCATCTCTGATTCCGCACATCTGATTCCCTGCCTCTGATTCCCCGCCTCTGATTCCCCGCCTCTGTTTCCCAATATCTAAGTCCCCGCCTCTGATTCCCCAACTCTGATTCCCCACCTCTGATTCCCCAGCTCTGATTCCCCGCCTCTGATTCCCCGCATCTGATTCCCTGCATCTGATTCCAAGCCTCTGATTCCCTGCCTCTGATTCCCAACCTCTGATTCCGCACCTCTGATTCCGCACATCTGATTCCCTGCCTCTGATTCCCCGACTCTGATCCCCACCTCTGATTCCCCAGCTCTGATTCCCCGCCTCTGATTCCCCGTGTTTGATTCCCTGCCTCTGATTCCCCGCCTCTGATTCCCCAGCTCTGATTCCCCGCCTCTGATTTTCCGTGTTTGATTCCCTGCCTCTGATTCCCGGCCTCTGATTCCCCATATCTGATTCCCCGCCTCTGAATCCCCAACTCTGTTTCCCTGCCTCTGATTCCCCAGCTCTGATTCCCCGCCTTTGATTCCCCCGTCTGATTCCCAGCCTCTGAAACCCCGTGTCTGATTTCTTGCCTCTGATTCCCCGCCTCTGATTCCCCATCTCTGATTCACAGCCTCTGATTCCCCACCTCTGATTCCCCATCTCTGATTCCGCACATCTGATTCCCTGCCTCTGATTCCCCGACTCTGATCCCCACCTCTGATTCCCCAGCTCTGATTCCCCGCCTCTGATTCCCCAACTCTGATTCCCCGCCTCTGATTCCCCAGCTCTGATTCCCCGCCTCTGATTCCCCGTGTTTGATTCCCTGCCTCTGATTCCCCGCCTCTGATTCCCCATCTCTGATTCACCGCCTTTGATTCGCCACCTCTGATTCCCCATATCTGATTCCTCGCCTCTGTTTCCCCGCCTCTGATTCCCCGCCTCTGATTCCCCAGCTCTGATTCCCCGCCTCTGATTTTCCGTGTTTGATTCCCTGCCTCTGATTCCCCAGCTCTGATTCCCCGCCTTTGATTCCCCCGTCTGATTCCCAGCCTCTGAAACCCCGTGTCTGATTTCTTGCCTCTGATTCCCCGCCTCTGATTCCCCATCTCTGATTCACAGCCTCTGATTCCCCACCTCTGATTCCCCATCTCTGATTCCGCACATCTGATTCCCTGCCTCTGATTCCCCGACTCTGATCCCCACCTCTGATTCCCCAGCTCTGATTCCCCGCCTCTGATTCCCCAACTCTGATTCCCCGCCTCTGATTCCCCAGCTCTGATTCCACGCCTCTGATTCCCCGTGTTTGATTCGCTGCCTCTGATTCCCCGCCTCTGATTCCCCATCTCTGATTCACCACCTTTGATTCGCCACCTCTGATTCCCCATATCTGATTCCTCGCCTCTGTTTCCCCGCCTCTGATTCCCCGACTCTGATTCCCCAGCTCTGATTCCCCGCCTCTGATTTTCCGTGTTTGATTCCCTGCCTCTGATTCCCGGCCTCTGATTCCCCATCTCTGATTCACCGCCTTTGATTCGCCACCTCTGATTCCCCATATCTGATTCCCCGCCTCTGTTTCCCCGCCTCTGATTCCCCGCTTCTGATTCCCCATATCTCATTACCCGCCTCTGAATCCCCATCTCTGATTCCCGGACTCTGATTCCCCACCTCTGATTCCCGGCCTCTTATTCCCGGCATCTGATTCCGGCCTCTGATTCCCGGCCTCTGATTCCCTGCTTCTGATTCTGATTCCCTGCCTCTGATTCCCCATCTCTGATTCCGCACATCTGATTCCCTGCCTCTGATTCCCCGCCTCTGATTCCCCGCCTCTGTTTCCCAATATCTAAGTCCCCGCCTCTGATTCCCCAACTCTGATTCCCCACCTCTGATTCCCCAGCTCTGATTCCCCGCCTCTGATTCCCCGCATCTGATTCCCTGCATCTGATTCCAAGCCTCTGATTCCCTGCCTCTGATTCCCAACCTCTGATTCCGCACCTCTGATTCCGCACATCTGATTCCCTGCCTCTGATTCCCCGACTCTGATCCCCACCTCTGATTCCCCAGCTCTGATTCCCCGCCTCTGATTCCCCGTGTTTGATTCCCTGCCTCTGATTCCCCACCTCTGATTCCCCATCTCTGATTCACCGCCTTTGATTCGCCACCTCTGATTCCACATATCTGATTCCCCACCTCTGATTCCCGGCCTCTGATTCCCTGCTTCTGATTCCCCATCTCTGATTCCGCAAATCTAATTCCCTGCCTCTGATTCCCCACCTCTGATTCCCCATATCTGATTCCCCACCTCTGTTTCCCGGCCTCTGATTCCCCGCTTCTGATTCTGATTCCCTGCCTCTGATTCCCCATCTCTGATTCCGCACATCTGATTCCCTGCCTCTGATTCCCCACCTCTGATTCACCATATCTGATTTCCCGCCTCTGTTTCCCCGCCTCTGATTCCCCGCCTCTGTTTCCCCATATCTAATTCCCAACCTCTGATGCCCCAACTCTGATTCCCTGCCTCTGATTCCCCGCGTTCTATTCCCTGCCTCTGATTCCCCGCCTGTGATTCCCCATCTCTGATTCACCACCTCTGATTCCCCACCTCTGATTCCCCATATCTAATTCCCCGCCTCTGTTTGCCCGACTCTGATTCCCCGCCTCTGTTTCCCCATATCTGATTCCCCGCCTCTGAATCCCCAACTCTGATTCCCTGCCTCTGATTCCCCAGCTCTGATTCCCCGCCTTTGATTCCCCAGTCTGATTCCCAGCCTCTGAAACCCCGTGTCTGTTTTCTTGCCTCTGATTCCCCGCCTCTGATTCCCCATCTCTGATTCACAGCCTCTGATTCCCCACCTCTGATTCCCCATCTCTGATTCCGCACATCTGATTCCCTGCCTCTGATTCCCCGACTCTGATCCCCACCTCTGATTCCCCAGCTCTGATTCCCCGCCTCTGATTCCCCAACTCTGATTCCCCGCCTCTGATTCCCCAGCTCTGATTCCCCGCCTCTGATTCCCCGTGTTTGATTCCCTGCCTCTGATTCCCCGCCTCTGATTCCCCATCTCTGATTCACCGCCTTTGATTCGCCACCTCTGATTCCCCATATCTGATTCCTCGCCTCTGTTTCCCCGCCTCTGATTCCCCGCCTCTGATTCCCCATATCTCATTCCCCGCCTCTGATTCCCCATCTCTGATTCCCGGACTCTGATTCCCCACCTCTGATTCCCGGCCTCTTATTCCCGGCATCTGATTCCGGCCTCTGATTCCCGGCCTCTGATTCCCTGCTTCTGATTCCCCATCTCTGATTCCGCAAATCTAATTACCTGCCTCTGATTCCCCACCTCTGATTCCCCATATCTGATTCCCCGCCTCTGTTTCCCCGCCTCTGATTCCCTGCCTCTGTTTCCCCATATCTAAGTCCCCGCCTCTGATTCCCCAACTTTGATTCCCCACCTCTGATTCCCCAGCTCTGATTCCCCGCCTCTGATTTTCCGTGTTTGATTCCCTGCCTCTGATTCCCGGCCTCTGATTCCCCATCTCTGATTCACCGCCTTTGATTCGCCACCTCTGATTCCCCATATCTGATTCCCCGCCTCTGTATCCCCGCCTCTGATTCCCCGCCTCTGATTCCCCATATCTCATTCCCCGCCTCTGAATCCCCATCTCTGATTCCCGGACTCTGATTCCCCACCTCTGATTCCCGGCCTCTTATTCCCGGCATCTGATTCTGGCCTCTGATTCCCGGCCTCTGATTCCCTGCTTCTGATTCCCCATCTCTGATTCCGCAAATCTAATTCCCTGCCTCTGATTCCCCACCTCTGATTCCCCATATCTGATTCCCCGCCTCTGTTTCCCGGCCTCTGATTCCCCGCTTCTGATTCTGATTCCCTGCCTCTGATTCCCCATCTCTGATTCCGCACATCTGATTCCCTGCCTCTGATTCCCAACCTCTGATTCCCCATCTCTGATTCATCGCCTTTGATTCGCCACCTCTGATTCCCCATATCTGATTCTCCGCCTCTGTTTCCCCGCCTCAGATTCCCCGCCTCTGATTCCCCATATCTCATTCCCCGCCTCTGATTCCCCATCTCTGATTCCCGGACTCTGATTCCCCACCTCTGATTCCCGGCCTCTTATTCTCGGCATCTGATTCCGGCCTCTGATTCCCGGCCTCTGATTCCCTGCTTCTGATTCGCAATCTCTGATTCCGCAAATCTAATTCCCTGCCTCTGATTCCCCACCTCTGATTCCCCATATCTGATTCCCCGCCTCTGTTTCCCGACCTCTGATTCCCCGCTTCTGATTCTGATTCCCTGCATCTGATTCCCCATCTCTGATTCCGCACATCAGATTCCCTGCCTCTGATTCCCCACCTCTGATTCCCCATATCTGATTTCCCGCCTCTGTTTCCCCGCCTCTGATTCCCCGCCTCTGTTTCCCCATATCTAATTCCCAACCTCTGATGCCCCAACTCTGATTCCCTGCCTCTGATTCCCCGCGTTCTATTCCCTGCCTCTGATTCCCCGCCTGTGATTCCCCATCTCTGATTCACCACCTCTGATTCCCCACCTCTGATTCCCCATATCTGATTCCCCGCCTCTGAATCCCCAACTCTGATTCCCTGCCTCTGATTCCCCAGCTCTGATTCCCCGCCTTTGATTCCCCCGTCTGATTCCCAGCCTCTGAAACCCCGTGTCTGATTTCTTGCCTCTGATTCCCAGCCTCTGATTCCCCATCTCTGATTCACAGCCTCTGATTCCCCACCTCTGATTCCCCATCTCTGATTCCGCACATCTGATTCCCTGCCTCTGATTCCCCGACTCTGATCCCCACCTCTGATTCCCCAGCTCTGATTCCCCGCCTCTGATTCCCCAACTCTGATTCCCCGCCTCTGATTCCCCAGCTCTGATTCCCCGCCTCTGATTCCCCGTGTTTGATTCCCTGCCTCTGATTCCCCGCCTCTGATTCCCCATCTCTGATTCACCGCCTTTGATTCGCCACCTCTGATACCCCATATCTGATTCCTCGCCTCTGTTTCCCCGCCTCTGATTCCCCGCCTCTGATTCCCCAGCTCTGATTCCCCGCCTCTGATTTTCCGTGTTTGATTCCCTGCCTGGGATTCCCCAGCTCTGATTCCCCGCCTTTGATTCCCCCGTCTGATTCCCAGCCTCTGAAACCCCGTGTCTGATTTCTTGCCTCTGATTCCCCGCCTCTGATTCCCCATCACTGATTCACAGCCTCTGATTCCCCACCTCTGATTCCCCATCTCTGATTCCGCACATCTGATTCCCTGCCTCTGATTCCCCGACTCTGATGCCCACCTCTGATTCCCCAGCTCTGATTCCCCGCCTCTGATTCCCCAACTCTGATTCCACGCCTCTGATTCCCCAGCTCTGATTCCCCGCCTCTGATTCCCCGTGTTTGATTCCCTGCCTCTGATTCCCCGCCTCTGATTCCCCATCTCTGATTCACCGCCTTTGATTCGCCACCTCTGATTCCCCATATCTGATTCCCCGCCTCTGTTTCCCCGCCTCTGATTCCCCGCCTCTGATTCCCCAGCTCTGATTCCCCGCCTCTGATTCCCCAGCTCTGATTCCCCGCCTCTGATTCCCCGTGTTTGATTCCCTGCCTCTGATTCCCTGCCTCTGATTCCCCATCTCTGATTCACCGCCTTTGATTCGCCACCTCTGATTCCCCATATCTGATTCCTCGCCTCTGTTTCCCCGCCTCTGATTCCCCGCCTCTGATTCCCCAGCTCTGATTCCCCGCCTCTGATTTTCCGTGTTTGATTCCCTGCCTCTGATTCCCGGCCTCTGATTCCCCATCTCTGATTCACCGCCTTTGATTCGCCACCTCTGATTCCCCATATCTGATTCCCCGCCTCTGTTTCCCCGCCTCTGATTCCCCGCCTCTGATTCCCCAGCTCTGATTCCCCGCCTCTGATTCCCCGTGTTTGATTCCCTGCCTCTGATTCCCCGCCTCTGATTCCCCATCTCTGATTCACCGCCTTTGATTCGCCACCTCTGATTCCCCATATCTGATTCCTCGCCTCTGTTTCCCCGCCTCTGATTCCCCGCATCTGATTCCCCAGCTCTGATTCCCCGCCTCTGATTTTCCGTGTTTGATTCCCTGCCTCTGATTCCCGGCCTCTGATTCCCCATCTCTGATTCACCGCCTTTGATTCGCCACCTCTGATTCCCCATATCTGATTCCTCGCCTCTGTTTCCCCGCCTCTGATTCCCCGCCTCTGATTCCCCAGCTCTGATTCCCCGCCTCTGATTTTCCGTGTTTGATTCCCTGCCTCTGATTCCCGGCCTCTGATTCTCCATATCTGATTCCCCGCCTCTGAATCCCCAACTCTGATTCCCTGCCTCTGATTCCCCAGCTCTGATTCCCCGCCTTTGATTCCCCCGTCTGATTCCCAACCTCTGAAACCCCGTGTCTGATTTCTTGCCTCTGATTCCCCGCCTCTGATTCCCCATCTCTGATTCACAGCCTCTGATTCCCCACCTCTGATTCCCAATCTCTGATTCCGCACATCTGATTCCCTGCCTCTGATTCCCCGACTCTGATCCCCACCTCTGATTCCCCAGCTCTGATTCCCCGCCTCTGATTCCCCAACTCTGATTCCCCGCCTCTGATTACCCAGCTCTGATTCCCCGCCTCTGATTCCCCGTGTTTGATTCCCTGCCTCTGATTCCCCGCCTCTGATTCCCCATCTCTGATTCACCGCCTTTGATTCGCCACCTCTGATTCCCCATATCTGATTCCTCGCCTCTGTTTCCCCGCCTCTGATTCCCCGCCTCTGATTCCCCAGCTCGGATTCCCCGCCTCTGATTTTCCGTGTTTGATTCCCTGCCTCTGATTCCCCAGCTCTGATTCCCCGCCTTTGATTCCCCCGTCTCATTCCCAGCCTCTGAAACCCCGTGTCTGATTTCTTGCCTCTGATTCCCCGCCTCTGATTCCCCATCTCTGATTCACAGCCTCTGATTCCCCACCTCTGATTCCCCATCTCTGATTCCGCGCATCTGATTCCCTGCCTCTGATTCCCCGACTCTGATCCCCACCTCTGATTCCCCGCCTCTGATTCCCCAACTCTGATTCCCCGCCTCTGATTCCCCAGCTCTGATTCCCCGCCTCTGATTCCCCGTGTTTGATTCCCTGCCTCTGATTCCCCGCCTCTGATTCCCCATCTCTGATTCACCACCTTTGATTCGCCACCTCTGATTCCCCATATCTGATTCCTCGCCTCTGTTTCCCCGCCTCTGATTCCCCGCCTCTGATTCCCCAGCTCTGATTCCCCGCCTCTGATTTTCCGTGTTTGATTCCCTGCCTCTGATTCCCGGCCTCTGATTCCCCATCTCTGATTCACCGCCTTTGATTCGCCACCTCTGATTCCCCATATCTGATTCCCCGCCTCTGTTTCCCCGCCTCTGATTCCCCGCTTCTGATTCCCCATATCTCATTCCCCGCCTCTGAATCCCCATCTCTGATTCCCGGACTCTGATTCCCCACCTCTGATTCCCGGCCTCTTATTCCCAGCATCTGATTCCGGCCTCTGATTCCCGGCCTCTGATTCCCTGCTTCTGATTCTGATTCCCTGCCTCTGATTCCCCGCCTCTGATTCCCCGCCACTGTTTCCCAATATCTAAGTCCCCGCCTCTGATTCCCCAACTCTGATTCCCCACCTCTGATTCCCCAGCTCTGATTCCCCGCCTCTGATTCCCCGCATCTGATTCCCTGCATCTGATTCCAAGCCTCTGATTCCCTGCCTCTGATTCCCAACCTCTGATTCCCCACCTCTGATTCCGCACATCTGATTCCCTGCCTCTGATTCCCCGACTCTGATCCCCACCTCTGATTCCCCAGCTCTGATTCCCCGCCTCTGATTCCCCGTGTTTGATTCCCTGCCTCTGATTCCCCGCCTCTGATTCCCCATCTCTGATTCATCGCCTTTGATTCCCGGCCTCTTATTCCCGGCATCTGATTCCGGCCTCTGATTCCCGACCTCTGATTCCCTGCTTCTGATTCCCCATCTCTGATTCCGCAAATCTAATTCCCTGCCTCTGATTCCCCACCTCTGATTCCCCATATCTGATTCCCCACGTCTGTTTCCCGGCCTCTGATTCCCCGCTTCTGATTCTGATTCCCTGCCTCTGATTCCCCATCTCTGATTCCGCACATCTGATTCCCTGCCTCTGATTCCCCACCTCTGATTCCCCATATCTGATTTCCCGCCTCTGTTTCCCCGCCTCTGATTCCCCGCCTCTGTTTCCCCATATCTAATTCCCAACTTCTGATGCCCCAACTCTGATTCCCTGCCTCTGATTCCCCGCGTTCTATTCCCTGCCTCTGATTCCCCGCCTGTGATTCCCCATCTCTGATTCACCACCTCTGATTCCCCACCTCTGATTCCCCATATCTAATTCCCCGCCTCTGTTTGCCCGACTCTGATTCCCCGCCTCTGTTTCCCCATATCTGATTCCCCGCCTCTGAATCCCCAACTCTGATTCCCTGCCTCTGATTCCCCAGCTCTGATTCCCCGCCTTTGATTCCCCCGTCTGATTCCCAGCCTCTGAAACCCCGTGTCTGATTTCTTGCCTCTGATTCCCCGCCTCTGATTCCCCATCTCAGATTCACAGCCTCTGATTCCCCACCTCTGATTCCCCATCTCTGATTCCGCACATCTGATTCCCTGCCTCTGATTCCCCGACTCTGATCCCCACCTCTGATCCCCCAGCTCTGATTCCCCGCCTCTGATTCCCCATCTCTGATTCCCCGCCTCTGATTCCCCAGCTCTGATTCCCCGCCTCTGATTCCCCGTGTTTGATTCCCTGCCTCTGATTCCCCGCCTCTGATTCCCCATCTCTGATTCACCGCCTTTGATTCGCCACCTCTGATTCCCCATATCTGATTCCTCGCCTCTGTTTCCCCGCCTCTGATTCCCCGCCTCTGATTCCCCATATCTCATTCCCCACCTCTGATTCCCCATCTCTGATTCCCGGCATCTGATTCCCCACCTCTGATTCCCGGCCTCTTATTCCCGGCATCTGATTCCGGCCTCTGATTCCCGGCCTCTGATTCCCTGCTTCTGATTCCCCATCTCTGATTCCGCAAATCTAATTCCCTGCCTCTGATTCCCCACCTCTGATTCCCCATATCTGATTCCCCGCCTCTGTTTCCCCGCCTCTGATTCCCCGCCTCTGTTTCCCCATATCTGATCCCCGCCTCTATTTGCCTGCATCTGATTCCCCGCCTCTGTTTCCCCATATCTGATTCCCTGCCTCTGAATCCCCAACTCTGATTCCCTGCCTCTAATTTCCCAGCTCTGATTCCCCGCCTCTGATTCCCCGCGTCTGATTACCGGCCTCTGTTTCCCCGCCTCTGATTCCCCATCTCTGATTCACAACCTCTGATTCCCCACCTCTGATACCCCATATCTGATTCCCCGCCTCTGTTTCCCCGCCTCTGATTCCCCACCTCTGATTCCCCATCTCTGATTCCGCAAATCTAATTCCCTGCCTCTGATTCCCCACCTCTGATTCCCCATATCTGATTCCCCGCCTCTGTTTCCCCGCCTCTGATTCCCCGCCTCTGTTTCCCCATATCTAAGTCCCCGCCTGTGATTCCCCAACTTTGATTCCCCACCTCTGATTCCCCAGCTCTGATTCCCCGCCTCTGATTCCCAGCCTCTGATTCCCAACCTCTGATTCCACACCTCTGATTCCCCATATCTGATTCCCCGCCTGTTTCCCCGCCTCTGATTCCCCGCCTCTGTTTCCCCATATCTGATCCCCGCCTCTATTTGCCTGCATCTGATTCCCCGCCTCTTTTTCCCCATATCTGATTCCCCGCCTCTGAATCCCCAACTCTGATTCCCTGCCTCTAATTTCCCAGCTCTGATTCCCCGCCTCTGATTCCCCACGTCTGATTACCGGACTCTGATTCCCATCCTCTGATTCCCCATCTCTGATTCACAACCTCTGATTCCCCACCTCTGATACCCCATATCTGATTCCCCGCCTCTGTTTCCCCGCCTCTGATTCCCCACCTCTGTTTCCCAATATCTGAAGCCCCGCCTCTGATTCCCCACCTCTGATTCCCCGCCTCTGATTCGCCAGCTATGATTCCCCGCCTCTGATTCCCCGTGTTTGATTCCCTGCCTCTGATTCCCGGCCTCTGATTCCCCATCTCTGATTCACCGCCTTTGATTCGCCACCTCTGATTCCCCATATCTGATTCCCTGCCTCTGTTTCCCAGCCTCTGATTCCCCGCCTCTGATTCCCCATATCTCATTCCCCGCCTCTGAATCCCCATCTCTGATTCCCGGACTCTGATTCCCAACCTCTGATTCCCTGCTTCTGATTCTGATTCCCTGCCTTTGATTCCCCATCTCTGATTCCGCACATCTGATTCCCTGCCTCTGATTCCCCATCTCTGATTCCCCATATCTGATTCCCCGCCTCTGTTTCCCCGCCTCTGATTCCCCGCCTCTGTTTCCCAATATCTAAGTCCCCGCCTCTGATTCCCCAACTCTAATTCCCCACCTCTGATTCCCCAGCTCTGATTCCCCGCCTCTGATTCCCCGCATCTGATTCCCTGCATCTGATTCCAAGCCTCTTATTCCCTGCCTCTGATTCCCAACCTCTGATTCCCCACCTCTGATTCCCCATATCTGATTCCCAGCCTCTGTTTCCCCGCCTCTGATTCCCCGCCTCTGTTTCCCCATATCTGATTCCCGGCCTCTGGTTCCCCGCCTCTGATTCCCCGCCTCTGATTCCCTGCCTCTGATTCCCCATCTCCGATTCCGCACATCTGATTCCCTGCCTCTGATTCCCCGCCTCTGATTCCCCGCCTCTGATTCCCTGCCTCTGATTCCCAACCTCTGATTCCCCACCTCTGATTCCCCGTGTTTGATTCCCCGCCTCTGTTTCCCCGCCTCTGATTCCCCACCTCTGATTCCCCAACTCTAATTCCCCGCCTCTGATTCCCCATATCTGATTCCCCGCCTCTGATTCCCCACCCCTGTTTCCCCATATCTGATTCCCTGCCTCTGATTCCCCAACTTTGATTCCCAGCATCTGATTCCCCAGCTCTGATTCCCCGCCTCTGATTCCCCGCATCTGATTCCCTGCATCTGATTCCAAGCCTCTGATTCCCTGCCTCTGATTCCCAACCTCTGATTCCCCATCTCTGATTCACCGCCTTTGATTCGCCACCTCTGATTCCCCATATCTGATTCCTCGCCTCTGTTTCCCCGCCTCTGATTCCCCGCCTCTGATTCCCCATATCTCATTCCCCGCCTCTGATTCCCCATCTCTGATTCCCGGACTCTGATTCCCCACCTCTGATTCCCGGCCTCTTATTCCCGGCATCTGATTCCGGCCTCTGATTCCCGGCCTCTGATTCCCTGCTTCTGATTCCCCATCTCTGATTCCGCAATTCTAATTCCCTGCCTCTGATTCCCCACCTCTGATTCCCCATATCTGATTCCCCGCTTCTGTTTCCCCGCCTCTGATTCCCCGCCTCTGTTTCCCCATATCTAAGTCCCCGCCTCTGATTCCCCAACTTTGATTCCCCACCTCTGATTCCCCAGCTCTGATTCCCCACCTCTGAATCCCAGCCTCTGATTCCCAACCTCTGATTCCCCACCTCTGATTCCCCATATCTGATTCCCCGCCTCTGTTTCCCTGCCTCTGATTCCCCGCCTCTGTTTCCCCATATCTGATCCCCGCCTCTATTTGCCTGCATCTGATTCCCCGCCTCTGTTTCCCCATATCTGATTCCCCGCCTCTGAATCCCCAACTCTGATTCCCTGCCTCTGATTCCCCATATCTCATTCCCCGCCTCTGATTCCCCATCTCTGATTCCCCATCTCTGATTCACCGCCTTTCATTCGCCACCTCTGATTCCCCATATCTGATTCCTCGCCTCTGTTTCCCCGCCTCTGATTCCCCGCCTCTGATTCCCCATATCTCATTCCCCGCCTCTGATTCCCCATCTCTGATTCCCGGACTCTGATTCCCCACCTCTGATTCCCGGCCTCTTATTCCCGGCATCTGATTCCGGCCTCTGATTCCCGGCCTCTGATTCCCTGCTTCTGATTCCCCATCTCTGATTCCGCAAATCTAATTCCCTGCCTCTGATTCCCCACCTCTGATTCCCCATATCTGATTCCCCGCCTCTGTTTCCCCGCCTCTGATTCCCCGCCTCTGTTTCCCCATATCTAAGTCCCCGCCTCTGATTCCCCAACTTTGATTCCCCACCTCTGATTCCCCAGCTCTGATTCCCCGCCTCTGATTCCCAGCCTCTAATTCCCAACCTCTGATTCCCCACCTCTGATTCCCCATATCTGATTCCCCGCCTGTTTCCCCGCCTCTGATTCCCCGCCTCTGTTTCCCCATATCTGATCCCCGCCTCTATTTGCCTGCATCTGATTCCCCGCCTCTGTTTCCCCATATCTGATTCCCCGCCTCTGAATCCCCAACTCTGATTCCCTGCCTCTAATTTCCCAGCTCTGATTCCCCGCCTCTGATTCCCCGCATCTGATTACCAGCCTCTGATTCCCATCCTCTGATTCCCCATCTCTGATTCACAACCTCTGATTCCCCACCTCTGATACCCCATATCTGATTCCCCGCCTCTGTTTCCCCGCCTCTGATTCCCCACCTCTGATTCCCAATATCAGAAGCCCCGCCTCTGATTCCCCAGCTCTGATTCCCCGCCTCTGATTCGCCAGCTATGATTCCCTGCCTCTGATTCCCCGTGTTTGATTCCCTGCCTCTGATTCCCGGCCTCTGATTCCCCATCTCTGATTCACCGCCTTTGATTCGCCACCTCTGATTCCCCAACTCTGATTCCCCACCTCTGATTCCCCAGCTCTGATTCCCCGCCTCTGATTCCCCGCATCTGATTCCCTGCATCTGATTCCAAGCCTCTGATTCCCTGCCTCTGATTCCCAACCTCTGATTCCCCACCTCTGATTCCGCACATCTGATTCCCTGCCTCTGATTCCCCGACTCTGATCCCCACCTCTGATTCCCCAGCTCTGATTCCCCGCCTCTGATTCCCCGTGTTTGATTCCCTGCCTCTGATTCCCCGCCTCTGATTCCCCATCTCTGATTCATCGCCTTTGATTCCCGGCCTCTTATTCCCGGCATCTGATTCCGGCCTCTGATTCCCGACCTCTGATTCCCTGCTTCTGATTCCCCATCTCTGATTCCGCAAATCTAATTCCCTGCCTCTGATTCCCCACCTCTGATTCCCCATATCTGATTCCCCACGTCTGTTTCCCGGCCTCTGATTCCCCGCTTCTGATTCTGATTCCCTGCCTCTGATTCCCCATCTCTGATTCCGCACATCTGATTCCCTGCCTCTGATTCCCCACTTCTGATTCCCCATATCTGATTTCCCGCCTCTGTTTCCCCGCCTCTGATTCCCCGCCTCTGTTTCCCCATATCTAATTCCCAACTTCTGATGCCCCAACTCTGATTCCCTGCCTCTGATTCCCCGCGTTCTATTCCCTGCCTCTGATTCCCCGCCTGTGATTCCCCATCTCTGATTCACCACCTCTGATTCCCCACCTCTGATTCCCCATATCTAATTCCCCGCCTCTGTTTGCCCGACTCTGATTCCCCGCCTCTGTTTCCCCATATCTGATTCCCCGCCTCTGAATCCCCAACTCTGATTCCCTGCCTCTGATTCCCCAGCTCTGATTCCCCGCCTTTGATTCCCCCGTCTGATTCCCAGCCTCTGAAACCCCGTGTCTGATTTCTTGCCTCTGATTCCCCGCCTCTGATTCCCCATCTCAGATTCACAGCCTCTGATTCCCCACCTCTGATTCCCCATCTCTGATTCCGCACATCTGATTCCCTGCCTCTGATTCCCCGACTCTGATCCCCACCTCTGATTCCCCAGCTCTGATTCCCCGCCTCTGATTCCCCAACTCTGATTCCCCGCCTCTGATTCCCCAGCTCTGATTCCCCGCCTCTGATTCCCCGTGTTTGATTCCCTGCCTCTGATTCCCCGCCTCTGATTCCCCATCTCTGATTCACCGCCTTTGATTCGCCACCTCTGATTCCCCATATCTGATTCCTCGCCTCTGTTTCCCCGCCTCTGATTCCCCGCCTCTGATTCACCATATCTCATTCCCCACCTCTGATTCCCCATCTCTGATTCCCGGACTCTGATTCCCCACCTCTGATTCCCGGCCTCTTATTCCCGGCATCTGATTCCGGCCTCTGATACCCGGCCTCTGATTCCCTGCTTCTGATTCCCCATCTCTGATTCCGCAAATCTAATTCCCTGCCTCTGATTCCCCACCTCTGATTCCCCATATCTGATTCCCCGCCTCTGTTTCCCCGCCTCTGATTCCCCGCCTCTGTTTCCCCATATCTAAGTCCCCGCCTCTGATTCCCCAACTTTGATTCCCCACCTCTGATTCCCCAGCTCTGATTCCCCGCCTCTGAATCCCAGCCTCTGATTCCAAACCTCTGATTCCCCACCTCTGATTCCCCATATCTGATTCCCCGCCTCTGTTTCCCCGCCTCTGATTCCCCGCCTCTGTTTCCCCATATCTGATCCCCGCCTCTATTTGCCTGCATCTGATTCCCCGCCTCTGTTTCCCCATATCTGATTCCCCGCCTCTGAATCCCCAACTCTGATTCCCTGCCTCTAAATTCCCAGCTCTGATTCCCCGCCTCTGATTCCCCGCGTCTGATTACCGGCCTCTGTTTCCCCGCCTCTGATTCCCCATCTCTGATTCACAACCTCTGATTCCCCACCTCTGATACCCCATATCTGATTCCCCGCCTCTGTTTCCCCGCCTCTGATTCCCCACCTCTGATTCCCCATCTCTGATTCCGCAAATCTAATTCCCTGCCTCTGATTCCCCACCTCTGATTCCCCATATCTGATTCCCCGCCTCTGTTTCCCCGCCTCTGATTCCCCGCCTCTGTTTCCCCATATCTAAGTCCCCGCCTCTGATTCCCCAACTTTGATTCCCCACCTCTGATTCCCCAGCTCTGATTCCCCGCCTCTGATTCCCAGCCTCTGATTCCCAACCTCTGATTCCCCACCTCTGATTCCCCATATCTGATTCCCCGCCTGTTTCCCCACCTCTGATTCCCCGCCTCTGTTTCCCAATATCTGATCCCCGCCTCTATTTGCCTGCATCTGATACCCCGCCTCTTTTTCCCCATATCTGATTCCCCGCCTCTGAATCCCCAACTCTGATTCCCTGCCTCTAATTTCCCAGCTCTGATTCCCCGCCTCTGATTCCCCACGTCTGATTACCGGCCTCTGATTCCCATCCTCTGATTCCCCATCTCTGATTCACAACCTCTGATTCCCCACCTCTGATACCCCATATCTGATTCCCCGCCTCTGTTTCCCCGCCTCTGATTCCCCACCTCTGATTCCCAATATCTGAAGCCCCGCCTCTGATTCCCCACCTCTGATTCCCCGCCTCTGATTCGCCAGCTATGATTCCCCGCCTCTGATTCCCCGTGTTTGATTCCCTGCCTCTGATTCCCGGCCTCTGATTCCCCATCTCTGATTCACCGCCTTTGATTCGCCACCTCTGATTCCCCATATCTGATTCCCTGCCTCTGTTTCCCCGCCTCTGATTCCCCGCCTCTGATTCCCCATATCTCATTCCCCGCCTCTGAATCCCCATCTCTGACTCCCGGACTCTGATTCCCCACCTCTGATTCCCTGCTTCTGATTCTGATTCCCTGCCTTTGATTCCCCATCTCTGATTCCGCACATCTGATTCCCTGCCTCTGATTCCCCATCTCTCATTCCCCATATCTGATTCCCCGCCTCTGTTTCCCCGCCTCTGATTCCCCGCCTCTGTTTCCCAATATCTAAGTCCCCGCCTCTGATTCCCCAACTCTAATTCCCCACCTCTGATTCCCCAGCTCTGATTCCCCGCCTCTGATTCCCCGCATCTGATTCCCTGCATCTGATTCCAAGCCTCTTATTCCCTGCCTCTGATTCCCAACCTCTGATTCCCCACCTCTGATTCCCCATATCTGATTCCCAGCCTCTGTTTCCCCGCCTCTGATTCCCCGCCTCTATTTCCCCATATCTGATTCCCGGCCTCTGGTTCCCCGCCTCTGATTCCCCGCCTCTGATTCCCTGCCTCTGATTCCCCATCTCCGATTCCGCACATCTGATTCCCTGCCTCTGATTCCCCGCCTCTGATTCCCCGCCTCTGATTCCCTGCCTCTGATTCCCAACCTCTGATTCCCCACCTCTGATTCCCCGTGTTTGATTCCCCGCCTCTGTTTCCCCGCCTCTGATTCCCCGCTTCTGATTCCCCAACTCTAATTCCCCGCCTCTGATTCCCCATATCTGATTCCCCGCCTCTGATTCCCCACCCCTGTTTCCCCATATCTGATTCCCTGCCTCTGATTCCCCAACTTTGATTCCCAGCATCTGATTCCCCAGCTCTGATTCCCCGCCTCTGATTCCCCGCATCTGATTCCCTGCATCTGATTCCAAGCCTCTGATTCCCTGCCTCTGATTCCCAACCTCTGATTCCCCATCTCTGATTCACCGCCTTTGATTCGCCACCTCTGATTCCCCATTTCTGATTCCTCGCCTCTGTTTCCCCGCCTCTGATTCCCCGCCTCTGATTCCCCATATCTCATTCCCCGCCTCTGATTCCCCATCTCTGATTCCCGGACTCTGATTCCCCACCTCTGATTCCCGGCCTCTTATTCCCGGCATCTGATTCCGGCCTCTGATTCCCGGCCTCTGATTCCCTGCTTCTGATGCCCCATCTCTGATTCCGCAATTCTAATTCCCTGCCTCTGATTCCCCACCTCTGATTCCCCATATCTGATTCCCCGCCTCTGTTTCCCCGCCTCTGATTCCCCGCCTCTGTTTCCCCATATCTAAGTCCCGCCTCTGATTCCCCAACTTTGATTCCCCACCTCTGATTCCCCAGCTCTGATTCCCCACCTCTGAATCCCAGCCTCTGATTCCCAACCTCTGATTCCCCACCTCTGATTCCCCATATCTGATTCCCCGCCTCTGTTTCCCTGCCTCTGATTCCCCGCCTCTGTTTCCCCATATCTGATCCCCGCCTCTATTTGCCTGCATCTGATTCCCCGCCTCTGTTTCCCCATATCTGATTCCCCGCCTCTGAATCCCCAACTCTGATTCCCTGCCTCTGATTCCCCATATCTCATTCCCCGCCTCTGATTCCCCATCTCTGATTCCCCATCTCTGATTCACCGCCTTTGATTCGCCACCTCTGATTCCCCATATCTGATTCCTCGCCTCTGTTTCCCCGCCTCTGATTCCCCGCCTCTGATTCCCCATATCTCATTCCCCGCCTCTGATTCCCCATCTCTGATTCCCGGACTCTGATTCCCCACCTCTGATTCCCGGCCTCTTATTCCCGGCATCTGATTCCGGCCTCTGATTCCCGGCCTCTGATTCCCTGCTTCTGATTCCCCATCTCTGATTCCGCAAATCTAATTCCCTGCCTCTGATTCCCCACCTCTGATTCCCCATATCTGATTCCCCGCCTCTGTTTCCCCGCCTCTGATTCCCCGCCTCTGTTTCCCCATATCTAAGTCCCCGCCTCTGATTCCCCAACTTTGATTCCCCACCTCTGATTCCCCAGCTCTGATTCCCCGCCTCTGATTCCCAGCCTCTGATTCCCAACCTCTGATTCCCCACCTCTGATTCCCCATATCTGATTCCCCGCCTGTTTCCCCGCCTCTGATTCCCCGCCTCTGTTTCCCCATATCTGATCCCCGCCTCTATTTGCCTGCATCTGATTCCCCGCCTCTGTTTCCCCATATCTGATTCCCCGCCTCTGAATCCCCATCTCTATTTCACAACCTCTGATTCCCCACCTCTGATACCCCATATCTGATTCCCCGCCTCTGTTTCCCCGCCTCTGATTCCCCACCTCTGATTCCCAATATCAGAAGCCCCGCCTCTGATTCCCCAGCTCTGATTCCCCGCCTCTGATTCGCCAGCTATGATTCCCCGCCTCTGATTCCCCGTGTTTGATTCCCTGCCTCTGATTCCCGGCCTCTGATTCCCCATCTCTGATTCACCGCCTTTGATTCGCCACCTCTGATTCCCCAACTCTGATTCCCCACCTCTGATTCCCCAGCTCTGATTCCCCGCCTCTGATTCCCCGTGTTTGATTCCCTGCCTCTGATTCCCCGCCTCTGATTCCCCATCTCTGATTCATCGCCTTTGATTCCCGGCCTCTTATTCCCGGCATCTGATTCCGGCCTCTGATTCCCGACCTCTGATTCCCTGCTTCTGATTCCCCATCTCTGATTCCGCAAATCTAATTCCCTGCCTCTGATTCCCCACCTCTGATTCCCCATATCTGATTCCCCACGTCTGTTTCCCGGCCTCTGATTCCCCGCTTCTGATTCTGATTCCCTGCCTCTGATTCCCCATCTCTGATTCCGCACATCTGATTCCCTGCCTCTGATTCCCCACCTCTGATTCCCGATATCTGATTTCCCGCCTCTGTTTCCCCGCCTCTTATTCCCCGCCTCTGTTTCCCCATATCTAATTCCCAACTTCTGATGCCCCAACTCTGATATCCTGCCTCTGATTCCCCGCGTTCTATTCCCTGCCTCTGATTCCCCGCCTGTGATTCCCCATCTCTGATTCACCACCTCTGATTCCCCACCTCTGATTCCCCATATCTAATTCCCCGCCTCTGTTTGCCCGACTCTGATTCCCCGCCTCTGTTTCCCCATATCTGATTCCCCGCCTCTGAATCCCCAACTCTGATTCCCTGCCTCTGATTCCCCAGCTCTGATTCCCCGCCTTTGATTCCCCCGTCTGATTCCCAGCCTCTGAAACCCCGTGTCTGATTTCTTGCCTCTGATTCCCCGCCTCTGATTCCCCATCTCAGATTCACATCCTCTGATTCCCCACCTCTGATTCCCCATCTCTGATTCCGCACATCTGATTCCCTGCCTCTGATTCCCCGACTCTGATCCCCACCTCTGATTCCCCAGCTCTGATTCCCCGCCTCTGATTCCCCAACTCTGATTCCCCGCCTCTGATTCCCCAGCTCTGATTCCCCGCCTCTGATTCCCCGTGTTTGATTCCCTGCCTCTGATTCCCCGCCTCTGATTCCCCATCTCTGATTCACCGCCTTTGATTCGCCACCTCTGTTCCCCATATCTGATTCCTCGCCTCTGTTTCCCCGCCTCTGATTCCCCGCCTCTGATTCCCCATATCTCATTCCCCACCTCTGATTCCCCATCTCTGATTCCCGGACTCTGATTCCCCACCTGTGATTCCCGGCCTCTTATTCCCGGCATCTGATTCCGGCCTCTGATTCCCGGCCTCTGATTCCCTGCTTCTGATTCCCCATCTCTGATTCCGCAAATCTAATTCCCTGCCTCTGATTCCCCACCTCTGATTCCCCATATCTGATTCCCCGCCTCTGTTTCCCCGCCTCTGATTCCCCGCCTCTGTTTCCCCATATCTAAGTCCCCGCCTCTGATTCCCCAACTTTGATTCCCCACCTCTGATTCCCCAGCTCTGATTCCCCGCCTCTGAATCCCAGCCTCTGATTCCCAACCTCTGATTCCCCACCTCTGATTCCCCATATCTGATTCCCCGCATCTGTTTCCCCGCCTCTGATTCCCCGCCTCTGTTTCCCCATATCTGATCCCCGGCTCTATTTGCCTGCATCTGATTCCCCGCCTCTGTTTCCCCATATCTGATTCCCCGCCTCTGAATCCCCAACTCTGATTCCCCGCCTCTGATTCCCCGCGTCTGATTACCGGCCTCTGTTTCCCCGCCTCTGATTCCCCATCTCTGATTCACAACCTCTGATTCCCCACCTCTGATACCCCATATCTGATTCCCCGCCTCTGTTTCCCCGCCTCTGATTCCCCACCTCTGATTCCCCATCTCTGATTCCGCAAATCTAATTCCCTGCCTCTGATTCCCCACCTCTGATTCCCCGCCTCTGTTTCCCCATATCTAAGTCCCCGCCTCTGATTCCCCAACTTTGATTCCCCACCTCTGATTCCCCAGCTCTGATTCCCCGCCTCTGATTCCCAGCCTCTGATTCCCAACCTCTGACTCCCCACCTCTGATTCCCCATATCTGATTCCCCGCCTGTTTCCCCGCCTCTGATTCCCCGCCTCTGTTTCCCAATATCTGATCCCCGCCTCTATTTGCCTGCATCTGATTCCCCGCCTCTTTTTCCCCATATCTGATTCCCCGCCTCTGAATCCCCAACTCTGATTCCCTGCCTCTAATTTCCCAGCTCTGATTCCCCGCCTCTGATTCCCCATGTCTGATTACCGGCCTCTGATTCCCATCCTCTGATTCCCCATCTCTGATTCACAACCTCTGATTCCCCACCTCTGATACCCCATATCTGATTCCCCGCCTCTGTTTCCCCGCCTCTGATTCCCCACCTCTGATTCCCAATATCTGAAGCCCCGCCTCTGATTCCCCACCTCTGATTCCCCGCCTCTGATTCGCCAGCTATGATTCCCCGCCTCTGATTCCCCGTGTTTGATTCCCTGCCTCTGATTCCCGGCCTCTGATTCCCCATCTCTGATTCACCGCCTTTGATTCGCCACCTCTGATTCCCCATATCTGATTCCCTGCCTCTGTTTCCCCGCCTCTGATTCCCCGCCTCTGATTCCCCATATCTCATTCCCCGCCTCTGAATCCCCATCTCTGATTCCCGGACTCTGATTCCCCACCTCTGATTCCCTGCTTCTGATTCTGATTCCCTGACTTTGATTCCCCATCTCTGATTCCGCACATCTGATTCCCTGCCTCTGATTCCCCATCTCTGATTCCCCATATCTGATTCCCCGCCTCTGTTTCCCCGCCTCTGATTCCCCGCCTCTGTTTCCCAATATCTAAGTCCCCGACTCTGATTCCCCAACTCTAATTCCCCACCTCTGATTCCCCAGCTCTGATTCCCCGCCTCTGATTCCCCGCATCTGATTCCCTGCATCTGATTCCAAGCCTCTTATTCCCTGCCTCTGATTCCCAACCTCTGATTCCCCACCTCTGATTCCCCATATCTGATTCCCAGCCTCTGTTTCCCCGCCTCTGATTCCCCGCCTCTGTTTCCCCATATCTGATTCCCGGCCTCTGGTTCCCCTCCTCTGATTCCCCGCCTCTGATTCCCTGCCTCTGATTCCCCATCTCCGATTCCGCACATCTGATTCCCTGCCTCTGATTCCCCGCCTCTGATTCCCCGCCTCTGATTCCCTGCCTCTGATTCCCAACCTCTGATTCCCCACCTCTGATTCCCCGTGTTTGATTCCCCGCCTCTGTTTCCCCGCCTCTGATTCCCCGCCTCTGATTCCCCAACTCTAATTCCCCGCCTCTGATTCCCCATATCTGATTCCCCGCCTCTGATTCCCCACCCCTGTTTCCCCATATCTGATTCCCTGCCTCTGATTCCCCAACTTTGATTCCCAGCATCTGATTCCCCAGCTCTGATTCCCCACCTCTGATTCCCCGCATCTGATTCCCTGCATCTGATTCCAAGCCTCTGATTCCCTGCCTCTGATTCCCAACCTCTGATTCCCCATCTCTGATTCACCGCCTTTGATTCGCCACCTCTGATTCCCCATATCTGATTCCTCGCCTCTGTTTCCCCGCCTCTGATTCCCCGCCTCTGATTCCCCATATCTCATTCCCCGCCTCTGATTCCCCATCTCTGATTCCCGGACTCTGATTCCCCACCTCTGATTCCCGGCCTCTTATTCCCGGCATCTGATTCCGGCCTCTGATTCCCGGCCTCTGATTCCCTGCTTCTGATTCCCCATCTCTGATTCCGCAATACTAATTCCCTGCCTCTGATTCCCCACCTCTGATTCCCCATATCTGATTCCCCGCCTCTGTTTCCCCGCCTCTGATTCCCCGCCTCTGTTTCCCCATATCTAAGTCCCCGCCTCTGATTCCCCAACTTTGATTCCCCACCTCTGATTCCCCAGCTCTGAATCCCCACCTCTGAATCCCAGCCTCTGATTCCCAACCTCTGATTCCCCACCTCTGATTCCCCATATCTGATTCCCCGCCTCTGTTTCCCTGCCTCTGATTCCCCGCCTCTGTTTCCCCATATCTGATCCCCGCCTCTATTTGCCTGCATCTGATTCCCCGCCTCTGTTTCCCCATATCTGATTCCCCGCCTCTGAATCCCCAACTCTGATTCCCTGCCTCTGATTCCCCATATCTCATTCCCCGCCTCTGATTCCCCATCTCTGATTCCCCATCTCTGATTCACCGCCTTTGATTCGCCACCTCTGATTCCCCATATCTGATTCCTCGCCTCTGTTTCCCCGCCTCTGATTCCCCGCCTCTGATTCCCCATATCTCATTCCCCGCCTCTGATTCCTCATCTCTGATTCCCGGACTCTGATTCCCCACCTCTGATTCCCGGCCTCTTATTCCCGGCATCTGATTCCGGCCTCTGATTCCAGGCCTCTGATTCCCTGCTTCTGATTCCCCATCTCTGATTCCGCAAATCTAATTCCCTGCCTCTGATTCCCCACCTCTGATTCCCCATATCTGATTCCCCGCCTCTGTTTCCCCGCCTCTGATTCCCCGCCTCTGTTTCCCCATATCTAAGTCCCCGCCTCTGATTCCCCAACTTTGATTCCCCACCTCTGATTCCCCAGCTCTGATTCCCCGCCTCTGATTCCCAGCCTCTGATTCCCAACCTCTGATTCCCCACCTCTGATTCCCCATATCTGATTCCCCGCCTGTTTCCCCGCCTCTGGTTCCCCGCCTCTGTTTCCCCATATCTGATCCCCGCCTCTATTTGCCTGCATCTGATTCCCCGCCTCTGTTTCCCCATATCTGATTCCCCGCCTCTGAATCCCCAACTCTGATTCCCTGCCTCTAATTTCCCAGCTCTGATTCCCCGCCTCTGATTCCCCGCGTCTGATTACCAGCCTCTGATTCCCATCCTCTGATTCCCCATCTCTGATTCACAACCTCTGATTCCCCACCTCTGATACCCCATATCTGATTCCCCGCCTCTGTTTCCCCGCCTCTGATTCCCCACCTCTGATTCCCAATATCAGAAGCCCCGCCTCTGATTCCCCAGCTCTGATTCCCCGCCTCTGATTCGCCAGCTATGATTCCCCGCCTCTGATTCCCCGTGTTTGATTCCCTGCCTCTGATTCCCGGCCTCTGATTCCCCATCTCTGATTCACCGCCTTTGATTCGCCACCTCTGATTCCCCATATCTGATTCCCTGCCTCTGTTTCCCCGCCTCTGATTCCCCGCCTCTGATTCCCCATATCTCATTCCCCGCCTCTGAATCCCCATCTCTGATTCCCGGACTCTGATTCCCCACCTCTGATTCCCTGCTTCTGATTCTGATTCCCTGCCTTTGATTCCCCATCTCTGATTCCGCACATCTGATTCCCTGCCTCTGATTCCCCATCTCTGATTCCCCATATCTGATTCCCCGCCTCTGTTTCCCCGCCTCTGATTCCCCGCCTCTGTTTCCCAATATCTAAGTCCCCGCCTCTGATTCCCCAACTCTAATTCCCCACCTCTGATTCCCCAGCTCTGATTCCCCGCCTCTGATTCCCCGCATCTGATTCCCTGCATCTGATTCCAAGCCTCTTATTCCCTGCCTCTGATTCCCAACCTCTGATTCCCCACCTCTGATTCCCCATATCTGATTCCCAGCCTCTGTTTCCCCGCCTCTGATTCCCCGCCTCTGTTTCCCCATATCTTATTCCCGGCCTCTGGTTCCCCGCCTCTGATTCCCCGCCTCTGATTCCCTGCCTCTGATTCCCCATCTCCGATTCCGCACATCTGATTCCCTGCCTCTGATTCCCAACCTCTGATTCCCCACCTCTGATTCCCCGTATTTGATTCCCCGCCTCTGTTTCCCCGCCTCTGATTCCCCGCCTCTGATTCCCCAACTCTAATTCCCCGCCTCTGATTCCCCATATCTGATTCCCCGCCTCTGATTCCCCACCCCTGTTTCCCCATATCTGATTCCCTGCCTCTGATTCCCCAACTTTGATTCCCAGCATCTGATTCCCCAGCTCTGATTCCCCGCCTCTGATTCCCCGCATCTGATTCCCTGCATCTGATTCCAAGCCTCTGATTCCCTGCCTCTGATTCCCAACCTCTGATTCCCCATCTCTGATTCACCGCCTTTGATTCGCCACCTCTGATTCCCCATATCTGATTCCTCGCCTCTGTTTCCCCGCCTCTGATTCCCCGCCTCTGATTCCCCATATCTCATTCCCCGCCTCTGATTCCCCATCTCTGATTCCCGGACTCTGATTCCCCACCTCTGATTCCCGGCCTCTTATTCCCGGCATCTGATTCCGGCCTCTGATTCCCGGCCTCTGATTCCCTGCTTCTGATTCCCCATCTCTGATTCCGCAAATCTAATTCCCTGCCTCTGATTCCCCACCTCTGATTCCCCATATCTGATTCCCCGCCTCTGTTTCCCCGCCTCTGATTCCCCGCCTCTGTTTCCCCATATCTAAGTCCCCGCCTCTGATTCCCCAACTTTGATTCCCCACCTCTGATTCCCCAGCTCTGATTCCCCACCTCTGAATCCCAGCCTCTGATTCCCAACCTCTGATTCCCCACCTCTGATTCCCCATATCTGATTCCCCGCCTCTGTTTCCCTGCCTCTGATTCCCCGCCTCTGTTTCCCCATATCTGATCCCCGCCTCTATTTGCCTGCATCTGATTCCCCGCCTCTGTTTCCCCATATCTGATTCCCCGCCTCTGAATCCCCAACTCTGATTCCCTGCCTCTGATTCCCCATATCTCATTCCCCGCATCTGATTCCCCATCTCTGATTCCCCATCTCTGATTCACCGCCTTTGATTCGCCACCTCTGATTCCCCATATCTGATTCCTCGCCTCTGTTTCCCCGCCTCTGATTCCCCGCCTCTGATTCCCCATATCTCATTCCCCGCCTCTGATTCCCCATCTCTGATTCCCGGACTCTGATTCCCCACCTCTGATTCCCGGCCTCTTATTCCCGGCATCTGATTCTGGCCTCTGATTCCCGGCCTCTGATTCCCTGCTTCTGATTCCCCATCTCTGATTCCGCAAATCTAATTCCCTGCCTCTGATTCCCCACCTCTGATTCCCCATATCTGATTCCCCGCCTCTGTTTCCCCGCCTCTGATTCCCCGCCTCTGTTTCCCCATATCTAAGTCCCCGCCTCTGATTCCCCAACTTTGATTCCCCACCTCTGATTCCCCAGCTCTGATTTCCCGCCTCTGAATCCCAGCCTCTGATTCCCAACCTCTGATTCCCCACCTCTGATTCCCCATATCTGATTCCCCGCCTCTGTTTCCCCGCCTCTGATTCCCCGCCTCTGTTTCCCCATATCTGATTCCCCGCCTCTGAATCCCCAACTCTGATTCCCTGCCTCTAATTTCCCAGCTCTGATTCCCCGCCTCTGATTCCCCGCGTCTGATTACCGGCCTCTGTTTCCCCGCCTCTGATTCCCCATCTCTGATTCACAACCTCTGATTCCCCACCTCTGATACCCCATATCTGATTCCCCGCCTCTGTTTCCCCGCCTCTGATTCCCCACCTCTGATTCCCCATCTCTGATTCCGCAAATCTAATTCCCTGCCTCTGATTCCCCACCTCTGATTCCCCATATCTGATTCCCCGCCTCTGTTTCCCCGCCTCTGATTCCCCGCCTCTGTTTCCCCATATCTAAGTCCCCGCCTCTGATTCCCCAACTTTGATTCCCCACCTCTGATTCCCCAGCTCTGATTCCCCGCCTCTGATTCCCAGCCTCTGATTCCCAACCTCTGATTCCCCACCTCTGATTCCCCATATCTGATTCCCCGCCTCTGTTTCCCCGCCTCTGATTCCCCGCCTCTGTTTCCCCATATCTGATCCCCGCCTCTATTTGCCTGCATCTGATTCCCCGCCTCTGTTTCCCCATATCTGATTCCCCGCCTCTGAATCCCCAACTCTGATTCCCTGCCTCTAATTTCCCAGCTCTGATTCCCCGCCTCTGATTCCCCATGTCTGATTACCGGCCTCTGATTCCCATCCTCTGATTCCCCATCTCTGATTCACAACCTCTGATTCCCCACCTCTGATACCCCATATCTGATTCCCCGCCTCTGTTTCCCCGCCTCTGATTCCCCACCTCTGATTCCCCGCCTCTGATTCGCCAGCTATGATTCCCCGCCTCTGATTCCCCGTGTTTGATTCCCTGCCTCTGATTCCCGGCCTCTGATTCCCCATCTCTGATTCACCGCCTTTGATTCGCCACCTCTGATTCCCCATATCTGATTCCCTGCCTCTGTTTCCCCGCCTCTGATTCCCCGCCTCTGATTCCCCATATCTCATTCCCCGCCTCTGAATCCCCATCTCTGATTCCCGGACTCTGATTCCCCACCTCTGATTCCCTGCTTCTGATTCTGATTCCCTGACTTTGATTCCCCATCTCTGATTCCGCACATCTGATTCCCTGCCTCTGATTCCCCATCTCTGATTCCCCATATCTGATTCCCCGCCTCTGTTTCCCCGCCTCTGATTCCCCGCCTCTGTTTCCCAATATCTAAGTCCCCGCCTCTGATTCCCCAACTCTAATTCCCCACCTCTGATTCCCCAGCTCTGATTCCCCGCCTCTGATTCCCCGCATCTGATTCCCTGCATCTGATTCCAAGCCTCTTATTCCCTGCCTCTGATTCCCAACCTCTGATTCCCCACCTCTGATTCCCCATATCTGATTCCCAGCCTCTGTTTCCCCGCCTCTGATTCCCCGCCTCTGTTTCCCCATATCTGATTCCCGGCCTCTGGTTCCCCGCCTCTGATTCCCCGCCTCTGATTCCCTGCCTCTGATTCCCCATCTCCGATTCCGCACATCTGATTCCCTGCCTCTGATTCCCCGCCTCTGATTCCCCGCCTCTGATTCCCTGCCTCTGATTCCCAACCTCTGATTCCCCACCTCTGATTCCCCGTGTTTGATTCCCCGCCTCTGTTTCCCCGCCTCTGATTCCCCGCCTCTGATTCCCCAACTCTAATTCCCCGCCTCTGATTCCCCATATCTGATTCCCCGCCTCTGATTCCCCACCCCTGTTTCCCCATATCTGATTCCCTGCCTCTGATTCCCCAACTTTGATTCCCAGCATCTGATTCCCCAGCTCTGATTCCCCACCTCTGATTCCCCGCATCTGATTCCCTGCATCTGATTCCAAGCCTCTGATTCCCTGCCTCTGATTCCCAACCTCTGATTCCCCATCTCTGATTCACCGCCTTTGATTCGCCACCTCTGATTCCCCATATCTGATTCCTCGCCTCTGTTTCCCCGCCTCTGATTCCCCGCCTCTGATTCCCCATATCTCATTCCCCGCCTCTGATTCCCCATCTCTGATTCCCGGACTCTGATTCCCCACCTCTGATTCCCGGCCTCTTATTCCCGGCATCTGATTCCGGCCTCTGATTCCCGGCCTCTGATTCCCTGCTTCTGATTCCCCATCTCTGATTCCGCAATACTAATTCCCTGCCTCTGATTCCCCACCTCTGATTCCCCATATCTGATTCCCCGCCTCTGTTTCCCCGCCTCTGATTCCCCGCCTCTGTTTCCCCATATCTAAGTCCCCGCCTCTGATTCCCCAACTTTGATTCCCCACCTCTGATTCCCCAGCTCTGAATCCCCACCTCTGAATCCCAGCCTCTGATTCCCAACCTCTGATTCCCCACCTCTGATTCCCCATATCTGATTCCCCGCCTCTGTTTCCCTGCCTCTGATTCCCCGCCTCTGTTTCCCCATATCTGATCCCCGCCTCTATTTGCCTGCATCTGATTCCCCGCCTCTGTTTCCCCATATCTGATTCCCCGCCTCTGAATCCCCAACTCTGATTCCCTGCCTCTGATTCCCCATATCTCATTCCCCGCCTCTGATTCCCCATCTCTGATTCCCCATCTCTGATTCACCGCCTTTGATTCGCCACCTCTGATTCCCCATATCTGATTCCTCGCCTCTGTTTCCCCGCCTCTGATTCCCCGCCTCTGATTCCCCATATCTCATTCCCCGCCTCTGATTCCTCATCTCTGATTCCCGGACTCTGATTCCCCACCTCTGATTCCCGGCCTCTTATTCCCGGCATCTGATTCCGGCCTCTGATTCCAGGCCTCTGATTCCCTGCTTCTGATTCCCCATCTCTGATTCCGCAAATCTAATTCCCTGCCTCTGATTCCCCACCTCTGATTCCCCATATCTGATTCCCCGCCTCTGTTTCCCCGCCTCTGATTCCCCGCCTCTGTTTCCCCATATCTAAGTCCCCGCCTCTGATTCCCCAACTTTGATTCCCCACCTCTGATTCCCCAGCTCTGATTCCCCGCCTCTGATTCCCAGCCTCTGATTCCCAACCTCTGATTCCCCACCTCTGATTCCCCATATCTGATTCCCCGCCTGTTTCCCCGCCTCTGGTTCCCCGCCTCTGTTTCCCCATATCTGATCCCCGCCTCTATTTGCCTGCATCTGATTCCCCGCCTCTGTTTCCCCATATCTGATTCCCCGCCTCTGAATCCCCAACTCTGATTCCCTGCCTCTAATTTCCCAGCTCTGATTCCCCGCCTCTGATTCCCCGCGTCTGATTACCAGCCTCTGATTCCCATCCTCTGATTCCCCATCTCTGATTCACAACCTCTGATTCCCCACCTCTGATACCCCATATCTGATTCCCCGCCTCTGTTTCCCCGCCTCTGATTCCCCACCTCTGATTCCCAATATCAGAAGCCCCGCCTCTGATTCCCCAGCTCTGATTCCCCGCCTCTGATTCGCCAGCTATGATTCCCCGCCTCTGATTCCCCGTGTTTGATTCCCTGCCTCTGATTCCCGGCCTCTGATTCCCCATCTCTGATTCACCGCCTTTGATTCGCCACCTCTGATTCCCCATATCTGATTCCCTGCCTCTGTTTCCCCGCCTCTGATTCCCCGCCTCTGATTCCCCATATCTCATTCCCCGCCTCTGAATCCCCATCTCTGATTCCCGGACTCTGATTCCCCACCTCTGATTCCCTGCTTCTGATTCTGATTCCCTGCCTTTGATTCCCCATCTCTGATTCCGCACATCTGATTCCCTGCCTCTGATTCCCCATCTCTGATTCCCCATATCTGATTCCCCGCCTCTGTTTCCCCGCCTCTGATTCCCCGCCTCTGTTTCCCAATATCTAAGTCCCCGCCTCTGATTCCCCAACTCTAATTCCCCACCTCTGATTCCCCAGCTCTGATTCCCCGCCTCTGATTCCCCGCATCTGATTCCCTGCATCTGATTCCAAGCCTCTTATTCCCTGCCTCTGATTCCCAACCTCTGATTCCCCACCTCTGATTCCCCATATCTGATTCCCAGCCTCTGTTTCCCCGCCTCTGATTCCCCGCCTCTGTTTCCCCATATCTTATTCCCGGCCTCTGGTTCCCCGCCTCTGATTCCCCGCCTCTGATTCCCTGCCTCTGATTCCCCATCTCCGATTCCGCACATCTGATTCCCTGCCTCTGATTCCCAACCTCTGATTCCCCACCTCTGATTCCCCGTATTTGATTCCCCGCCTCTGTTTCCCCGCCTCTGATTCCCCGCCTCTGATTCCCCAACTCTAATTCCCCGCCTCTGATTCCCCATATCTGATTCCCCGCCTCTGATTCCCCACCCCTGTTTCCCCATATCTGATTCCCTGCCTCTGATTCCCCAACTTTGATTCCCAGCATCTGATTCCCCAGCTCTGATTCCCCGCCTCTGATTCCCCGCATCTGATTCCCTGCATCTGATTCCAAGCCTCTGATTCCCTGCCTCTGATTCCCAACCTCTGATTCCCCATCTCTGATTCACCGCCTTTGATTCGCCACCTCTGATTCCCCATATCTGATTCCTCGCCTCTGTTTCCCCGCCTCTGATTCCCCGCCTCTGATTCCCCATATCTCATTCCCCGCCTCTGATTCCCCATCTCTGATTCCCGGACTCTGATTCCCCACCTCTGATTCCCGGCCTCTTATTCCCGGCATCTGATTCCGGCCTCTGATTCCCGGCCTCTGATTCCCTGCTTCTGATTCCCCATCTCTGATTCCGCAAATCTAATTCCCTGCCTCTGATTCCCCACCTCTGATTCCCCATATCTGATTCCCCGCCTCTGTTTCCCCGCCTCTGATTCCCCGCCTCTGTTTCCCCATATCTAAGTCCCCGCCTCTGATTCCCCAACTTTGATTCCCCACCTCTGATTCCCCAGCTCTGATTCCCCACCTCTGAATCCCAGCCTCTGATTCCCAACCTCTGATTCCCCACCTCTGATTCCCCATATCTGATTCCCCGCCTCTGTTTCCCTGCCTCTGATTCCCCGCCTCTGTTTCCCCATATCTGATCCCCGCCTCTATTTGCCTGCATCTGATTCCCCGCCTCTGTTTCCCCATATCTGATTCCCCGCCTCTGAATCCCCAACTCTGATTCCCTGCCTCTGATTCCCCATATCTCATTCCCCGCATCTGATTCCCCATCTCTGATTCCTCGCCTCTGTTTCCCCGCCTCTGATTCCCCGCCTCTGATTCCCCATATCTCATTCCCCGCCTCTGATTCCCCATCTCTGATTCCCGGACTCTGATTCCCCACCTCTGATTCCCGGCCTCTTATTCCCGGCATCTGATTCTGGCCTCTGATTCCCGGCCTCTGATTCCCTGCTTCTGATTCCCCATCTCTGATTCCGCAAATCTAATTCCCTGCCTCTGATTCCCCACCTCTGATTCCCCATATCTGATTCCCCGCCTCTGTTTCCCCGCCTCTGATTCCCCGCCTCTGTTTCCCCATATCTAAGTCCCCGCCTCTGATTCCCCAACTTTGATTCCCCACCTCTGATTCCCCAGCTCTGATTTCCCGCCTCTGAATCCCAGCCTCTGATTCCCAACCTCTGATTCCCCACCTCTGATTCCCCATATCTGATTCCCCGCCTCTGTTTCCCCGCCTCTGATTCCCCGCCTCTGTTTCCCCATATCTGATTCCCCGCCTCTGAATCCCCAACTCTGATTCCCTGCCTCTAATTTCCCAGCTCTGATTCCCCGCCTCTGATTCCCCGCGTCTGATTACCGGCCTCTGTTTCCCCGCCTCTGATTCCCCATCTCTGATTCACAACCTCTGATTCCCCACCTCTGATACCCCATATCTGATTCCCCGCCTCTGTTTCCCCGCCTCTGATTCCCCACCTCTGATTCCCCATCTCTGATTCCGCAAATCTAATTCCCTGCCTCTGATTCCCCACCTCTGATTCCCCATATCTGATTCCCCGCCTCTGTTTCCCCGCCTCTGATTCCCCGCCTCTGTTTCCCCATATCTAAGTCCCCGCCTCTGATTCCCCAACTTTGATTCCCCACCTCTGATTCCCCAGCTCTGATTCCCCGCCTCTGATTCCCAGCCTCTGATTCCCAACCTCTGATTCCCCACCTCTGATTCCCCATATCTGATTCCCCGCCTCTGTTTCCCCGCCTCTGATTCCCCGCCTCTGTTTCCCCATATCTGATCCCCGCCTCTATTTGCCTGCATCTGATTCCCCGCCTCTGTTTCCCCATATCTGATTCCCCGCCTCTGAATCCCCAACTCTGATTCCCTGCCTCTAATTTCCCAGCTCTGATTCCCCGCCTCTGATTCCCCGCGTCTGATTACCGGCCTCTGATTCCCCGCCTCTGATTTCCCATCTCTGATTCACAACCTCTGATTCCCCACCTCTGATACCCCATATCTGATTCCCCGCCTCTGTTTCCCCGCCTCTGATTCCCCACCTCTGATTCCCAATATCTGATTCCCCGCCTCTGATTCCCCACCTCTGATTCCCCGCCTCTGATTCGCCAGCTATGATTCCCCGCCTCTGATTCCCCATGTTTGATTCCCTGCCTCTGATTCCCGGCCTCTGATTCCCCATCTCTGATTCACCGCCTTTGATTCGCCACCTCTGATTCCCCATATCTGATTCCCCACCTCTGTTTCCCCGCCTCTGATTCCCCGCCTCTGATTCCCCATATCTCATTCCCCGCCTCTGAATCCCCATCTCTGATTCCCGGACTCTGATTCCCCACCTCTGATTCCCTGCTTCTGATTCTGATTCCCTGCCTTTGATTCCCCATCTCTGATTCCGCACATCTGATTCCCTGCCTCTGATTCCCCATCTCTGATTCCCCATATCTGATTCCCCGCCTCTGTTTCCCCGCCTCTGATTCCCCGCCTCTGTTTCCCAAAATCTAAGTCCCCGCCTCTGATTCCCCAACTCTAATTCCCCACCTCTGATTCCCCAGCTCTGATTCCCCGCCTCTGATTCCCCGCATCTGATTCCCTGCATCTGATTCCAAGCCTCTTATTCCCTGCCTCTGATTCCCAACCTCTGATTCCCCACCTCTGATTCCCCATATCTGATTCCCAGCCTCTGTTTCCCCGCCTCTGATTCCCCGCCTCTGTTTCCCCATATCTGATTCCCGGCCTCTGGTTCCCCGCCTCTGATTCCCCGCCTCTGATTCACTGCCTCTGATTCCCCATCTCCGATTCCGCAAATCTGATTCCCTGCCTCTGATTCCCCGCCTCTGATTCCCCGCCTCTGATTCCCTGCCTCTGATTCCCAACCTCTGATTCCCCACCTCTGATTCCCCGTGTTTGATTCCCCGCCTCTGTTTCCCCGCCTCTGATTCCCCGCCTCTGATTCCCCAACTCTAATTCCCCGCCTCTGATTCCCCATATCTGATTCCCCGCCTCTGATTCCCCACCTCTGATTCCCCAGCTCTGATTCCCCACCTCTGAATCCCAGCCTCTGATTCCCAACCTCTGATTCCCCACCTCTGATTCCCCATATCTGATTCCCCGCCTCTGTTTCCCTGCCTCTGATTCCCCGCCTCTGTTTCCCCATATCTGATCCCCGCCTCTATTTGCCTGCATCTGATTCCCCGCCTCTGTTTCCCCATATCTGATTCCCCGCCTCTGAATCCCCAACTCTGATTCCCTGCCTCTGATTCCCCATATCTCATTCCCCGCATCTGATTCCCCATCTCTGATTCCCCATCTCTGATTCACCGCCTTTGATTCGCCACCTCTGATTCCCCATATCTGATTCCTCGCCTCTGTTTCCCCGCCTCTGATTCCCCGCCTCTGATTCCCCATATCTCATTCCCCGCCTCTGATTCCCCATCTCTGATTCCCGGACTCTGATTCCCCACCTCTGATTCCCGGCCTCTTATTCCCGGCATCTGATTCCGGCCTCTGATTCCCGGCCTCTGATTCCCTGCTTCTGATTCCCCATCTCTGATTCCGCAAATCTAATTCCCTGCCTCTGATTCCCCACCTCTGATTCCCCATATCTGATTCCCCGCCTCTGTTTCCCCGCCTCTGATTCCCCGCCTCTGTTTCCCCATATCTAAGTCCCCGCCTCTGATTCCCCAACTTTGATTCCCCACCTCTGATTCCCCAGCTCTGATTTCCCGCCTCTGAATCCCAGCCTCTGATTCCCAACCTCTGATTCCCCACCTCTGATTCCCCATATCTGATTCCCCGCCTCTGTTTCCCCGCCTCTGACTCCCCGCCTCTGTTTCCCCATATCTGATTCCCCGCCTCTGATTCCCCACCTCTGATTCCCCATCTCTGATTCCGCAAATCTAATTCCCTGCCTCTGATTCCCCACCTCTGATTCCCCATATCTGATTCCCCGCCTCTGTTTCCCCGCCTCTGATTCCCCGCCTCTGTTTCCCCATATCTAAGTCCCCGCCTCTGATTCCCCAACTTTGATTCCCCACCTCTGATTCCCCAGCTCTGATTCCCCGCCTCTGATTCCCAGCCTCTGATTCCCAACCTCTGATTCCCCACCTCTGATTCCCCATATCTGATTCCCCGCCTCTGTTTCCCCGCCTCTGATTCCCCGCCTCTGTTTCCCCATATCTGATCCCCGCCTCTATTTGCCTGCATCTGATTCCCCGCCTCTGTTTCCCCATATCTGATTCCCCGCCTCTGAATCCCCAACTCTGATTCCCTGCCTCTAATTTCCCAGCTCTGATTCCCCGCCTCTGATTCCCCGCGTCTGATTACCGGCCTCTGATTCCCCGCCTCTGATTTCCCATCTCTGATTCACAACCTCTGATTCCCCACCTCTGATACCCCATATCTGATTCCCCGCCTCTGTTTCCCCGCCTCTGATTCCCCACCTCTGATTCCCAATATCTGATTCCCCGCCTCTGATTCCCCACCTCTGATTCCCCGCCTCTGATTCGCCAGCTATGATTCCCCGCCTCTGATTCCCCATGTTTGATTCCCTGCCTCTGATTCCCGGCCTCTGATTCCCCATCTCTGATTCACCGCCTTTGATTCGCCACCTCTGATTCCCCATATCTGATTCCCCACCTCTGTTTCCCCGCCTCTGATTCCCCGCCTCTGATTCCCCATATCTCATTCCCCGCCTCTGAATCCCCATCTCTGATTCCCGGACTCTGATTCCCCACCTCTGATTCCCTGCTTCTGATTCTGATTCCCTGCCTTTGATTCCCCATCTCTGATTCCGCACATCTGATTCCCTGCCTCTGATTCCCCATCTCTGATTCCCCATATCTGATTCCCCGCCTCTGTTTCCCCGCCTCTGATTCCCCGCCTCTGTTTCCCAAAATCTAAGTCCCCGCCTCTGATTCCCCAACTCTAATTCCCCACCTCTGATTCCCCAGCTCTGATTCCCCGCCTCTGATTCCCCGCATCTGATTCCCTGCATCTGATTCCAAGCCTCTTATTCCCTGCCTCTGATTCCCAACCTCTGATTCCCCACCTCTGATTCCCCATATCTGATTCCCAGCCTCTGTTTCCCCGCCTCTGATTCCCCGCCTCTGTTTCCCCATATCTGATTCCCGGCCTCTGGTTCCCCGCCTCTGATTCCCCGCCTCTGATTCACTGCCTCTGATTCCCCATCTCCGATTCCGCAAATCTGATTCCCTGCCTCTGATTCCCCGCCTCTGATTCCCCGCCTCTGATTCCCTGCCTCTGATTCCCAACCTCTGATTCCCCACCTCTGATTCCCCGTGTTTGATTCCCCGCCTCTGTTTCCCCGCCTCTGATTCCCCGCCTCTGATTCCCCAACTCTAATTCCCCGCCTCTGATTCCCCATATCTGATTCCCCGCCTCTGATTCCCCACCTCTGATTCCCCAGCTCTGATTCCCCACCTCTGAATCCCAGCCTCTGATTCCCAACCTCTGATTCCCCACCTCTGATTCCCCATATCTGATTCCCCGCCTCTGTTTCCCTGCCTCTGATTCCCCGCCTCTGTTTCCCCATATCTGATCCCCGCCTCTATTTGCCTGCATCTGATTCCCCGCCTCTGTTTCCCCATATCTGATTCCCCGCCTCTGAATCCCCAACTCTGATTCCCTGCCTCTGATTCCCCATATCTCATTCCCCGCATCTGATTCCCCATCTCTGATTCCCCATCTCTGATTCACCGCCTTTGATTCGCCACCTCTGATTCCCCATATCTGATTCCTCGCCTCTGTTTCCCCGCCTCTGATTCCCCGCCTCTGATTCCCCATATCTCATTCCCCGCCTCTGATTCCCCATCTCTGATTCCCGGACTCTGATTCCCCACCTCTGATTCCCGGCCTCTTATTCCCGGCATCTGATTCCGGCCTCTGATTCCCGGCCTCTGATTCCCTGCTTCTGATTCCCCATCTCTGATTCCGCAAATCTAATTCCCTGCCTCTGATTCCCCACCTCTGATTCCCCATATCTGATTCCCCGCCTCTGTTTCCCCGCCTCTGATTCCCCGCCTCTGTTTCCCCATATCTAAGTCCCCGCCTCTGATTCCCCAACTTTGATTCCCCACCTCTGATTCCCCAGCTCTGATTTCCCGCCTCTGAATCCCAGCCTCTGATTCCCAACCTCTGATTCCCCACCTCTGATTCCCCATATCTGATTCCCCGCCTCTGTTTCCCCGCCTCTGATTCCCCGCCTCTGTTTCCCCATATCTGATTCCCCGCCTCTGAATCCCCAACTCTGATTCCCTGCCTCTAATTTCCCAGCTCTGATTCCCCGCCTCTGATTCCCCGCGTCTGATTACCGGCCTCTGTTTCCCCGCCTCTGATTCCCCATCTCTGATTCACAACCTCTGATTCCCCACCTCTGATACCCCATATCTGATTCCCCGCCTCTGTTTCCCCGCCTCTGATTCCCCACCTCTGATTCCCCATCTCTGATTCCGCAAATCTAATTCCCTGCCTCTGATTCCCCACCTCTGATTCCCCATATCTGATTCCCCGCCTCTGTTTCCCCGCCTCTGATTCCCCGCCTCTGTTTCCCCATATCTAAGTCCCCGCCTCTGATTCCCCAACTTTGATTCCCCACCTCTGATTCCCCAGCTCTGATTCCCCGCCTCTGATTCCCAGCCTCTGATTCCCAACCTCTGATTCCCCACCTCTGATTCCCCATATCTGATTCCCCGCCTCTGTTTCCCCGCCTCTGATTCCCCGCCTCTGTTTCCCCATATCTGATCCCCGCCTCTATTTGCCTGCATCTGATTCCCCGCCTCTGTTTCCCCATATCTGATTCCCCGCCTCTGAATCCCCAACTCTGATTCCCTGCCTCTAATTTCCCAGCTCTGATTCCCCGCCTCTGATTCCCCGCCTCTGATTACCGGCCTCTGATTCCCCGCCTCTGATTTCCCATCTCTGATTCACAACCTCTGATTCCCCACCTCTGATACCCCATATCTGATTCCCCGCCTCTGTTTCCCCGCCTCTGATTCCCCACCTCTGATTCCCAATATCTGATTCCCCGCCTCTGATTCCCCACCTCTGATTCCCCGCCTCTGATTCGCCAGCTATGATTCCCCGCCTCTGATTCCCCATGTTTGATTCCCTGCCTCTGATTCCCGGCCTCTGATTCCCCATCTCTGATTCACCGCCTTTGATTCGCCACCTCTGATTCCCCATATCTGATTCCCCACCTCTGTTTCCCCGCCTCTGATTCCCCGCCTCTGATTCCCCATCTCTGATTCCCGGACTCTGATTCCCCACCTCTGATTCCCTGCTTCTGATTCTGATTCCCTGCCTTTGATTCCCCATCTCTGATTCCGCACATCTGATTCCCTGCCTCTGATTCCCCATCTCTGATTCCCCATATCTGATTCCCCGCCTCTGTTTCCCCGCCTCTGATTCCCCGCCTCTGTTTCCCAAAATCTAAGTCCCCGCCTCTGATTCCCCAACTCTAATTCCCCACCTCTGATTCCCCAGCTCTGATTCCCCGCCTCTGATTCCCCGCATCTGATTCCCTGCATCTGATTCCAAGCCTCTTATTCCCTGCCTCTGATTCCCAACCTCTGATTCCCCACCTCTGATTCCCCATATCTGATTCCCAGCCTCTGTTTCCCCGCCTCTGATTCCCCGCCTCTGTTTCCCCATATCTGATTCCCGGCCTCTGGTTCCCCGCCTCTGATTCCCCGCCTCTGATTCACTGCCTCTGATTCCCCATCTCCGATTCCGCACATCTGATTCCCTGCCTCTGATTCCCCGCCTCTGATTCCCGGCCTCTGATTCCCTGCCTCTGATTCCCAACCTCTGATTCCCCACCTCTGATTCCCCGTGTTTGATTCCCCGCCTCTGTTTCCCCGCCTCTGATTCCCCGCCTCTGATTCCCCAACTCTAATTCCCCGCCTCTGATTCCCCATATCTGATTCCCCGCCTCTGATTCCCCACCCCTGTTTCCCCATATCTGATTCCCTGCCTCTGATTCCCCAACTTTGATTCCCAGCATCTGATTCCCCAGCTCTGATTCCCCGCCTCTGATTCCCCGCATCTGATTCCCTGCATCTGATTCCAAGCCTCTGATTCCCCGCCTCTGTTTCCCCATATCTGATTCCCGGCCTCTGGTTCCCCGCCTCTGATTCCCCGCCTCTGATTCCCTGCCTCTGATTCCACATCTCCGATTCCGCACATCTGATTCCCTGCCTCTGATTCCCCGCCTCTGATTCCCCGCCTCTGATTCCCTGCCTCTGATTCCCAACCTCTGATTCCCCACCTCTGATTCCCCGTGTTTGATTCCCCGCCTCTGTTTCCCCGCCTCTGATTCCCCGCCTCTGATTCCCCAACTCTAATTCCCCGCCTCTGATTCCCCATATCTGATTCCCCGCCTCTGATTCCCCACCCCTGTTTCCCCATATCTGATTCCCTGCCTCTGATTCCCCAACTTTGATTCCCAGCATCTGATTCCCCAGCTCTGATTCCCCGCCTCTGATTCCCCGCATCTGATTCCCTGCATCTGATTCCAAGCCTCTGATTCCCTGCCTCTGATTCCCAACCTCTGATTCGCCATCTCTGATTCACCGCCTTTGATTCGCCACCTCTGATTCCCCATATCTGATTCCTCGCCTCTGTTTCCCCGCCTCTGATTCCCCGCCTCTGATTCCCCATATCTCATTCCCCGCCTCTGATTCCCCATCTCTGATTCCCGGACTCTGATTCCCCACCTCTGATTCCCGGCCTCTTATTCCCGGCATCTGATTCCGGCCTCTGATTCCCGGCCTCTGATTCCCTGCTTCTGATTCCCCATCTCTGATTCCGCAATTCTAATTCCCTGCCTCTGATTCCCCACCTCTGATTCCCCATATCTGATTCCCCGCCTCTGTTTCCCCGCCTCTGATTCCCCGCCTCTGTTTCCCCATATCTAAGTCCCCGCCTCTGATTCCCCAACTTTGATTCCCCACCTCTGATTCCCCAGCTCTGATTCCCCACCTCTGAATCCCAGCCTCTGATTCCCAACCTCTGATTCCCCACCTCTGATTCCCCATATCTGATTCCCCGCCTCTGTTTCCCTGCCTCTGATTCCCCGCCTCTGTTTCCCCATATCTGATCCCCGCCTCTATTTGCCTGCATCTGATTCCCCGCCTCTGTTTCCCCATATCTGATTCCCCGCCTCTGAATCCCCAACTCTGATTCCCTGCCTCTGATTCCCCATATCTCATTCCCCGCCTCTGATTCCCCATCTCTGATTCCCCATCTCTGATTCACCGCCTTTGATTCGCCACCTCTGATTCCCCATATCTGATTCCTCGCCTCTGTTTCCCCGCCTCTGATTCCCCGCCTCTGATTCCCCATATCTCATTCCCCGCCTCTGATTCCCCATCTCTGATTCCCGGACTCTGATTCCCCACCTCTGATTCCCGGCCTCTTATTCCCGGCATCTGATTCCGGCCTCTGATTCCCGGCCTCTGATTCCCTGCTTCTGATTCCCCATCTCTGATTCCGCAAATCTAATTCCCTGCCTCTGATTCCCCACCTCTGATTCCCCATATCTGATTCCCCGCCTCTGTTTCCCCGCCTCTGATTCCCCGCCTCTGTTTCCCCATATCTAAGTCCCCGCCTCTGATTCCCCAACTTTGATTCCCCACCTCTGATTCCCCAGCTCTGATTCACCGCCTCTGATTCCCAGCCTCTGATTCCCAACCTCTGATTCCCCACCTCTGATTCCCCATATCTGATTCCCCGCCTGTTTCCCCGCCTCTGATTCCCCGCCTCTGTTTCCCCATATCTGATCCCCGCCTCTATTTGCCTGCATCTGATTCCCCGCCTCTGTTTCCCCATATCTGATTCCCCGCCTCTGAATCCCCAACTCTGATTCCCTGCCTCTAATTTCCCAGCTCTGATTCCCCGCCTCTGATTCCCCGCGTCTGATTACCAGCCTCTGATTCCCATCCTCTGATTCCCCATCTCTGATTCACAACCTCTGATTCCCCACCTCTGATACCCCATATCTGATTCCCCGCCTCTGTTTCCCCGCCTCTGATTCCCCACCTCTGATTCCCAATATCAGAAGCCCCGCCTCTGATTCCCCAGCTCTGATTCCCCGCCTCTGATTCGCCAGCTATGATTCCCCGCCTCTGATTCCCCGTGTTTGATTCCCTGCCTCTGATTCCCGGCCTCTGATTCCCCATCTCTGATTCACCGCCTTTGATTCGCCACCTCTGATTCCCCATATCTGATTCCCTGCCTCTGTTTCCCCGCCTCTGATTCCCCGCCTCTGATTCCCCATATCTCATTCCCCGCCTCTGAATCCCCATCTCTGATTCCCGGACTCTGATTCCCCACCTCTGATTCCCTGCTTCTGATTCTGATTCCCTGCCTTCGATTCCCCATCTCTGATTCCGCATATCTGATTCCTTGCCTCTGATTCCCCATCTCTGATTCCCCATATCTGATTCCCCGCCTCTGTTTCCCCGCCTCTGATTCCCCGCCTCTGTTTCCCAATATCTAAATCCCCGCCTCTGATTCCCCAACTCTAATTCCCCGCCTCTGATTCCCCATATCTGATTCCCCGCCTCTGATTCCCCACCTCTGATTCCCCAGCTCTGATTCCCCACCTCTGAATCCCAGCCTCTGATTCCCAACCTCTGATTCCCCACCTCTGATTCCCCATATCTGATTCCCCGCCTCTGTTTCCCTGCCTCTGATTCCCCGCCTCTGTTTCCCCATATCTGATCCCCGCCTCTATTTGCCTGCATCTGATTCCCCGCCTCTGTTTCCCCATATCTGATTCCCCGCCTCTGAATCCCCAACTCTGATTCCCTGCCTCTGATTCCACATATCTCATTCCCCGCATCTGATTCCCCATCTCTGATTCCCCATCTCTGATTCACCGCCTTTGATTCGCCACCTCTGATTCCCCATATCTGATTCCTCGCCTCTGTTTCCCCGCCTCTGATTCCCCGCCTCTGATTCCCCATATCTCATTCCCCGCCTCTGATTCCCCATCTCTGATTCCCGGACTCTGATTCCCCACCTCTGATTCCCGGCCTCTTATTCCCGGCATCTGATTCCGGCCTCTGATTCCCGGCCTCTGATTCCCTGCTTCTGATTCCCCATCTCTGATTCCGCAAATCTAATTCCCTGCCTCTGATTCCCCACCTCTGATTCCCCATATCTGATTCCCCGCCTCTGTTTCCCCGCCTCTGATTCCCCGCCTCTGTTTCCCCATATCTAAGTCCCCGCCTCTGATTCCCCAACTTTGATTCCCCACCTCTGATTCCCCAGCTCTGATTTCCCGCCTCTGAATCCCAGCCTCTGATTCCCAACCTCTGATTCCCCACCTCTGATTCCCCATATCTGATTCCCCGCCTCTGTTTCCCCGCCTCTGATTCCCCGCCTCTGTTTCCCCATATCTGATTCCCCGCCTCTGAATCCCCAACTCTGATTCCCTGCCTCTAATTTCCCAGCTCTGATTCCCCGCCTCTGATTCCCCGCGTCTGATTACCGGCCTCTGTTTCCCCGCCTCTGATTCCCCATCTCTGATTCACAACCTCTGATTCCCCACCTCTGATACCCCATATCTGATTCCCCGCCTCTGTTTCCCCGCCTCTGATTCCCCACCTATGATTCCCCATCTCTGATTCCGCAAATCTAATTCCCTGCCTCTGATTCCCCACCTCTGATTCCCCATATCTGATTCCCCGCCTCTGTTTCCCCGCCTCTGATTCCCCGCCTCTGTTTCCCCATATCTAAGTCCCCGCCTCTGATTCCCCAACTTTGATTCCCCACCTCTGATTCCCCAGCTCTGATTCCCCGCCTCTGATTCCCAGCCTCTGATTCCCAACCTCTGATTCCCCACCTCTGATTCCCCATATCTGATTCCCCGCCTCTGTTTCCCCGCCTCTGATTCCCCGCCTCTGTTTCCCCATATCTGATCCCCGCCTCTATTTGCCTGCATCTGATTCCCCGCCTCTGTTTCCCCATATCTGATTCCCCGCCTCTGAATCCCCAACTCTGATTCCCTGCCTCTAATTTCCCAGCTCTGATTCCCCGCCTCTGATTCCCCGCCTCTGATTACCGGCCTCTGATTCCCCGCCTCTGATTTCCCATCTCTGATTCACAACCTCTGATTCCCCACCTCTGATACCCCATATCTGATTCCCCGCCTCTGTTTCCCCGCCTCTGATTCCCCACCTCTGATTCCCAATATCTGATTCCCCGCCTCTGATTCCCCACCTCTGATTCCCCGCCTCTGATTCGCCAGCTATGAATCCCCGCCTCTGATTTCCCATGTTTGATTCCCTGCCTCTGATTCCCGGCCTCTGATTCCCCATCTCTGATTCACCGCCTTTGATTCGCCACCTCTGATTCCCCATATCTGATTCCCCACCTCTGTTTCCCCGCCTCTGATTCCCCGCCTCTGATTCCCCATCTCTGATTCCCGGACTCTGATTCCCCACCTCTGATTCCCTGCTTCTGATTCTGAGTCCCCGCCTCTGATTCCCCAACTCTAATTCCCCACCTCTGATTCCCCAGCTCTGATTCCCCGCCTCTGATTCCCCGCATCTGATTCCCTGCATCTGATTCCAAGCCTCTTATTCCCTGCCTCTGATTCCCAACCTCTGATTCCCCACCTCTGATTCCCCATATCTGATTCCCAGCCTCTGTTTCCCCGCCTCTGATTCCCCGCCTCTGTTTCCCCATATCTGATTCCCGGCCTCTGGTTCCCCGCCTCTGATTCCCCGCCTCTGATTCACTGCCTCTGATTCCCCATCTCCGATTCCGCACATCTGATTCCCTGCCTCTGATTCCCCGCCTCTGATTCCCCGCCTCTGATTCCCTGCCTCTGATTCCCAACCGCTGATTCCCCACCTCTGATTCCCCGTGTTTGATTCCCCGCCTCTGTTTCCCCGCCTCTGATTCCCCGCCTCTGATTCCCCAACTCTAATTCCCCGCCTCTGATTCCCCATATCTGATTCCCCGCCTCTGATTCCCCAGCCCTGTTTCCCCATATCTGATTCCCTGCCTCTGATTCCCCAACTTTGATTCCCAGCATCTGATTCCCCAGCTCTGATTCCCCGCCTCTGATTCCCCGCATCTGATTCCCTGCATCTGATTCCAAGCCTCTGATTCCCCGCCTCTGTTTCCCCATATCTGATTCCCGGCCTCTGGTTCCCCGCCTCTGATTCCCCGCCTCTGATTCCCTGCCTCTGATTCCCCATCTCCGATTCCGCACATCTGATTCCCTGCCTCTGATTCCCCGCCTCTGATTCCCCGCCTCTGATTCCCTGCCTCTGATTCCCAACCTCTGATTCCCCACCTCTGATTCCCCGTGTTTGATTCCCCGCCTCTGTTTCCCCGCCTCTGATTCCCCGCCTCTGATTCCCCAACTCTAATTCCCCGCCTCTGATTCCCCATATCTGATTCCCCGCCTCTGATTCCCCACCCCTGTTTCCCCATATCTGATTCCCTGCCTCTGATTCCCCAACTTTGATTCCCAGCATCTGATTCCCCAGCTCTGATTCCCCGCCTCTGATTCCCCGCATCTGATTCCCTGCATCTGATTCCAAGCCTCTGATTCCCTGCCTCTGATTCCCAACCTCTGATTCGCCATCTCTGATTCACCGCCTTTGATTCGCCACCTCTGATTCCCCATATCTGATTCCTCGCCTCTGTTTCCCCGCCTCTGATTCCCCGCCTCTGATTCCCCATATCTCATTCCCCGCCTCTGATTCCCCATCTCTGATTCCCGGACTCTGATTCCCCACCTCTGATTCCCGGCCTCTTATTCCCGGCATCTGATTCCGGCCTCTGATTCCCGGCCTCTGATTCCCTGCTTCTGATTCCCCATCTCTGATTCCGCAATTCTAATTCCCTGCCTCTGATTCCCCACCTCTGATTCCCCATATCTGATTCCCCGCCTCTGTTTCCCCGCCTCTGATTCCCCGCCTCTGTTTCCCCATATCTAAGTCCCCGCCTCTGATTCCCCAACTTTGATTCCCCACCTCTGATTCCCCAGCTCTGATTCCCCACCTCTGAATCCCAGCCTCTGATTCCCAACCTCTGATTCCCCACCTCTGATTCCCCATATCTGATTCCCCGCCTCTGTTTCCCTGCCTCTGATTCCCCGCCTCTGTTTCCCCATATCTGATCCCCGCCTCTATTTGCCTGCATCTGATTCCCCGCCTCTGTTTCCCCATATCTGATTCCCCGCCTCTGAATCCCCAACTCTGATTCCCTGCCTCTGATTCCCCATATCTCATTCCCCGCCTCTGATTCCCCATCTCTGATTCCCCATCTCTGATTCACCGCCTTTGATTCGCCACCTCTGATTCCCCATATCTGATTCCTCGCCTCTGTTTCCCCGCCTCTGATTCCCCGCCTCTGATTCCCCATATCTCATTCCCCGCCTCTGATTCCCCATCTCTGATTCCCGGACTCTGATTCCCCACCTCTGATTCCCGGCCTCTTATTCCCGGCATCTGATTCCGGCCTCTGATTCCCGGCCTCTGATTCCCTGCTTCTGATTCCCCATCTCTGATTCCGCAAATCTAATTCCCTGCCTCTGATTCCCCACCTCTGATTCCCCATATCTGATTCCCCGCCTCTGTTTCCCCGCCTCTGATTCCCCGCCTCTGTTTCCCCATATCTAAGTCCCCGCCTCTGATTCCCCAACTTTGATTCCCCACCTCTGATTCCCCAGCTCTGATTCACCGCCTCTGATTCCCAGCCTCTGATTCCCAACCTCTGATTCCCCACCTCTGATTCCCCATATCTGATTCCCCGCCTGTTTCCCCGCCTCTGATTCCCCGCCTCTGTTTCCCCATATCTGATCCCCGCCTCTATTTGCCTGCATCTGATTCCCCGCCTCTGTTTCCCCATATCTGATTCCCCGCCTCTGAATCCCCAACTCTGATTCCCTGCCTCTAATTTCCCAGCTCTGATTCCCCGCCTCTGATTCCCCGCGTCTGATTACCAGCCTCTGATTCCCATCCTCTGATTCCCCATCTCTGATTCACAACCTCTGATTCCCCACCTCTGATACCCCATATCTGATTCCCCGCCTCTGTTTCCCCGCCTCTGATTCCCCACCTCTGATTCCCAATATCAGAAGCCCCGCCTCTGATTCCCCAGCTCTGATTCCCCGCCTCTGATTCGCCAGCTATGATTCCCCGCCTCTGATTCCCCGTGTTTGATTCCCTGCCTCTGATTCCCGGCCTCTGATTCCCCATCTCTGATTCACCGCCTTTGATTCGCCACCTCTGATTCCCCATATCTGATTCCCTGCCTCTGTTTCCCCGCCTCTGATTCCCCGCCTCTGATTCCCCATATCTCATTCCCCGCCTCTGAATCCCCATCTCTGATTCCCGGACTCTGATTCCCCACCTCTGATTCCCTGCTTCTGATTCTGATTCCCTGCCTTCGATTCCCCATCTCTGATTCCGCATATCTGATTCCTTGCCTCTGATTCCCCATCTCTGATTCCCCATATCTGATTCCCCGCCTCTGTTTCCCCGCCTCTGATTCCCCGCCTCTGTTTCCCAATATCTAAATCCCCGCCTCTGATTCCCCAACTCTAATTCCCCACCTCTGATTCCCCAGCTCTGATTCCCCGCCTCTGATTCCCCGCATCTGATTCCCTGCATCTGATTCCAAGCCTCTTATTCCCTGCCTCTGATTCCCAACCTCTGATTCCCCACCTCTGATTCCCCATATCTGATTCCCAGCCTCTGTTTCCCCGCCTCTGATTCCCCGCCTCTGTTTCCCCATATCTGATTCCCGGCCTCTGGTTCCCCGCCTCTGATTCCCCGCCTCTGATTCACTGCCTCTGATTCCCCATCTCCGATTCCGCACATCTGATTCCTTGCCTCTGATTCCCCGCCTCTGATTCCCCGCCTCTGATTCCCTGCCTCTGATTCCCAACCGCTGATTCCCCACCTCTGATTCCCCGTGTTTGATTCCCCGCCTCTGTTTCCCCGCCTCTGATTCCCCGCCTCTGATTCCCCAACTCTAATTCCCCGCCTCTGATTCCCCATATCTGATTCCCCGCCTCTGATTCCCCACCCCTGTTTCCCCATATCTGATTCCCTGCCTCTGATTCCCCAACTTTGATTCCCAGCATCTGATTCCCCAGCTCTGATTCCCCGCCTCTGATTCCCCGCATCTGATTCCCTGCATCTGATTCCAAGCCTCTGATTCCCCGCCTCTGTTTCCCCATATCTGATTCCCGGCCTCTGGTTCCCCGCCTCTGATTCCCCGCCTCTGATTCCCTGCCTCTGATTCCCCATCTCCGATTCCGCACATCTGATTCCCTGCCTCTGATTCCCCGCCTCTGATTCCCCGCCTCTGATTCCCTGCCTCTGATTCCCAACCTCTGATTCCCCACCTCTGATTCCCCGTGTTTGATTCCCCGCCTCTGTTTCCCCGCCTCTGATTCCCCGCCTCTGATTCCCCAACTCTAATTCCCCGCCTCTGATTCCCCATATCTGATTCCCCGCCTCTGATTCCCCACCCCTGTTTCCCCATATCTGATTCCCTGCCTCTGATTCCCCAACTTTGATTCCCAGCATCTGATTCCCCAGCTCTGATTCCCCGCCTCTGATTCCCCGCATCTGATTCCCTGCATCTGATTCCAAGCCTCTGATTCCCTGCCTCTGATTCCCAACCTCTGATTCGCCATCTCTGATTCACCGCCTTTGATTCGCCACCTCTGATTCCCCATATCTGATTCCTCGCCTCTGTTTCCCCGCCTCTGATTCCCCGCCTCTGATTCCCCATATCTCATTCCCCGCCTCTGATTCCCCATCTCTGATTCCCGGACTCTGATTCCCCACCTCTGATTCCCGGCCTCTTATTCCCGGCATCTGATTCCGGCCTCTGATTCCCGGCCTCTGATTCCCTGCTTCTGATTCCCCATCTCTGATTCCGCAATTCTAATTCCCTGCCTCTGATTCCCCACCTCTGATTCCCCATATCTGATTCCCCGCCTCTGTTTCCCCGCCTCTGATTCCCCGCCTCTGTTTCCCCATATCTAAGTCCCCGCCTCTGATTCCCCAACTTTGATTCCCCACCTCTGATTCCCCAGCTCTGATTCCCCACCTCTGAATCCCAGCCTCTGATTCCCAACCTCTGATTCCCCACCTCTGATTCCCCATATCTGATTCCCCGCCTCTGTTTCCCTGCCTCTGATTCCCCGCCTCTGTTTCCCCATATCTGATCCCCGCCTCTATTTGCCTGCATCTGATTCCCCGCCTCTGTTTCCCCATATCTGATTCCCCGCCTCTGAATCCCCAACTCTGATTCCCTGCCTCTGATTCCCCATATCTCATTCCCCGCCTCTGATTCCCCATCTCTGATTCCCCATCTCTGATTCACCGCCTTTGATTCGCCACCTCTGATTCCCCATATCTGATTCCTCGCCTCTGTTTCCCCGCCTCTGATTCCCCGCCTCTGATTCCCCATATCTCATTCCCCGCCTCTGATTCCCCATCTCTGATTCCCGGACTCTGATTCCCCACCTCTGATTCCCGGCCTCTTATTCCCGGCATCTGATTCCGGCCTCTGATTCCCGGCCTCTGATTCCCTGCTTCTGATTCCCCATCTCTGATTCCGCAAATCTAATTCCCTGCCTCTGATTCCCCACCTCTGATTCCCCATATCTGATTCCCCGCCTCTGTTTCCCCGCCTCTGATTCCCCGCCTCTGTTTCCCCATATCTAAGTCCCCGCCTCTGATTCCCCAACTTTGATTCCCCACCTCTGATTCCCCAGCTCTGATTCACCGCCTCTGATTCCCAGCCTCTGATTCCCAACCTCTGATTCCCCACCTCTGATTCCCCATATCTGATTCCCCGCCTGTTTCCCCGCCTCTGATTCCCCGCCTCTGTTTCCCCATATCTGATCCCCGCCTCTATTTGCCTGCATCTGATTCCCCGCCTCTGTTTCCCCATATCTGATTCCCCGCCTCTGAATCCCCAACTCTGATTCCCTGCCTCTAATTTCCCAGCTCTGATTCCCCGCCTCTGATTCCCCGCGTCTGATTACCAGCCTCTGATTCCCATCCTCTGATTCCCCATCTCTGATTCACAACCTCTGATTCCCCACCTCTGATACCCCATATCTGATTCCCCGCCTCTGTTTCCCCGCCTCTGATTCCCCACCTCTGATTCCCAATATCAGAAGCCCCGCCTCTGATTCCCCAGCTCTGATTCCCCGCCTCTGATTCGCCAGCTATGATTCCCCGCCTCTGATTCCCCGTGTTTGATTCCCTGCCTCTGATTCCCGGCCTCTGATTCCCCATCTCTGATTCACCGCCTTTGATTCGCCACCTCTGATTCCCCATATCTGATTCCCTGCCTCTGTTTCCCCGCCTCTGATTCCCCGCCTCTGATTCCCCATATCTCATTCCCCGCCTCTGAATCCCCATCTCTGATTCCCGGACTCTGATTCCCCACCTCTGATTCCCTGCTTCTGATTCTGATTCCCTGCCTTCGATTCCCCATCTCTGATTCCGCATATCTGATTCCTTGCCTCTGATTCCCCATCTCTGATTCCCCATATCTGATTCCCCGCCTCTGTTTCCCCGCCTCTGATTCCCCGCCTCTGTTTCCCAATATCTAAATCCCCGCCTCTGATTCCCCAACTCTAATTCCCCACCTCTGATTCCCCAGCTCTGATTCCCCGCCTCTGATTCCCCGCATCTGATTCCCTGCATCTGATTCCAAGCCTCTTATTCCCTGCCTCTGATTCCCAACCTCTGATTCCCCACCTCTGATTCCCCATATCTGATTCCCAGCCTCTGTTTCCCCGCCTCTGATTCCCCGCCTCTGTTTCCCCATATCTTATTCCCGGCCTCTGGTTCCCCGCCTCTGATTCCCCGCCTCTGATTCCCTGCCTCTGATTCCCATCTCCGATTCCGCACATCTGATTCCCTGCCTCTGATTCCCCGCCTCTGATTCCCCACCTCTGATTCCCTGCCTCTGATTCCCAACCTCTGATTCCCCACCTCTGATTCCCCGTGTTTGATTCCCCGCCTCTGTTACCCCGCCTCTGATTCCCCGCCTCTGATTCCCCAACTCTAATTCCCCGCCTCTGATTCCCCATATCTGATTCCCCGCCTCTGATTCCCCACCCCTGTTTCCCCATATCTGATTCCCTGCCTCTGATTCCCCAACTTTGATTCCCAGCATCTGATTCCCCAGCTCTGATTCCCCGCCTCTGATTCCCCGCATCTGATTCCCTGCATCTGATTCCAAGCCTCTGATTCCCTGCCTCTGATTCCCAACCTCTGATTCCCCATCTCTGATTCACCGCCTTTGATTCGCCACCTCTGATTCCCCGCCTCTGATTCCCCATATCTCATTCCCCGCATCTGATTCCCCATCTCTGATTCCCGGACTCTGATTCCCCACCTCTGATTCCCGGCCTCTTATTCCCGGCATCTGATTCCGGCCTCTGATTCCCGGCCTCTGATTCCCTGCTTCTGATTCCCCATCTCTGATTCCGCAAATCTAATTCCCTGCCTCTGATTCCCCACCTCTGATTCCCCATATCTGATTCCCCGCCTCTGTTTCCCCGCCTCGGATTCCCCGCCTCTGTTTCCCCATATCTAAGTCCCCGCCTCTGATTCCCCAATTTGATTCCCCACCTCTGATTCCCCAGCTCTGATTCCCCACCTCTGAATCCCAGCCTCTGATTCCCAACCTCTGATTCCCCACCTCTGATTCCCCATATCTGATTCCCCGCCTCTGTTTCCCTGCCTCTGATTCCCCGCCTCTGTTTCCCCATATCTGATCCCCGCCTCTATTTGCCTGCATCTGATTCCCCGCCTCTGTTTCCCCATATCTGATTCCCCGCCTCTGAATCCCCAACTCTGATTCCCTGCCTCTGATTCCCCATATCTCATTCCCCGCATCTGATTCCCCATCTCTGATTCCCCATCTCTGATTCACCGCCTTTGATTCGCCACCTCTGATTCCCCATATCTGATTCCTCGCCTCTGTTTCCCCGCCTCTGATTCCCCGCCTCTGATTCCCCATATCTCATTCCCCGCCTCTGATTCCCCATCTCTGATTCCCGGACTCTGATTCCCCACCTCTGATTCCCGGCCTCTTATTCCCGGCATCTGATTCCGGCCTCTGATTCCCGGCCTCTGATTCCCTGCTTCTGATTCCCCATCTCTGATTCCGCAAATCTAATTCCCTGCCTCTGATTCCCCACCTCTGATTCCCCATATCTGATTCCCCGCCTCTGTTTCCCCGCCTCTGATTCCCCGCCTCTGTTTCCCCATATCTAAGTCCCCGCCTCTGATTCCCCAACTTTGATTCCCCACCTCTGATTCCCCAGCTCTGATTCCCCGCCTCTGAATCCCAGCCTCTGATTCCCAACCTCTGATTCCCCACCTCTGATTCCCCATATCTGATTCCCCGCCTCTGTTTCCCCGCCTCTGATTCCCCGCCTCTGTTTCCCCATATCTGATTCCCCGCCTCTGAATCCCCAACTCTGATTCCCTGCCTCTAATTTCCCAGCTCTGATTCCCCGCCTCTGATTCCCCGCGTCTGATTACCGGCCTCTGTTTCCCCGCCTCTGATTCCCCATCTCTGATTCACAACCTCTGATTCCCCACCTCTGATACCCCATATCTGATTCCCCGCCTCTGTTTCCCCGCCTCTGATTCCCCACCTCTGATTCCCCATCTCTGATTCCGCAAATCTAATTCCCTGCCTCTGATTCCCCACCTCTGATTCCCCATATCTGATTCCCCGCCTCTGTTTCCCCGCCTCTGATTCCCCGCCTCTGTTTCCCCATATCTAAGTCCCCGCCTCTGATTCCCCAACTTTGATTCCCCACCTCTGATTCCCCAGCTCTGATTCCCCGCCTCTGATTCCCAGCCTCTGATTCCCAACCTCTGATTCCCCACCTCTGATTCCCCATATCTGATTCCCCGCCTCTGTTTCCCCGCCTCTGATTCCCCGCCTCTGTTTCCCCATATCTGATCCCCGCCTCTATTTGCCTGCATCTGATTCCCCGCCTCTGTTTCCCCATATCTGATTCCCCGCCTCTGAATCCCCAACTCTGATTCCCTGCCTCTAATTTCACAGCTCTGATTCCCCGCCTCTGATTCCCCGCGTCTGATTACCGGCCTCTGATTCCCCGCCTCTGATTCCCCATCTCTGATTCACAACCTCTGATTCCCCACCTCTGATACCCCATATCTGATTCCCCGCCTCTGTTTCCCCGCCTCTGATTCCCCACCTCTGATTCCCAATATGTGATTCCCCGCCTCTGATTCCCCACCTCTGATTCCCCGCCTCTGATTCGCCAGCTATGATTCCCCGCCTCTGATTCCCCGTGTTTGATTCCCTGCCTCTGATTCCCGGCCTATGATTCCCCATCTCTGATTCACCGCCTTTGATTCGCCACCTCTGATTCCCCATATCTGATTCCCCACCTCTGTTTCCCCGCCTCTGATTCCCCGCCTCTGATTCCCCATATCTCATTCCCCGCCTCTGAATCCCCATCTCTGATTCCCGGACTCTGATTCCCCACCTCTGATTCCCTGCTTCTGATTCTGATTCCCTGCCTTTGATTCCCCATCTCTGATTCCGCACATCTGATTCCCTGCCTCTGATTCCCCATCTCTGATTCCCCATATCTGATTCCCCGCCTCTGTTTCCCCGCCTCTGATTCCCCGCCTCTGTTTCCCAAAATCTAAGTCCCCGCCTCTGATTCCCCAACTCTAATTCCCCACCTCTGATTCCCCAGCTCTGATTCCCCGCCTCTGATTCCCCGCATCTGATTCCCTGCATCTGATTCCAAGCCTCTTATTCCCTGCCTCTGATTCCCAACCTCTGAATCCCCACCTCTGATTCCCCATATCTGATTCCCAGCCTCTGTTTCCCCGCCTCTGATTCCCCGCCTCTGTTTCCCCATATCTGATTCCCGGCCTCTGGTTCCCCGCCTCTGATTCCCCGCCTCTGATTCCCTGCCTCTGATTCCCCATCTCCGATTCCGCACATCTGATTCCCTGCCTCTGATTCCCCGCCTCTGATTCCCCGCCTCTAATTCCCTGCCTCTGATTCCCAACCTCTGATTCCCCACCTCTGATTCCCCGTGTTTGATTCCCCGCCTCTGTTTCCCCGCCTCTGATTCCCCGCCTCTGATTCCCCAACTCTAATTCCCCGCCTCTGATTCCCCATATCTGATTCCCCGCCTCTGATTCCCCACCCCTGTTTCCCCATATCTGATTCCCTGCCTCTGATTCCCCAACTTTGATTCCCAGCATCTGATTCCCCAGCTCTGATTCCCCGCCTCTGATTCCCCGCATCTGATTCCCTGCATCTGATTCCAAGCCTCTGATTCCCTGCCTCTGATTCCCAACCTCTGATACCCGCCTCTGATTCCCCATATCTGATCCCCAGCCTCTGTTTCCCCGCCTCTGTTTCCCCATATCTGATTCCCGGCCTCTGATTCCCTGCCTCTGATTCCCCGCCTCTGATTCCCTGCCTCTGATTCCCCATCTCCGATTCCGCACATCTGATTCCCTGCCTCTGATTCCCCGCCTCTGATTCCCCGCCTCTGATTCCCTGCATCTGATTCCCAACCTCTGATTCCCCACCTCTGATTCCCCGTGTTTGATTCCCCGCCTCTGTTTCCCCGCCTCTGATTCCCCGCCTCTGATTCCCCAACTCTAATTCCCCACCTCTGATTCCCCGCCTCTGATTCCCTGCCTCTGTTTCCCCGCCTCTGATTCCCCGCCCCTGTTTCCCCATATCTGATTCCCTGCCTCTGATTCCCCAACTTTGATTCCCAGCCTCTGATTCCCCAGCTCTGATTCCCCGCCTCTGATTCCCCGTGTTTGATTCCCTGCCTCTGATTCCCCGCCTCTGATTCCCCATCTCTGATTCACCGCCTTTGATTCGCCACCTCTGATTCCCCATATCTGATTCCCCACCTCTGTTTCCCCGCATCTGATTCCCCGCCTCTGATTCTCCATATCTCATTCCCCGCCTCTGACTCCCCATCTCTGATTCCCGGACTCTGATTCCCCACCTCTGATTCCCGGCCTCTTATTCCCAGCATCTGATTCCAGGCCTCTGATTCCCGTCCTCTGACTCCCCGCTTCTGATTCTGATTCCCTGCCTCTGATTCCCCATCTCTGATTCCGCACATCTGATTACCTGCCTCTGATTCCCCACCTCTGATTCCCCATATCTGATTCCCCGCCTCTGTTTCCACGCCTCTGATTCCCCGCCTCTGTTTCCCCATATCTAATTCCCCACCTCTGATGCCCCAACTCTGATTCCCCGCCTCTGATTCCACAGCTCTGATTCCCCGCCTCTGATTCCCCACATCCGATTCCCCATATCTGATTCCCCGCCTCTGTTTCCCCGCCCATGATTCCCCGCCTCTGTTTCCCCATATCTGATTCCCCGCCTCTGATTCCCAACTATGATTCCCCGCCTCTTATTCCCCAGCTCTGATTCCCCGCCTCTGTTTCCCCATATCTGATGCCCCGCCTCTATTTGCCCGCCTCTGATTCCCCGCCTCTGTTTCCCCATATCTGATTCCCCGCCTCTGATTCCCAACTATGATTCCCTGCCTCTAATTTCCCAGCTCTGATTCTCCGCCTCTGATTCCCCGTGTCTGATTTCCTGCCTCTGATTCCCCGCCTCTGATTACCCATGTCTGATTCACCGCCTCTGATTCCCCACCTCTGATTCCCCATCTCTGATTCCGCACATCCGATTCCCTGCCTCTGATTCCCCGCCTCTGATTCACTGCCTCTGCTTCCCCAGCTCTGATTCCCCGCCTGTGATTCCCCTCGTCTTATTCCCTGCTTCTGATTCTGATTCCCTGCCTCTGATTCCCCATCTCTGATACCGCACATCTGATTCCCTGCCTCTGATTCCCCACCTCTGATTCCCCATATCTGATTCCCCGCCTCTGTTTCCCCACCTCTGATTCCCCGCCTCTGTTTCCCCATATCTAAGTCCCCGCCTCTGATTCCCCAACTCTGATTCCCCACCCCTGATTCCCCAGCTCTCATTCCCCGCCTCTGATCCCCGCATCTGATTCCCTGCATCTGATTCCCAGCCTCTGATTCCCTGCCTCTGATTCCCAACCTCTGATTCCCCACCTCTGATTCCCCATATCTGATTCCCCGCCTCTGTTTCCACGCCTCTGATTCCCCGCCTCTGTTTCCCCATATCTGATTCCCCGCCTCTGAATCCCCAACTCTGATTCCCTGCCTCTGATTCCCCAGCTCTGATTCCCCGCCTTTGATTCCCCCGTCTGATTCCCAGCCTCTGAAACCCCGTGTCTGATTTCTTGCCTCTGATTCCCCGCCTCTGATTCCCCATCTCTGATTCACAGCCTCTGATTCCCCACCTCTGATTCCCCATCTCTGATTCCGCACATCTGATTCCCTGCCTCTGATTCCCCATCTCTGATTCACCGCCTTTGATTCGCCACCTCTGATTCCCCATATCTGATTCCCCGCCTCTGTTTCCCCGCCTCTGATTCCCCGCCTCTGATTCCCCATATCTCATTCCCCGACTCTGAATCCCCATCTCTGATTCCCGGACTCTGATTCCCCACCTCTTATTCCCGGCCTCTTATTCCCGGAATCTGATTCCGGCCTCTGATTCCCGGCCTCTGATTCCCTGCTTCTGATTCTGATTCCCTGCCTTTGATTCCCCATCTCTGATTCCGCACATCTGATTCCCTGCCTCTGATTCCCCATCTCTGATTCCCCATATCTGATTCCCCTTCTCTGTTTCACCGCCTCTGATTCCCCGCCTCTGTTTCCCAATATCTAAGTCCCCGCCTCTGATTCCCCAACTCTGATTCCCCACCTCTGATTCCCCAGCACTGATTCCCCGCCTGTGATTCCCCGCATCTGATTCCCTGCATCTGATTCCAAGCCTCTGATTCCCTGCCTCTGATTCCCAACCTCTGATTCCCCACCTCTGATTCCCCATATCTGATTCCCAGCCTCTGTTTCCCCGCCTCTGATTCCCTGCCTCTGTTTCCCCATATCTGATTCCCGGCCTCTGATTCCCCGCCTCTGATTCCCCGCCTCTGATTCCCTGCCTCTGATTCCCCATCTCCGATTCCGCACATCTGATTCCCTGCCTCTGATTCCCCGCCTCTGATTCCCCGCCTCTGATTCCCTGCCTCTGATTCCCAACCTCTGATTCCCCACCTCTGATTCCCCGTGTTTGATTCCCCGCCTCTGTTTCCCCGCCTCTGATTCCCCGCCTCTGATTCCCCAACTCTAATTCCCCGCCTCTGATTCCCCATATCTGATTCCCCGCCTCTGTTTCCCCGCCTCTGATTCCCCGCCCCTGTTTCCCCATATCTGATTCCCTGCCTCTGATTCCCCAACTTTGATTCCCAGCCTTTGATTCCCCAGCTCTGATACCACGCCTCTGATTCCCCGTGTTTGATTCCCTGCCTCTGATTCCCCGCCTCTGATTCCCCATCTCTGATTCACCGCCTTTGATTCGCCACATCTGATTCCCCATATCTGATTCCCCACCTCTGTTTCCCCGCCTCTGATTCCCCGCCTCTGATTCTCCATATCTCATTCCCCGCCTCTGAATCCCCATCACTGATTCCCAGACTCTGATTCCCCACCTCTGATTCCCGGCCTCTTATTCCCAGCATCTGATTCCAGGCCTCTGATTCCCGGCCTCTGACTCCCCGCTTCTGATTCTGATTCCCTGCCTCTGATTCCCCATCTCTGATTCCGCACATCTGATTACCTGCCTCTGATTCCCCACCTCTGATTCCCCATATCTGATTCCTCGCCTCTGTTTCCCCGCCTCTGATTCCCCGCCTCTGATTCCCCAGCTCTGAATCCCCGCCTCTGATTTTCCGTGTTTGATTCCCTGCCTCTGATTCCCGGCCTCTGATTCCCCATCTCTGATTCACCGCCTTTGATTCGCCACCTCTGATTCCCCATATCTGATTCCCCGCCTCTGTTTCCCCGCCTCTGATTCCCCGCCTCTGATTCCCCATATCTCATTCCCCGCCTCTGAATCCATATCTCTGATTCCCGGACTCTGATTCCCCACCTCTGATTCCCGGCCTCTTATTCCCGGCATCTGATTCCGGCCTCTGATTCCCGGCCTCTGATTCCCTGCTTCTGATTCCCCATCTCTGATTCCGCAAATCTAATTCCCTGCCTCTGATTCCCCACCTCTGATTCCCCATATATGATTCCCCGCCTCTGTTTCCCGGCCTCTGATTCCCCGCTTCTGATTCTGATTCCCTGCCTCTGATTCCCCATCTCTGATTCCGCACATCTGATTCCCTGCCTCTGATTCCCAACCTCTGATTCCCCATCTCTGATACATCGCCTTTGATTCGCCACCTCTGATTCCCCATATCTGATTCCTCGCCTCTGTTTCCCTGCCTCTGATTCCCCGCCTCTGATTCCCCATATCTCATTCCCCGCCTCTGATTCCCCATCTCTGATTCCCGGACTCTGATTCCCCACCTCTGATTCCCGGCCTCTTATTCCCGGCATCTGATTCCGGCCTCTGATTCCCGGCCTCTGATTCCCTGCTTCTGATTCCCCATCTCTGATTCCGCAAATCTAATTCCCTGCCTTTGATTCCCCACCTCTGATTCCCCATATCTGATTCCCCGCCTCTGTTTCCCGGCCTCTGATTCCCCGCTTCTGATTCTGATTCCCTGCCTCTGATTCCCCATCTCTGATTCCGCACATCTGATTCCCTGCCTCTGATTCCCCACCTCTGATTCCCCATATCTGATTTCCCGCCTCTGTTTCCCCGCCTCTGATTCCCCGCCTCTGTTTCCCCATATCTAATTCCCAACCTCTGATGCCCCAACTCTGATTCCCCATCTCTGATTCACCGCCTTTGATTCGCCACCTCTGATTCCCCATATCTGATTCCCCGCCTCTGTTTCCCCGCCTCTGATTCCCCGCCTCTGATTCCCCAGCTCTGATTCCCCGCCTCTGATTCCCCAGCTCTGATTCCCCGCCTCTGATTCCCCGTGTTTGATTCCCTGCCTCTGATTCCCCACCTCTGATTCCCCATATCTGATTTCCCGCCTCTGTTTCCCCGCCTCTGATTCCCCGCCTCTGATTCCCCATATCTCATTCCCCGCCTCTGAATCCCCATCTCTGATTCCCGGACTCTGATTCCCCACCTCTGATTCCCTGCTTCTGATTCTGATTCCCTGCCTTTGATTCCCCATCTCTGATTCCGCACATCTGATTCCCTGCCTCTGATTCCCCATCTCTGATTCCCCATATCTGATTCCCCGCCTCTGTTTCCCAAAATCTAAGTCCCCGCCTCTGATTCCCCAACTCTAATTCCCCACCTCTGATTCCCCAGCTCTGATTCCCCGCCTCTGATTCCCCGCATCTGATTCCCTGCATCTGATTCCAAGCCTCTTATTCCCTGCCTCTGATTCCCAACCTCTGATTCCCCACCTCTGATTCCCCATATCTGATTCCCAGCCTCTGTTTCCCCGCCTCTGATTCCCCGCCTCTGTTTCCCCATATCTGATTCCCGGCCTCTGGTTCCCCGCCTCTGATTCCCCGCCTCTGATTCCCTGCCTCTGATTCCCCATCTCCGATTCCGCACATCTGATTCCCTGCCTCTGATTCCCCGCCTCTGATTCCCCGCCTCTGATTCCCTGCCTCTGATTCCCAAACTCTGATTCCCCACCTCTGATTCCCCGTGTTTGATTCCCCACCCCTGTTTCCCCATATCTGATTCCCTGCCTCTGATTCCCCAACTTTGATTCCCAGCATCTGATTCCCCAGCTCTGATTCCCCGCCTCTGATTCCCCGCATCTGATTCCCTGCATCTGATTCCAAGCCTCTGATTCCCTGCCTCTGATTCCCAACCTCTGATACCCCACCTCTGATTCCCCATATCTGATCCCCAGCCTCTGTTTCCCCGCCTCTGTTTCCCCATATCTGATTCCCGGCCTCTGATTCCCTGCCTCTGATTCCCCGCCTCTGATTCCCTGACTCTGATTCCCCATCTCCGATTCCGCACATCTGATTCCCTGCCTCTGATTCCCCGCCTCTGATTCCCCGCCTCTGATTCCCTGCATCTGATTCCCAACCTCTGATTCCCCACCTCTGATTCCCCGTGTTTGATTCCCCGCCTCTGTTTCCCCGCCTCTGATTCCCCGCCTCTGATTCCCCAACTCTAATTCCCCACCTCTGATTCCCCGCCTCTGATTCCCTGCCTCTGTTTCCCCGCCTCTGATTCCCCGCCCCTGTTTCCCCATATCTGATTCCCTGCCTCTGATTCCCCAACTTTGATTCCCAGCCTCTGATTCCCCAGCTCTGATTCCCCGCCTCTGATTCCCCGTGTTTGATTCCCTGCCTCTGATTCCCCGCCTCTGATTCCCCATCTCTGATTCACCGCCTTTGATTCGCCACCTCTGATTCCCCATATCTGATTCCCCACCTCTGTTTCCCCGCATCTGATTCCCCGCCTCTGATTCTCCATATCTCATTCCCCGCCTCTGACTCCCCATCTCTGATTCCCGGACTCTGATTCCCCACCTCTGATTCCCGGCCTCTTATTCCCAGCATCTGATTCCAGGCCTCTGATTCCCGTCCTCTGACTCCCCGCTTCTGATTCTGATTCCCTGCCTCTGATTCGCCATCTCTGATTCCGCACATCTGATTACCTGCCTCTGATTCCCCACCTCTGATTCCCCATATCTGATTCCCCGCCTCTGTTTCCACGCCTCTGATTCCCCGCCTCTGTTTCCCCATATCTAATTCCCCACCTCTGATGCCCCAACTCTGATTCCCCGCCTCTGATTCCACAGCTCTGATTCCCCGCCTCTGATTCCCCACATCCGATTTCCCATATCTGATTCCCCGCCTCTGTTTCCCCGCCCATGATTCCCCGCCTCTGTTTCCCCATATCTGATTCCCCGCCTCTGATTCCCAACTATGATTCCCCGCCTCTTATTCCCCAGCTCTGATTCCCCGCCTCTCTTTCCCCATATCTGATGCCCCGCCTCTATTTGCCCGCCTCTGATTCCCCGCCTCTGTTTCCCCATATCTGATTCCCCGCCTCTGATTCCCAACTATGATTCCCTGCCTCTAATTTCCCAGCTCTGATTCCCCGCCTCTGATTCCCCGTGTCTGATTTCCTGCCTCTGATTCCCCGCCTCTGATTACCCATGTCTGATTCACCGCCTCTGATTCCCCACCTCTGATTCCCCATCTCTGATTCCGCACATCCGATTCCCTGCCTCTGATTCCCCGCCTCTGATTCACTGCCTCTGCTTCCCCAGCTCTGATTCCCCGCCTGTGATTCCCCTCGTCTTATTCCCTGCTTCTGATTCTGATTCCCTGCCTCTGATTCCCCATCTCTGATACCGCACATCTGATTCCCTGCCTCTGATTCCCCACCTCTGATTCCCCATATCTGATTCCCCGCCTCTGTTTCCCCACCTCTGATTCCCCGCCTCTGTTTCCCCATATCTAAGTCCCCGCCTCTGATTCCCCAACTCTGATTCCCCACCTCTGATTCCCCAGCTCTCATTCCCCGCCTCTGATCCCCGCATCTGATTCCCTGCATCTGATTCCCAGCCTCTGATTCCCTGCCTCTGATTCCCAACCTCTGATTCCCCACCTCTGATTCCCCATATCTGATTCCCCGCCTCTGTTTCCACGCCTCTGATTCCCCGCCTCTGTTTCCCCATATCTGATTCCCCGCCTCTGAATCCCCAACTCTGATTCCCTGCCTCTGATTCCCCAGCTCTGATTCCCCGCCTTTGATTCCCCCGTCTGATTCCCAGCCTCTGAAACCCCGTGTCTGATTTCTTGCCTCTGATTCCCCGCCTCTGATTCCCCATCTCTGATTCACAGCCTCTGATTCCCCACCTCTGATTCCCCATCTCTGATTCCGCACATCTGATTCCCTGCCTCTGATTCCCCATCTCTGATTCACGGCCTTTGATTCGCCACCTCTGATTCCCCATATCTGATTCCCCGCCTCTGTTTCCCCGCCTCTGATTCCCCGCCTCTGATTCCCCATATCTCATTCCCCGCCTCTGAATCCCCATCTCTGATTCCCGGACTCTGATTCCCCACCTCTTATTCCCGGCCTCTTATTCCCGGCATCTGATTCCGGCCTCTGATTCCCGGCCTCTGATTCCCTGCTTCTGATTCTGATTCCCTGCCTTTGATTCCCCATCTCTGATTCCGCACATCTGATTCCCTGCCTCTGATTCCCCATCTCTGATTCCCCATATCTGATTCCCCTTCTCTGTTTCACCGCCTCTGATTCCCCGCCTCCGTTTCCCAATATCTAAGTCCCCGCCTCTGATTCCCCAACTCTGATTCCCCACCTCTGATTCCCCAGCACTGATTCCCCGCCTGTGATTCCCCGCATCTGATTCCCTGCATCTGATTCCAAGCCTCTGATTCCCTGCCTCTGATTCCCAACCTCTGATTCCCCACCTCTGATTCCCCATATCTGATTCCCAGCCTCTGTTTCCCCGCCTCTGATTCCCTGCCTCTGTTTCCCCATATCTGATTCCCGGCCTCTGATTCCCCGCCTCTGATTCCCCGCCTCTGATTCCCTGCCTCTGATTCCCCATCTCCGATTCCGCACATCTGATTCCCTGCCTCTGATTCCCCGCCTCTGATTCCCCGCCTCTGATTCCCTGCCTCTGATTCCCAACCTCTGATTCCCCACCTCTGATTCCCCGTGTTTGATTCCCCGCCTCTGTTTCCCCGCCTCTGATTCCCCGCCTCTGATTCCCCAACTCTAATACCCCGCCTCTGATTCCCCATATCTGATTCCCCGCCTCTGTTTCCCCGCCTCTGATTCCCCGCCCCTGTTTCCCCATATCTGATTCCCTGCCTCTGATTCCCCAACTTTGATTCCCAGCCTCTGATTCCCCAGCTCTGATACCACGCCTCTGATTCCCCGTGTTTGATTCCCTGCCTCTGATTCCCCGCCTCTGATTCCCCATCTCTGATTCACCGCCTTTGATTCGCCACCTCTGATTCCCCATATCTGATTCCCCACCTCTGTTTCCCCGCCTCTGATTCCCCGCCTCTGATTCTCCATATCTCATTCCCCGCCTCTGAATCCCCATCACTGATTCCCAGACTCTGATTCCCCACCTCTGATTCCCGGCCTCTTATTCCCAGCATCTGATTCCAGGCCTCTGATTCCCGGCCTCTGACTCCCCGCTTCTGATTCTGATTCCCTGCCTCTGATTCCCCATCTCTGATTCCACACATCTGATTACCTGCCTCTGATTCCCCACCTCTGATTCCCCATATCTGATTCCTCGCCTCTGTTTCCCCGCCTCTGATTCCCCGCCTCTGATTCCCCAGCTCTGATTCCCCGCCTCTGATTTTCCGTGTTTGATTCCCTGCCTCTGATTCCCGGCCTCTGATTCCCCATCTCTGATTCACCGCCTTTGATTCGCCACCTCTGATTCCCCATATCTGATTCCCCGCCTCTGTTTCCCCGCCTCTGATTCCCCGCCTCTGATTCCCCATATCTCATTCCCCGCCTCTGAATCCCCATCTCTGATTCCCGGACTCTGATTCCCCACCTCTGATTCCCGGCCTCTTATTCCCGGCATCTGATTCCGGCCTCTGATTCCCGGCCTCTGATTCCCTGCTTCTGATTCCCCATCTCTGATTCCGCAAATCTAATTCCCTGCCTCTGATTCCCCACCTCTGATTCCCCATATATGATTCCCCGCCTCTGTTTCCCGGCCTCTGATTCCCCGCTTCTGATTCTGATTCCCTGCCTCTGATTCCCCATCTCTGATTCCGCACATCTGATTCCCTGCCTCTGATTCCCAACCTCTGATTCCCCATCTCTGATACATCGCCTTTGATTCGCCACCTCTGATTCCCCATATCTGATTCCTCGCCTCTGTTTCCCTGCCTCTGATTCCCCGCCTCTGATTCCCCATATCTCATTCCCCGCCTCTGATTCCCCATCTCTGATTCCCGGACTCTGATTCCCCACCTCTGATTCCCGGCCTCTTATTCCCGGCATCTGATTCCGGCCTCTGATTCCCGGCCTCTGATTCCCTGCTTCTGATTCCCCATCTCTGATTCCGCAAATCTAATTCCCTGCCTTTGATTCCCCACCTCTGATTCCCCATATCTGATTCCCCGCCTCTGTTTCCCGGCCTCTGATTCCCCGCTTCTGATTCTGATTCCCTGCCTCTGATTCCCCATCTCTGATTCCGCACATCTGATTCCCTGCCTCTGATTCCCCACCTCTGATTCCCCATATCTGATTTCCCGCCTCTGTTTCCCCGCCTCTGATTCCCCGCCTCTGTTTCCCCATATCTAATTCCCAACCTCTGATGCCCCAACTCTGATTCCCCATCTCTGATTCACCGCCTTTGATTCGCCACCTCTGATTCCCCATATCTGATTCCCCGCCTCTGTTTCCCCGCCTCTGATTCCCCGCCTCTGATTCCCCAGCTCTGATTCCCCGCCTCTGATTCCCCAGCTCTGATTCCCCGCCTCTGATTCCCCGTGTTTGATTCCCTGCCTCTGATTCCCCGCCTCTGATTCCCCATCTCTGATTCACCGCCTTTGATTCGCCACCTCTGATTCCCCATATCTGATTCCTCGCCTCTGTTTCCCCGCCTCTGATTCCCCGCCTCTGATTCCCCAGCTCTGATTCCCCGCCTCTGATTTTCCGTGTTTGATTCCCTGCCTCTGATTCCCGGCCTCTGATTCCCCATCTCTGATTCACCGCCTTTGATTCGCCACCTCTGATTCCCCATATCTGATTCCCCGCCTCTGTTTCCCCGCCTCTGATTCCCCGCCTCTGATTCCCCAGCTCTGATTCCCCGCCTCTGATTCCCCGTGTTTGATTCCCTGCCTCTGATTCCCCGCCTCTGATTCCCCATCTCTGATTCACCGCCTTTGATTCGCCACCTCTGATTCCCCATATCTGATTCCTCGCCTCTGTTTCCCCGCCTCTGATTCCCCGCCTCTGATTCCCCAGCTCTGATTCCCCGCCTCTGATTTTCCGTGTTTGATTCACTGCCTCTGATTCCCGGCCTCTGATTCCCCATCTCTGATTCACCGCCTTTGATTCGCCACCTCTGATTCCCCATATCTGATTCCTCGCCTCTGTTTCCCCGCCTCTGATTCCCCGCCTTTGATTCCCCAGCTCTGATTCCCCGCCTCTGATTTTCCGTGTTTGATTCCCTGCCTCTGATTCCCGGCCTCTGATTCCCCATATCTGATTCCCCGCCTCTGAATCCCCAACTCTGATTCCCTGCCTCTGATTCCCCAGCTCTGATTCCCCGCCTTTGATTCCCCCGTCTGATTCCCAGCCTCTGAAACCCCGTGTCTGATTTCTTGCCTCTGATTCCCCGCCTCTGATTCCCCATCTCTGATTCACAGCCTCTGATTCCCCACCTCTGATTTCCAATCTCTGATTCCGCACATCTGATTCCCTGCCTCTGATTCCCCGACTCTGATCCCCACCTCTGATTCCCCAGCTCTGATTCCCCGCCTCTGATTCCCCAACTCTGATGCCCCGCCTCTGATTCCGCAGCTCTGATTCCCCGCCTCTGATTCCCCGTGTTTGATTCCCTGCCTCTGATTCCCCGCCTCTGATTCCCCATCTCTGATTCACCGCCTTTGATTCGCCACCTCTGATTCCCCATATCTGATTCCTCGCCTCTGTTTCCCCGCCTCTGATTCCCCGCCTCTGATTCCCCAGCTCTGATTCCCCGCCACTGATTTTCCGTGTTTGATTCCCTGCCTCTGATTCCCCAGCTCTGATTCCCCGCCTTTGATTCCCCCGTCTGATTCCCAGCCTCTGAAACCCCGTGTCTGATTTCTTGCCTCTGATTCCCCGCCTCTGATTCCCCATCTCTGATTCACAGCCTCTGATTCCCCGCCTCTGTTTCCCCATATCTGATTCCCCGCCTCTGAATCCCCAACTCTGATTCCCTGCCTCTGATTCCCCATATCTCATTCCCCGCCTCTGATTCCCCATCCCTGATTCCCCATCTCTGATTCACCGCCTTTGATTCGCCACCTCTGATTCCCCATATCTGATTCCTCGCCTCTGTTTCCCCGCCTCTGATTCCCCGCCTCTGATTCCCCATATCTCATTCCCCGCCTCTGATTCCCCATCTCTGATTCCCGGACTCTGATTCCCCACCTCTGATTCCCGGCCTCTTATTCCCGGCATCTGATTCCGGCCTCTGATTCCCGGCCTCTGATTCCCTGCTTCTGATTCCCCATCTCTGATTCCGCAAATCTAATTCCCTGCCTCTGATTCCCCACCTCTGATTCCCCATATCTGATTCCCCGCCTCTGTTTCCCCGCCTCTGATTCACCGCCTCTGTTTCCCCATATCTAAGTCCCCGCCTCTGATTCCCCAACTTTGATTCCCCACCTCTGATTCCCCAGCTCTGATTCCCCGCCTCTGAATCCCAGCCTCTGATTCCCAACCTCTGATTCCCCACCTCTGATTCCCCATATCTGATTCCCCGCCTCTGTTTCCCCGCATCTGATTCCCCGCCTCTGTTTCCCCATATCTGATCCCCGCCTCTATTTGCCTGCATCTGATTCCCCGCCTCTGTTTCCCCATATCTGATTCCCCGCCTCTGAATCCCCAACTCTGATTCCCTGCCTCTAATTTCCCAGCTCTGATTCCCCGCCTCTGATTCCCCGCGTCTGATTACCGGCCTCTGTTTCCCCGCCTCTGATTCCCCATCTCTGATTCACAACCTCTGATTCCCCACCTCTGATACCCCATATCTGATTCCCCGCCTCTGTTTCCCCGCCTCTGATTCCCCACCTCTGATTCCCCATCTCTGATTCCGCAAATCTAATTCCCTGCCTCTGATTCCCCACCTCTGATTCCCCATATCTGATTCCCCGCCTCTGTTTCCCCGCCTCTGATTCCCCGCCTCTGTTTCCCCATATCTAAGTCCCCGCCTCTGATTCCCCAACTTTGATTCCCCACCTCTGATTCCCCAGCTCTGATTCCCCGCCTCTGATTCCCAGCCTCTGATTCCCAACCTCTGATTCCCCACCTCTGATTCCCCATATCTGATTCCCCGCCTCTGTTTCCCCGCCTCTGATTCCCCGCCTCTGTTTCCCCATATCTGATCCCCGCCTCTATTTGCCTGCATCTAATTCCCCGCCTCTGTTTCCCATATCTGATTCCCCGCCTCTGATTCCCCAACTCTGATACCCTGCCTCTAATTTCCCAGCTCTGATTCCCCGCCTCTGATTCCCCGCGTCTGATTACCGGCCTCTGATTCCCCGCCTCTGATTCCCCATCTCTGATTCACAACCTCTGATTCCCCACCTCTGATACCCCATATCTGATTCCCCGCCTCTGTTTCCCCGCCTCTGATTCCCCACCTCTGATTCCCAATATCTGATTCCCCGCCTCTGATTCCCCACCTCTGATTCCCCGCCTCTGATTCGCCAGCTATGATTCCCCGCCTCTGATTCCCCGTGTTTGATTCCCTGCCTCTGATTCCCGGCCTCTGATTCCCCATCTCTGATTCACCGCCTTTGATTCGCCACCTCTGATTCCCCATATCTGATTCCCCACCTCTGTTTCCCCGCCTCTGATTCCCCGCCTCTGATTCCCCATATCTCATTCCCCGCCTCTGAATCCCCATCTCTGATTCCCGGACTCTGATTCCCCACCTCTGATTCCCAGCTTCTGATTCTGATTCCCTGCCTTTAATTCCCCATCTCTGATTCCGCACATCTGATTCCCTGCCTCTGATTCCCCATCTCTGATTCCCCATATCTGATTCCCCGCCTCTGTTTCCCCGCCTCTGATTCCCCGCCTCTGTTTCCCAATATCTAAGTCCCCGCCTCTGATTCCCCAACTCTAATTCCCCACCTCTGATTCCCCAGCTCTGATTCCCCGCCTCTGATTCCCCGCATCTGATTCCCTGCATCTGATTCCAAGCCTCTTATTCCCTGCCTCTGATTCCCAACCTCTGATTCCCCACCTCTGATTCCCCATATCTGATTCCCAGCCTCTGTTTCCCCGCCTCTGATTCCCCGCCTCTGTTTCCCCATATCTGATTCCCGGCCTCTGGTTCCCCGCCTCTGATTCCCCGCCTCTGATTCCCTGCCTCTGATTCCCCATCTCCGATTCCGCACATCTGATTCCCTGCCTCTGATTCCCCGCCTCTGATTCCCCGCCTCTGATTCCCTGCCTCTGATTCCCAACCTCTGATTCCCCACCTCTGATTCCCCGTGTTTGATTCCCCGCCTCTGTTTCCCCGCCTCTGATTCCCCGCCTCTGATTCCCCAACTCTAATTCCCCGCCTCTGATTCCCCATATCTGATTCCCCGCCTCTGATTCCCCACCCCTGTTTCCCCATATCTGATTCCCTGCCTCTGATTCCCCAACTTTGATTCCCAGCATCTGATTCCCCAGCTCTGATTCCCCGCCTCTGATTCCCCGCATCTGATTCCCTGCATCTGATTCCAAGCCTCTGATTCCCTGCCTCTGATTCCCAACCTCTGATACCCCACCTCTGATTCCCCATATCTGATCCCCAGCCTCTGTTTCCCCGCCTCTGTTTCCCCATATCTGATTCCCGGCCTCTGATTCCCTGCCTCTGATTCCCCGCCTCTGATTCCCTGCCTCTGATTCCCCATCTCCGATTCCGCACATCTGATTCCCTGCCTCTGATTCCCCGCCTCTGATTCCCCGCCTCTGATTCCCTGCATCTGATTCCCAACCTCTGATTCCCCACCTCTGATTCCCCGTGTTTGATTCCCCGCCTCTGTTTCCCCGCCTGTGATTCCCCGCCTCTGATTCCCCAACTCTAATTCCCCACCTCTGATTCCCCATATCTGATTCCCTGCCTCTGATTCCCCGCCTCTGATTCCCCATATCTCATTCCCCGCCTCTGATTCCCCATCTCTGATTCCCGGACTCTGATTCCCCACCTCTGATTCCCGGCCTCTTATTCCCGGCATCTGATTCCGGCCTCTGATTCCCGGCCTCTGATTCCCTGCTTCTGATTCCCCATCTCTGATTCCGCAAATCTAATTCCCTGCCTCTGATTCCCCACCTCTGATTCCCCATATCTGATTCCCCGCCTCTGTTTCCCCGCCTCTGATTCACCGCCTCTGTTTCCCCATATCTAAGTCCCCGCCTCTGATTCCCCAACTTTGATTCCCCACCTCTGATTCCCCAGCTCTGATTCCCCGCCTCTGAATCCCAGCCTCTGATTCCCAACCTCTGATTCCCCACCTCTGATTCCCCATATCTGATTCCCCGCCTCTGTTTCCCCGCATCTGATTCCCCGCCTCTGTTTCCCCATATCTGATCCCCGCCTCTATTTGCCTGCATCTGATTCCCCGCCTCTGTTTCCCCATATCTGATTCCCCGCCTCTGAATCCCCAACTCTGATTCCCTGCCTCTAATTTCCCAGCTCTGATTCCCCGCCTCTGATTCCCCGCGTCTGATTACCGGCCTCTGTTTCCCCGCCTCTGATTCCCCATCTCTGATTCACAACCTCTGATTCCCCACCTCTGATACCCCATATCTGATTCCCCGCCTCTGTTTCCCCGCCTCTGATTCCCCACCTCTGATTCCCCATCTCTGATTCCGCAAATCTAATTCCCTGCCTCTGATTCCCCACCTCTGATTCCCCATATCTGATTCCCCGCCTCTGTTTCCCCGCCTCTGATTCCCCGCCTCTGTTTCCCCATATCTAAGTCCCCGCCTCTGATTCCCCAACTTTGATTCCCCACCTCTGATTCCCCAGCTCTGATTCCCCGCCTCTGATTCCCAGCCTCTGATTCCCAACCTCTGATTCCCCACCTCTGATTCCCCATATCTGATTCCCCGCCTCTGTTTCCCCGCCTCTGATTCCCCGCCTCTGTTTCCCCATATCTGATCCCCGCCTCTATTTGCCTGCATCTAATTCCCCGCCTCTGTTTCCCATATCTGATTCCCCGCCTCTGATTCCCCAACTCTGATACCCTGCCTCTAATTTCCCAGCTCTGATTCCCCGCCTCTGATTCCCCGCGTCTGATTACCGGCCTCTGATTCCCCGCCTCTGATTCCCCATCTCTGATTCACAACCTCTGATTCCCCACCTCTGATACCCCATATCTGATTCCCCGCCTCTGTTTCCCCGCCTCTGATTCCCCACCTCTGATTCCCAATATCTGATTCCCCGCCTCTGATTCCCCACCTCTGATTCCCCAGCTATGATTCCCCGCCTCTGATTCCCCGTGTTTGATTCCCTGCCTCTGATTCCCGGCCTCTGATTCCCCATCTCTGATTCACCGCCTTTGATTCGCCACCTCTGATTCCCCATATCTGATTCCCCACCTCTGTTTCCCCGCCTCTGATTCCCCGCCTCTGATTCCCCATATCTCATTCCCCGCCTCTGAATCCCCATCTCTGATTCCCGGACTCTGATTCCCCACCTCTGATTCCCAGCTTCTGATTCTGATTCCCTGCCTTTAATTCCCCATCTCTGATTCCGCACATCTGATTCCCTGCCTCTGATTCCCCATCTCTGATTCCCCATATCTGATTCCCCGCCTCTGTTTCCCCGCCTCTGATTCCCCGCCTCTGTTTCCCAATATCTAAGTCCCCGCCTCTGATTCCCCAACTCTAATTCCCCACCTCTGATTCCCCAGCTCTGATTCCCCGCCTCTGATTCCCCGCATCTGATTCCCTGCATCTGATTCCAAGCCTCTTATTCCCTGCCTCTGATTCCCAACCTCTGATTCCCCACCTCTGATTCCCCATATCTGATTCCCAGCCTCTGTTTCCCCGCCTCTGATTCCCCGCCTCTGTTTCCCCATATCTGATTCCCGGCCTCTGGTTCCCCGCCTCTGATTCCCCGCCTCTGATTCCCTGCCTCTGATTCCCCATCTCCGATTCCGCACATCTGATTCCCTGCCTCTGATTCCCCGCCTCTGATTCCCCGCCTCTGATTCCCTGCCTCTGATTCCCAACCTCTGATTCCCCACCTCTGATTCCCCGTGTTTGATTCCCCGCCTCTGTTTCCCCGCCTCTGATTCCCCGCCTCTGATTCCCCAACTCTAATTCCCCGCCTCTGATTCCCCATATCTGATTCCCCGCCTCTGATTCCCCACCCCTGTTTCCCCATATCTGATTCCCTGCCTCTGATTCCCCAACTTTGATTCCCAGCATCTGATTCCCCAGCTCTGATTCCCCGCCTCTGATTCCCCGCATCTGATTCCCTGCATCTGATTCCAAGCCTCTGATTCCCTGCCTCTGATTCCCAACCTCTGATACCCCACCTCTGATTCCCCATATCTGATCCCCAGCCTCTGTTTCCCCGCCTCTGTTTCCCCATATCTGATTCCCGGCCTCTGATTCCCTGCCTCTGATTCCCCGCCTCTGATTCCCTGCCTCTGATTCCCCATCTCCGATTCCGCACATCTGATTCCCTGCCTCTGATTCCCCGCCTCTGATTCCCCGCCTCTGATTCCCTGCATCTGATTCCCAACCTCTGATTCCCCACCTCTGATTCCCCGTGTTTGATTCCCCGCCTCTGTTTCCCCGCCTGTGATTCCCCGCCTCTGATTCCCCAACTCTAATTCCCCACCTCTGATTCCCCATATCTGATTCCCTGCCTCTGTTTCCCCGCCTCTGATTCCCCGCCCCTGTTTCCCCATATCTGATTCCCTGCCTCTGATTCCCCAACTTTGATTCCCAGCCTCTGATTCCCCAGCTCTGATTCCCCGCCTCTGATTCCCCGTGTTTGATTCCCTGCCTCTGATTCCCCGCCTCTGATTCCCCATCTCTGATTCACCGCCTTTGATTCGCCACCTCTGATTCCCCATATCTGATTCCCCACCTCTGTTTCCTCGCATCTGATTCCCCGCCTCTGATTCTCCATATCTCATTCCCCGCCTCTGACTCCCCATCTCTGATTCCCGGACTCTGATTCCCCACCTCTGATTCCTGGCCTCTTATTCCCAGCATCTGATTCCAGGCCTCTGATTCCCGTCCTCTGACTCCCCGCTTCTGATTCTGATTCCCTGCCTCTGATTCCCCATCTCTGATTCCCGGACTCTGATTCCCCACCTCTGATTCCCGGCCTCTTATTCCCGGCATCTGATTCCGGCCTCTGATTCCCGGCCTCTGATTCCCTGCTTCTGATTCCCCATCTCTGATTCCGCAAATCTAATTCCCTGCCTCTGATTCCCCACCTCTGATTCCCCATATCTGATTCCCCGCCTCTGTTTCCCCGCCTCTGATTCCCCGCCTCTGTTTCCCCATATCTAAGTCCCCGCCTCTGATTCCCCAACTTTGATTCCCCACCTCTGATTCCCCAGCTCTGATTCCCCGCCTCTGAATCCCAGCCTCTGATTCCCAACCTCTGATTCCCCACCTCTGATTCCCCATATCTGATTCCCCGCCTCTGTTTCCCCGCCTCTGATTCCCCGCCTCTATTTCCCCATATCTGATCCCCGCCTCTATTTGCCTGCATCTGATTCCCCGCCTCTGTTTCCCCATATCTGATTCCCCGCCTCTGAATCCCCAACTCTGATACCCTGCCTCTAATTTCCCAGCTCTGATTCCCCGCCTCTGATTCCCCGCGTCTGATTACCGGCCTCTGATTCCCCGCCTCTGATTCCCCATCTCTGATTCACAACCTCTGATTCCCCACCTCTGATACCCCATATCTGATTCCCCGCCTCTGTTTCCCCGCCTCTGATTCCCCACCTCTGATTCCCAATATCTGATTCCCCGCCTCTGATTCCCCACCTCTGATTCCCCGCCTCTGATTCGCCAGCTATGATTCCCCGCCTCTGATTCCCCGTGTTTGATTCCCTGCCTCTGATTCCCGGCCTCTGATTCCCCATCTCTGATTCACCGCCTTTGATTCGCCACCTCTGATTCCCCATATCTGATTCCCCACCTCTGTTTCCCCGCCTCTGATTCCCCGCCTCTGATTCCCCATATCTCATTCCCCGCCTCTGATTCCCCATCCCTGATTCCCCATCTCTGATTCACCGCCTTTGATTCGCCACCTCTGATTCCCCATATCTGATTCCTCGCCTCTGTTTCCCCGCCTCTGATTCCCCGCCTCTGATTCCCCATATCTCATTCCCCGCCTCTGATTTCCCATCCCTGATTCCCCATCTCTGATTCACCGCCTTTGATTCGCCACCTCTGATTCCCCATATCTGATTCCTCGCCTCTGTTTCCCCGCCTCTGATTCCCCGCCTCTGATTCCCCATATCTCATTCCCCGCCTCTGATTCCCCATCTCTGATTCCCGGACTCTGATTCCCCACCTCTGATTCCCGGCCTCTTATTCCCGGCATCTGATTCCGGCCTCTGATTCCCGGCCTCTGATTCCTTGCTTCTGATTCCCCATCTCTGATTCCGCAAATCTAATTCCCTGCCTCTGATTCCCCACCTCTGATTCCCAATATCTGATTCCCCGCCTCTGATTCCCCACCTCTGATTCCCCGCCTCTGATTCGCCAGCTATGATTCCCCGCCTCTGATTCCCCGTGTTTGATTCCCTGCCTCTGATTCCCGGCCTCTGATTCCCCATCTCTGATTCACCGCCTTTGATTCGCCACCTCTGATTCCCCATATCTGATTCCCCACCTCTGTTTCCCCGCCTCTGATTCCCCGCCTCTGATTCCCCATATCTCATTCCCCGCCTCTGAATCCCCATCTCTGATTCCCGGACTCTGATTCCCCACCTCTGATTCCCAGCTTCTGATTCTGATTCCCTGCCTTTAATTCCCCATCTCTGATTCCGCACATCTGATTCCCTGCCTCTGATTCCCCATCTCTGATTCCCCATATCTGATTCCCCGCCTCTGTTTCCCCGCCTCTGATTCCCCGCCTCTGTTTCCCAATATCTAAGTCCCCGCCTCTGATTCCCCAACTCTAATTCCCCACCTCTGATTCCCCAGCTCTGATTCCCCGCCTCTGATTCCCCGCATCTGATTCCCTGCATCTGATTCCAAGCCTCTTATTCCCTGCCTCTGATTCCCAACCTCTGATTCCCCACCTCTGATTCCCCATATCTGATTCCCAGCCTCTGTTTCCCCGCCTCTGATTCCCCGCCTCTGTTTCCCCATATCTGATTCCCGGCCTCTGGTTCCCCGCCTCTGATTCCCCGCCTCTGATTCCCTGCCTCTGATTCCCCATCTCCGATTCCGCACATCTGATTCCCTGCCTCTGATTCCCCGCCTCTGATTCCCCGCCTCTGATTCCCTACCTCTGATTCCCAACCTCTGATTCCCCACCTCTGATTCCCCGTGTTTGATTCCCCGCCTCTGTTTCCCCGCCTCTGATTCCCCGCCTCTGATTCCCCAACTCTAATTCCCCGCCTCTGATTCCCCATATCTGATTCCCCGCCTCTGATTCCCCACCCCTGTTTCCCCATATCTGATTCCCTGCCTCTGATTCCCCAACTTTGATTCCCAGCATCTGATTCCCCAGCTCTGATTCCCCGCCTCTGATTCCCCGCATCTGATTCCCTGCATCTGATTCCAAGCCTCTGATTCCCTGCCTCTGATTCCCAACCTCTGATACCCCACCTCTGATTCCCCATATCTGATCCCCAGCCTCTGTTTCCCCGCCTCTGTTTCCCCATATCTGATTCCCGGCCTCTGATTCCCTGCCTCTGATTCCCCGCCTCTGATTCCCTGCCTCTGATTCCCCATCTCCGATTCCGCACATCTGATTCCCTGCCTCTGATTCCCCGCCTCTGATTCCCCGCCTCTGATTCCCTGCATCTGATTCCCAACCTCTGATTCCCCACCTCTGATTCCCCGTGTTTGATTCCCCGCCTCTGTTTCCCCGCCTCTGATTCCCCGCCTCTGATTCCCCAACTCTAATTCCCCACCTCTGATTCCCCATATCTGATTCCCTGCCTCTGTTTCCCCGCCTCTGATTCCCCGCCCCTGTTTCCCCATATCTGATTCCCTGCCTCTGATTCCCCAACTTTGATTCCCAGCCTCTGATTCCCCAGCTCTGATTCCCCGCCTCTGATTCCCCGTGTTTGATTCCCTGCCTCTGATTCCCCGCCTCTGATTCCCCATCTCTGATTCACCGCCTTTGATTCGCCACCTCTGATTCCCCATATCTGATTCCCCACCTCTGTTTCCTCGCATCTGATTCCCCGCCTCTGATTCTCCATATCTCATTCCCCGCCTCTGACTCCCCATCTCTGATTCCCGGACTCTGATTCCCCACCTCTGATTCCTGGCCTCTTATTCCCAGCATCTGATTCCAGGCCTCTGATTCCCGTCCTCTGACTCCCCGCTTCTGATTCTGATTCCCTGCCTCTGATTCCCCATCTCTGATTCCCGGACTCTGATTCCCCACCTCTGATTCCCGGCCTCTTATTCCCGGCATCTGATTCCGGCCTCTGATTCCCGGCCTCTGATTCCCTGCTTCTGATTCCCCATCTCTGATTCCGCAAATCTAATTCCCTGCCTCTGATTCCCCACCTCTGATTCCCCATATCTGATTCCCCGCCTCTGTTTCCCCGCCTCTGATTCCCCGCCTCTGTTTCCCCATATCTAAGTCCCCGCCTCTGATTCCCCAACTTTGATTCCCCACCTCTGATTCCCCAGCTCTGATTCCCCGCCTCTGAATCCCAGCCTCTGATTCCCAACCTCTGATTCCCCACCTCTGATTCCCCATATCTGATTCCCCGCCTCTGTTTCCCCGCCTCTGATTCCCCGCCTCTATTTCCCCATATCTGATCCCCGCCTCTATTTGCCTGCATCTGATTCCCCGCCTCTGTTTCCCCATATCTGATTCCCCGCCTCTGTTTCCCCGCCTCTGATTCCCCACCTCTGATTCCCAATATCTGATTCCCCGCCTCTGATTCCCCACCTCTGATTCCCCGCCTCTGTTTCCCAATATCTAAGTCCCCGCCTCTGATTCCCCAACTCTAATTCCCCACCTCTGATTCCCCAGCTCTGATTCCCCGCCTCTGATTCCCCGCATCTGATTCCCTGCATCTGATTCCAAGCCTCTTATTCCCTGCCTCTGATTCCCAACCTCTGATTCCCCACCTCTGATTCCCCATATCTGATTCCCAGCCTCTGTTTCCCCGCCTCTGATTCCCCGCCTCTGTTTCCCCATATCTGATTCCCGGCCTCTGGTTCCCCGCCTCTGATTCCCCGCCTCTGATTCCCTGCCTCTGATTCCCCATCTCCGATTCCGCACATCTGATTCCCTGCCTCTGATTCCCCGCCTCTGATTCCCCGCCTCTGATTCCCTGCCTCTGATTCCCAACCTCTGATTCCCCACCTCTGATTCCCCGTGTTTGATTCCCCGCCTCTGTTTCCCCGCCTCTGATTCCCCGCCTCTGATTCCCCAACTCTAATTCCCCGCCTCTGATTCCCCATATCTGATTCCCCGCCTCTTATTCCCCACCCCTGTTTCCCCATATCTGATTCCCTGCCTCTGATTCCCCAACTTTGATTCCCAGCATCTGATTCCCCAGCTCTGATTCCCCGCCTCTGATTCCCCGCATCTGATTCCCTGCATCTGATTCCAAGCCTCTGATTCCCTGCCTCTGATTCCCAACCTCTGATACCCCACCTCTGATTCCCCATATCTGATCCCCAGCCTCTGTTTCCCCGCCTCTGTTTCCCCATATCTGATTCCCGGCCTCTGATTCCCTGCCTCTGATTCCCCGCCTCTGATTCCCTGCCTCTGATTCCCCATCTCCGATTCCGCACATCTGATTCCCTGCCTCTGATTCCCCGCCTCTGATTCCCCGCCTCTGATTCCCTGCATCTGATTCCCAACCTCTGATTCCCCACCTCTGATTCCCCGTGTTTGATTCCCCGCCTCTGTTTCCCCGCCTGTGATTCCCCGCCTCTGATTCCCCAACTCTAATTCCCCACCTCTGATTCCCCATATCTGATTCCCTGCCTCTGTTTCCCCGCCTCTGATTCCCCGCCCCTGTTTCCCCATATCTGATTCCCTGCCTCTGATTCCCCAACTTTGATTCCCAGCCTCTGATTCCCCAGCTCTGATTCCCCGCCTCTGATTCCCCGTGTTTGATTCCCTGCCTCTGATTCCCCGCCTCTGATTCCCCATCTCTGATTCACCGCCTTTGATTCGCCACCTCTGATTCCCCATATCTGATTCCCCACCTCTGTTTCCTCGCATCTGATTCCCCGCCTCTGATTCTCCATATCTCATTCCCCGCCTCTGACTCCCCATCTCTGATTCCCGGACTCTGATTCCCCACCTCTGATTCCTGGCCTCTTATTCCCAGCATCTGATTCCAGGCCTCTGATTCCCGTCCTCTGACTCCCCGCTTCTGATTCTGATTCCCTGCCTCTGATTCCCCATCTCTGATTCCCGGACTCTGATTCCCCACCTCTGATTCCCGGCCTCTTATTCCCGGCATCTGATTCCGGCCTCTGATTCCCGGCCTCTGATTCCCTGCTTCTGATTCCCCATCTCTGATTCCGCAAATCTAATTCCCTGCCTCTGATTCCCCACCTCTGATTCCCCATATCTGATTCCCCGCCTCTGTTTCCCCGCCTCTGATTCCCCGCCTCTGTTTCCCCATATCTAAGTCCCCGCCTCTGATTCCCCAACTTTGATTCCCCACCTCTGATTCCCCAGCTCTGATTCCCCGCCTCTGAATCCCAGCCTCTGATTCCCAACCTCTGATTCCCCACCTCTGATTCCCCATATCTGATTCCCCGCCTCTGTTTCCCCGCCTCTGATTCCCCGCCTCTATTTCCCCATATCTGATCCCCGCCTCTATTTGCCTGCATCTGATTCCCCGCCTCTGTTTCCCCATATCTGATTCCCCGCCTCTGAATCCCCAACTCTGATACCCTGCCTCTAATTTCCCAGCTCTGATTCCCCGCCTCTGATTCCCCGCGTCTGATTACCGGCCTCTGATTCCCCGCCTCTGATTCCCCATCTCTGATTCACAACCTCTGATTCCCCACCTCTGATACCCCATATCTGATTCCCCGCCTCTGTTTCCCCGCCTCTGATTCCCCACCTCTGATTCCCAATATCTGATTCCCCGCCTCTGATTCCCCACCTCTGATTCCCCGCCTCTGATTCGCCAGCTATGATTCCCCGCCTCTGATTCCCCGTGTTTGATTCCCTGCCTCTGATTCCCGGCCTCTGATTCCCCATCTCTGATTCACCGCCTTTGATTCGCCACCTCTGATTCCCCATATCTGATTCCCCACCTCTGTTTCCCCGCCTCTGATTCCCCGCCTCTGATTCCCCATATCTCATTCCCCGCCTCTGAATCCCCATTACTGATTCCCGGACTCTGATTCCCCACCTCTGATTCCCAGCTTCTGATTCTGATTCCCTGCCTTTAATTCCCCATCTCTGATTCCGCACATCTGATTCCCTGCCTCTGATTCCCCATCTCTGATTCCCCATATCTGATTCCCCGCCTCTGTTTCCCCGCCTCTGATTCCCCGCCTCTGTTTCCCAATATCTAAGTCCCCGCCTCTGATTCCCCAACTCTAATTCCCCACCTCTGATTCCCCAGCTCTGATTCCCCGCCTCTGATTCCCCGCATCTGATTCCCTGCATCTGATTCCAAGCCTCTTATTCCCTGCCTCTGATTCCCAACCTCTGATTCCCCACCTCTGATTCCCCATATCTGATTCCCAGCCTCTGTTTCCCCGCCTCTGATTCCCCGCCTCTGTTTCCCCATATCTGATTCCCGGCCTCTGGTTCCCCGCCTCTGATTCCCCGCCTCTGATTCCCTGCCTCTGATTCCCCATCTCCGATTCCGCACATCTGATTCCCTGCCTCTGATTCCCCGCCTCTGATTCCCCGCCTCTGATTCCCTGCCTCTGATTCCCAACCTCTGATTCCCCACCTCTGATTCCCCGTGTTTGATTCCCCGCCTCTGTTTCCCCGCCTCTGATTCCCCGCCTCTGATTCCCCAACTCTAATTCCCCGCCTCTGATTCCCCATATCTGATTCCCCGCCTCTGATTCCCCACCCCTGTTTCCCCATATCTGATTCCCTGCCTCTGATTCCCCAACTTTGATTCCCAGCATCTGATTCCCCAGCTCTGATTCCCCGCCTCTGATTCCCCGCATCTGATTCCCTGCATCTGATTCCAAGCCTCTGATTCCCTGCCTCTGATTCCCAACCTCTGATACCCCACCTCTGATTCCCCATATCTGATCCCCAGCCTCTGTTTCCCCGCCTCTGTTTCCCCATATCTGATTCCCGGCCTCTGATTCCCTGCCTCTGATTCCCCGCCTCTGATTCCCTGCCTCTGATTCCCCATCTCCGATTCCGCACATCTGATTCCCTGCCTCTGATTCCCCGCCTCTGATTCCCCGCCTCTGATTCCCTGCATCTGATTCCCAACCTCTGATTCCCCACCTCTGATTCCCCGTGTTTGATTCCCCGCCTCTGTTTCCCCGCCTCTGATTCCCCGCCTCTGATTCCCCAACTCTAATTCCCCACCTCTGATTCCCCATATCTGATTCCCTGCCTCTGTTTCCCCGCCTCTGATTCCCCGCCCCTGTTTCCCCATATCTGATTCCCTGCCTCTGATTCCCCAACTTTGATTCCCAGCCTCTGATTCCCCAGCTCTGATTCCCCGCCTCTGATTCCCCGTGATTGATTCCCTGCCTCTGATTCCCCGCCTCTGATTCCCCATCTCTGATTCACCGCCTTTGATTCGCCACCTCTGATTCCCCATATCTGATTCCCCACCTCTGTTTCCTCGCATCTGATTCCCCGCCTCTGATTCTCCATATCTCATTCCCCGCCTCTGACTCCCCAACTCTGATTCCCGGACTCTGATTCCCCACCTCTGATTCCTGGCCTCTTATTCCCAGCATCTGATTCCAGGCCTCTGATTCCCGTCCTCTGACTCCCCGCTTCTGATTCTGATTCCCTGCCTCTGATTCCCCATCTCTGATTCCCGGACTCTGATTCCCCACCTCTGATTCCCGGCCTCTTATTCCCGGCATCTGATTCCGGCCTCTGATTCCCGGCCTCTGATTCCCTGCTTCTGATTCCCCATCTCTGATTCCGCAAATCTAATTCCCTGCCTCTGATTCCCCACCTCTGATTCCCCATATCTGATTCCCCGCCTCTGTTTCCCCGCCTCTGATTCCCCGCCTCTGTTTCCCCATATCTAAGTCCCCGCCTCTGATTCCCCAACTTTGATTCCCCACCTCTGATTCCCCAGCTCTGATTCCCCGCCTCTGAATCCCAGCCTCTGATTCCCAACCTCTGATTCCCCACCTCTGATTCCCCATATCTGATTCCCCGCCTCTGTTTCCCCGCCTCTGATTCCCCGCCTCTATTTCCCCATATCTGATCCCCGCCTCTATTTGCCTGCATCTGATTCCCCGCCTCTGTTTCCCCATATCTGATTCCCCGCCTCTGAATCCCCAACTCTGATACCCTGCCTCTAATTTCCCAGCTCTGATTCCCCGCCTCTGATTCCCCGCGTCTGATTACCGGCCTCTGATTCCCCGCCTCTGATTCCCCATCTCTGATTCACAACCTCTGATTCCCCACCTCTGATACCCCATATCTGATTCCCCGCCTCTGTTTCCCCGCCTCTGATTCCCCACCTCTGATTCCCAATATCTGATTCCCCGCCTCTGATTCCCCACCTCTGATTCCCCGCCTCTGATTCGCCAGCTATGATTCCCCGCCTCTGATTCCCCGTGTTTGATTCCCTGCCTCTGATTCCCGGCCTCTGATTCCCCATCTCTGATTCACCGCCTTTGATTCGCCACCTCTGATTCCCCATATCTGATTCCCCACCTCTGTTTCCCCGCCTCTGATTCCCCGCCTCTGATTCCCCATATCTCATTCCCCGCCTCTGAATCCCCATTACTGATTCCCGGACTCTGATTCCCCACCTCTGATTCCCAGCTTCTGATTCTGATTCCCTGCCTTTAATTCCCCATCTCTGATTCCGCACATCTGATTCCCTGCCTCTGATTCCCCATCTCTGATTCCCCATATCTGATTCCCCGCCTCTGTTTCCCCGCCTCTGATTCCCCGCCTCTGTTTCCCAATATCTAAGTCCCCGCCTCTGATTCCCCAACTCTAATTCCCCACCTCTGATTCCCCAGCTCTGATTCCCCGCCTCTGATTCCCCGCATCTGATTCCCTGCATCTGATTCCAAGCCTCTTATTCCCTGCCTCTGATTCCCAACCTCTGATTCCCCACCTCTGATTCCCCATATCTGATTCCCAGCCTCTGTTTCCCCGCCTCTGATTCCCCGCCTCTGTTTCCCCATATCTGATTCCCGGCCTCTGGTTCCCCGCCTCTGATTCCCCGCCTCTGATTCCCTGCCTCTGATTCCCCATCTCCGATTCCGCACATCTGATTCCCTGCCTCTGATTCCCCGCCTCTGATTCCCCGCCTCTGATTCCCTGCCTCTGATTCCCAACCTCTGATTCCCCACCTCTGATTCCCCGTGTTTGATTCCCCGCCTCTGTTTCCCCGCCTCTGATTCCCCGCCTCTGATTCCCCAACTCTAATTCCCCGCCTCTGATTCCCCATATCTGATTCCCCGCCTCTGATTCCCCACCCCTGTTTCCCCATATCTGATTCCCTGCCTCTGATTCCCCAACTTTGATTCCCAGCATCTGATTCCCCAGCTCTGATTCCCCGCCTCTGATTCCCCGCATCTGATTCCCTGCATCTGATTCCAAGCCTCTGATTCCCTGCCTCTGATTCCCAACCTCTGATACCCCACCTCTGATTCCCCATATCTGATCCCCAGCCTCTGTTTCCCCGCCTCTGTTTCCCCATATCTGATTCCCGGCCTCTGATTCCCTGCCGCTGATTCCCCGCCTCTGATTCCCTGCCTCTGATTCCCCATCTCCGATTCCGCACATCTGATTCCCTGCCTCTGATTCCCCGCCTCTGATTCCCCGCCTCTGATTCCCTGCATCTGATTCCCAACCTCTGATTCCCCACCTCTGATTCCCCGTGTTTGATTCCCCGCCTCTGTTTCCCCGCCTCTGATTCCCCGCCTCTGATTCCCCAACTCTAATTCCCCACCTCTGATTCCCCATATCTGATTCCCTGCCTCTGTTTCCCCGCCTCTGATTCCCCGCCCCTGTTTCCCCATATCTGATTCCCTGCCTCTGATTCCCCAACTTTGATTCCCAGCCTCTGATTCCCCAGCTCTGATTCCCCGCCTCTGATTCCCCGTGTTTGATTCCCTGCCTCTGATTCCCCGCCTCTGATTCCCCATCTCTGATTCACCGCCTTTGATTCGCCACCTCTGATTCCCCATATCTGATTCCCCACCTCTGTTTCCTCACATCTGATTCCCCGCCTCTGATTCTCCATATCTCATTCCCCGCCTCTGACTCCCCAACTCTGATTCCCGGACTCTGATTCCCCACCTCTGATTCCTGGCCTCTTATTCCCAGCATCTGATTCCAGGCCTCTGATTCCCGTCCTCTGACTCCCCGCTTCTGATTCTGATTCCCTGCCTCTGATTCCCCATCTCTGATTCCCGGACTCTGATTCCCCACCTCTGATTCCCGGCCTCTTATTCCCGGCATCTGATTCCGGCCTCTGATTCCCGGCCTCTGATTCCCTGCTTCTGATTCCCCATCTCTGATTCCGCAAATCTAATTCCCTGCCTCTGATTCCCCACCTCTGATTCCCCATATCTGATTCCCCGCCTCTGTTTCCCCGCCTCTGATTCCCCGCCTCTGTTTCCCCATATCTAAGTCCCCGCCTCTGATTCCCCAACTTTGATTCCCCACCTCTGATTCCCCAGCTCTGATTCCCCGCCTCTGAATCCCAGCCTCTGATTCCCAACCTCTGATTCCCCACCTCTGATTCCCCATATCTGATTCCCCGCCTCTGTTTCCCCGCCTCTGATTCCCCGCCTCTATTTCCCCATATCTGATCCCCGCCTCTATTTGCCTGCATCTGATTCCCCGCCTCTGTTTCCCCATATCTGATTCCCCGCCTCTGAATCCCCAACTCTGATTCCCTGCCTCTAATTTCCCAGCTCTGATTCCCCGCCTCTGATTCCCCGCGTCTGATTACCGGCCTCTGTTTCCCCGCCTCTGATTCCCCATCTCTGATTCACAACCTCTGATTCCCCACCTCTGATACCCCATATCTGATTCCCCGCCTCTGTTTCCCCGCCTCTGATTCCCCACCTCTGATTCCCCATCTCTGATTCCGCAAATCTAATTCCCTGCCTCTGATTCCCCACCTCTGATTCCCCATATCTGATTCCCCGCCTCTGTTTCCCCGCCTCTGATTCCCCGCCTCTGTTTCCCCATATCTAAGTCCCCGCCTCTGATTCCCCAACTTTGATTACCCACCTCTGATTCCCCAGCTCTGATTCCCCGCCTCTGATTCCCAGCCTCTGATTCCCAACCTCTGATTCCCCACCTCTGATTCCCCATATCTGATTTCCCGCCTCTGTTTCCCCGCCTCTGATTCCCCGCCACTGTTTCCCCATATCTGATCCCCGCCTCTATTTGCCTGCATCTGATTCCCCGCCTCTGTTTCCCCATATCTGATTCCCCGCCTCTGAATCCCCAACTCTGATTCCCTGCCTCTAATTTCCCAGCTCTGATTCCCCGCCTCTGATTCCCCGCGTCTGATTACCGGCCTCTGATTCCCCGCCTCTGATTCCCCATCTCTGATTCACAACCTCTGATTCCCCACCTCTGATACCCCATATCTAATTCCCCGCCTCTGTTTCCCCGCCTCTGATTCCCCACCTCTGATTCACAATATCTGATTCCCGGCCTCTGATTCCCCACATCTGATTCCCCGCCTCTGATTCGCCAGCTATGATTCCCCGCCTCTGATTCCCCGTGTTTGATTCCCTGCCTCTGATTCCCGGCCTCTGATTCCCCATCTCTGATTCACCGCCTTTGATTCGCCACCTCTGATTCCCGATATCTGATTCCCCACCTCTGTTTCCCCGCCTCTGATTCCCCGCCTCTGATTCCCCATATCTCATTCCCCGCCTCTGAATCCCCATCTCTGATTCCCGGACTCTGATTCCCCACCTCTGATTCCCTGCTTCTGATTCTGATTCCCTGCCTTCGATTCCCCATCTCTGATTCCGCACATCTGATTCCCTGCCTCTGATTCCCCATCTCTGATTCCCCATATCTGATTCCCCACCTCTGTTTCCCCGCCTCTGATTCCCCGCCTCTGATTCCCCGCATCTGATTCCCCAGCTCTGATTCCCCGCCTCTGATTCCCCGCATCTGATTCCCTGCATCTGATTCCAAGCCTCTTATTCCCTGCCTCTGATTCCCAACCTCAGATTCCCCACCTCTGATTCCCCATATCTGATTCCCCAGCTCTGATTCCCAGCCTCTGTTTCCCCGCATCTGATTCCCTGCATCTGATTCCAAGCCTCTGATTCCCTGCCTCTGATTCGCAACCTCTCATTCCCCACCTCTGATTCCCCATATCTGATTCCCAGCCTCTGTTTCCCCGCCTCTGATTCCCTGCCTCTGTTTCCCCATATCTGATTCCCGGCCTCTGATTCCCCGCCTCTGATTCCCCGCCTCTGATTCCCTGCCTCTGATTACCCATCACCGATTCCGCAAATCTAATTCCCTGCCTCTGATTCCCCACCTCTGATTCCCCATATCTGATTCCCCGCCTCTGTTTCCCCGCATCTGATTCCCCGCCTCTGTTTCCCCATATCTGATCCCCGCCTCTATTTGCCTGCATCTGATTCCCCGCCTCTGTTTCCCCATATCTGATTCCCCGCCTCTGAATCCCCAACTCTGATTCCCTGCCTCTAATTTCCCAGCTCTGATTCCCCGCCTCTGATTCCCCGCGTCTGATTACCGGCCTCTGTTTCCCCGCCTCTGATTCCCCATCTCTGATTCACAACCTCTGATTCCCCACCTCTGATACCCCATATCTGATTCCCCGCCTCTGTTTCCCCGCCTCTGATTCCCCACCTCTGATTCCCCATCTCTGATTCCGCAAATCTAATTCCCTGCCTCTGATTCCCCACCTCTGATTCCCCATATCTGATTCCCCGCCTCTGTTTCCCCGCCTCTGATTCCCCGCCTCTGTTTCCCCATATCTAAGTCCCCGCCTCTGATTCCCCAACTTTGATTCCCCACCTCTGATTCCCCAGCTCTGATTCCCCGCCTCTGATTCCCAGCCTCTGATTCCCAACCTCTGATTCCCCACCTCTGATTCCCCATATCTGATTCCCCGCCTCTGTTTCCCCGCCTCTGATTCCCCGCCTCTGTTTCCCCATATCTGATCCCCGCCTCTATTTGCCTGCATCTAATTCCCCGCCTCTGTTTCCCCATATCTGATTCCCCGCCTCTGAATCCCCAACTCTGATACCCTGCCTCTAATTTCCCAGCTCTGATTCCCCGCCTCTGATTCCCCGCGTCTGATTACCGGCCTCTGATTCCCCGCCTCTGATTCCCCATCTCTGATTCACAACCTCTGATTCCCCACCTCTGATACCCCATATCTGATTCCCCGCCTCTGTTTCCCCGCCTCTGATTCCCCACCTCTGATTCCCAATATCTGATTCCCCGCCTCTGATTCCCCACCTCTGATTCCCCGCCTCTGATTCGCCAGCTATGATTCCCCGCCTCTGATTCCCCGTGTTTGATTCCCTGCCTCTGATTCCCGGCCTCTGATTCCCCATCTCTGATTCACCGCCTTTGATTCGCCACCTCTGATTCCCCATATCTGATTCCCCACCTCTGTTTCCCCGCCTCTGATTCCCCGCCTCTGATTCCCCATATCTCATTCCCCGCCTCTGAATCCCCATCTCTGATTCCCGGACTCTGATTCCCCACCTCTGATTCCCAGCTTCTGATTCTGATTCCCTGCCTTTAATTCCCCATCTCTGATTCCGCACATCTGATTCCCTGCCTCTGATTCCCCATCTCTGATTCCCCATATCTGATTCCCCGCCTCTGTTTCCCCGCCTCTGATTCCCCGCCTCTGTTTCCCAATATCTAAGTCCCCGCCTCTGATTCCCCAACTCTAATTCCCCACCTCTGATTCCCCAGCTCTGATTCCCCGCCTCTGATTCCCCGCATCTGATTCCCTGCATCTGATTCCAAGCCTCTTATTCCCTGCCTCTGATTCCCAACCTCTGATTCCCCACCTCTGATTCCCCATATCTGATTCCCAGCCTCTGTTTCCCCGCCTCTGATTCCCCGCCTCTGTTTCCCCATATCTGATTCCCGGCCTCTGGTTCCCCGCCTCTGATTCCCCGCCTCTGATTCCCTGCCTCTGATTCCCCATCTCCGATTCCGCACATCTGATTCCCTGCCTCTGATTCCCCGCCTCTGATTCCCCGCCTCTGATTCCCTGCCTCTGATTCCCAACCTCTGATTCCCCACCTCTGATTCCCCGTGTTTGATTCCCCGCCTCTGTTTCCCCGCCTCTGATTCCCCGCCTCTGATTCCCCAACTCTAATTCCCCGCCTCTGATTCCCCATATCTGATTCCCCGCCTCTGATTCCCCACCCCTGTTTCCCCATATCTGATTCCCTGCCTCTGATTCCCCAACTTTGATTCCCAGCATCTGATTCCCCAGCTCTGATTCCCCGCCTCTGATTCCCCGCATCTGATTCCCTGCATCTGATTCCAAGCCTCTGATTCCCTGCCTCTGATTCCCAACCTCTGATACCCCACCTCTGATTCCCCATATCTGATCCCCAGCCTCTGTTTCCCCGCCTCTGTTTCCCCATATCTGATTCCCGGCCTCTGATTCCCTGCCTCTGATTCCCCGCCTCTGATTCCCTGCCTCTGATTCCCCATCTCCGATTCCGCACATCTGATTCCCTGCCTCTGATTCCCCGCCTCTGATTCCCCGCCTCTGATTCCCTGCATCTGATTCCCAACCTCTGATTCCCCACCTCTGATTCCCCGTGTTTGATTCCCCGCCTCTGTTTCCCCGCCTGTGATTCCCCGCCTCTGATTCCCCAACTCTAATTCCCCACCTCTGATTCCCCATATCTGATTCCCTGCCTCTGTTTCCCCGCCTCTGATTCCCCGCCCCTGTTTCCCCATATCTGATTCCCTGCCTCTGATTCCCCAACTTTGATTCCCAGCCTCTGATTCCCCAGCTCTGATTCCCCGCCTCTGATTCCCCGTGTTTGATTCCCTGCCTCTGATTCCCCGCCTCTGATTCCCCATCTCTGATTCACCGCCTTTGATTCGCCACCTCTGATTCCCCATATCTGATTCCCCACCTCTGTTTCCTCGCATCTGATTCCCCGCCTCTGATTCTCCATATCTCATTCCCCGCCTCTGACTCCCCAACTCTGATTCCCGGACTCTGATTCCCCACCTCTGATTCCTGGCCTCTTATTCCCAGCATCTGATTCCAGGCCTCTGATTCCCGTCCTCTGACTCCCCGCTTCTGATTCTGATTCCCTGCCTCTGATTCCCCATCTCTGATTCCCGGACTCTGATTCCCCACCTCTGATTCCCGGCCTCTTATTCCCGGCATCTGATTCCGGCCTCTGATTCCCGGCCTCTGATTCCCTGCTTCTGATTCCCCATCTCTGATTCCGCAAATCTAATTCCCTGCCTCTGATTCCCCACCTCTGATTCCCCATATCTGATTCCCCGCCTCTGTTTCCCCGCCTCTGATTCCCCGCCTCTGTTTCCCCATATCTAAGTCCCCGCCTCTGATTCCCCAACTTTGATTCCCCACCTCTGATTCCCCAGCTCTGATTCCCCGCCTCTGAATCCCAGCCTCTGATTCCCAAGCTCTGATTCCCCACCTCTGATTCCCCATATCTGATTCCCCGCCTCTGTTTCCCCGCCTCTGATTCCCCGCCTCTATTTCCCCATATCTGATCCCCGCCTCTATTTGCCTGCATCTGATTCCCCGCCTCTGTTTCCCCATATCTGATTCCCCGCCTCTGAATCCCCAACTCTGATTCCCTGCCTCTAATTTCCCAGCTCTGATTCCCCGCCTCTGATTCCCCGCGTCTGATTACCGGCCTCTGTTTCCCCGCCTCTGATTCCCCATCTCTGATTCACAACCTCTGATTCCCCACCTCTGATACCCCATATCTGATTCCCCGCCTCTGTTTCCCCGCCTCTGATACCCCACCTCTGATTCCCCATCTCTGATTCCGCAAATCTAATTCCCTGCCTCTGATTCCCCACCTCTGATTCCCCATATCTGATTCCCCGCCTCTGTTTCCCCGCCTCTGATTCCCCGCCTCTGTTTCCCCATATCTAAGTCCCCGCCTCTGATTCCCCAACTTTGATTACCCACCTCTGATTCCCCAGCTCTGATTCCCCGCCTCTGATTCCCAGCCTCTGATTCCCAACCTCTGATTCCCCACCTCTGATTCCCCATATCTGATTTCCCGCCTCTGTTTCCCCGCCTCTGATTCCCCGCCACTGTTTCCCCATATCTGATCCCCGCCTCTATTTGCCTGCATCTGATTCCCCGCCTCTGTTTCCCCATATCTGATTCCCCGCCTCTGAATCCCCAACTCTGATTCCCTGCCTCTAATTTCCCAGCTCTGATTCCCCGCCTCTGATTCCCCGCGTCTGATTACCGGCCTCTGATTCCCCGCCTCTGATTCCCCATCTCTGATTCACAACCTCTGATTCCCCACCTCTGATACCCCATATCTAATTCCCCGCCTCTGTTTCCCCGCCTCTGATTCCCCACCTCTGATTCACAATATCTGATTCCCGGCCTCTGATTCCCCACATCTGATTCCCCGCCTCTGATTCGCCAGCTATGATTCCCCGCCTCTGATTCCCCGTGTTTGATTCCCTGCCTCTGATTCCCGGCCTCTGATTCCCCATCTCTGATTCACCGCCTTTGATTCGCCACCTCTGATTCCCGATATCTGATTCCCCACCTCTGTTTCCCCGCCTCTGATTCCCCGCCTCTGATTCCCCATATCTCATTCCCCGCCTCTGAATCCCCATCTCTGATTCCCGGACTCTGATTCCCCACCTCTGATTCCCTGCTTCTGATTCTGATTCCCTGCCTTTGATTCCCCATCTCTGATTCCGCACATCTGATTCCCTGCCTCTGATTCCCCATCTCTGATTCCCCATATCTGATTCCCCACCTCTGTTTCCCCGCCTCTGATTCCCCGCCTCTGATTCCCCGCATCTGATTCCCCAGCTCTGATTCCCCGCCTCTGATTCCCCGCATCTGATTCCCTGCATCTGATTCCAAGCCTCTTATTCCCTGCCTCTGATTCCCAACCTCTGATTCCCCACCTCTGATTCCCCATATCTGATTCCCCAGCTCTGATTCCCAGCCTCTGTTTCCCCGCATCTGATTCCCTGCATCTGATTCCAAGCCTCTGATTCCCTGCCTCTGATTCCCAACCTCTGATTCCCCACCTCTGATTCCCCATATCTGATTCCCAGCCTCTGTTTCCCCGCCTCTGATTCCCTGCCTCTGTTTCCCCATATCTGATTCCCGGCCTCTGATTCCCCGCCTCTGATTCCCCGCCTCTGATTCCCTGCCTCTGATTACCCATCTCCGATTCCGCACATCTGATTCCCTGCCTCTGATTCCCCGCCTCTGATTCCCCGCCTCCGATTCCCTGCCTCTGATTCCCAACCTCTGATTCCCCACCTCTGATTCCCCGTGTTTGATTCCCCGCCTCTGTTTCCCCGCCTCTGATTCCCCGCCTCTGATTCCCCAACTCTAATTCCCCGCCTCTGATTCCCCATCTCTGATTCACCGCCTTTGATTCTCCACCTCTGATTTCCCATATCTGATTCCTCGCCTCTGTTTCCCCGCCTCTGATTCCCCGCCTCTGATTCCCCAGCTCTGATTCCCCGCCTCTGATTTTCCGTGTTTGATTCCCTGCCTCTGATTCCCGGCCTCTGATTCCCCATCTCTGATTCACCCCCTTTGATTCGCCACCTCTGATTCCCCATATCTGATTCCCCGCCTCTGTTTCCCCGCCTCTGATTCCCCGCCTCTGATTCCCCAGCTCTGATTCCCCGCCTCTGATTCCCCGTGTTTGATTCCCTGCCTCTGATTCCCCGCCTCTGATTCCCCGTGTTTGATTCCCTGCCTCTGATTCCCCGCCTCTGATTCCCCATCTCTGATTCACCGCCTTTGATTCGCCACCTCTGATTCCCCATATCTGATTCCTCGCCTCTGTTTCCCCGCCTCTGATTCCCCGCCTCTGATTCCCCAGCTCTGATTCCCTGCCTCTGATTCCCCAACTTTGATTCCCAGCCTCTGATTCCCCAGCTCTGATTCCCCGCCTCTGATTCCCCGTGTTTGATTCCCTGCCTCTGATTCCCCGCCTCTGATTCCCCATCTCTGATTCACCGCCTTTGATTCGCCACCTCTGATTCCCCATATCTGATTCCCCACCTCTGTTTCCTCGCATCTGATTCCCCGCCTCTGATTCTCCATATCTCATTCCCCGCCTCTGACTCCCCATCTCTGATTCCCGGACTCTGATTCCCCACCTCTGATTCCTGGCCTCTTATTCCCAGCATCTGATTCCAGGCATCTGATTCCCGTCCTCTGACTCCCCGCTTCTGATTCTGATTCCCTGCCTCTGATTCCCCATCTCTGATTCCCGGACTCTGATTCCCCACCTCTGATTCCCGGCCTCTTATTCCCGGCATCTGATTCCGGCCTCTGATTCCCGGCCTCTGATTCCCTGCTTCTGATTCCCCATCTCTGATTCCGCAAATCTAATTCCCTGCCTCTGATTCCCCACCTCTGATTCCCCATATCTGATTCCCCGCCTCTGTTTCCCCGCCTCTGATTCCCCGCCTCTGTTTCCCCATATCTAAGTCCCCGCCTCTGATTCCCCAACTTTGATTCCCCACCTCTGATTCCCCAGCTCTGATTCCCCGCCTCTGAATCCCAGCCTCTGATTCCCAACCTCTGATTCCCCACCTCTGATTCCCCATATCTGATTCCCCGCCTCTGTTTCCCCGCCTCTGATTCCCCGCCTCTATTTCCCCATATCTGATCCCCGCCTCTATTTGCCTGCATCTGATTCCCCGCCTCTGTTTCCCCATATCTGATTCCCCGCCTCTGAATCCCCAACTCTGATTCCCTGCCTCTAATTTCCCAGCTCTGATTCCCCGCCTCTGATTCCCCGCGTCTGATTACCGGCCTCTGTTTCCCCGCCTCTGATTCCCCATCTCTGATCACAACCTCTGATTCCCCACCTCTGATACCCCATATCTGATTCCCCGCCTCTGTTTCCCCGCCTCTGATTCCCCACCTCTGATTCCCCATCTCTGATTCCGCAAATCTAATTCCCTGCCTCTGATTCCCCACCTCTGATTCCCCATATCTGATTCCCCGCCTCTGTTTCCCCGCCTCTGATTCCCCGCCTCTGTTTCCCCATATCTAAGTCCCCGCCTCTGATTCCCCAACTTTGATTACCCACCTCTGATTCCCCAGCTCTGATTCCCCGCCTCTGATTCCCAGCCTCTGATTCCCAACCTCTGATTCCCCACCTCTGATTCCCCATATCTGATTTCCCGCCTCTGTTTCCCCGCCTCTGATTCCCCGCCACTGTTTCCCCATATCTGATCCCCGCCTCTATTTGCCTGCATCTGATTCCCCGCCTCTGTTTCCCCATATCTGATTCCCCGCCTCTGAATCCCCAACTCTGATTCCCTGCCTCTAATTTCCCAGCTCTGATTCCCCGCCTCTGATTCCCCGCGTCTGATTACCGGCCTCTGATTCCCCGCCTCTGATTCCCCATCTCTGATTCACAACCTCTGATTCCCCACCTCTGATACCCCATATCTAATTCCCCGCCTCTGTTTCCCCGCCTCTGATTCCCCACCTCTGATTCACAATATCTGATTCCCGGCCTCTGATTCCCCACATCTGATTCCCCGCCTCTGATTCGCCAGCTATGATTCCCCGCCTCTGATTCCCCGTGTTTGATTCCCTGCCTCTGATTCCCGGCCTCTGATTCCCCATCTCTGATTCACCGCCTTTGATTCGCCACCTCTGATTCCCGATATCTGATTCCCCACCTCTGTTTCCCCGCCTCTGATTCCCCGCCTCTGATTCCCCATATCTCATTCCCCGCCTCTGAATCCCCATCTCTGATTCCCGGACTCTGATTCCCCACCTCTGATTCCCTGCTTCTGATTCTGATTCCCTGCCTTTGATTCCCCATCTCTGATTCCGCACATCTGATTCCCTGCCTCTGATTCCCCATCTCTGATTCCCCATATCTGATTCCCCACCTCTGTTTCCCCGCCTCTGATTCCCCGCCTCTGATTCCCCGCATCTGATTCCCCAGCTCTGATTCCCCGCCTCTGATTCCCCGCATCTGATTCCCTGCATCTGATTCCAAGCCTCTTATTCCCTGCCTCTGATTCCCAACCTCTGATTCCCCACCTCTGATTCCCCATATCTGATTCCCCAGCTCTGATTCCCAGCCTCTGTTTCCCCGCCTCTGATTCCCCGCCTCTGTTTCCCCATATCTGATTCCCGGCCTCTGGTTCCCCACCTCTGATTCCCCGCCTCTGATTCCCTGCCTCTGATTCCCCGCCTCTGATTCCCCGCCTCTGATTCCCTGCCTCTGATTCCCAACCTCTGATTCCCCACCTCTGATTCCCCGTGTTTGATTCCCCGCCTCTGTTTCCCCGCCTCTGATTCCCCACCTCTGATTCCCCAACTCTAATTCCCCGCCTCTGATTCCCCATATCTGATTCCCCGCCTCTGATTCCCCACCCCTGTTTCCCCATATCTGATTCCCTGCCTCTGATTCCCCAACTTTGATTCCCAGCATCTGATTCCCCAGCTCTGATTCCCCGCCTCTGATTCCCCGCATCTGATTCCCTGCATCTGATTCCAAGCCTCTGATTCCCTGCCTCTGATTCCCAACCTCTGATACCCCACCTCTGATTCCCCATATCTGATCCCCAGCCTCTGTTTCCCCGCCTCTGTTTCCCCATATCTGATTCCCGGCCTCTGATTCCCTGCCTCTGATTCCCCGCCTCTGATTCCCTGCCTCTGATTCCCCATCTCCGATTCCGCACATCTGATTCCCTGCCTCTGATTCCCCGCCTCTGATTCCCCGCCTCTGATTCCCTGCATCTGATTCCCAACCTCTGATTCCCCACCTCTGATTCCCCGTGTTTGATTCCCCGCCTCTGTTTCCCCGCCTCTGATTCCCCGCCTCTGATTCCCCAACTCTAATTCCCCACCTCTGATTCCCCATATCTGATTCCCTGCCTCTGTTTCCCCGCCTCTGATTCCCCGCCCCTGTTTCCCCATATCTGATTCCCTGCCTCTGATTCCCCAACTTTGATTCCCAGCCTCTGATTCCCCAGCTCTGATTCCCCGCCTCTGATTCCCCGTGTTTGATTCCCTGCCTCTGATTCCCCGCCTCTGATTCCCCATCTCTGATTCACCGCCTTTGATTCGCCACCTCTGATTCCCCATATCTGATTCCCCACCTCTGTTTCCCCGCATCTGATTCCCCGCCTCTGATTCTCCATATCTCATTCCCCGCCTCTGACTCCCCATCTCTGATTCCCGGACTCTGATTCCCCACCTCTGATTCCCGGCCTCTTATTCCCAGCATCTGATTCCAGGCCTCTGATTCCCGTCCTCTGACTCCCCGCTTCTGATTCTGATTCCCTGCCTCTGATTCCCCATCTCTGATTCCGCACATCTGATTACCTGCCTCTGATTCCCCACCTCTGATTCCCCATATCTGATTCCCCGCCTCTGTTTCCCCACCTCTGATTCTCCGCCTCTGTTTCCCCATATCTAATTCCCCACCTCTGATGCCCCAACTCTGATTCCCCGCCTCTGATTCCACAGCTCTGATTCCCCGCCTCTGATTCCCCACATCCGATTCCCCATATCTGATTCCCCGCCTCTGTTTCCCCGCCCCTGATTCCCCGCCTCTGTTTCCCCATATCTGATTCCCCGCCTCTGATTCCCAACTATGATTCCCCGCCTCTTATTCCCCAGCTCTGATTCCCCGCCTCTGTTTCCCCATATCTGATGCCCCGCCTCTATTTGCCCGCCTCTGATTCCCCGCCTCTGTTTCCCCATATCTGATTCCCCGCCTCTGATTCCCAACTATGATTCCCTGCCTCTAATTTCCCAGCTCTGATTCCCCGCCTCTGATTCCCCGTGTCTGATTTCCTGCCTCTGATTCCCCGCCTCTGATTACCCATGACTGATTCACCACCTCTGATTCCCCACCTCTGATTCCCCATCTCTGATTCCGCACATCCGATTCCCTGCCTCTGATTCCCCGCCTCTGATTCACTGCCTCTGCTTCCCCAGCTCTGATTCCCCGCCTGTGATTCCCCGCGTCTTATTCCCTGCTTCTGATTCTGATTCCCTGCCTCTGATTCCCCATCTCTGATTCCGCACATCTGATTCCCTGCCTCTGATTCCCCACCTCTGATTCCCCATATCTGATTCCCCGCCTCTGTTTCCCCACCTCTGATTCCCCGCCTCTGTTTCCCCATATCTAAGTCCCCGCCTCTGATTCCCCAACTCTGATTCCCCACCTCTGATTCCCCAGCTCTCATTCCCCGCCTCTGATCCCCGCATCTGATTCCCTGCATCTGATTCCCAGCCTCTGATTCCCTGCCTCTGATTCCCAACCTCTGATTCCCCACCTCTGATTCCCCATATCTGATTCCCCGCCTCTGTTTCCACGCCTCTGATTCCCCGCCTCTGTTTCCCCATATCTGATTCCCCGCCTCTGAATCCCCAACTCTGATTCCCTGCCTCTGATTCCCCAGCTCTGATTCCCCGCCTTTGATTCCCCCGTCTGATTCCCAGCCTCTGAAACCCCGTGTCTGATTTCTTGCCTCTGATTCCCCGCCTCTGATTCCCCATCTCTGATTCACAGCCTCTGATTCCCCACCTCTGATTCCCCATCTCTGATTCCGCACATCTGATTCCCTGCCTCTGATTCCCCATCTCTGATTCACCGCCTTTGATTCGCCACCTCTGATTCCCCATATCTGATTCCCCGCCTCTGTTTCCCCGCCTCTGATTCCCCGCCTCTGATTCCCCATATCTCATTCCCCGCCTCTGAATCCCCATCTCTGATTCCCGGACTCTTATTCCCCACCTCTGATTCCCGGCCTCTTATTCCCGGCATCTGATTCCGGCCTCTGATTCCCGGCCTCTGATTCCCTGCTTCTGATTCTGATTCCCTGCCTTTGATTCCCCATCTCTGATTCTGCACATCTGATTCCCTGCCTCTGATTCCCCATCTCTGATTCCCCATATCTGATTCCCCTTCTCTGTTTCCCCGCCTCTGATTCCCCGCCTCTGTTTCCCAATATCTAAGTCCCCGCCTCTGATTCCCCAACTCTGATTCCCCACCTCTGATTCCCCAGCTCTGATTCCCCGCCTCTGATTCCCCGCATCTGATTCCCTGCATCTGATTCCAAGCCTCTGATTCCCTGCCTCTGATTCCCAACCTCTGATTCCCCACCTCTGATTCCCCATATCTGATTCCCAGCCTCTGTTTCCCCGCCTCTGATTCCCTGCCTCTGTTTCCCCATATCTGATTCCCGGCCTCTGATTCCCCGCCTCTGATTCCCCGCCTCTGATTCCCTGCCTCTGATTACCCATCTCCGATTCCGCACATCTGATTCCCTGCCTCTGATTCCCCGCCTCTGATTCCCCGCCTCCGATTCCCTGCCTCTGATTCCCAACCTCTGATTCCCCACCTCTGATTCCCCGTGTTTGATTCCCCGCCTCTGTTTCCCCGCCTCTGATTCCCCGCCTCTGATTCCCCAACTCTAATTCCCCGCCTCTGATTCCCCATCTCTGATTCACCGCCTTTGATTCTCCACCTCTGATTTCCCATATCTGATTCCTCGCCTCTGTTTCCCCGCCTCTGATTCCCCGCCTCTGATTCCCCAGCTCTGATTCCCCGCCTCTGATTTTCCGTGTTTGATTCCCTGCCTCTGATTCCCGGCCTCTGATTCCCCATCTCTGATTCACCCCCTTTGATTCGCCACCTCTGATTCCCCATATCTGATTCCCCGCCTCTGTTTCCCCGCCTCTGATTCCCCGCCTCTGATTCCCCAGCTCTGATTCCCCGCCTCTGATTCCCCGTGTTTGATTCCCTGCCTCTGATTCCCCGCCTCTGATTCCCCATCTCTGATTCACCGCCTTTGATTCGCCACCTCTGATTCCCCATATCTGATTCCTCGCCTCTGTTTCCCCGCCTCTGATTCCCCGCCTCTGATTCCCCAGCTCTGATTCCCCGCCTCTGATTTTCCGTGTTTGATTCCCTGCCTCTGATTCCCGGCCTCTGATTCCCCATATCTGATTCCCCGCCTCTGAATCCCCAACTCTGATTCCCTGCCTCTGATTCCCCAGCTCTGATTCCCCGCCTTTGATTCCCCCGTCTGATTCCCAGCCTCTGAAACCCCGTGTCTGATTTCTTGCCTCTGATTCCCCGCCTCTGATTCCCCATCTCTGATTCACAGCCTCTGATTCCCCACCTCTGATTCCCAATCTCTGATTCCGCACATCTGATTCCCTGCCTCTGATTCCACGACTCTGATCCCCACCTCTGATTCCCCAGCTCTGATTCCCCGCCTCTGATTCCCCAACCCTGATTCCCCGCCTCTGATTCCCCAGCTCTGATTCCCCGCCTCTGATTCCCCGTGTTTGATTCCCTGCCTCTGATAACCCGCCTCTGATTCCCCATCTCTGATTCACCGCCTTTGATTCGCCACCTCTGATTCCCCATATCTGATTCCTTGCCTCTGTTTCCCCGCCTCTGATTCCCCGCCTCTGATTCCCCAGCTCTGATTCCCCGCCACTGATTTTCCGTGTTTGATTCCCTGCCTCTGATTCCCCAGCTCTGATTCCCCGCCTTTGATTCCCCCGTCTGATTCCCAGCCTCTGAAACCCCGTGTCTGATTGCTTGCCTCTGATTCCCCGCCTCTGATTCCCCATCTCTGATTCACAGCCTCTGAATCCCCACCTCTGATTCCCCATCTCTGATTCCGCACATCTGATTCCCTGCCTCTGATTCCCCGACTCTGATCCCCACCTCTGATTCCCCAGCTCTGATTCCCCGCCTCTGATTCCCCAACTCTGATTCCCCGCCTCTGATTCCCCAGCTCTGATTCCCCGCCTCTGATTCCCCGTGTTTGATTCCCTGCCTCTGATTCCCCGCCTCTGATTCCCCATCTCTGATTCACCGCCTTTGATTCGCCACCTCTGATTCCCCATATCTGATTCCTCGCCTCTGTTTCCCCGCCTCTGATTCCCCGCCTCTGATTCCCCAGCTCTGATTCCCCGCCTCTGATTTTTTGTGTTTGATTCCCTGCCTCTGATTCCCGGCCTCTGATTCCCCATCTCTGATTCACCGCCTTTGATTCGCCACCTCTGATTCCCCATATCTGATTCCCCGCCTCTGTTTCCCCGCCTCTGATTCCCCGCCTCTGATTCCCCAGCTCTGATTCCCCGCCTCTGATTCCCCAGCTCTGATTCCCCGCCTCTGATTCCCCGTGTTTGATTCCCTGCCTCTGATTCCCCGCCTCTGATTCCCCATCTCTGATTCACCGCCTTTGATTCTCCACCTCTGATTCCCCATATCTGATTCCTCGCCTCTGTTTCCCCGCCTCTGATTCCCCGCCTCTGATTCCCCAGCTCTGATTCCCCGCCTCTGATTTTCCGTGTTTGATTCCCTGCCTCTGATTCCCGGCCTCTGATTCCCCATCTCTGATTCACCCCCTTTGATTCGCCACCTCTGATTCCCCATATCTGATTCCCCGCCTCTGTTTCCCCGCCTCTGATTCCCCGCCTCTGATTCCCCAGCTCTGATTCCCCGCCTCTGATTCCCCGTGTTTGATTCCCTGCCTCTGATTCCCCGCCTCTGATTCCCCATCTCTGATTCACCGCCTTTGATTCGCCACCTCTGATTCCCCATATCTGATTCCTCGCCTCTGTTTCCCCGCCTCTGATTCCCCGCCTCTGATTCCCCAGCTCTGATTCCCCGCCTCTGATTTTCCGTGTTTGATTCCCTGCCTCTGATTCCCGGCCTCTGATTCCCCATATCTGATTCCCCGCCTCTGAATCCCCAACTCTGATTCCCTGCCTCTGATTCCCCAGCTCTGATTCCCCGCCTTTGATTCCCCCGTCTGATTCCAGCCTCTGAAACCCCGTGTCTGATTTCTTGCCTCTGATTCCCCGCCTCTGATTCCCCATCTCTGATTCACAGCCTCTGATTCCCCACCTCTGATTCCCAATCTCTGATTCCGCACATCTGATTCCCTGCCTCTGATTCCCCGACTCTGATCCCCACCTCTGATTCCCCAGCTCTGATTCCCCGCCTCTGATTCCCCAACCCTGATTCCCCGCCTCTGATTCCCCAGCTCTGATTCCCCGCCTCTGATTCCCCGTGTTTGATTCCCTGCCTCTGATTCCCCGCCTCTGATTCCCCATCTCTGATTCACCGCCTTTGATTCGCCACCTCTGATTCCCCATATCTGATTCCTCGCCTCTGTTTCCCCGCCTCTGATTCCCCGCCTCTGATTCCCCAGCTCTGATTCCCCGCCACTGATTTTCCGTGTTTGATTCCCTGCCTCTGATTCCCCAGCTCTGATTCCCCGCCTTTGATTCCCCCGTCTGATTCCCAGCCTCTGAAACCCCGTGTCTGATTGCTTGCCTCTGATTCCCCGCCTCTGATTCCCCATCTCTGATTCACAGCCTCTGATTCCCCAACTCTGATTCCCCATCTCTGATTCCGCACATCTGATTCCCTGCCTCTGATTCAACGACTCTGATCCCCACCTCTGATTCCCCAGCTCTGATTCCCCGCCTCTGATTCCCCAACTCTGATTCCCCGCCTCTGATTCCCCAGCTCTGATTCCCCGCCTCTGATTCCCCGTGTTTGATTCCCTGCCTCTGATTCCCCGCCTCTGATTCCCCATCTCTGATTCACCACCTTTGATTCGCCACCTCTGATTCCCCATATCTGATTCCTCGCCTCTGTTTCCCCGCCTCTGATTCCCCGCCTCTGATTCCCCAGCTCTGATTCCCCGCCTCTGATTTTCCGTGTTTGATTCCCTGCCTCTGATTCCCGGCCTCTGATTCCCCATCTCTGATTCACCGCCTTTGATTCGCCACCTCTGATTCCCCATATCTGATTCCCCGCCTCTGTTTCCCCGCCTCTGATTCCCCGCCTCTGATTCCCCATATCTCATTCCCCGCCTCTGAATCCCCATCTCTGATTCCCGGACTCTGATTCCCCACCTCTGATTCCCGGCCTCTTATTCCCGGCATCTGATTCCGGCCTCTGATTCTCGGCCTCTGATTCCCTGCTTCTGATTCTGATTCCCTGCCTCTGATTCCCCATCTCTGATTCCGCACATCTGATTCCCTGCCTCTGATTCCCCGCCTCTGATTCCCCGCCTCTGTTTCCCAATATCTAAGTCCCCGCCTCTGATTCCCCAACTCTGATTCCCCACCTCTGATTCCCCAGCTCTGATTCCCCGCCTCTGATTCCCCGCATCTGATTCCCTGCATCTGATTCCAAGCCTCCGATTCCCTGCCTCTGATTCCCAACCTCTGATTCCCCACCTCTGATTCCGCACATCTGATTCCCTGCCGCTGATTCCCCGACTCTGATCCCCACCTCTGATTCCCCAGCGCTGATTCCCCGCCTCTGATTCCCCGTGTTTGATTCCCTGCCTCTGATTCCCCGCCTCTGATTCCCCATCTCTGATTCATCGCCTTTGATTCCCGGCCTCTTATTCCCGGCATCTGATTCCGGCCTCTGATTCCCGACCTCTGATTCCCTGCTTCTGATTCCCCATCTCTGATTCCGCAAATCTAATTCCCTGCCTCTGATTCCCCACCTCTGATTCCCCATATCTGATTCCCCACCTCTGTTTCCCGGCCTCTGATTCCCCGCTTCTGATTCTGATTCCCTGCCTCTGATTCCCCATCTCGATTCCGCACATCTGATTCCCTGCCTCTGATTCCCCACCTCTGATTCCCCATATCTGATTTCCCGCCTCTGTTTCCCCGCCTCTGATTCCCCGCCTCTGTTTCCCCATATCTAATTCCCAACCTCTGATGCCCCAACTCTGATTCCCTGCCTCTGATTCCCCGCGTTCTATTCCCTGCCTCTGATTCCCCGCCTGTGATTCCCCATCTCTGATTCACCACCTCTGATTCCCCACCTCTGATTCCCCATATCTAATTCCCCGCCTCTGTTTGCCCGACTCTGATTCCCCGCCTCTGTTTCCCCATATCTGATTCCCCGCCTCTGAATCCCCAACTCTGATTCCCTGCCTCTGATTCCCCAGCTCTGATTCCCCGCCTTTGATTCCCCCGTCTGATTCCCAGCCTCTGAAACCCCGTGTCTGATTTCTTGCCTCTGATTCCCCGCCTCTGATTCCCCATCTCTGATTCACAGCCTCTGATTCCCCACCTCTGATTCCCCATCTCTGATTCCGCACATCTGATTCCCTGCCTCTGATTCCCCGACTCTGATCCCCACCTCTGATTCCCCAGCTCTGATTCCCCGCCTCTGATTCCCCAACTCTGATTCCCCGCCTCTGATTCCCCAGCTCTGATTCCCCGCCTCTGATTCCCCGTGTTTGATTCCCTGCCTCTGATTCCCCGCCTCTGATTCCCCATCTCTGATTCACCGCCTTTGATTCGCCACCTCTGATTCCCCATATCTGATTCCTCGCCTCTGTTTCCCCGCCTCTGATTCCCCGCCTCTGATTCACCATATCTCATTCCCCGCCTCTGATTCCCCATCTCTGATTCCCGGACTCTGATTCCCCACCTCTGATTCCCGGCCTCTTATTCCCGGCATCTGATTCCGGCCTCTGATTCCCGGCCTCTGATTCCCTGCTTCTGATTCCCCATCTCTGATTCCGCAAATCTAATTCCCTGCCTCTGATTCCCCACCTCTGATTCCCCATATCTGATTCCCCGCCTCTGTTTCCCCGCCTCTGATTCCCCGCCTCTGTTTCCCCATATCTAAGTCCCCGCCTCTGATTCCCCAACTTTGATTCCCCACCTCTGATTCCCCAGCTCTGATTCCCCGCCTCTGATTCCCAGCCTCTGATTCCCAACCTCTGATTCCCCACCTCTGATTCCCCATATCTGATTCCCCGCCTCTGTTTCCCCGCCTCTGATTCCCCGCCTCTGTTTCCCCATATCTGATCCCCGCCTCTATTTGCCCGCGTCTGATTCCCCGCCTCTGTTTCCCCATATCTGATTCCCCGCCTCTGAATCCCCAACTCTGATTCCCTGCCTCTAATTTCCCAGCTCTGATTCCCCGCCTCTGATTCCCCGCGTCTGATTACCGGCCTCTGATTCCCCGCCTCTGATTCCCCATCTCTGATTCACAACCTCTGATTCCCCACCTCTGATACCCCATATCTGATTCCCCGCCTCTGTTTCCCCGCCTCTGATTCCCCACCTCTGATTCCCAATATCTGATTCCCCGCCTCTGATTCCCCACCTCTGATTCCCCGCCTCTGATTCGCCAGCTATGATTCCCCGCCTCTGATTCCCCGTGTTTGATTCCCTGCCTCTGATTCCCGGCCTCTGATTCCCCATCTCTGATTCACCGCCTTATATTCGCCACCTCTGATTCCCCATATCTGATTCCCCGCCTCTGTTTCCCCGCCTCTGATTCCCCGCCTCTGATTCCCCATATCTCATTCCCCGCCTCTGAATCCCCATCTCTGATTCCCGGACTCTGATTCCCCACCTCTGATTCCCTGCTTCTGATTCTGATTCCCTGCCTTTGATTCCCCATCTCTGATTCCGCACATCTGATTCCCTGCCTCTGATTCCCCATCTCTGATTCCCCATATCTGATTCCCCGCCTCTGTTTCCCCGCCTCTGATTCCCCGCCTCTGTTTCCCAATATCTAAGTCCCCGCCTCTGATTCCCCAACTCTAATTCCCCACCTCTGATTCCCCAGCTCTGATTCCCCGCCTCTGATTCCCCGCATCTGATTCCCTGCATCTGATTCCAAGCCTCTTATTCCCTGCCTCTGATTCCCAACCTCTGATTCCCCACCTCTGATTCCCCATATCTGATTCCCAGCCTATGTTTCCCCGCCTCTGATTCCCCGCCTCTGTTTCCCCATATCTGATTCCCGGCCTCTGGTTCCCCGCCTCTGATTCCCCGCCTCTGATTCCCTGCCTCTGATTCCGCATCTCCGATTCCGCACATCTGATTCCCTGCCTCTGATTCCCCGCCTCTGATTCCCCGCCTCTGATTCCCTGCCTCTGATTCCCAACCTCTGATTCCCCACCTCTGATTCCCCGTGTTTGATTCCCCGCCTCTGTTTCCCCGCCTCTGAATCCCCGCCTCTGATTCCCCAACTCTAATTCCCCGCCTCTGATTCCCCATATCTGATTCCCCGCCTCTGATTCCCCACCCCTGTTTCCCCATATCTGATTCCCTGCCTCTGATTCCCCAACTTTGATTCCCAGCATCTGATTCCCCAGCTCTGATTCCCCGCCTCTGATTCCCCGCATCTGATTCCCTGCATCTGATTCCAAGACTCTGATTCCCTGCCTCTGATTCCCAACCTCTGATTCCCCACCTCTGATTCCCCATATCTGATCCCCAGCCTCTGTTTCCCCGCCTCTGTTTCCCCATATCTGATTCCCGGCCTCTGATTCCCCGCCTCTGATTCCCCGCCTCTGATTCCCTGCCTCTGATTCCCCATCTCCGATTCCGCACATCTGATTCCCTGCCTCTGATTCCCCGCCTCTGATTCCCCGCCTCTGATTCGCTGCATCTGATTCCCAACCTCTGATTCCCCACCTCTGATTCCCCGTGTTTGATTCCCCGCCTCTGTTTCCCCGCCTCTGATTCCCCGCCTCTGATTCCCCAACTCTAATTCCCCGCCTCTGATTCCCCATATCTGATTCCCTGCCTCTGTTTCCCCGCCTCTGATTCCCCGCCCCTGTTTCCCCATATCTGATTCCCTGCCTCTGATTCCCCAACTTTGATTCCCAGCCTCTGATTCCCCAGCTCTGATTCCCCGCCTCTGATTCCCCGTGTTTGATTCCCTGCCTCTGATTCCCCGCCTCTGATTCCCCATCTCTGATTCACCGCCTTTGATTCGCCACCTCTGATTCCCCATATCTGATTCCCCACCTCTGTTTCCCCGCCTCTGATTCCCCGCCTCTGATTCTCCATATCTCATTCCCCGCCTCTGAATCCCCATCTCTGATTCCCGGACTCTGATTCCCCACCTCTAATTCTCGGCCTCTTATTCCCAGCATCTGATTCCAGGCCTCTGATTCCCGGCCTCTGACTCCCCGCTTCTGATTCTGATTCCCTGCCTCTGATTCCCCATCTCTGATTCCGCACATCTGATTACCTGCCTCTGATTCCCCACCTCTGATTCCCCATATCTGATTCCCCGCCTCTGTTTCCACGCCTCTGATTCCCCGCCTCTGTTTCCCCATATCTAATTCCCCACCTCTGATGCCCCAACTCTGATTCCCCGCCTCTGATTCCCTAGCTCTGATTCACCGCCTTTGATTCGCCACCTCTGATTCCCCATATCTGATTCCCCACCTCTGTTTCCCCGCATCTGATTCCCCGCCTCTGATTCACCATATCTCATTCCCCGCCTCTGACTCCCCATCTCTGATTCCCGGACTCTGATTCCCCACCTCTGATTCCCGGCCTCTTATTCCCAGCATCTGATTCCAGGCCTCTGATTCCCGTCCTCTGACTCCCCGCTTCTGATTCTGATTCCCTGCCTCTGATTCCCCATCTCTGATTCCGCACATCTGATTACCTGCCTCTGATTCCCCACCTCTGATTCCCCATATCTGATTCCCCGCCTCTGTTTCCACGCCTCTGATTCCCCGCCTCTGTTTCCCCATATCTAATTCCCCACCTCTGATGCCCCAACTCTGATTCCCCGCCTCTGATTCCACAGCTCTGATTCCCCGCCTCTGATTCCCCACATCCGATTCCCCATATCTGATTCCCCGCCTCTGTTTCCCCGCCCCTGATTCCCCGCCTCTGTTTCCCCATATCTGATTCCCCGCCTCTGATTCCCAACTATGATTCCCCGCCTCTTATTCCCCAGCTCTGATTCCCCGCCTCTGTTTCCCCATATCTGATTCCCCGCCTCTATTTGCCCGCCTCTGATTCCCCGCCTCTGTTTCCCCATATCTGATTCCCCGCCTCTGATTCCCAACTATGATTCCCTGCCTCTAATTTCCCAGCTCTGATTCCCCGCCTCTGATTCCCCGTGTCTGATTTCCTGCCTCTGATTCCCCGCCTCTGATTACCCATGTATGATTCACCGCCTCTGATTCCCCACCTCTGATTCCCCATCTCTGATTCCGCACATCCGATTCCCTGACTCTGATTCCCCGCCTCTGATTCACTGCCTCTTCTTCCCCAGCTCTGATTCCCCGCCTCTGATTCCCCGCGTCTTATTCCCTGCTTCTGATTCTGATTCCCTGCCTCTGATTCCCCATCTCTGATTCCGCACATCTGATTCCCTGCCTCTGATTCCCCACCTCTGATTCCCCATATGTGATTCCCCGCCTCTGTTTCCCCACCTCTGATTCCCCGCCTCCTGTTTCCCCATATCTAAGTCCCCGCCTCTGATTCCCCAACTCTGATTCCCCACCTCTGATTCCCCAGCTCTCATTCCCCGCCTCTGATCCCCGCATCTGATTCCCTGCATCTGATTCCCAGCCTCTGATTCCCTGCCTCTGATTCCCAACCTCTGATTCCCCACCTCTGATTCCCCATATCTGATTCCCCGCCTCTGTTTCCACGCCTCTGATTCCCCGCCTCTGTTTCCCCATATCTGATTCCCCGCCTCTATTTGCCCACCTCTGATTCCCCACCTCTGTTTCCCTATATCTGATTCCCCGCCTCTGAATCCCCAACTCTGATTCCCTGCATCTAATTCCCCAGCTCTGATTCCCCGCCTCTGATTCCCCGTGTCTGATTTCCTGCCTCTCATTCCCCGCCTCTGATTACCCATGTCTGATTAACCGCCTCTGATTCCCCACCTCTGATTCCCCATCTCTGATTCCGCACATCCGATTCCCTGCCTCTGATTCCCCGCCTCTGATTCACCGCCTCTGATTCCCGGCCTCTGATTTCCCGCCTCTGATTCCCTGCCACTGATACCCCGCCCCTGATTCCCCACCTCTGATTCCCCATATCTGATTCCCCGCCTCTGTTTCCCCGCCTCTGATTCCCCGCCTCTGATTCCCCATATCTCATTCCCCGCCTCTGAATCCCCATCTCTGATTCCCGGACTCTGATTCCCCACCTCTGATTCCCGTCCTCTTATTCCCGGCATCTGATTCCGGCCTCTGATTCCCTGCTTCTGATTCTGATTCCCTGCCTTTGATTCCCCATCTCTGATTCCGCACATCTGATTCCCTGCCTCTGATTCCCCACCTCTGATTCCCCAGCTCTGATTCCCCGCATCTGATTCCCCGTGTTTGATTCCCTGCCTCTGATTCCCGGCCTCTGATTCCCCATCTCTGATTCACCGCCTTTGATTCGCAACCTCTGATTCCCCATATCTAATTCCCCGCCTCTGTTTCCCCGCCTCTGATTCCCCGCCTCTGATTCCCCATATCTCATTCCCCGCCTCTAAATCCCCATCTCTGATTCCCGGACTCTGATTCCCCACCTCTGATTCCCGGCCTCTTATTCCCGGCATCTGATTCCGGCCTCTGATTCCCGGCCTCTGATTCCCTGCTTCTGATTCTGATTCCCTGCCTCTGATTCCCCATCTCTGATTCCGCACATCTGATTCCCTGCCTCTCATTCCCCACCTCTGATTCCCCATATCTGATTCCCCGCCTCTGTTTCCCCACCTTTGATTCCCCGCCTCTCTTTCCCAATATCTAAGTCCCCGCCTCTGATTCCCCAACTCTGATTCCCCACCTCTGATTCCCCGGCTCTGATTCCCCGCCTCTGATTCCCAGCATCTGATTCCCTGCAACTGATTCCAAGCCTCTTATTCCCTGCCTCTGATTCCCAACCTCTGATTCCCAACCTCTGATTCCACACCTCTGATTCCCCATATCTGATTCCCCGCCTCTGTTTCCCCGCCTCTGATTCCCCGCCTCTGATTCCCCATATCTCATTCCCCGCCTCTGATTCCGCATCTCTGATTCCCAACCTCTGATTCCCCACCTCTGATTCCCCATATCTGATTCCCCGCCTCTGTTTCCCCGCCTCTGTTTCCCCATATCTGATCCCCGCCTCTATTTGCACGCCTCTGATTCCCCGCCTCTGTTTCCCCATATCTGATTCCCCGCCTCTGAATCCCCAACTCTGATTCCCTGCCTCTAATTTCCCATGTCTGATTCCCCGCCTCTGATTCCCCGCGTCTGATTTCCGGCCTCTGATTCCCCGCCTCTGATTCCCCATCTCTGATTCACAACCTCTGATTCCCCACCTCTGATTCCCCATATCTGATTCCCCGCCTCTGTTTCCCCGCCTCTGATTCCCCACCTCTGATTCCCAATATCTGATTCCCCGCCTCTGATTCCCCACCTCTGATTCCCCGCCTCTGATTCGCCAGCTATGATTCCCCGCCTCTGATTCCCCGCGTCTTATTCCCTGCCTCTGATTCCCCGCCTCTGATTCCACATCTCTGATTCACCACCTCTGATTCCCCGCGTCTGATTCCCCGCCTCTGATTCCCCATCTCTGATTCCCCATCTCTGATTCCCCAATTCTGATTCCCCGCCTCTGATTCCCCAGCTCTGATTCCTCGCCTCTGATTCCCTTCCACTGATTCCCAACCTCTGATTCCCCACCTCTGATTTCCCATATTGATTCCCTGCGTCTGATTCCCCGCCTCTGATTCCCCAACTCTGATTCACCGCCTCTGATTCCCCAGCTCTAATTCCCCGCCTCTGATTCCCCGTGTTTGATTCCCTGCCTCTGATTCCCGGCCTCTGATTCCCTATCTCTGATTCACCGCCGTTGATTTGCCTCCTCTGATTCCCCAAATCTGATTCCCCGCCTCTGAATCCCCATCTCTGATTCCCGGACTCTGATTCCCCACCTCTGATTCCCTGCCTCTTATTCCCGGCATCTGATTCCGGCCTCTGATTCCCGGCCTCTGATTCCCTGCTTTTGATTCTGATTCCCTGCCTCTGATTCCCCATCTCTGATTCCGCACATCTGATTCCCTGCCTCTGATTACCCCCCTCTGTTTCCCCGCCTCTGATTCCCCGCCTCTGTTTCCCAATATCTAAGTCCCCGCCTCTGATTCCCCAACTCTGATTCCCCACCTCTGATTCCCCAGCTCTGATTCCCCGCCTCTGATTCCCCGCATCTGATTCCCTGCATCTGATTCCAAGCCTCTGATTCCCTGCCTCTGATTCCCAACCTCTGATTCCCCACCTCTGATTCCCCATATCTGATTCCCCGCCTCTGTTTCCCCGCCTCTGATTCCCCACCTCTGTTTCCCAATATCTGATTCCCGGCCTCTGATTCCCCGCCTCTGATTCCCCGCCTCTGATTCCCTGCCTCTGATTCCCCATCTCCGATTCCGCACATCTGATTCCCTGCCTCTGATTCCCCTCCTCTGATTCCCCGCCTCTGATTCCCTGCCTCTGATTCCCAACCTCTGATTCCCCACCTCTGATTCCCCATATCTGATTCCCCGCCTCTGTTTCCCCGCCTCTGATTCCCCTCCTCTGATTCCCCAACTCTAATTTCCCGCCTCTGATTCCCCAGCTCTGATTCCCCGTGTTTGATTCCCTGCCTCTGATTCCCTGCCCTGATTCCCCATCTCTGTTTCACCGCCTTTGATTCGCCACCTCTGATTCCACATATCTGATTCCCCGCCTCTGTTTCCCCGCCTCTGATTCCCTGCCTCTGATTCCCAACCTCTGATTCCACACCTCTGATTCCCCATATCTGATTCCCCGCCTCTGATTCCCCGCCTCTGATTCCCTGCATCTGATTCCAAGCCTCTGATTCCCTGCCTCTGATTCCCAACCTCTGATTCCCCACCTCTGATTCCCCATATCTGATTCCCCGCCTCTGTTTCCCCACCTCTGATTCCCACCTCTGTTTCCCCATATCTGATTCCCGGCCTCTGATTTCCCGCCTCTGATTCCCCGCCTCTGATTCCCTGCCTCTGATTCCCCATCTCCGATTCCGCACATCTGATTCCCTGCCTCTGATTCCCCGCCTCTGATTCTCCACCTCTGATTCCCTGCCTCTGATTCCCAACCTCTGATTCCCCACCTCTGATTCCCCATATCTGATTCCCCGCCTCTGTTTCCCCGCCTCTGATCCCCCTCCTCTGATTCCCCAACTCTAATTCCCCGCCTCTGATTCCCCAGCTCTGATTCCCCGTGTTTGATTCCCTGCCTCTGATTCCCTGCCCTGATTCCCCATCTCTGTTTCACCGCCTTTGATTCGCCACCTCTGATTCCCCATATCTGATTCCCCGCCTCTGTTTCCCCGCCTCTGATTCCCTGCCTCTGATTCCCAATCTCTGATTCCACACCTCTGATTCCCAATATCTGATTCCCCGCCTCTGATTCCCCACCTCTGATTCCCCGCCTCTGATTCGCCAGCTATGATTCCCCGCCTCTTATTCCCCGCGTCTGATTCCCTGCCTCTGATTCCCCGCCTCTGATTCCACATCTCTGATTCACCACCTCTGATTCCCCGCGTCTGACTCCCTGCCTCTGATTCCCGGACTCTGATTCCCCACCTCTGATTCCCGGCCTTTTATTCCCGGCATCTGATTCCGGCCTCTGATTCCCGGCCTCTGATTCCCTGCCTATGATTCTGATTCCCTGCCTCTGATTCCCCATCTCTGATTCCGCACATCTAATTCCCTGCCTCTGATTCCCCACCTCTGATTCCCCATATCTGATTCCCCGCCTCTGTTTCCCCGCCTCTTATTCACCGCCTCTGTTTCCCCATATCTAAGTCCCCGCCTCTGATTCCCCAACTTTGATTCCCCACCTCTGATTCCCCAGCTCTGATTCCCCGCCTCTGATTCCCCGCATATGATTCCATGCATCTGATTCCCAGCCTCTGATTCCCAGCCTCTGATTCCCAACCTCTGATTCCCCACCTCTGATTCCCTATATCTGATTCCCCGCCTCTGTTTCCCCGCCTATGATTCCCCGCCTCTGTTTCCCCATATCTGATTCCCCGCCTCTGAATTCCCAACTCTGATTCCCTGCCTCTAATTTCCCATGTCTGATTCCCCGCCTCTGATACCCCGCGTCTGATTACCGGCCTCTGATTCCCCGCCTCTGATTCCCCATCTCTGATTCACAACCTCTGATTCCCCACCTCTGATTCCCCATATCTGATTCCCCGCCTCTGTTTCCCCGCCTCTGATTCCCCACCTCTGATTCCCAATATCTGATTCCCCGCCTCTGATTCCCCACCTCTGATTCCCCGCCTCTGATTCGCCAGCTATGATTCCCCGCCTCTGATTCCCCGCGTCTGATTCCCTGCCTCTGATTCCCCGCCTCTAATTCCACATCTCTGATTCACCACCTCTGATTCCACGCGTCTGATTCCCCGCATCTGATTCCCCATCTCTGATTCCCCATCTCTGATTCCCCAATTCTGATTCCCCGCCTCTGATTCCCCAGCTCTGATTCCTCGCCTCTGATTCCCTTCCTCTGATTCCCAACCTCTGATTCCCCACCTCTGATTTCCCATATTGATTCCCTGCATCTGATTCCCCGCCTCTGATTCCCCAACTCTGATTCCCCGCCTCTGATTCCCCAGCTCTGATTCCCCGCCTCTGATTCCCCGTGTTTGATTCCCTGCCTCTGATTCCCGGCCTCTGATTCCCCATCTCTGATTCACCGCCTTTGCTTCACAACCTCTGATTCCCCACCTCTGATTCCCCATATCTGATTCCCCGCCTCTGTTTCCCCGCCTCTGATTCCCCGCCTCTGTTTCCCCATATCTGATCCCCGCCTCTATTTGCCCGCCTCTGATTCCCCGCCTCTGTTTCCCCATATCTGATTCCCCGCCTCTGAATGCCCAACTCTGATTCCCTGCCTCTAATTTCCCAGCTCTGATTCCCCGCCTCTGATTCCCCGCGTCTGATTACCGGCCTCTGATTCCCCGCCTCTGATACCCCATCTCTGATTCACAACCTCTGATTCCCCACCTCTGATACCCCATATCTGATTCCCCGCCTTTGTTTCACCGCCACTGATTCCCCACCTCTGATTCCCAATATCTGATTCCCCGCCTCTGATTCCCCAACTCTGATTCCCCGCCTCTGATTCGCCAGCTATGATTCCCCGCCTCTTATTCCCCGCGTCTGATTCCCTGCCTCTGATTCCCCGCCTCAGATTCCACATCTCTGATTCACCACCTCTGATTCCCCGCGTCTGATTCCCTGCCTCTGATTCCCGGACTCTGATTCCCCACCTCTGATTCCCGGCCTCTTATTCCCGGCATCTGATTCCGGCCTCTGATTCCCGGCCTCTGATTCCCTGCTTCTGATTCTGATTCCCTGCCTCTGATTCCCCATCTCTGATTCCGCACATCTAATTCCCTGCCTCTGATTCCACACCTCTGATTCCCCATATCTGATTCCCCGCCTCTGTTTCCCCGCCTCTGATTCACCGCCTCTGTTTCCCCATATCTAAGTCCCCGCCTCTGATTCCCCAACTTTGATTCCCCACCTCTGATTCCCCAACTCTGATTCCCCGCCTCTGATTCCCCGCATATGATTCCATGCATCTGATTCCCAGCCTCTGATTCCCAGCCTCTGATTCCCAACCTCTGATTCCCCACCTCTGATTCCCTATATCTGATTCCCCGCCTCTGTTTCCCCGCCTCTGATTCCCCGCCTCTGTTTCCCCATATCTGATTCTCCGCCTCTGAATCCCCAACTCTGATTCCCTGCCTCTAATTTCCCATGTCTGATTCCCCGCCTCTGATTCCCCGCGTCTGATTACCGGCCTCTGATTCCCCGCCTCTGATTCCCCATCTCTGATTCACAACCTCTGATTCCCCACCTCTGATTCCCCATATCTGATTCCCCGCCTCTGTTTCCCCGCCTCTGATTCCCCACCTCTGATTCCCAATATCTGATTCCCCGCCTCTGATTCCCCACCTCTGATTCCCCGCCTCTGATTCGCCAGCTATGATTCCCCGCCTCTGATTCCCCGCGTCTGATTCCCTGCCTCTGATTCCCCGCCTCTGATTCCACATCTCTGATTCACCACCTCTGATTCCCCGCGTCTGATTCCCCGCCTCTGATTCCCCATCTCTGATGCCCCAGCTCTGATTCCCCAATTCTGATTCCCCGCCTCTGATTCCCCAGCTCTGATTCCTCGCCTCTGATTCCCTTCCTCTGATTCCCAATATCTGATTCCCCGCCTCTGATTCCCCGCCTCTGTTTCCCCGCCTCTGATTCCCCACCTCTGATTCCCAATATCTGATTCCCCGCCTCTGATTCCCCACCTCTGATTCCCCGCCTCTGATTCGCCTGCTATGATTCCCTGCCTCTGATTCCCCGCGTCTGATTCCCTGCCTCTGATTCCCCGCCTCTGATTCCACATCTCTGATTCACCACCTCTGATTCCCCGCGTCTGATTCCCCGCCTCTGATTCCCCATCTCTGATGCCCCAGCTCTGATTCCCCAATTCTGATTCCCCGCCTCTGATTCCCCAGCTCTGATTCCTCGCCTCTGATTCCCTTCCTCTGATTCCCAACCTCTGATTCCCCACCTCTGATTTCCCATATTGATTCCCTGCATCTGATTCCCCGCCTCTGATTCCCCAACTCTGATTCCCCGCCTCTGATTCCCCAGCTCTGATTCCCCGCCTCTGATTCCCCGTGTTTGATTCCCTGCCTCTGATTCCCGGCCTCTGATTCCCCATCTCTGATTCACCGCCTTTGATTCGCCACCTCTGATTCCCCAAATCTGATTCACAACCTCTGATTCCCCACCTCTGATACCCCATATCTGATTCCCCGCCTCTGTTTCACCGCCTCTGATTCCCCACCTCTGATTCCCAATATCTGATTCCCCGCCTCTGATTCCCCACCTCTGATTCCCCGCCTCTGATTCGCCAGCTATGATTCCCCGCCTCTTATTCCCGGCGTATGATTCCCTGCCTCTGATTCCCCGCCTCTGATTCCACATCTCTGATTCACCACCTCTGATTCCCCGCGTCTGATTCCCTACCTCTGATTCCCGGACTCTGATTCCCCACCTCTGATTCCCGGCCTCTTATTCCCGGCATCTGATTCCGGCCTCTGATTCCCGGCCTCTGATTCCCTGCTTCTGATTCTGATTCCATGCCTCTGATTCCCCATCTCTGATTCCGCACATCTAATTCCCTGCCTCTGATTCCCCACCTCTGATTCCCCATATCTGATTCCCCGCCTCTGTTTCCCCGCCTCTGATTCACCGACTCTGTTTCCCCATATCTAAGTCCCCGCCTCTGATTCCCCAACTTTGATTCCCCACCTCTGATTCCCCAGCTCTGATTCCCCGCCTCTGATTCCCCGCATATGATTCCATGCATCTGATTCCCAGCCTCTGATTCCAAGCCTCTGATTCCCAACCTCTGATTCAACACCTCTGATTCCCTATATCTGATTCCCTGCCTCTGTTTCCCCGCCTCTGATTCCCCGCGTCTGATTACCGGCCTCTGATTCCCCGCCTCTGATTCCCCATCTCTGATTCACAACCTCTGATTCCCCACCTCTGATACCCCATATCTGATTCCCCGCCTCTGTTTCACCGCCTCTGATTCCCCACCTCTGATTCCCAATATCTGATTCCCCGCCTCTGATTCCCCACCTCTGATTCCCCGCCTCTGATTCGCCAGCTATGATTCCCCGCCTCTTATTCCCCGCGTCTGATTCCCTGCCTCTGATTCTCCGCCTCTGATTCCACATCTCTGATTCACCACCTCTGATTCCCCGCGTCTGATTCCCTGCCTCTGATTCCCGGACTCTGATTCCCCACCTCTGATTCCCGGCCTCTTATTCCCGGCATCTGATTCCGGCCTCTGATTCCCGGCCTCTGATTCCCTGCTTATGATTCTGATTCCCTGCCTCTGATTCCCCATCTCTGATTCCGCACATCTAATTCCCTGCCTCTGATTCCCCACCTCTGATTCCCCATATCTGATTCCCCGCCTCTGTTTCCCCGCCTCTTATTCACCGCCTCTGTTTCCCCATATCTAAGTCCCCGCCTCTGATTCCCCAACTTTGATTCCCCACCTCTGATTCCCCAGCTCTGATTCCCCGCCTCTGATTCCCCGCCTCTGATTCACCGCCTCTGATTCCCCATATCTCATTCCCCGCCTCTAAATCCCCATCTCTGATTCCCGGACTCTGATTCCCCACCTCTGATTCCCGGCCTCTTATTCCCGGCATCTGATTCCGGCCTCTGATTCCCGGCCTCTGATTCCCTGCTTCTGATTCTGATTCCCTGCCTCTGATTCCCCATCTCTGATTCCGCACATCTGATTCCCTGCCTCTCATTCCCCACCTCTGATTCCCCATATCTGATTCCCCGCCTCTGTTTCCACACCTTTGATTCCCCGCCTCTCTTTCCCAATATCTAAGTCCCCGCCTCTGATTCCCCAACTCTGATTCCCCACCTCTGATTCCCCGGCTCTGATTCCCCGCCTCTGATTCCCAGCATCTGATTCCCTGCAACTGATTCCAAGCCTCTTATTCCCTGCCTCTGATTCCCAACCTCTGATTCCCAACCTCTGATTCCACACCTCTGATTCCCCATATCTGATTCCCCGCCTCTGTTTCCCCGCCTCTGATTCCCCGCCTCTGATTCCCCATATCTCATTCCCCGCCTCTGATTCCGCATCTCTGATTCCCAACCTTTGATTCCCCACCTCTGATTCCCCATATCTGATTCCCCGCCTCTGTTTCCCCGCCTCTGTTTCCCCATATCTGATCCCCGCCTCTATTTGCACGCCTCTGATTCCCCGCCTCTGTTTCCCCATATCTGATTCCCCGCCTCTGAATCCCCAACTCTGATTCCCTGCCTCTAATTTCCCATGTCTGATTCCCCGCCTCTGATTCCCCGCGTCTGATTTCCGGCCTCTGATTCCCCGCCTCTGATTCCCCATCTCTGATTCACAACCTCTGATTCCCCACCTCTGATTCCCCATATCTGATTCCCCGCCTCTGTTTCCCCGCCTCTGATTCCCCACCTCTGATTCCCAATATCTGATTTCCCGCCTCTGATTCCCCACCTCTGATTCCCCGCGTCTGATTCCCCGCCTCTGATTCCCCATCTCTGATTCCCCATCTCTGATTCCCCAATTCTGATTCCCCGCCTCTTATTCCCCAGCTCTGATTCCTCGCCTCTGATTCCCTTCCACTGATTCCCAACCTCTGATTCCCCACCTCTGATTTCCCATATTGATTCCCTGCGTCTGATTCCCCGCCTCTGATTCCCCAACTCTGATTCACCGCCTCTGATTCCCCAGCTCTAATTCCCCGCCTCTGATTCCCCGTGTTTGATTCCCTGCCTCTGATTCCCGGCCTCTGATTCCCCATCTCTGATTCACCGCCTTTGATTTGCCACCTCTGATTCCCCAAATCTGATTCCCCGCCTCTGAATCCCCATCTCTGATTCCCGGACTCTGATTCCCCACCTCTGATTCCCTGCCTCTTATTCCCGGCATCTGATTCCGGCCTCTGATTCCCGGCCTCTGATTCCCTGCTTTTGATTCTGATTCCCTGCCTCTGATTCCCCATCTCTGATTCCGCACATATGATTCCCTGCCTCTGATTACCCCCCTCTGTTTCCCCGCCTCTGATTCCCCGCCTCTGTTTCCCAATATCTAAGTCCCCGCCTCTGATTCCCCAACTCTGATTCCCCACCTCTGATTCCCCAGCTCTGATTCCCCGCCTCTGATTCCCCGCATCTGATTCCCTGCATCTGATTCCAAGCATCTGATTCCCTGCCTCTGATTCCCAACCTCTGATTCCCCACCTCTGATTCCCCATATCTGATTCCCCGCCTCTGTTTCCCCGCCTCTGATTCCCCACCTCTGTTTCCCAATATCTGATTCCCGGCCTCTGATTCCCCGCCTCTGATTCCCCGCCTCTGATTCCCTGCCTCTGATTCCCCATCTCCGATTCCGCACATCTGATTCCCTGCCTCTGATTCCCCTCCTCTGATTCCCCGCCTCTGATTCCCTGCCTCTGATTCCCAACCTCTGATTCCCCACCTCTGATTCCCCATATCTGATTCCCCGCCTCTGTTTCCCCGCCTCTGATTCCCCTCCTCTGATTCCCCAACTCTAATTTCCCGCCTCTGATTCCCCAGCTCTGATTCCCCGTGTTTGATTCCCTGCCTCTGATTCCCTGCCCTGATTCCCCATCTCTGTTTCACCGCCTTTGATTCGCCACCTCTGATTCCACATATCTGATTCCCCGCCTCTGTTTCCCCGCCTCTGATTCCCTGCCTCTGATTCCCAACCTCTGATTCCACACCTCTGATTCCCCATATCTGATTCCCCGCCTCTGATTCCCCGCCTCTGATTCCCTGCATCTGATTCCAAGCCTCTGATTCCCTGCCTCTGATTCCCAACCTCTGATTCCCCACCTCTGATTCCCCATATCTGATTCCACGCCTCTGTTTCCCCACCTCTGATTCCCCACCTCTGTTTCCCCATATCTGATTCCCGGCCTCTGATTTCCCGCCTCTGATTCCCCGCCTCTGATTCCCTGCCTCTGATTCCCCATCTCCGATTCCGCACATCTGATTCCCTGCCTCTGATTCCCCGCCTCTGATTCCCCACCTCTGATTCCTTGCCTCTGATTCCCAACCTCTGATTCCCCACCTCTGATTCCCCATATCTGATTCCCCGCCTCTGTTTCCCCGCCTCTGATTCCCCTCCTCTGATTCCCCAACTCTAATTCCCCGCCTCTGATTCCCCAGCTCTGATTCCCCGTGGTTGATTCCCTGCCTCTGATTCCCTGCCCTGATTCCCCATCTCTGTTTCACCGCCTTTGATTCGCCACCTCTGATTCCCCATATCTGATTCCCCGCCTCTGTTTCCCCGCCTCTGATTCCCTGCCTCTGATTCCCAATCTCTGATTCCACACCTCTGATTCCCAATATCTGATTCCCCGCCTCTGATTCCCCACCTCTGATTCCCCGCCTCTGATTCGCCAGCTATGATTCCCCGCCTCTTATTCCCCGCGTCTGATTCCCTGCCTCTGATTCCCCGCCTCTGATTCCACATCTCTGATTCACCACCTCTGATTCCCCGCGTCTGACTCCCTGCCTCTGATTCTCCGCCTCTGATTCCACATCTCTGATTCACCACCTCTGATTCCCCGCGTCTGATTCCCTGCCTCTGATTCCCGGACTCTGATTCCCCACCTCTGATTCCCGGCCTCTTATTCCCGGCATCTGATTCCGGCCTCTGATTCCCGGCCTCTGATTCCCTGCTTATGATTCTGATTCCCTGCCTCTGATTCCCCATCTCTGATTCCGCACATCTAATTCCCTGCCTCTGATTCCCCACCTCTGATTCCCCATATCTGATTCCCCGCCTCTGTTTCCCCGCCTCTTATTCACCGCCTCTGTTTCCCCATATCTAAGTCCCCGCCTCTGATTCCCCAACTTTGATTCCCCACCTCTGATTCCCCAGCTCTGATTCCCCGCCTCTGATTCCCCGCATATGATTCCATGCATCTGATTCCCAGCCTCTGATTCCCAGCCTCTGATTCCCAACCTCTGATTCCCCACCTCTGATTCCCTATATCTGATTCCCCGCCTCTGTTTCCCCGCCTATGATTCCCCGCCTCTGTTTCCCCATATCTGATTCCCCGCCTCTGAATTCCCAACTCTGATTCCCTGCCTCTAATTTCCCATGTCTGATTCCCCGCCTCTGATACCCCGCGTCTGATTACCGGCCTCTGATTCCCCGCCTCTGATTCCCCATCTCTGATTCACAACCTCTGATTCCCCACCTCTGATTCCCCATATCTGATTCCCCGCCTCTGTTTCCCCGCCTCTGATTCCCCACCTCTGATTCCCAATATCTGATTCCCCGCCTCTGATTCCCCACCTCTGATTCCCCGCCTCTGATTCGCCAGCTATGATTCCCCGCCTCTGATTCCCCGCGTCTGATTCCCTGCCTCTGATTCCCCGCCTCTAATTCCACATCTCTGATTCACCACCTCTGATTCCACGCGTCTGATTCCCCGCATCTGATTCCCCATCTCTGATTCCCCATCTCTGATTCCCCAATTCTGATTCCCCGCCTCTGATTCCCCAGCTCTGATTCCTCGCCTCTGATTCCCTTCCTCTGATTCCCAACCTCTGATTCCCCACCTCTGATTTCCCATATTGATTCCCTGCATCTGATTCCCCGCCTCTGATTTCCCAACTCTGATTCCCCGCCTCTGATTCCCCAGCTCTGATTCCCCGCCTCTGATTCCCCGTGTTTGATTCCCTGCCTCTGATTCCCGGCCTCTGATTCCCCATCTCTGATTCACCGCCTTTGATTCACAACCTCTGATTCCCCACCTCTGATTCCCCATATCTGATTCCCCGCCTCTGTTTCCCCGCCTCTGATTCCCCGCCTCTGTTTCCCCATATCTGATCCCCGCCTCTATTTGCCCGCCTCTGATTCCCCGCCTCTGTTTCCCCATATCTGATTCCCCGCCTCTGAATGCCCAACTCTGATTCCCTGCCTCTAATTTCCCAGCTCTGATTCCCCGCCTCTGATTCCCCGCGTCTGATTACCGGCCTCTGATTCCCCGCCTCTGATACCCCATCTCTGATTCACAACCTCTGATTCCCCACCTCTGATACCCCATATCTGATTCCCCGCCTTTGTTTCACCGCCACTGATTCCCCACCTCTGATTCCCAATATCTGATTCCCCGCCTCTGATTCCCCAACTCTGATTCCCCGCCTCTGATTCACCAGCTATGATTCCCCGCCTCTTATTCCCCGCGTCTGATTCCCTGCCTCTGATTCCCCGCCTCAGATTCCACATCTCTGATTCACCACCTCTGATTCCCCGCGTCTGATTCCCTGCCTCTGATTCCCGGACTCTGATTCCCCACCTCTGATTCCCGGCCTCTTATTCCCGGCATCTGATTCCGGCCTCTGATTCCCGGCCTCTGATTCCCTGCTTCTGATTCTGATTCCCTGCCTCTGATTCCCCATCTCTGATTCCGCACATCTAATTCCCTGCCTCTGATTCCACACCTCTGATTCCCCATATCTGATTCCCCGCCTCTGTTTCCCCGCCTCTGATTCACCGCCTCTGTTTCCCCATATCTAAGTCCCCGCCTCTGATTCCCCAACTTTGATTCCCCACCTCTGATTCCCCAACTCTGATTCCCCGCCTCTGATTCCCCGCATATGATTCCATGCATCTGATTCCCAGCCTCTGATTCCCAGCCTCTGATTCCCAACCTCTGATTCCCCACCTCTGATTCCCTATATCTGATTCCCCGCCTCTGTTTCCCCGCCTCTGATTCCCCGCCTCTGTTTCCCCATATCTGATTCCACGCCTCTGAATCCCCAACTCTGATTCCGTGCCTCTAATTTCCCATGTCTGATTCCCCGCCTCTGATTCCCCGCGTCTGATTACCGGCCTCTGATTCCCCGCCTCTGATTCCCCATCTCTGATTCACAACCTCTGATTCCCCACCTCTGATTCCCCATATCTGATTCCCCGCCTCTGTTTCCCCGCCTCTGATTCCCCACCTCTGATTCCCAATATCTGATTCCCCGCCTCTGATTCCCCACCTCTGATTCCCCGCCTCTGATTCGCCAGCTATGATTCCCCGCCTCTGATTCCCCGCGTCTGATTCCCTGCCTCTGATTCCCCGCCTCTGATTCCACATCTCTGATTCACCACCTCTGATTCCCCGCGTCTGATTCCCCGCCTCTGATTCCCCATCTCTGATGCCCCAGCTCTGATTCCCCAATTCTGATTCCCCGCCTCTGATTCCCCAGCTCTGATTCCTCGCCTCTGATTCCCTTCCTCTGATTCCCAACCTCTGATTCCCCACCTCTGATTTCCCATATTGATTCCCTGCATCTGATTCCCCGCCTCTGATTCCCCAACTCTGATTCCCCGCCTCTGATTCCCCAGCTCTGATTCCCCGCCTCTGTTTCACCGCCTCTGATTCCCCACCTCTGATTCCCAATATCTGATTCCCCGCCTCTGATTCCCCACCTCTGATTCCCCGCCTCTGATTCGCCAGCTATGATTCCCCGCCTCTTATTCCCCGCGTATGATTCCCTGCCTCTGATTCCCCGCCTCTGATTCCACATCTCTGATTCACCACCTCTGATTCCCCGCGTCTGATTCCCTACCTCTGATTCCCGGACTCTGATTCCCCACCTCTGATTCCCGGCCTCTTATTCCCGGCATCTGATTCCGGCCTCTGATTCCCGGCCTCTGATTCCCTGCTTCTGATTCTGATTCCCTGCCTCTGATTCCCCATCTCTGATTCCGCACATCTAATTCCCTGCCTCTGATTCCCCACCTCTGATTCCCCATATCTGATTCCCCGCCTCTGTTTCCCCGCCTCTGATTCACCGACTCTGTTTCCCCATATCTAAGTCCCCGCCTCTGATTCCCCAACTTTGATTCCCCACCTCTGATTCCCCAGCTCTGATTCCCCGCCTCTGATTCCCCGCATATGATTCCATGCATCTGATTCCCAGCCTCTGATTCCCAGCCTCTGATTCCCAACCTCTGATTCCCCACCTCTGATTCCCTATATCTGATTCCCTGCCTCTGTTTCCCCGCCTCTGATTCCCCGCGTCTGATTACCGGCCTCTGATTCCCCGCCTCTGATTCCCCATCTCTGATTCACAACCTCTGATTCCCCACCTCTGATACCCCATATCTGATTCCCCGCCTCTGTTTCACCGCCTCTGATTCCCCACCTCTGATTCCCAATATCTGATTCCCCGCCTCTGATTCCCCACCTCTGATTCCCCGCCTCTGATTCGCCAGCTATGATTCCCCGCCTCTTATTCCCCGCGTCTGATTCCCTGCCTCTGATTCTCCGCCTCTGATTCCACATCTCTGATTCACCACCTCTGATTCCCCGCGTCTGATTCCCTGCCTCTGATTCCCGGACTCTGATTCCCCACCTCTGATTCCCGGCCTCTTATTCCCGGCATCTGATTCCGGCCTCTGATTCCCGGCCTCTGATTCCCTGCTTATGATTCTGATTCCCTGCCTCTGATTCCCCATCTCTGATTCCGCACATCTAATTCCCTGCCTCTGATTCCCCACCTCTGATTCCCCATATCTGATTCCCCGCCTCTGTTTCCCCGCCTCTTATTCACCGCCTCTGTTTCCCCATATCTAAGTCCCCGCCTCTGATTCCCCAACTTTGATTCCCCACCTCTGATTCCCCAGCTCTGATTCCCCGCCTCTGATTCCCCGCATATGATTCCATGCATCTGATTCCCAGCCTCTGATTCCCAGCCTCTGATTCCCAACCTCTGATTCCCCACCTCTGATTCCCTATATCTGATTCCCCCCCTCTGTTTCGCCGCCTATGATTCCCCGCCTCTGTTTCCCCATATCTGATTCCCCGCCTCTGAATTCCCAACTCTGATTCCCTGCCTCTAATTTCCCATGTCAGATTCCCCGCCTCTGATTCCCCGCGTCTGATTACCGGCCTCTGATTCCCCGCCTCTGATTCCCCATCTCTGATTCACAACCTCTGATTCCCCACCTCTGATTCCCCATATCTGATTCCCCGCCTCTGTTTCCCCGCCTCTGATTCCCCACCTCTGATTCCCAATATCTGATTCCCCGCCTCTGATTCCCCACCTCTGATTCCCCGCCTCTGATTCGCCAGCTATGATTCCCCGCCTCTGATTCCCCGCGTCTGATTCCCTGCCTCTGCTTCCCCGCCTCTGATTCCACATCTCTGATTCACCACCTCTGATTCCCCGCGTCTGATTCCCCGCCTCTGATTCCACATCTCTGATTCCCCATCTCTGATTCCCCAATTCTGATTCCCCGCCTCTGATTCCCCAGCTCTGATTCCTCGCCTCTGATTCCCTTCCTCTGATTCCCAACCTCTGATTCACCACCTCTGATTTCCCATATTGATTCCCTGCATCTGATTCCCCGCCTCTGATTCCCCAACTCTGATTCCCCGCCTCTGATTCCCCAGCTCTGATTCCCCGCCTCTGATTCCCCGTGTTTGATTTCCTGCCTCTGATTCCCGGCCTCTGATTCCCCATCTCTGATTCACCGCCTTTGATTCGCCACCTCTGTTTCCCCAAATCTGATTCCCCGCCTCTGATTCCCCGCGTCTGATTACCGGCCTCTGATTCCCTGCCTCTGATTCCCCATCTCTGATTCACAACCTCTGATTCCCCACCTCTGATTCCCCATATCTGATTCCCCACCTCTGATTCCCGGCCTCTTATTCCCGGCATCTGATTCCGGCCTCTGATTCCCGGCCTCTGATTCCCTGCTTCTGATTCTGATTCCCTGCCTCTGATTCCCCATCTCTGATTCTGCACATCTGATTCCCTGCCTCTGATTACCCCCCTCTGTTTCCCCGCCTCTGATTCCCCGCCTCTGTTTCCCAATATCTAAGTCCCCGCCTCTGATTCCCCAACTCTGATTCCCCACCTCTGATTCCCCAGCTCTGATTCCCCGTCTCTGATTCCCCGCATCTGATTCCCTGCATCTGATTCCAAGCCTCTGATTCCCTGCCTCTGATTCCCAACCTCTGATTCCCCACCTCTGATTCCCCATATCTGATTCCCCGCCTCTGTTTCCCCACCTCTGATTCCCCACCTCTGTTTCCCCATATCTGATTCCCGGCCTCTGATTCCCCGCCTCTGATTCCCCGCCTCTGATTCCCTGCCTCTGATTCCCCATCTCCGATTCCGCACATCTGATTCCCTGCCTCTGATTCCCCGCCTCTGATTCCCCACCTCTGATTCCCTGCCTCTGATTCCCAACCTCTGATTCCCCACCTCTGATTCCCCATATCTGATTCCCCGCCTCTGTTTCCCCGCCTCTGATTCCCCTCCTCTGATTCCCCAACTCTAATTCCCCGCCTCTGATTCCCCAGCTCTGATTCCCCGTGTTTGATTCCCTGCCTCTGATTCCCTGCCCTGATTCCCCATCTCTGTTTCACCGCCTTTGATTCGCCACCTCTGATTCCCCATATCTGATTCCCCGCCTCTGTTTCCCCGCCTCTGATTCCCCGTGTTTGATTCCCTGCCTCTGATTCCCGGCCTCTGATTCCCCATCTCTGATTCACCGCCTTTGATTCGCCACCTCTGATTCCCCAAATCTGATTCACAACCTCTGATTCCCCACCTCTGATACCCCATATCTGATTCCCCGCCTCTGTTTCACCGCCTCTGATTCCCCACCTCTGATTCCCAATATCTGATTCCCCGCCTCTGATTCCCCACCTCTGATTCCCCGCCTCTGATTCGCCAGCTATGATTCCCCGCCTCTTATTCCCCGCGTATGATTCCCTGCCTCTGATTCCCCGCCTCTGATTCCACATCTCTGATTCACCACCTCTGATTCCCCGCGTCTGATTCCCTACCTCTGATTCCCGGACTCTGATTCCCCACCTCTGATTCCCGGCCTCTTATTCCCGGCATCTGATTCCGGCCTCTGATTCCCGGCCTCTGATTCCCTGCTTCTGATTCTGATTCCCTGCCTCTGATTCCCCATCTCTGATTCCGCACATCTAATTCCCTGCCTCTGATTCCCCACCTCTGATTCCCCATATCTGATTCCCCGCCTCTGTTTCCCCGCCTCTGATTCACCGACTCTGTTTCCCCATATCTAAGTCCCCGCCTCTGATTCCCCAACTTTGATTCCCCACCTCTGATTCCCCAGCTCTGATTCCCCGCCTCTGATTCCCCGCATATGATTCCATGCATCTGATTCCCAGCCTCTGATTCCCAGCCTCTGATTCCCAACCTCTGATTCCCCACCTCTGATTCCCTATATCTGATTCCCTGCCTCTGTTTCCCCGCCTCTGATTCCCCGCGTCTGATTACCGGCCTCTGATTCCCCGCCTCTGATTCCCCATCTCTGATTCACAACCTCTGATTCCCCACCTCTGATACCCCATATCTGATTCCCCGCCTCTGTTTCACCGCCTCTGATTCCCCACCTCTGATTCCCAATATCTGATTCCCCGCCTCTGATTCCCCACCTCTGATTCCCCGCCTCTGATTCGCCAGCTATGATTCCCCGCCTCTTATTCCCCGCGTCTGATTCCCTGCCTCTGATTCTCCGCCTCTGATTCCACATCTCTGATTCACCACCTCTGATTCCCCGCGTCTGATTCCCTGCCTCTGATTCCCGGACTCTGATTCCCCACCTCTGATTCCCGGCCTCTTATTCCCGGCATCTGATTCCGGCCTCTGATTCCCGGCCTCTGATTCCCTGCTTATGATTCTGATTCCCTGCCTCTGATTCCCCATCTCTGATTCCGCACATCTAATTCCCTGCCTCTGATTCCCCACCTCTGATTCCCCATATCTGATTCCCCGCCTCTGTTTCCCCGCCTCTTATTCACCGCCTCTGTTTCCCCATATCTAAGTCCCCGCCTCTGATTCCCCAACTTTGATTCCCCACCTCTGATTCCCCAGCTCTGATTCCCCGCCTCTGATTCCCCGCCTCTGATTCACCGCCTCTGATTCCCCATATCTCATTCCCCGCCTCTAAATCCCCATCTCTGATTCCCGGACTCTGATTCCCCACCTCTGATTCCCGGCCTCTTATTCCCGGCATCTGATTCCGGCCTCTGATTCCCGGCCTCTGATTCCCTGCTTCTGATTCTGATTCCCTGCCTCTGATTCCCCATCTCTGATTCCGCACATCTGATTCCCTGCCTCTCATTCCCCACCTCTGATTCCCCATATCTGATTCCCCGCCTCTGTTTCCCCACCTTTGATTCCCCGCCTCTCTTTCCCAATATCTAAGTCCCCGCCTCTGATTCCCCAACTCTGATTCCCCACCTCTGATTCCCCGGCTCTGATTCCCCGCCTCTGATTCCCAGCATCTGATTCCCTGCAACTGATTCCAAGCCTCTTATTCCCTGCCTCTGATTCCCAACCTCTGATTCCCAACCTCTGATTCCACACCTCTGATTCCCCATATCTGATTCCCCGCCTCTGTTTCCCCGCCTCTGATTCCCCGCCTCTGATTCCCCATATCTCATTCCCCGCCTCTGATTCCGCATCTCTGATTCCCAACCTCTGATTCCCCACCTCTGATTCCCCATATCTGATTCCCCGCCTCTATTTCCCCGCCTCTGTTTCCCCATATCTGATCCCCGCCTCTATTTGCACGCCTCTGATTCCCCGCCTCTGTTTCCCCATATCTGATTCCCCGCCTCTGAATCCCCAACTCTGATTCCCTGCCTCTAATTTCCCATGTCTGATTCCCCGCCTCTGATTCCCCGCGTCTGATTTCCGGCCTCTGATTCCCCGCCTCTGATTCCCCATCTCTGATTCACAACCTCTGATTCCCCACCTCTGATTCCCCATATCTGATTCCCCGCCTCTGTTTCCCCGCCTCTGATTCCCCACCTCTGATTCCCAATATCTGATTTCCCGCCTCTGATTCCCCACCTCTGATTCCCCGCCTCTGATTCGCCAGCTATGATTCCCCGCCTCTGATTCCCCGCGTCTTATTCCCTGCCTCTGATTCCCCGCCTCTGATTCCACATCTCTGATTCACCACCTCTGATTCCCCGCGTCTGATTCCCCACCTCTGATTCCCCATCTCTGATTCCCCATCTCTGATTCCCCAATTCTGATTCCCCGCCTCTTATTCCCCAGCTCTGATTCCTCGCCTCTGATTCCCTTCCACTGATTCCCAACCTCTGATTCCCCACCTCTGATTTCCCATATTGATTCCCTGCGTCTGATTCCCCGCCTCTGATTCCCCAACTCTGATTCACCGCCTCTGATTCCCCAGCTCTAATTCCCCGCCTCTGATTCCCCGTGTTTGATTCCCTGCCTCTGATTCCCGGCCTCTGATTCCCCATCTCTGATTCACCGCCTTTGATTTGCCACCTCTGATTCCCCAAATCTGATTCCCCGCCTCTGAATCCCCATCTCTGATTCCCGGACTCTGATTCCCCACCTCTGATTCCCTGCCTCTTATTCCCGGCATCTGATTCCGGCCTCTGATTCCCGGCCTCTGATTCCCTGCTTTTGATTCTGATTCCCTGCCTCTGATTCCCCATCTCTGATTCCGCACATCTGATTCCCTGCCTCTGATTACCCCCCTCTGTTTCCCCGCCTCTGATTCCCCGCCTCTGTTTCCCAATATCTAAGTCCCCGCCTCTGATTCCCCAACTCTGATTCCCCACCTCTGATTCCCCAGCTCTGATTCCCCGCCTCTGATTCCCCGCATCTGATTCCCTGCATCTGATTCCAAGCATCTGATTCCCTGCCTCTGATTCCCAACCTCTGATTCCCCACCTCTGATTCCCCATATCTGATTCCCCGCCTCTGTTTCCCCGCCTCTGATTCCCCACCTCTGTTTCCCAATATCTGATTCCCGGCCTCTGATTCCCCGCCTCTGATTCCCCGCCTCTGATTCCCTGCCTCTGATTCCCCATCTCCGATTCCGCACATCTGATTCCCTGCCTCTGATTCCCCTCCTCTGATTCCCCGCCTCTGATTCCCTGCCTCTGATTCCCAACCTCTGATTCCCCACCTCTGATTCCCCATATCTGATTCCCCGCCTCTGTTTCCCCGCCTCTGATTCCCCTCCTCTGATTCCCCAACTCTAATTTCCCGCCTCTGATTCCCCAGCTCTGATTCCCCGTGTTTGATTCCCTGCCTCTGATTCCCTGCCCTGATTCCCCATCTCTGTTTCACCGCCTTTGATTCGCCACCTCTGATTCCACATATCTGATTCCCCGCCTCTGTTTCCCCGCCTCTGATTCCCTGCCTCTGATTCCCAACCTCTGATTCCACACCTCTGATTCCCCATATCTGATTCCCCGCCTCTGATTCCCCGCCTCTGATTCCCTGCATCTGATTCCAAGCCTCTGATTCCCTGCCTCTGATTCCCAACCTCTGATTCCCCACCTCTGATTCCCCATATCTGATTCCCCGCCTCTGTTTCCCCACCTCTGATTCCCCACCTCTGTTTCCCCATATCTGATTCCCGGCCTCTGATTTCCCGCCTCTGATTCCCCGCCTCTGATTCCCTGCCTCTGATTCCCCATCTCCGATTCCGCACATCTGATTCCCTGCCTCTGATTCCCCGCCTCTGATTCCCCACCTCTGATTCCCTGCCTCTGATTCCCAACCTCTGATTCCCCACCTCTGATTCCCCATATCTGATTCCCCGCCTCTGTTTCCCCGCCTCTGATTCCCCTCCTCTGATTCCCCAACTCTAATTCCCCGCCTCTGATTCCCCAGCTCTGATTCCCCGTGTTTGATTCCCTGCCTCTGATTCCCTGCCCTGATTCCCCATCTCTGTTTCACCGCCTTTGATTCGCCACCTCTGATTCCCCATATCTGATTCCCCGCCTCTGTTTCCCCGCCTCTGATTCCCTGCCTCTGATTCCCAATCTCTGATTCCACACCTCTGATTCCCAATATCTGATTCCCCGCCTCTGATTCCCCACCTCTGATTCCCCGCCTCTGATTCGCCAGCTATGATTCCCCGCCTCTTATTCCCCGCGTCTGATTCCCTGCCTCTGATTCCCCGCCTCTGATTCCACATCTCTGATTCACCACCTCTGATTCCCCGCGTCTGACTCCCTGCCTCTGATTCCCGGACTCTGATTCCCCACCTCTGATTCCCGGCCTTTTATTCCCGGCATCTGATTCCGGCCTCTGATTCCCGGCCTCTGATTCCCTGCTTATGATTCTGATTCCCTGCCTCTGATTCCCCATCTCTGATTCCGCACATCTAATTCCCTGCCTCTGATTCCCCACCTCTGATTCCCCATATCTGATTCCCCGCCTCTGTTTCCCCGCCTCTTATTCACCGCCTCTGTTTCCCCATATCTAAGTCCCCGCCTCTGATTCCCCAACTTTGATTCCCCACCTCTGATTCCCCAGCTCTGATTCCCCGCCTCTGATTCCCCGCATATGATTCCATGCATCTGATTCCCAGCCTCTGATTCCCAGCCTCTGATTCCCAACCTCTGATTCCCCACCTCTGATTCCCTATATCTGATTCCCCGCCTCTGTTTCCCCGCCTATGATTCCCCGCCTCTGTTTCCCCATATCTGATTCCCCGCCTCTGAATTCCCAACTCTGATTCCCTGCCTCTAATTTCCCATGTCTGATTCCCCGCCTCTGATACCCCGCGTCTGATTACCGGCCTCTGATTCCCCGCCTCTGATTCCCCATCTCTGATTCACAACCTCTGATTCCCCACCTCTGATTCCCCATATCTGATTCCCCGCCTCTGTTTCCCCGCCTCTGATTCCCCACCTCTGATTCCCAATATCTGATTCCCCGCCTCTGATTCCCCACCTCTGATTCCCCGCCTCTGATTCGCCAGCTATGATTCCCCGCCTCTGATTCCCCGCGTCTGATTCCCTGCCTCTGATTCCCCGCCTCTAATTCCACATCTCTGATTCACCACCTCTGATTCCACGCGTCTGATTCCCCGCATCTGATTCCCCATCTCTGATTCCCCATCTCTGATTCCCCAATTCTGATTCCCCGCCTCTGATTCCCCAGCTCTGATTCCTCGCCTCTGATTCCCTTCCTCTGATTCCCAACCTCTGATTCCCCACCTCTGATTTCCCATATTGATTCCCTGCATCTGATTCCCCGCCTCTGATTTCCCAACTCTGATTCCCCGCCTCTGATTCCCCAGCTCTGATTCCCCGCCTCTGATTCCCCGTGTTTGATTCCCTGCCTCTGATTCCCGGCCTCTGATTCCCCATCTCTGATTCACCGCCTTTGATTCACAACCTCTGATTCCCCACCTCTGATTCCCCATATCTGATTCCCCGCCTCTGTTTCCCCGCCTCTGATTCCCCGCCTCTGTTTCCCCATATCTGATCCCCGCCTCTATTTGCCCGCCTCTGATTCCCCGCCTCTGTTTCCCCATATCTGATTCCCCGCCTCTGAATGCCCAACTCTGATTCCCTGCCTCTAATTTCCCAGCTCTGATTCCCCGCCTCTGATTCCCCGCGTCTGATTACCGGCCTCTGATTCCCCGCCTCTGATACCCCATCTCTGATTCACAACCTCTGATTCCCCACCTCTGATACCCCATATCTGATTCCCCGCCTTTGTTTCACCGCCACTGATTCCCCACCTCTGATTCCCAATATCTGATTCCCCGCCTCTGATTCCCCAACTCTGATTCCCCGCCTCTGATTCACCAGCTATGATTCCCCGCCTCTTATTCCCCGCGTCTGATTCCCTGCCTCTGATTCCCCGCCTCAGATTCCACATCTCTGATTCACCACCTCTGATTCCCCGCGTCTGATTCCCTGCCTCTGATTCCCGGACTCTGATTCCCCACCTCTGATTCCCGGCCTCTTATTCCCGGCATCTGATTCCGGCCTCTGATTCCCGGCCTCTGATTCCCTGCTTCTGATTCTGATTCCCTGCCTCTGATTCCCCATCTCTGATTCCGCACATCTAATTCCCTGCCTCTGATTCCCCATCTCTGATTCCGCACATCTAATTCCCCGCCTCTGATTCCCCATCTCTGATTCACCGCCTTTGATTCGCCACCTCTGATTCCCCATATCTGATTCCCCACCTCTGTTTCCCCGCCTCTGATTCCCCGCCTCTGATTCTCCATATCTCATTCCCCGCCTCTGAATCCCCATCTCTGATTCCCGGACTCTGATTCCCCACCTCTAATTCTCGGCCTCTTATTCCCAGCATCTGATTCCAGGCCTCTGATTCCCGGCCTCTGACTCCCCGCTTCTGATTCTGATTCCCTGCCTCTGATTCCCCATCTCTGATTCCGCACATCTGATTACCTGCCTCTGATTCCCCACCTCTGATTCCCCATATCTGATTCCCCGCCTCTGTTTCCACGCCTCTGATTCCCCGCCTCTGTTTCCCCATATCTAATTCCCCACCTCTGATGCCCCAACTCTGATTCCCCGCCTCTGATTCCCTAGCTCTGATTCACCGCCTTTGATTCGCCACCTCTGATTCCCCATATCTGATTCCCCACCTCTGTTTCCCCGCATCTGATTCCCCGCCTCTGATTCACCATATCTCATTCCCCGCCTCTGACTCCCCATCTCTGATTCCCGGACTCTGATTCCCCACCTCTGATTCCCGGCCTCTTATTCCCAGCATCTGATTCCAGGCCTCTGATTCCCGTCCTCTGACTCCCCGCTTCTGATTCTGATTCCCTGCCTCTGATTCCCCATCTCTGATTCCGCACATCTGATTACCTGCCTCTGATTCCCCACCTCTGATTCCCCATATCTGATTCCCCGCCTCTGTTTCCACGCCTCTGATTCCCCGCCTCTGTTTCCCCATATCTAATTCCCCACCTCTGATGCCCCAACTCTGATTCCCCGCCTCTGATTCCACAGCTCTGATTCCCCGCCTCTGATTCCCCACATCCGATTCCCCATATCTGATTCCCCGCCTCTGTTTCCCCGCCCCTGATTCCCCGCCTCTGTTTCCCCATATCTGATTCCCCGCCTCTGATTCCCAACTATGATTCCCCGCCTCTTATTCCCCAGCTCTGATTCCCCGCCTCTGTTTCCCCATATCTGATTCCCCGCCTCTATTTGCCCGCCTCTGATTCCCCGCCTCTGTTTCCCCATATCTGATTCCCCGCCTCTGATTCCCAACTATGATTCCCTGCCTCTAATTTCCCAGCTCTGATTCCCCGCCTCTGATTCCCCGTGTCTGATTTCCTGCCTCTGATTCCCCGCCTCTGATTACCCATGTATGATTCACCGCCTCTGATTCCCCACCTCTGATTCCCCATCTCTGATTCCGCACATCCGATTCCCTGACTCTGATTCCCCGCCTCTGATTCACTGCCTCTTCTTCCCCAGCTCTGATTCCCCGCCTCTGATTCCCCGCGTCTTATTCCCTGCTTCTGATTCTGATTCCCTGCCTCTGATTCCCCATCTCTGATTCCGCACATCTGATTCCCTGCCTCTGATTCCCCACCTCTGATTCCCCATATGTGATTCCCCGCCTCTGTTTCCCCACCTCTGATTCCCCGCCTCCTGTTTCCCCATATCTAAGTCCCCGCCTCTGATTCCCCAACTCTGATTCCCCACCTCTGATTCCCCAGCTCTCATTCCCCGCCTCTGATCCCCGCATCTGATTCCCTGCATCTGATTCCCAGCCTCTGATTCCCTGCCTCTGATTCCCAACCTCTGATTCCCCACATCTGATTCCCCATATCTGATTCCCCGCCTCATTTTCCACGCCTCTGATTCCCCGCCTCTGTTTCCCCATATCTGATTCCCCGCCTCTATTTGCCCACCTCTGATTCCCCACCTCTGTTTCCCTATATCTGATTCCCCGCCTCTGAATCCCCAACTCTGATTCCCTGCATCTAATTCCCCAGCTCTGATTCCCCGCCTCTGATTCCCCGTGTCTGATTTCCTGCCTCTCATTCCCCGCCTCTGATTACCCATGTCTGATTAACCGCCTCTGATTCCCCACCTCTGATTCCCCATCTCTGATTCCGCACATCCGATTCCCTGCCTCTGATTCCCCGCCTCTGATTCACCGCCTCTGATTCCCGGCCTCTGATTTCCCGCCTCTGATTCCCTGCCACTGATACCCCGCCCCTGATTCCCCACCTCTGATTCCCCATATCTGATTCCCCGCCTCTGTTTCCCCGCCTCTGATTCCCCGCCTCTGATTCCCCATATCTCATTCCCCGCCTCTGAATCCCCATCTCTGATTCCCGGACTCTGATTCCCCACCTCTGATTCCCGTCCTCTTATTCCCGGCATCTGATTCCGGCCTCTGATTCCCTGCTTCTGATTCTGATTCCCTGCCTTTGATTCCCCATCTCTGATTCCGCACATCTGATTCCCTGCCTCTGATTCCCCACCTCTGATTCCCCAGCTCTGATTCCCCGCATCTGATTCCCCGTGTTTGATTCCCTGCCTCTGATTCCCGGCCTCTGATTCCCCATCTCTGATTCACCGCCTTTGATTCGCAACCTCTGATTCCCCATATCTAATTCCCCGCCTCTGTTTCCCCGCCTCTGATTCCCCGCCTCTGATTCCCCATATCTCATTCCCCGCCTCTAAATCCCCATCTCTGATTCCCGGACTCTGATTCCCCACCTCTGATTCCCGGCCTCTTATTCCCGGCATCTGATTCCGGCCTCTGATTCCCGGCCTCTGATTCCCTGCTTCTGATTCTGATTCCCTGCCTCTGATTCCCCATCTCTGATTCCGCACATCTGATTCCCTGCCTCTCATTCCCCACCTCTGATTCCCCATATCTGATTCCCCGCCTCTGTTTCCCCACCTTTGATTCCCCGCCTCTCTTTCCCAATATCTAAGTCCCCGCCTCTGATTCCCCAACTCTGATTCCCCACCTCTGATTCCCCGGCTCTGATTCCCCGCCTCTGATTCCCAGCATCTGATTCCCTGCAACTGATTCCAAGCCTCTTATTCCCTGCCTCTGATTCCCAACCTCTGATTCCCAACCTCTGATTCCACACCTCTGATTCCCCATATCTGATTCCCCGCCTCTGTTTCCCCGCCTCTGATTCCCCGCCTCTGATTCCCCATATCTCATTCCCCGCCTCTGATTCCGCATCTCTGATTCCCAACCTCTGATTCCCCACCTCTGATTCCCCATATCTGATTCCCCGCCTCTGTTTCCCCGCCTCTGTTTCCCCATATCTGATCCCCGCCTCTATTTGCACGCCTCTGATTCCCCGCCTCTGTTTCCCCATATCTGATTCCCCGCCTCTGAATCCCCAACTCTGATTCCCTGCCTCTAATTTCCCATGTCTGATTCCCCGCCTCTGATTCCCCGCGTCTGATTTCCGGCCTCTGATTCCCCGCCTCTGATTCCCCATCTCTGATTCACAACCTCTGATTCCCCACCTCTGATTCCCCATATCTGATTCCCCGCCTCTGTTTCCCCGCCTCTGATTCCCCACCTCTGATTCCCAATATCTGATTCCCCGCCTCTGATTCCCCACCTCTGATTCCCCGCCTCTGATTCGCCAGCTATGATTCCCCGCCTCTGATTCCCCGCGTCTTATTCCCTGCCTCTGATTCCCCGCCTCTGATTCCACATCTCTGATTCACCACCTCTGATTCCCCGCGTCTGATTCCCCGCCTCTGATTCCCCATCTCTGATTCCCCATCTCTGATTCCCCAATTCTGATTCCACGCCTCTGATTCCCCAGCTCTGATTCCTCGCCTCTGATTCCCTTCCACTGATTCCCAACCTCTGATTCCCCACCTCTGATTTCCCATATTGATTCCCTGCGTCTGATTCCCCGCCTCTGATTCCCCAACTCTGATTCACCGCCTCTGATTCCCCAGCTCTAATTCCCCGCCTCTGATTCCCCGTGTTTGATTCCCTGCCTCTGATTCCCGGCCTCTGATTCCCTATCTCTGATTCACCGCCGTTGATTTGCCTCCTCTGATTCCCCAAATCTGATTCCCCGCCTCTGAATCCCCATCTCTGATTCCCGGACTCTGATTCCCCACCTCTGATTCCCTGCCTCTTATTCCCGGCATCTGATTCCGGCCTCTGATTCCCGGCCTCTGATTCCCTGCTTTTGATTCTGATTCCCTGCCTCTGATTCCCCATCTCTGATTCCGCACATCTGATTCCCTGCCTCTGATTACCCCCCTCTGTTTCCCCGCCTCTGATTCCCCGCCTCTGTTTCCCAATATCTAAGTCCCCGCCTCTGATTCCCCAACTCTGATTCCCCACCTCTGATTCCCCAGCTCTGATTCCCCGCCTCTGATTCCCCGCATCTGATTCCCTGCATCTGATTCCAAGCCTCTGATTCCCTGCCTCTGATTCCCAACCTCTGATTCCCCACCTCTGATTCCCCATATCTGATTCCCCGCCTCTGTTTCCCCGCCTCTGATTCCCCACCTCTGTTTCCCAATATCTGATTCCCGGCCTCTGATTCCCCGCCTCTGATTCCCCGCCTCTGATTCCCTGCCTCTGATTCCCCATCTCCGATTCCGCACATCTGATTCCCTGCCTCTGATTCCCCTCCTCTGATTCCCCGCCTCTGATTCCCTGCCTCTGATTCCCAACCTCTGATTCCCCACCTCTGATTCCCCATATCTGATTCCCCGCCTCTGTTTCCCCGCCTCTGATTCCCCTCCTCTGATTCCCCAACTCTAATTTCCCGCCTCTGATTCCCCAGCTCTGATTCCCCGTGTTTGATTCCCTGCCTCTGATTCCCTGCCCTGATTCCCCATCTCTGTTTCACCGCCTTTGATTCGCCACCTCTGATTCCACATATCTGATTCCCCGCCTCTGTTTCCCCGCCTCTGATTCCCTGCCTCTGATTCCCAACCTCTGATTCCACACCTCTGATTCCCCATATCTGATTCCCCGCCTCTGATTCCCCGCCTCTGATTCCCTGCATCTGATTCCAAGCCTCTGATTCCCTGCCTCTGATTCCCAACCTCTGATTCCCCACCTCTGATTCCCCATATCTGATTCCCCGCCTCTGTTTCCCCACCTCTGATTCCCACCTCTGTTTCCCCATATCTGATTCCCGGCCTCTGATTTCCCGCCTCTGATTCCCCGCCTCTGATTCCCTGCCTCTGATTCCCCATCTCCGATTCCGCACATCTGATTCCTTGCCTCTGATTCCCCGCCTCTGATTCTCCACCTCTGATTCCCTGCCTCTGATTCCCAACCTCTGATTCCCCACCTCTGATTCCCCATATCTGATTCCCCGCCTCTGTTTCCCCGCCTCTGATTCCCCTCCTCTGATTCCCCAACTCTAATTCCCCGCCTCTGATTCCCCAGCTCTGATTCCCCGTGTTTGATTCCCTGCCTCTGATTCCCTGCCCTGATTCCCCATCTCTGTTTCACCGCCTTTGATTCGCCACCTCTGATTCCCCATATCTGATTCCCCGCCTCTGTTTCCCCGCCTCTGATTCCCTGCCTCTGATTCCCAATCTCTGATTCCACACCTCTGATTCCCAATATCTGATTCCCCGCCTCTGATTCCCCACCTCTGATTCCCCGCCTCTGATTCGCCAGCTATGATTCCCCGCCTCTTATTCCCCGCGTCTGATTCCCTGCCTCTGATTCCCCGCCTCTGATTCCACATCTCTGATTCACCACCTCTGATTCCCCGCGTCTGACTCCCTGCCTCTGATTCCCGGACTCTGATTCCCCACCTCTGATTCCCGGCCTTTTATTCCCGGCATCTGATTCCGGCCTCTGATTCCCGGCCTCTGATTCCCTGCTTATGATTCTGATTCCCTGCCTCTGATTCCCCATCTCTGATTCCGCACATCTAATTCCCTGCCTCTGATTCCCCACCTCTGATTCCCCATATCTGATTCCCCGCCTCTGTTTCCCCGCCTCTTATTCACCGCCTCTGTTTCCCCATATCTAAGTCCCCGCCTCTGATTCCCCAACTTTGATTCCCCACCTCTGATTCCCCAGCTCTGATTCCCCGCCTCTGATTCCCCGCATATGATTCCATGCATCTGATTCCCAGCCTCTGATTCCCAGCCTCTGATTCCCAACCTCTGATTCCCCACCTCTGATTCCCTATATCTGATTCCCCGCCTCTGTTTCCCCGCCTATGATTCCCCGCCTCTGTTTCCCCATATCTGATTCCCCGCCTCTGAATTCCCAACTCTGATTCCCTGCCTCTAATTTCCCATGTCTGATTCCCCGCCTCTGATACCCCGCGTCTGATTACCGGCCTCTGATTCCCCGCCTCTGATTCCCCATCTCTGATTCACAACCTCTGATTCCCCACCTCTGATTCCCCATATCTGATTCCCCGCCTCTGTTTCCCCGCCTCTGATTCCCCACCTCTGATTCCCAATATCTGATTCCCCGCCTCTGATTCCCCACCTCTGATTCCCCGCCTCTGATTCGCCAGCTATGATTCCCCGCCTCTGATTCCCCGCGTCTGATTCCCTGCCTCTGATTCCCCGCCTCTAATTCCACATCTCTGATTCACCACCTCTGATTCCACGCGTCTGATTCCCCGCATCTGATTCCCCATCTCTGATTCCCCATCTCTGATTCCCCAATTCTGATTCCCCGCCTCTGATTCCCCAGCTCTGATTCCTCGCCTCTGATTCCCTTCCTCTGATTCCCAACCTCTGATTCCCCACCTCTGATTTCCCATATTGATTCCCTGCATCTGATTCCCCGCCTCTGATTCCCCAACTCTGATTCCCCGCCTCTGATTCCCCAGCTCTGATTCCCCGCCTCTGATTCCCCGTGTTTGATTCCCTGCCTCTGATTCCCGGCCTCTGATTCCCCATCTCTGATTCACCGCCTTTGCTTCACAACCTCTGATTCCCCACCTCTGATTCCCCATATCTGATTCCCCGCCTCTGTTTCCCCGCCTCTGATTCCCCGCCTCTGTTTCCCCATATCTGATCCCCGCCTCTATTTGCCCGCCTCTGATTCCCCGCCTCTGTTTCCCCATATCTGATTCCCCGCCTCTGAATGCCCAACTCTGATTCCCTGCCTCTAATTTCCCAGCTCTGATTCCCCGCCTCTGATTCCCCGCGTCTGATTACCGGCCTCTGATTCCCCGCCTCTGATACCCCATCTCTGATTCACAACCTCTGATTCCCCACCTCTGATACCCCATATCTGATTCCCCGCCTTTGTTTCACCGCCACTGATTCCCCACCTCTGATTCCCAATATCTGATTCCCCGCCTCTGATTCCCCAACTCTGATTCCCCGCCTCTGATTCGCCAGCTATGATTCCCCGCCTCTTATTCCCCGCGTCTGATTCCCTGCCTCTGATTCCCCGCCTCAGATTCCACATCTCTGATTCACCACCTCTGATTCCCCGCGTCTGATTCCCTGCCTCTGATTCCCGGACTCTGATTCCCCACCTCTGATTCCCGGCCTCTTATTCCCGGCATCTGATTCCGGCCTCTGATTCCCGGCCTCTGATTCCCTGCTTCTGATTCTGATTCCCTGCCTCTGATTCCCCATCTCTGATTCCGCACATCTAATTCCCTGCCTCTGATTCCACACCTCTGATTCCCCATATCTGAATCCCCGCCTCTGTTTCCCCGCCTCTGATTCACCGCCTCTGTTTCCCCATATCTAAGTCCCCGCCTCTGATTCCCCAACTTTGATTCCCCACCTCTGATTCCCCAACTCTGATTCCCCGCCTCTGATTCCCCGCATATGATTCCATGCATCTGATTCCCAGCCTCTGATTCCCAGCCTCTGATTCCCAACCTCTGATTCCCCACCTCTGATTCCCTATATCTGATTCCCCGCCTCTGTTTCCCCGCCTCTGATTCCCCGCCTCTGTTTCCCCATATCTGATTCTCCGCCTCTGAATCCCCAACTCTGATTCCCTGCCTCTAATTTCCCATGTCTGATTCCCCGCCTCTGATTCCCCGCATCTGATTACCGGCCTCTGATTCCCCGCCTCTGATTCCCCATCTCTGATTCACAACCTCTGATTCCCCACCTCTGATTCCCCATATCTGATTCCCCGCCTCTGTTTCCCCGCCTCTGATTCCCCACCTCTGATTCCCAATATCTGATTCCCCGCCTCTGATTCCCCACCTCTGATTCCCCGCCTCTGATTCGCCAGCTATGATTCCCCGCCTCTGATTCCCCGCGTCTGATTCCCTGCCTCTGATTCCCCGCCTCTGATTCCACATCTCTGATTCACCACCTCTGATTCCCCGCGTCTGATTCCCCGCCTCTGATTCCCCATCTCTGATGCCCCAGCTCTGATTCCCCAATTCTGATTCCCCGCCTCTGATTCCCCAGCTCTGATTCCTCGCCTCTGATTCCCTTCCTCTGATTCCCAATATCTGATTCCCCGCCTCTGATTCCCCGCCTCTGTTTCCCCGCCTCTGATTCCCCACCTCTGATTCCCAATATCTGATTCCCCGCCTCTGATTCCCCACCTCTGATTCCCCGCCTCTGATTCGCCTGCTATGATTCCCCGCCTCTGATTCCCCGCGTCTGATTCCCTGCCTCTGATTCCCCGCCTCTGATTCCACATCTCTGATTCACCACCTCTGATTCCCCGCGTCTGATTCCCCGCCTCTGATTCCCCATCTCTGATGCCCCAGCTCTGATTCCCCAATTCTGATTCCCCGCCTCTGATTCCCCAGCTCTGATTCCTCGCCTCTGATTCCCTTCCTCTGATTCCCAACCTCTGATTCCCCACCTCTGATTTCCCATATTGATTCCCTGCATCTGATTCCCCGCCTCTGATTCCCCAACTCTGATTCCCCGCCTCTGATTCCCCAGCTCTGATTCCCCGCCTCTGATTCCCCGTGTTTGATTCCCTGCCTCTGATTCCCGGCCTCTGATTCCCCATCTCTGATTCACCGCCTTTGATTCGCCACCTCTGATTCCCCAAATCTGATTCACAACCTCTGATTCCCCACCTCTGATACCCCATATCTGATTCCCCGCCTCTGTTTCACCGCCTCTGATTCCCCACCTCTGATTCCCAATATCTGATTCCCCGCCTCTGATTCCCCACCTCTGATTCCCCGCCTCTGATTCGCCAGCTATGATTCCCCGCCTCTTATTCCCCGCGTATGATTCCCTGCCTCTGATTCCCCGCCTCTGATTCCACATCTCTGATTCACCACCTCTGATTCCCCGCGTCTGATTCCCTACCTCTGATTCCCGGACTCTGATTCCCCACCTCTGATTCCCGGCCTCTTATTCCCGGCATCTGATTCCGGCCTCTGATTCCCGGCCTCTGATTCCCTGCTTCTGATTCTGATTCCCTGCCTCTGATTCCCCATCTCTGATTCCGCACATCTAATTCCCTGCCTCTGATTCCCCACCTCTGATTCCCCATATCTGATTCCCCGCCTCTGTTTCCCCGCCTCTGATTCACCGACTCTCTTTCCCCATATCTAAGTCCCCGCCTCTGATTCCCCAACTTTGATTCCCCACCTCTGATTCCCCAGCTCTGATTCCCCGCCTCTGATTCCCCGCATATGATTCCATGCATCTGATTCCCAGCCTCTGATTCCCAGCCTCTGATTCCCAACCTCTGATTCCCCACCTCTGATTCCCTATATCTGATTCCCTGCCTCTGTTTCCCCGCCTCTGATTCCCCGCGTCTGATTACCGGCCTCTGATTCCCCGCCTCTGATTCCCCATCTCTGATTCACAACCTCTGATTCCCCACCTCTGATACCCCATATCTGATTCCCCGCCTCTGTTTCACCGCCTCTGATTCCCCACCTCTGATTCCCAATATCTGATTCCCCGCCTCTGATTCCCCACCTCTGATTCCCCGCCTCTGATTCGCCAGCTATGATTCCCCGCCTCTTATTCCCCGCGTCTGATTCCCTGCCTCTGATTCTCCGCCTCTGATTCCACATCTCTGATTCACCACCTCTGATTCCCCGCGTCTGATTCCCTGCCTCTGATTCCCGGACTCTGATTCCCCACCTCTGATTCCCGGCCTCTTATTCCCGGCATCTGATTCCGGCCTCTGATTCCCGGCCTCTGATTCCCTGCTTATGATTCTGATTCCCTGCCTCTGATTCCCCATCTCTGATTCCGCACATCTAATTCCCTGCCTCTGATTCCCCACCTCTGATTCCCCATATCTGATTCCCCGCCTCTGTTTCCCCGCCTCTTATTCACCGCCTCTGTTTCCCCATATCTAAGTCCCCGCCTCTGATTCCCCAACTTTGATTCCCCACCTCTGATTCCCCAGCTCTGATTCCCCGCCTCTGATTCCCCGCCTCTGATTCACCGCCTCTGATTCCCCATATCTCATTCCCCGCCTCTAAATCCCCATCTCTGATTCCCGGACTCTGATTCCCCACCTCTGATTCCCGGCCTCTTATTCCCGGCATCTGATTCCGGCCTCTGATTCCCGGCCTCTGATTCCCTGCTTCTGATTCTGATTCCCTGCCTCTGATTCCCCATCTCTGATTCCGCACATCTGATTCCCTGCCTCTCATTCCCCACCTCTGATTCCCCATATCTGATTCCCCGCCTCTGTTTCCCCACCTTTGATTCCCCGCCTCTCTTTCCCAATATCTAAGTCCCCGCCTCTGATTCCCCAACTCTGATTCCCCACCTCTGATTCCCCGGCTCTGATTCCCCGCCTCTGATTCCCAGCATCTGATTCCCTGCAACTGATTCCAAGCCTCTTATTCCCTGCCTCTGATTCCCAACCTCTGATTCCCAACCTCTGATTCCACACCTCTGATTCCCCATATCTGATTCCCCGCCTCTGTTTCCCCGCCTCTGATTCCCCGCCTCTGATTCCCCATATCTCATTCCCCGCCTCTGATTCCGCATCTCTGATTCCCAACCTCTGATTCCCCACCTCTGATTCCCCATATCTGATTCCCCGCCTCTGTTTCCCCGCCTCTGTTTCCCCATATCTGATCCCCGCCTCTATTTGCACGCCTCTGATTCCCCGCCTCTGTTTCCCCATATCTGATTCCCCGCCTCTGAATCCCCAACTCTGATTCCCTGCCTCTAATTTCCCATGTCTGATTCCCCGCCTCTGATTCCCCGCGTCTGATTTCAGGCCTCTGATTCCCCGCCTCTGATTCCCCATCTCTGATTCACAACCTCTGATTCCCCACCTCTGATTCCCCATATCTGATTCCCCGCCTCTGTTTCCCCGCCTCTGATTCCCCACCTCTGATTCCCAATATCTGATTTCCCGCCTCTGATTCCCCACCTCTGATTCCCCGCCTCTGATTCGCCAGCTATGATTCCCCGCCTCTGATTCCCCGCGTCTTATTCCCTGCCTCTGATTCCCCGCCTCTGATTCCACATCTCTGATTCACCACCTCTGATTCCCCGCGTCTGATTCCCCGCCTCTGATTCCCCATCTCTGATTCCCCATCTCTGATTCCCCAATTCTGATTCCCCGCCTCTTATTCCCCAGCTCTGATTCCTCGCCTCTGATTCCCTTCCACTGATTCCCAACCTCTGATTCCCCACCTCTGATTTCCCATATTGATTCCCTGCGTCTGATTCCCCGCCTCTGATTCCCCAACTCTGATTCACCGCCTCTGATTCCCCAGCTCTAATTCCCCGCCTCTGATTCCCCGTGTTTGATTCCCTGCCTCTGATTCCCGGCCTCTGATTCCCCATCTCTGATTCACCGCCTTTGATTTGCCACCTCTGATTCCCCAAATCTGATTCCCCGCCTCTGAATCCCCATCTCTGATTCCCGGACTCTGATTCCCCACCTCTGATTCCCTGCCTCTTATTCCCGGCATCTGATTCCGGCCTCTGATTCCCGGCCTCTGATTCCCTGCTTTTGATTCTGATTCCCTGCCTCTGATTCCCCATCTCTGATTCCGCACATATGATTCCCTGCCTCTGATTACCCCCCTCTGTTTCCCCGCCTCTGATTCCCCGCCTCTGTTTCCCAATATCTAAGTCCCCGCCTCTGATTCCCCAACTCTGATTCCCCACCTCTGATTCCCCAGCTCTGATTCCCCGCCTCTGATTCCCCGCATCTGATTCCCTGCATCTGATTCCAAGCATCTGATTCCCTGCCTCTGATTCCCAACCTCTGATTCCCCACCTCTGATTCCCCATATCTGATTCCCCGCCTCTGTTTCCCCGCCTCTGATTCCCCACCTCTGTTTCCCAATATCTGATTCCCGGCCTCTGATTCCCCGCCTCTGATTCCCCGCCTCTGATTCCCTGCCTCTGATTCCCCATCTCCGATTCCGCACATCTGATTCCCTGCCTCTGATTCCCCTCCTCTGATTCCCCGCCTCTGATTCCCTGCCTCTGATTCCCAACCTCTGATTCCCCACCTCTGATTCCCCATATCTGATTCCCCGCCTCTGTTTCCCCGCCTCTGATTCCCCTCCTCTGATTCCCCAACTCTAATTTCCCGCCTCTGATTCCCCAGCTCTGATTCCCCGTGTTTGATTCCCTGCCTCTGATTCCCTGCCCTGATTCCCCATCTCTGTTTCACCGCCTTTGATTCGCCACCTCTGATTCCACATATCTGATTCCCCGCCTCTGTTTCCCCGCCTCTGATTCCCTGCCTCTGATTCCCAACCTCTGATTCCACACATCTGATTCCCCATATCTGATTCCCCGCCTCTGATTCCCCGCCTCTGATTCCCTGCATCTGATTCCAAGCCTCTGATTCCCTGCCTCTGATTCCCAACCTCTGATTCCCCACCTCTGATTCCCCATATCTGATTCCCCGCCTCTGTTTCCCCACCTCTGATTCCCCACCTCTGTTTCCCCATATCTGATTCCCGGCCTCTGATTTCCCGCCTCTGATTCCCCGCCTCTGATTCCCTGCCTCTGATTCCCCATCTCCGATTCCGCACATCTGATTCCCTGCCTCTGATTCCCCGCCTCTGATTCCCCACCTCTGATTCCCTGCCTCTGATTCCCAACCTCTGATTCCCCACCTCTGATTCCCCATATCTGATTCCCCGCCTCTGTTTCCCCGCCTCTGATTCCCCTCCTCTGATTCCCCAACTCTAATTCCCCGCCTCTGATTCCCCAGCTCTGATTCCCCGTGTTTGATTCCCTGCCTCTGATTCCCTGCCCTGATTCCCCATCTCTGTTTCACCGCCTTTGATTCGCCACCTCTGATTCCCCATATCTGATTCCCCGCCTCTGTTTCCCCGCCTCTGATTCCCTGCCTCTGATTCCCAATCTCTGATTCCACACCTCTGATTCCCAATATCTGATTCCCCGCCTCTGATTCCCCACCTCTGATTCCCCGCCTCTGATTCGCCAGCTATGATTCCCCGCCTCTTATTCCCCGCGTCTGATTCCCTGCCTCTGATTCCCCGCCTCTGATTCCACATCTCTGATTCACCACCTCTGATTCCCCGCGTCTGACTCCCTGCCTCTGATTCCCGGACTCTGATTCCCCACCTCTGATTCCCGGCCTTTTATTCCCGGCATCTGATTCCGGCCTCTGATTCCCGGCCTCTGATTCCCTGCTTATGATTCTGATTCCCTGCCTCTGATTCCCCATCTCTGATTCCGCACATCTAATTCCCTGCCTCTGATTCCCCACCTCTGATTCCCCATATCTGATTCCCCGCCTCTGTTTCCCCGCCTCTTATTCACCGCCTCTGTTTCCCCATATCTAAGTCCCCGCCTCTGATTCCCCAACTTTGATTCCCCACCTCTGATTCCCCAGCTCTGATTCCCCGCCTCTGATTCCCCGCATATGATTCCATGCATCTGATTCCCAGCCTCTGATTCCCAGCCTCTGATTCCCAACCTCTGATTCCCCACCTCTGATTCCCTATATCTGATTCCCCGCCTCTGTTTCCCCGCCTATGATTCCCCGCCTCTGTTTCCCCATATCTGATTCCCCGCCTCTGAATTCCCAACTCTGATTCCCTGCCTCTAATTTCCCATGTCTGATTCCCCGCCTCTGATACCCCGCGTCTGATTACCGGCCTCTGATTCCCCGCCTCTGATTCCCCATCTCTGATTCACAACCTCTGATTCCCCACCTCTGATTCCCCATATCTGATTCCCCGCCTCTGTTTCCCCGCCTCTGATTCCCCACCTCTGATTCCCAATATCTGATTCCCCGCCTCTGATTCCCCACCTCTGATTCCCCGCCTCTGATTCGCCAGCTATGATTCCCCGCCTCTGATTCCCCGCGTCTGATTCCCTGCCTCTGATTCCCCGCCTCTAATTCCACATCTCTGATTCACCACCTCTGATTCCACGCGTCTGATTCCCCGCATCTGATTCCCCATCTCTGATTCCCCATCTCTGATTCCCCAATTCTGATTCCCCGCCTCTGATTCCCCAGCTCTGATTCCTCGCCTCTGATTCCCTTCCTCTGATTCCCAACCTCTGATTCCCCACCTCTGATTTCCCATATTGATTCCCTGCATCTGATTCCCCGCCTCTGATTTCCCAACTCTGATTCCCCGCCTCTGATTCCCCAGCTCTGATTCCCCGCCTCTGATTCCCCGTGTTTGATTCCCTGCCTCTGATTCCCGGCCTCTGATTCCCCATCTCTGATTCACCGCCTTTGATTCACAACCTCTGATTCCCCACCTCTGATTCCCCATATCTGATTCCCCGCCTCTGTTTCCCCGCCTCTGATTCCCCGCCTCTGTTTCCCCATATCTGATCCCCGCCTCTATTTGCCCGCCTCTGATTCCCCGCCTCTGTTTCCCCATATCTGATTCCCCGCCTCTGAATGCCCAACTCTGATTCCCTGCCTCTAATTTCCCAGCTCTGATTCCCCGCCTCTGATTCCCCGCGTCTGATTACCGGCCTCTGATTCCCCGCCTCTGATACCCCATCTCTGATTCACAACCTCTGATTCCCCACCTCTGATACCCCATATCTGATTCCCCGCCTTTGTTTCACCGCCACTGATTCCCCACCTCTGATTCCCAATATCTGATTCCCCGCCTCTGATTCCCCAACTCTGATTCCCCGCCTCTGATTCACCAGCTATGATTCCCCGCCTCTTATTCCCCGCGTCTGATTCCCTGCCTCTGATTCCCCGCCTCAGATTCCACATCTCTGATTCACCACCTCTGATTCCCCGCGTCTGATTCCCTGCCTCTGATTCCCGGACTCTGATTCCCCACCTCTGATTCCCGGCCTCTTATTCCCGGCATCTGATTCCGGCCTCTGATTCCCGGCCTCTGATTCCCTGCTTCTGATTCTGATTCCCTGCCTCTGATTCCCCATCTCTGATTCCGCACATCTAATTCCCTGCCTCTGATTCCACACCTCTGATTCCCCATATCTGATTCCCCGCCTCTGTTTCCCCGCCTCTGATTCACCGCCTCTGTTTCCCCATATCTAAGTCCCCGCCTCTGATTCCCCAACTTTGATTCCCCACCTCTGATTCCCCAACTCTGATTCCCCGCCTCTGATTCCCCGCATATGATTCCATGCATCTGATTCCCAGCCTCTGATTCCCAGCCTCTGATTCCCAACCTCTGATTCCCCACCTCTGATTCCCTATATCTGATTCCCCGCCTCTGTTTCCCCGCCTCTGATTCCCCGCCTCTGTTTCCCCATATCTGATTCCACGCCTCTGAATCCCCAACTCTGATTCCCTGCCTCTAATTTCCCATGTCTGATTCCCCGCCTCTGATTCCCCGCGTCTGATTACCGGCCTCTGATTCCCCGCCTCTGATTCCCCATCTCTGATTCACAACCTCTGATTCCCCACCTCTGATTCCCCATATCTGATTCCCCGCCTCTGTTTCCCCGCCTCTGATTCCCCACCTCTGATTCCCAATATCTGATTCCCCGCCTCTGATTCCCCACCTCTGATTCCCCGCCTCTGATTCGCCAGCTATGATTCCCCGCCTCTGATTCCCCGCGTCTGATTCCCTGCCACTGATTCCCCGCCTCTGATTCCACATCTCTGATTCACCACCTCTGATTCCCCGCGTCTGATTCCCCGCCTCTGATTCCCCATCTCTGATGCCCCAGCTCTGATTCCCCAATTCTGATTCCCCGCCTCTGATTCCCCAGCTCTGATTCCTCGCCTCTGATTCCCTTCCTCTGATTCCCAACCTCTGATTCCCCACCTCTGATTTCCCATATTGATTCCCTGCATCTGATTCCCCGCCTCTGATTCCCCAACTCTGATTCCCCGCCTCTGATTCCCCAGCTCTGATTCCCCGCCTCTGTTTCACCGCCTCTGATTCCCCACCTCTGATTCCCAATATCTGATTCCCCGCCTCTGATTCCCCACCTCTGATTCCCCGCCTCTGATTCGCCAGCTATGATTCCCCGCCTCTTATTCCCCGCGTATGATTCCCTGCCTCTGATTCCCCGCCTCTGATTCCACATCTCTGATTCACCACCTCTGATTCCCCGCGTCTGATTCCCTACCTCTGATTCCCGGACTCTGATTCCCCACCTCTGATTCCCGGCCTCTTATTCCCGGCATCTGATTCCGGCCTCTGATTCCCGGCCTCTGATTCCCTGCTTCTGATTCTGATTCCCTGCCTCTGATTCCCCATCTCTGATTCCGCACATCTAATTCCCTGCCTCTGATTCCCCACCTCTGATTCCCCATATCTGATTCCCCGCCTCTGTTTCCCCGCCTCTGATTCACCGACTCTGTTTCCCCATATCTAAGTCCCCGCCTCTGATTCCCCAACTTTGATTCCCCACCTCTGATTCCCCAGCTCTGATTCCCCGCCTCTGATTCCCCGCATATGATTCCATGCATCTGATTCCCAGCCTCTGATTCCCAGCCTCTGATTCCCAACCTCTGATTCCCCACCTCTGATTCCCTATATCTGATTCCCTGCCTCTGTTTCCCCGCCTCTGATTCCCCGCGTCTGATTACCGGCCTCTGATTCCCCGCCTCTGATTCCCCATCTCTGATTCACAACCTCTGATTCCCCACCTCTGATACCCCATATCTGATTCCCCGCCTCTGTTTCACCGCCTCTGATTCCCCACCTCTGATTCCCAATATCTGATTCCCCGCCTCTGATTCCCCACCTCTGATTCCCCGCCTCTGATTCGCCAGCTATGATTCCCCGCCTCTTATTCCCCGCGTCTGATTCCCTGCCTCTGATTCTCCGCCTCTGATTCCACATCTCTGATTCACCACCTCTGATTCCCCGCGTCTGATTCCCTGCCTCTGATTCCCGGACTCTGATTCCCCACCTCTGATTCCCGGCCTCTTATTCCCAGCATCTGATTCCGGCCTCTGATTCCCGGCCTCTGATTCCCTGCTTATGATTCTGATTCCCTGCCTCTGATTCCCCATCTCTGATTCCGCACATCTAATTCCCTGCCTCTGATTCCCCACCTCTGATTCCCCATATCTGATTCCCCGCCTCTGTTTCCCCGCCTCTTATTCACCGCCTCTGTTTCCCCATATCTAAGTCCCCGCCTCTGATTCCCCAACTTTGATTCCCCACCTCTGATTCCCCAGCTCTGATTCCCCGCCTCTGATTCCCCGCATATGATTCCATGCATCTGATTCCCAGCCTCTGATTCCCAGCCTCTGATTCCCAACCTCTGATTCCCCACCTCTGATTCCCTATATCTGATTCCCCCCCTCTGTTTCGCCGCCTATGATTCCCCGCCTCTGTTTCCCCATATCTGATTCCCCGCCTCTGAATTCCCAACTCTGATTCCCTGCCTCTAATTTCCCATGTCTGATTCCCCGCCTCTGATTCCCCGCGTCTGATTACCGGCCTCTGATTCCCCGCCTCTGATTCCCCATCTCTGATTCACAACCTCTGATTCCCCACCTCTGATTCCCCATATCTGATTCCCCGCCTCTGTTTCCCCGCCTCTGATTCCCCACCTCTGATTCCCAATATCTGATTCCCCGCCTCTGATTCCCCACCTCTGATTCCCCGCCTCTGATTCGCCAGCTATGATTCCCCGCCTCTGATTCCCCGCGTCTGATTCCCTGCCTCTGCTTCCCCGCCTCTGATTCCACATCTCTGATTCACCACCTCTGATTCCCCGCGTCTGATTCCCCGCCTCTGATTCCACATCTCTGATTCCCCATCTCTGATTCCCCAATTCTGATTCCCCGCCTCTGATTCCCCAGCTCTGATTCCTCGCCTCTGATTCCCTTCCTCTGATTCCCAACCTCTGATTCACCACCTCTGATTTCCCATATTGATTCCCTGCATCTGATTCCCCGCCTCTGATTCCCCAACTCTGATTCCCCGCCTCTGATTCCCCAGCTCTGATTCCCCGCCTCTGATTCCCCGTGTTTGATTTCCTGCCTCTGATTCCCCGCCTCTGATTCGCCAGCTATGATTCCCCGCCTCTTATTCCCCGCGTATGATTCCCTGCCTCTGATTCCCCGCCTCTGATTCCACATCTCTGATTCACCACCTCTGATTCCCCGCGTCTGATTCCCTACCTCTGATTCCCGGACTCTGATTCCCCACCTCTGATTCCCGGCCTCTTATTCCCGGCATCTGATTCCGGCCTCTGATTCCCGGCCTCTGATTCCCTGCTTCTGATTCTGATTCCCTGCCTCTGATTCCCCATCTCTGATTCCGCACATCTAATTCCCTGCCTCTGATTCCCCACCTCTGATTCCCCATATCTGATTCCCCGCCTCTGTTTCCCCGCCTCTGATTCACCGACTCTGTTTCCCCATATCTAAGTCCCCGCCTCTGATTCCCCAACTTTGATTCCCCACCTCTGATTCCCCAGCTCTGATTCCCCGCCTCTGATTCCCCGCATATGATTCCATGCATCTGATTCCCAGCCTCTGATTCCCAGCCTCTGATTCCCAACCTCTGATTCCCCACCTCTGATTCCCTATATCTGATTCCCTGCCTCTGTTTCCCCGCCTCTGATTCCCCGCGTCTGATTACCGGCCTCTGATTCCCCGCCTCTGATTCCCCATCTCTGATTCACAACCTCTGATTCCCCACCTCTGATACCCCATATCTGATTCCCCGCCTCTGTTTCACCGCCTCTGATTCCCCACCTCTGATTCCCAATATCTGATTCCCCGCCTCTGATTCCCCACCTCTGATTCCCCGCCTCTGATTCGCCAGCTATGATTCCCCGCCTCTTATTCCCCGCGTCTGATTCCCTGCCTCTGATTCTCCGCCTCTGATTCCACATCTCTGATTCACCACCTCTGATTCCCCGCGTCTGATTCCCTGCCTCTGATTCCCGGACTCTGATTCCCCACCTCTGATTCCCGGCCTCTTATTCCCGGCATCTGATTCCGGCCTCTGATTCCCGGCCTCTGATTCCCTGCTTATGATTCTGATTCCCTGCCTCTGATTCCCCATCTCTGATTCCGCACATCTAATTCCCTGCCTCTGATTCCCCACCTCTGATTCCCCATATCTGATTCCCCGCCTCTGTTTCCCCGCCTCTTATTCACCGCCTCTGTTTCCCCATATCTAAGTCCCCGCCTCTGATTCCCCAACTTTGATTCCCCACCTCTGATTCCCCAGCTCTGATTCCCCGCCTCTGATTCCCCGCATATGATTCCATGCATCTGATTCCCAGCCTCTGATTCCCAGCCTCTGATTCCCAACCTCTGATTCCCCACCTCTGATTCCCTATATCTGATTCCCCCCCTCTGTTTCGCCGCCTATGATTCCCCGCCTCTGTTTCCCCATATCTGATTCCCCGCCTCTGAATTCCCAACTCTGATTCCCTGCCTCTAATTTCCCATGTCTGATTCCCCGCCTCTGATTCCCCGCGTCTGATTACCGGCCTCTGATTCCCCGCCTCTGATTCCCCATCTCTGATTCACAACCTCTGATTCCCCACCTCTGATTCCCCATATCTGATTCCCCGCCTCTGTTTCCCCGCCTCTGATTCCCCACCTCTGATTCCCAATATCTGATTCCCCGCCTCTGATTCCCCACCTCTGATTCCCCGCCTCTGATTCGCCAGCTATGATTCCCCGCCTCTGATTCCCCGCGTCTGATTCCCTGCCTCTGCTTCCCCGCCTCTGATTCCACATCTCTGATTCACCACCTCTGATTCCCCGCGTCTGATTCCCCGCCTCTGATTCCACATCTCTGATTCCCCATCTCTGATTCCCCAATTCTGATTCCCCGCCTCTGATTCCCCAGCTCTGATTCCTCGCCTCTGATTCCCTTCCTCTGATTCCCAACCTCTGATTCACCACCTCTGATTTCCCATATTGATTCCCTGCATCTGATTCCCCGCCTCTGATTCCCCAACTCTGATTCCCCGCCTCTGATTCCCCAGCTCTGATTCCCCGCCTCTGATTCCCCGTGTTTGATTTCCTGCCTCTGATTCCCGGCCTCTGATTCCCCATCTCTGATTCACCGCCTTTGATTCGCCACCTCTGTTTCCCCAAATCTGATTCCCCGCCTCTGATTCCCCGCGTCTGATTACCGGCCTCTGATTCCCTGCCTCTGATTCCCCATCTCTGATTCACAACCTCTGATTCCCCACCTCTGATTCCCCATATCTGATTCCCCACCTCTGATTCCCGGCCTCTTATTCCCGGCATCTGATTCCGGCCTCTGATTCCCGGCCTCTGATTCCCTGCTTCTGATTCTGATTCCCTGCCTCTGATTCCCCATCTCTGATTCCGCACATCTGATTCCCTGCCTCTGATTACCCCCCTCTGTTTCCCCGCCTCTGATTCCCCGCCTCTGTTTCCCAATATCTAAGTCCCCGCCTCTGATTCCCCAACTCTGATTCCCCACCTCTGATTCCCCAGCTCTGATTCCCCGTCTCTGATTCCCCGCATCTGATTCCCTGCATCTGATTCCAAGCCTCTGATTCCCTGCCTCTGATTCCCAACCTCTGATTCCCCACCTCTGATTCCCCATATCTGATTCCCCGCCTCTGTTTCCCCACCTCTGATTCCCCACCTCTGTTTCCCCATATCTGATTCCCGGCCTCTGATTCCCCGCCTCTGATTCCCCGCCTCTGATTCCCTGCCTCTGATTCCCCATCTCCGATTCCGCACATCTGATTCCCTGCCTCTGATTCCCCGCCTCTGATTCCCCACCTCTGATTCCCTGCCTCTGATTCCCAACCTCTGATTCCCCACCTCTGATTCCCCATATCTGATTCCCCGCCTCTGTTTCCCCGCCTCTGATTCCCCTCCTCTGATTCCCCAACTCTAATTCCCCGCCTCTGATTCCCCAGCTCTGATTCCCCGTGTTTGATTCCCTGCCTCTGATTCCCTGCCCTGATTCCCCATCTCTGTTTCACCGCCTTTGATTCGCCACCTCTGATTCCCCATATCTGATTCCCCGCCTCTGTTTCCCCGCCTCTGATTCCCCGTGATTGATTCCCTGCCTCTGATTCCCGGCCTCTGATTCCCCATCTCTGATTCACCGCCTTTGATTCGCCACCTCTGATTCCCCAAATCTGATTCACAACCTCTGATTCCCCACCTCTGATACCCCATATCTGATTCCCCGCCTCTGTTTCACCGCCTCTGATTCCCCACCTCTGATTCCCAATATCTGATTCCCCGCCTCTGATTCCCCACCTCTGATTCCCCGCCTCTGATTCGCCAGCTATGATTCCCCGCCTCTTATTCCCCGCGTATGATTCCCTGCCTCTGATTCCCCGCCTCTGATTCCACATCTCTGATTCACCACCTCTGATTCCCCGCGTCTGATTCCCTACCTCTGATTCCCGGACTCTGATTCCCCACCTCTGATTCCCGGCCTCTTATTCCCGGCATCTGATTCCGGCCTCTGATTCCCGGCCTCTGATTCCCTGCTTCTGATTCTGATTCCCTGCCTCTGATTCCCCATCTCTGATTCCGCACATCTAATTCCCTGCCTCTGATTCCCCACCTCTGATTCCCCATATCTGATTCCCCGCCTCTGTTTCCCCGCCTCTGATTCACCGACTCTGTTTCACCATATCTAAGTCCCCGCCTCTGATTCCCCAACTTTGATTCCCCACCTCTGATTCCCCAGCTCTGATTCCCCGCCTCTGATTCCCCGCATATGATTCCATGCATCTGATTCCCAGCCTCTGATTCCCAGCCTCTGATTCCCAACCTCTGATTCCCCACCTCTGATTCCCTATATCTGATTCCCTGCCTCTGTTTCCCCGCCTCTGATTCCCCGCGTCTGATTACCGGCCTCTGATTCCCCGCCTCTGATTCCCCATCTCTGATTCACAACCTCTGATTCCCCACCTCTGATACCCCATATCTGATTCCCCGCCTCTGTTTCACCGCCTCTGATTCCCCACCTCTGATTCCCAATATCTGATTCCCCGCCTCTGATTCCCCACCTCTGATTCCCCGCCTCTGATTCACCAGCTATGATTCCCCGCCTCTTATTCCCCGCGTCTGATTCCCTGCCTCTGATTCTCCGCTTCTGATTCCACATCTCTGATTCACCACCTCTGATTCCCCGCGTCTGATTCCCTGCCTCTGATTCCCGGACTCTGATTCCCCACCTCTGATTCCCGGCCTCTTATTCCCGGCATCTGATTCCGGCCTCTGATTCCCGGCCTCTGATTCCCTGCTTATGATTCTGATTCCCTGCCTCTGATTCCCCATCTCTGATTCCGCACATCTAATTCCCTGCCTCTGATTCCCCACCTCTGATTCCCCATATCTGATTCCCCGCCTCTGTTTCCCCGCCTCTTATTCACCGCCTCTGTTTCCCCATATCTAAGTCCCCGCCTCTGATTCCCCAACTTTGATTCCCCACCTCTGATTCCCCAGCTCTGATTCCCCGCCTCTGATTCCCCGCCTCTGATTCACCGCCTCTGATTCCCCATATCTCATTCCCCGCCTCTAAATCCCCATCTCTGATTCCCGGACTCTGATTCCCCACCTCTGATTCCCGGCCTCTTATTCCCGGCATCTGATTCCGGCCTCTGATTCCCGGCCTCTGATTCCCTGCTTCTGATTCTGATTCCCTGCCTCTGATTCCCCATCTCTGATTCCGCACATCTGATTCCCTGCCTCTCATTCCCCACCTCTGATTCCCCATATCTGATTCCCCGCCTCTGTTTCCCCACCTTTGATTCCCCGCCTCTCTTTCCCAATATCTAAGTCCCCGCCTCTGATTCCCCAACTCTGATTCCCCACCTCTGATTCCCCGGCTCTGATTCCCCGCCTCTGATTCCCAGCATCTGATTCCGGCCTCTGATTCCCGGCCTCTGATTCCCTGCTTATGATTCTGATTCCCTGCCTCTGATTCCCCATCTCTGATTCCGCACATCTAATTCCCTGCCTCTGATTCCCCACCTCTGATTCCCCATATCTGATTCCCCGCCTCTGTTTCCCCGCCTCTTATTCACCGCCTCTGTTTCCCCATATCTAAGTCCCCGCCTCTGATTCCCCAACTTTGATTCCCCACCTCTGATTCCCCAGCTCTGATTCCCCGCCTCTGATTCCCCGCCTCTGATTCACCGCCTCTGATTCCCCATATCTCATTCCCCGCCTCTAAATCCCCATCTCTGATTCCCGGACTCTGATTCCCCACCTCTGATTCCCGGCCTCTTATTCCCGGCATCTGATTCCGGCCTCTGATTCCCGGCCTCTGATTCCCTGCTTCTGATTCTGATTCCCTGCCTCTGATTCCCCATCTCTGATTCCGCACATCTGATTCCCTGCCTCTCATTCCCCACCTCTGATTCCCCATATCTGATTCCCCGCCTCTGTTTCCCCACCTTTGATTCCCCGCCTCTCTTTCCCAATATCTAAGTCCCCGCCTCTGATTCCCCAACTCTGATTCCCCACCTCTGATTCCCCGGCTCTGATTCCCCGCCTCTGATTCCCAGCATCTGATTCCCTGCAACTGATTCCAAGCCTCTTATTCCCTGCCTCTGATTCCCAACCTCTGATTCCCAACCTCTGATTCCACACCTCTGATTCCCCATATCTGATTCCCCGCCTCTGTTTCCCCGCCTCTGATTCCCCGCCTCTGATTCCCCATATCTCATTCCCCGCCTCTGATTCCGCATCTCTGATTCCCAACCTCTGATTCCCCACCTCTGATTCCCCATATCTGATTCCCCGCCTCTGTTTCCCCGCCTCTGTTTCCCCATATCTGATCCCCGCCTCTATTTGCACGCCTCTGATTCCCCGCCTCTGTTTCCCCATATCTGATTCCCCGCCTCTGAATCCCCAACTCTGATTCCCTGCCTCTAATTTCCCATGTCTGATTCCCCGCCTCTGATTCCCCGCGTCTGATTTCCGGCCTCTGATTCCCCGCCTCTGATTCCCCATCTCTGATTCACAACCTCTGATTCCCCACCTCTGATTCCCCATATCTGATTCCCCGCCTCTGTTTCCCCGCCTCTGATTCCCCACCTCTGATTCCCAATATCTGATTTCCCGCCTCTGATTCCCCACCTCTGATTCCCCGCCTCTGATTCGCCAGCTATGATTCCCCGCCTCTGATTCCCCGCGTCTTATTCCCTGCCTCTGATTCCCCGCCTCTGATTCCACATCTCTGATTCACCACCTCTGATTCCCCGCGTCTGATTCCCCACCTCTGATTCCCCATCTCTGATTCCCCATCTCTGATTCCCCAATTCTGATTCCCCGCCTCTTATTCCCCAGCTCTGATTCCTCGCCTCTGATTCCCTTCCACTGATTCCCAACCTCTGATTCCCCACCTCTGATTTCCCATATTGATTCCCTGCGTCTGATTCCCCGCCTCTGATTCCCCAACTCTGATTCACCGCCTCTGATTCCCCAGCTCTAATTCCCCGCCTCTGATTCCCCGTGTTTGATTCCCTGCCTCTGATTCCCGGCCTCTGATTCCCCATCTCTGATTCACCGCCTTTGATTTGCCACCTCTGATTCCCCAAATCTGATTCCCCGCCTCTGAATCCCCATCTCTGATTCCCGGACTCTGATTCCCCACCTCTGATTCCCTGCCTCTTATTCCCGGCATCTGATTCCGGCCTCTGATTCCCGGCCTCTGATTCCCTGCTTTTGATTCTGATTCCCTGCCTCTGATTCCCCATCTCTGATTCCGCACATCTGATTCCCTGCCTCTGATTACCCCCCTCTGTTTCCCCGCCTCTGATTCCCCGCCTCTGTTTCCCAATATCTAAGTCCCCGCCTCTGATTCCCCAACTCTGATTCCCCACCTCTGATTCCCCAGCTCTGATTCCCCGCCTCTGATTCCCCGCATCTGATTCCCTGCATCTGATTCCAAGCATCTGATTCCCTGCCTCTGATTCCCAACCTCTGATTCCCCACCTCTGATTCCCCATATCTGATTCCCCGCCTCTGTTTCCCCGCCTCTGATTCCCCACCTCTGTTTCCCAATATCTGATTCCCGGCCTCTGATTCCCCGCCTCTGATTCCCCGCCTCTGATTCCCTGCCTCTGATTCCCCATCTCCGATTCCGCACATCTGATTCCCTGCCTCTGATTCCCCTCCTCTGATTCCCCGCCTCTGATTCCCTGCCTCTGATTCCCAACCTCTGATTCCCCACCTCTGATTCCCCATATCTGATTCCCCGCCTCTGTTTCCCCGCCTCTGATTCCCCTCCTCTGATTCCCCAACTCTAATTTCCCGCCTCTGATTCCCCAGCTCTGATTCCCCGTGTTTGATTCCCTGCCTCTGATTCCCTGCCCTGATTCCCCATCTCTGTTTCACCGCCTTTGATTCGCCACCTCTGATTCCACATATCTGATTCCCCGCCTCTGTTTCCCCGCCTCTGATTCCCTGCCTCTGATTCCCAACCTCTGATTCCACACCTCTGATTCCCCATATCTGATTCCCCGCCTCTGATACCCCGCCTCTGATTCCCTGCATCTGATTCCAAGCCTCTGATTCCCTGCCTCTGATTCCCAACCTCTGATTCCCCACCTCTGATTCCCCATATCTGATTCCCCGCCTCTGTTTCCCCACCTCTGATTCCCCACCTCTGTTTCCCCATATCTGATTCCCGGCCTCTGATTTCCCGCCTCTGATTCCCCGCCTCTGATTCCCTGCCTCTGATTCCCCATCTCCGATTCCGCACATCTGATTCCCTGCCTCTGATTCCCCGCCTCTGATTCCCCACCTCTGATTCCCTGCCTCTGATTCCCAACCTCTGATTCCCCACCTCTGATTCCCCATATCTGATTCCCCGCCTCTGTTTCCCCGCCTCTGATTCCCCTCCTCTGATTCCCCAACTCTAATTCCCCGCCTCTGATTCCCCAGCTCTGATTCCCCGTGTTTGATTCCCTGCCTCTGATTCCCTGCCCTGATTCCCCATCTCTGTTTCACCGCCTTTGATTCGCCACCTCTGATTCCCCATATCTGATTCCCCGCCTCTGTTTCCCCGCCTCTGATTCCCTGCCTCTGATTCCCAATCTCTGATTCCACACCTCTGATTCCCAATATCTGATTCCCCGCCTCTGATTCCCCACCTCTGATTCCCCGCCTCTGATTCGCCAGCTATGATTCCCCGCCTCTTATTCCCCGCGTCTGATTCCCTGCCTCTGATTCCCCGCCTCTGATTCCACATCTCTGATTCACCACCTCTGATTCCCCGCGTCTGACTCCCTGCCTCTGATTCCCGGACTCTGATTCCCCACCTCTGATTCCCGGCCTTTTATTCCCGGCATCTGATTCCGGCCTCTGATTCCCGGCCTCTGATTCCCTGCTTATGATTCTGATTCCCTGCCTCTGATTCCCCATCTCTGATTCCGCACATCTAATTCCCTGCCTCTGATTCCCCACCTCTGATTCCCCATATCTGATTCCCCGCCTCTGTTTCCCCGCCTCTTATTCACCGCCTCTGTTTCCCCATATCTAAGTCCCCGCCTCTGATTCCCCAACTTTGATTCCCCACCTCTGATTCCCCAGCTCTGATTCCCCGCCTCTGATTCCCCGCATATGATTCCATGCATCTGATTCCCAGCCTCTGATTCCCAGCCTCTGATTCCCAACCTCTGATTCCCCACCTCTGATTCCCTATATCTGATTCCCCGCCTCTGTTTCCCCGCCTATGATTCCCCGCCTCTGTTTCCCCATATCTGATTCCCCGCCTCTGAATTCCCAACTCTGATTCCCTGCCTCTAATTTCCCATGTCTGATTCCCCGCCTCTGATACCCCGCGTCTGATTACCGGCCTCTGATTCCCCGCCTCTGATTCCCCATCTCTGATTCACAACCTCTGATTCCCCACCTCTGATTCCCCATATCTGATTCCCCGCCTCTGTTTCCCCGCCTCTGATTCCCCACCTCTGATTCCCAATATCTGATTCCCCGCCTCTGATTCCCCACCTCTGATTCCCCGCCTCTGATTCGCCAGCTATGATTCCCCGCCTCTGATTCCCCGCGTCTGATTCCCTGCCTCTGATTCCCCGCCTCTAATTCCACATCTCTGATTCACCACCTCTGATTCCACGCGTCTGATTCCCCGCATCTGATTCCCCATCTCTGATTCCCCATCTCTGATTCCCCAATTCTGATTCCCCGCCTCTGATTCCCCAGCTCTGATTCCTCGCCTCTGATTCCCTTCCTCTGATTCCCAACCTCTGATTCCCCACCTCTGATTTCCCATATTGATTCCCTGCATCTGATTCCCCGCCTCTGATTTCCCAACTCTGATTCCCCGCCTCTGATTCCCCAGCTCTGATTCCCCGCCTCTGATTCCCCGTGTTTGATTCCCTACCTCTGATTCCCGGCCTCTGATTCCCCATCTCTGATTCACCGCCTTTGATTCACAACCTCTGATTCCCCACCTCTAATTCCCCATATCTGATTCCCCGCCTCTGTTTCCCCGCCTCTGATTCCCCGCCTCTGTTTCCCCATATCTGATCCCCGCCTCTATTTGCCCGCCTCTGATTCCCCGCCTCTGTTTCCCCATATCTGATTCCCCGCCTCTGAATGCCCAACTCTGATTCCCTGCCTCTAATTTCCCAGCTCTGATTCCCCGCCTCTGATTCCCCGCGTCTGATTACCGGCCTCTGATTCCCCGCCTCTGATACCCCATCTCTGATTCACAACCTCTGATTCCCCACCTCTGATACCCCATATCTGATTCCCCGCCTTTGTTTCACCGCCACTGATTCCCCACCTCTGATTCCCAATATCTGATTCCCCGCCTCTGATTCCCCAACTCTGATTCCCCGCCTCTGATTCACCAGCTATGATTCCCCGCCTCTTATTCCCCGCGTCTGATTCCCTGCCTCTGATTCCCCGCCTCAGATTCCACATCTCTGATTCACCACCTCTGATTCCCCGCGTCTGATTCCCTGCCTCTGATTCCCGGACTCTGATTCCCCACCTCTGATTCCCGGCCTCTTATTCCCGGCATCTGATTCCGGCCTCTGATTCCCGGCCTCTGATTCCCTGCTTCTGATTCTGATTCCCTGCCTCTGATTCCCCATCTCTGATTCCGCACATCTAATTCCCTGCCTCTGATTCCACACCTCTGATTCCCCATATCTGATTCCCCGCCTCTGTTTCCCCGCCTCTGATTCACCGCCTCTGTTTCCCCATATCTAAGTCCCCGCCTCTGATTCCCCAACTTTGATTCCCCACCTCTGATTCCCCAACTCTGATTCCCCGCCTCTGATTCCCCGCATATGATTCCATGCATCTGATTCCCAGCCTCTGATTCCCAGCCTCTGATTCCCAACCTCTGATTCCCCACCTCTGATTCCCTATATCTGATTCCCCGCCTCTGTTTCCCCGCCTCTGATTCCCCGCCTCTGTTTCCCCATATCTGATTCCACGCCTCTGAATCCCCAACTCTGATTCCCTGCCTCTAATTTCCCATGTCTGATTCCCCGCCTCTGATTCCCCGCGTCTGATTACCGGCCTCTGATTCCCCGCCTCTGATTCCCCATCTCTGATTCACAACCTCTGATTCCCCACCTCTGATTCCCCATATCTGATTCCCCGCCTCTGTTTCCCCGCCTCTGATTCCCCACATCTGATTCCCAATATCTGATTCCCCGCCTCTGATTCCCCACCTCTGATTCCCCGCCTCTGATTCGCCAGCTATGATTCCCCGCCTCTGATTCCCCGCGTCTGATTCCCTGCCTCTGATTCCCCGCCTCTGATTCCACATCTCTGATTCACCACCTCTGATTCCCCGCGTCTGATTCCCCGCCTCTGATTCCCCATCTCTGATGCCCCAGCTCTGATTCCCCAATTCTGATTCCCCGCCTCTGATTCCCCAGCTCTGATTCCTCGCCTCTGATTCCCTTCCTCTGATTCCCAACCTCTGATTCCCCACCTCTGATTTCCCATATTGATTCCCTGCATCTGATTCCCCGCCTCTGATTCCCCAACTCTGATTCCCCGCCTCTGATTCCCCAGCTCTGATTCCCCGCCTCTGTTTCACCGCCTCTGATTCCCCACCTCTGATTCCCAATATCTGATTCCCCGCCTCTGATTCCCCACCTCTGATTCCCCGCCTCTGATTCGCCAGCTATGATTCCCCGCCTCTTATTCCCCGCGTATGATTCCCTGCCTCTGATTCCCCGCCTCTGATTCCACATCTCTGATTCACCACCTCTGATTCCCCGCGTCTGATTCCCTACCTCTGATTCCCGGACTCTGATTCCCCACCTCTGATTCCCGGCCTCTTATTCCCGGCATCTGATTCCGGCCTCTGATTCCCGGCCTCTGATTCCCTGCTTCTGATTCTGATTCCCTGCCTCTGATTCCCCATCTCTGATTCCGCACATCTAATTCCCTGCCTCTGATTCCCCACCTCTGATTCCCCATATCTGATTCCCCGCCTCTGTTTCCCCGCCTCTGATTCACCGACTCTGTTTCCCCATATCTAAGTCCCCGCCTCTGATTCCCCAACTTTGATTCCCCACCTCTGATTCCCCAGCTCTGATTCCCCGCCTCTGATTCCCCGCATATGATTCCATGCATCTGATTCCCAGCCTCTGATTCCCAGCCTCTGATTCCCAACCTCTGATTCCCCACCTCTGATTCCCTATATCTGATTCCCTGCCTCTGTTTCCCCGCCTCTGATTCCCCGCGTCTGATTACCGGCCTCTGATTCCCCGCCTCTGATTCCCCATCTCTGATTCACAACCTCTGATTCCCCACCTCTGATACCCCATATCTGATTCCCCGCCTCTGTTTCACCGCCTCTGATTCCCCACCTCTGATTCCCAATATCTGATTCCCCGCCTCTGATTCCCCACCTCTGATTCCCCGCCTCTGATTCGCCAGCTATGATTCCCCGCCTCTTATTCCCCGCGTCTGATTCCCTGCCTCTGATTCTCCGCCTCTGATTCCACATCTCTGATTCACCACCTCTGATTCCCCGCGTCTGATTCCCTGCCTCTGATTCCCGGACTCTGATTCCCCACCTCTGATTCCCGGCCTCTTATTCCCGGCATCTGATTCCGGCCTCTGATTCCCGGCCTCTGATTCCCTGCTTATGATTCTGATTCCCTGCCTCTGATTCCCCATCTCTGATTCCGCACATCTAATTCCCTGCCTCTGATTCCCCACCTCTGATTCCCCATATCTGATTCCCCGCCTCTGTTTCCCCGCCTCTTATTCACCGCCTCTGTTTCCCCATATCTAAGTCCCCGCCTCTGATTCCCCAACTTTGATTCCCCACCTCTGATTCCCCAGCTCTGATTCCCCGCCTCTGATTCCCCGCATATGATTCCATGCATCTGATTCCCAGCCTCTGATTCCCAGCCTCTGATTCCCAACCTCTGATTCCCCACCTCTGATTCCCTATATCTGATTCCCCCCCTCTGTTTCGCCGCCTATGATTCCCCGCCTCTGTTTCCCCATATCTGATTCCCCGCCTCTGAATTCCCAACTCTGATTCCCTGCCTCTAATTTCCCATGTCTGATTCCCCGCCTCTGATTCCCCGCGTCTGATTACCGGCCTCTGATTCCCCGCCTCTGATTCCCCATCTCTGATTCACAACCTCTGATTCCCCACCTCTGATTCCCCATATCTGATTCCCCGCCTCTGTTTCCCCGCCTCTGATTCCCCACCTCTGATTCCCAATATCTGATTCCCCGCCTCTGATTCCCCACCTCTGATTCCCCGCCTCTGATTCGCCAGCTATGATTCCCCGCCTCTGATTCCCCGCGTCTGATTCCCTGCCTCTGCTTCCCCGCCTCTGATTCCACATCTCTGATTCACCACCTCTGATTCCCCGCGTCTGATTCCCCGCCTCTGATTCCACATCTCTGATTCCCCATCTCTGATTCCCCAATTCTGATTCCCCGCCTCTGATTCCCCAGCTCTGATTCCTCGCCTCTGATTCCCTTCCTCTGATTCCCAACCTCTGATTCACCACCTCTGATTTCCCATATTGATTCCCTGCATCTGATTCCCCGCCTCTGATTCCCCAACTCTGATTCCCCGCCTCTGATTCCCCAGCTCTGATTCCCCGCCTCTGATTCCCCGTGTTTGATTTCCTGCCTCTGATTCCCGGCCTCTGATTCCCCATCTCTGATTCACCGCCTTTGATTCGCCACCTCTGTTTCCCCAAATCTGATTCCCCGCCTCTGATTCCCCGCGTCTGATTACCGGCCTCTGATTCCCTGCCTCTGATTCCCCATCTCTGATTCACAACCTCTGATTCCCCACCTCTGATTCCCCATATCTGATTCCCCACCTCTGATTCCCGGCCTCTTATTCCCGGCATCTGATTCCGGCCTCTGATTCCCGGCCTCTGATTCCCTGCTTCTGATTCTGATTCCCTGCCTCTGATTCCCCATCTCTGATTCCGCACATCTGATTCCCTGCCTCTGATTACCCCCCTCTGTTTCCCCGCCTCTGATTCCCTGCCTCTGTTTCCCAATATCTAAGTCCCCGCCTCTGATTCCCCAACTCTGATTCCCCACCTCTGATTCCCCAGCTCTGATTCCCCGTCTCTGATTCCCCGCATCTGATTCCCTGCATCTGATTCCAAGCCTCTGATTCCCTGCCTCTGATTCCCAACCTCTGATTCCCCACCTCTGATTCCCCATATCTGATTCCCCGCCTCTGTTTCCCCACCTCTGATTCCCCACCTCTGTTTCCCCATATCTGATTCCCGGCCTCTGATTCCCCGCCTCTGATTCCCCGCCTCTGATTCCCTGCCTCTGATTCCCCATCTCCGATTCCGCACATCTGATTCCCTGCCTCTGATTCCCCGCCTCTGATTCCCCACCTCTGATTCCCTGCCTCTGATTCCCAACCTCTGATTCCCCACCTCTGATTCCCCATATCTGATTCCCCGCCTCTGTTTCCCCGCCTCTGATTCCCCTCCTCTGATTCCCCAACTCTAATTCCCCGCCTCTGATTCCCCAGCTCTGATTCCCCGTGTTTGATTCCCTGCCTCTGATTTCCTGCCCTGATTCCCCATCTCTGTTTCACCGCCTTTGATTCGCCACCTCTGATTCCCCATATCTGATTCCCCGCCTCTGTTTCCCCGCCTCTGATTCCCTGCCTCTGATTCCCAATCTCTGATTCCACACCTCTGATTCCCCATATCTGATTCCCCGCCTCTGTTTCCCCGCCTCTGCTTCCCTGCCCCTGTTTCCCCATATCTGATTCCCTGCCTCTGATTCTCCAACTCTGATTCCCCGCCTCTGATTCCCCAGCTCTGATTCCCCGCCTCTGATTTCCCTTGTTTGATTCCCTGCCTCTGATTCCCCGCCTCTGATTCCCCATCTCTGATTCACCGCCTTTGATTCGCCACCTCTGATTCCACATATCTGAGTCCCCACCTCTGTTTCCCCGCCTCTGATTCCCCACCTCTGATTCTCCATATCTCATTCCCCGCCTCTGAATCCCCATCTCTGATTCCCGGACTCTGATTCCCCACCTCTGATTCCCGGCCTCTTATTCCCAGCATCTGATTCCCGGCCTCTGATTCCCGGCCTCTGATTCCCCGCTTCTGATTCTGATTCCCTGCCTCTGATTCCCCATCTCTGATTCACCGCCTTTGATTCACAACCTCTGATTCCCCACCTCTGATACCCCATATCTGATTCCCCGCCTTTGTTTCACCGCCTCTGATTCCCCGCCTCTGATTCCCCGTGTTTGATTCCCTGCCTCTGATTCCCGGCCTCTGATTCCCCATCTCTGATTCACCGCCTTTGATTCACAACCTCTGATTCCCCACCTCTGATTCCCCATATCTGATTCCCCGCCTCTATTTCCCCGCCTCTGATTCCCCGCCTCTGTTTCCCCATATCTGATCCCCGCCTCTATTTGCCCGCCTCTGATTCCCCGCCTCTGTTTCCCCATATCTAAGTCCCCGCCTCTGATTCCCCAACTTTGATTCCCCACCTCTGATTCCCCAGCTCTGATTCCCCGCCTCTGATTCCCCGCATATGATTCCATGCATCTGATTCCCAGCCTCTGATTCCCAGCCTCTGATTCCCAACCTCTGATTCCCCACCTCTGATTCCCTATATCTGATTCCCTGCCTCTGTTTCCCCGCCTCTGATTCCCCGCGTCTGATTACCGGCCTCTGATTCCCCGCCTCTGATTCCCCATCTCTGAATCACAACCTCTGATTCCCCACCTCTGATACCCCATATCTGATTCCCCGCCTCTGTTTCACCGCCTCTGATTCCCCACCTCTGATTCCCAATATCTGATTCCCCGCCTCTGATTCCCCACCTCTGATTCCCCGCCTCTGATTCGCCAGCTATGATTCCCCGCCTCTTATTCCCCGCGTCTGATTCCCTGCCTCTGATTCCCCGCCTCTGATTCCACATCTCTGATTCACCACCTCTGATTCCCCGCGTCTGATTCCCTGCCTCTGATTCCCGGACTCTGATTCCCCACCTCTGATTCCCGGCCTCTTATTCCCGGCATCTGATTCCGGCCTCTGATTCCCGGCCTCTGATTCCCTGCTTATGATTCTGATTCCCTGCCTCTGATTCCCCATCTCTGATACCGCACATCTAATTCCCTGCCTCTGATTCCCCACCTCTGATTCCCCATATCTGATTCCCCGCCTCTGTTTCCCCGCCTCTTATTCACCGCCTCTGTTTCCCCATATCTAAGTCCCCGCCTCTGATTCCCCAACTTTGATTCCCCACCTCTGATTCCCCAGCTCTGATTCCCCGCCTCTGATTCCCCGCATATGATTCCATGCATCTGATTCCCAGCCTCTGATTCCCAGCCTCTGATTCCCAACCTCTGATTCCCCACCTCTGATTCCCTATATCTGATTCCCCGCCTCTGTTTCCCCGCCTATGATTCCCCGCCTCTGTTTCCCCATATCTGATTCCCCGCCTCTGAATTCCCAACTCTGATTCCCTGCCTCTAATTTCCCATGTCTGATTCCCCGCCTCTGATTCCCCGCGTCTGATTACCGGCCTCTGATTCCCCGCCTCTGATTCCCCATCTCTGATTCACAACCTCTGATTCCCCACCTCTGATTCCCCATATCTGATTCCCCGCCTCTGTTTCCCCGCCTCTGATTCCCCACCTCTGATTCCCAATATCTGATTCCCCGCCTCTGATTCCCCACCTCTGATTCCCCGCCTCTGATTCGCCAGCTATGATTCCCCGCCTCTGATTCCCCGCGTCTGATTCCCTGCCTCTGCTTCCCCGCCTCTGATTCCACATCTCTGATTCACCACCTCTGATTCCCCGCGTCTGATTCCCCGCCTCTGATTCCCCATCTCTGATTCCCCATCTCTGATTCCCCAATTCTGATTCCCCGCCTCTGATTCCCCAGCTCTGATTCCTCGCCTCTGATTCCCTTCCTCTGATTCCCAACCTCTGATTCACCACCTCTGATTTCCCATATAGATTCCCTGCATCTGATTCCCCGCCTCTGATTCCCCAACTCTGATTCCCCGCCTCTGATTCCCCAGCTCTGATTCCCCGCCTCTGATTCCCCGTGTTTGATTCCCTGCCTCTGATTCCCGGCCTCTGATTCCCCATCTCTGATTCACCGCCTTTGATTCGCCACCTCTGATTCCCCAAATCTGATTCCCCGCCTCTGTTTCCCCGCCTCTGATTCCCCGCCTCTGATTCCCCGCATCTGATTACCGGCCTCTGATTCCCCGCCTCTGATTCCCCATCTCTGATTCACAACCTCTGATTCCCCACCTCTGATTCCCCATATCTGATTCCCCACCTCTGATTCCCGGCCTCTTATTCCCGGCATCTGATTCCGGCCTCTGATTCCCGGCCTCTGATTCCCTGCTTCTGATTCTGATTCCCTGCCTCTGATTCCACATATCTGATTCCCCGCCTCTGATTCCCCAACTCTGATTCCCCGCCTCTGATTCTCCATATCTCATTCCCCGCCTCTGAATCCCCATCTCTGATTCCCGGACTCTGATTCCCCACCTCTGATTCCCGGCCTCTTATTCCCAGCATCTGATTCCCGGCCTCTGATTCCCGGCCTCTGATTCCCCGCTTCTGATTCTGATTCCCTGCCTCTGATTCCCCATCTCTGATTCTGCACATCTGATTCCCTGCCTCTGATTCCCCACCTCTGATTCCCCATATCGGATTTCCCGCCTCTGTTTCCCCATATCTAATTCCCAACCTCTGATGCACCAACTCTGATTCCCTGCCTCTGATTCCCCGCGTTCTATTCCCTGCCTCTGATTCCCCGCCTGTGATTCCCCATCTCTGATTCACCACCTCTGATTCCCCACCTCTGATTCCCCATATCTAATTCCCCGCCTCTGTTTGCCCGCCTCTGATTCCCCGCCTCTGTTTCCCCATATCTGATTCCCCGCCTCTGAATCCCCAACTCTGATTCCCTGCCTCTGATTCCCCAGCTCTGATTCCCCGCCTTTGATTCCCCCCGTCTGATTCCCAGCCTCTGAATCCCCGTGTCTGATTTCCTGCCTCTGATTCCCCGCCTCTGATTCCCCATCTCTGATTCACAGCCTCTGATTCCCCACCTCTGATTCCCCATCTCTGATTCCGCACATCTGATTCCCTGCCTCTGATTCCCCGACTCTGATCCCCACCTCTGATTCCCCAGCTCTGATTCCCCGCCTCTGATTCCCCAACTCTGATTCCCCGCCTCTGATTCCCCAGCTCTGATTCCCCGCCTCTGATTCCCCGTGTTTGATTCCCTGCCTCTGATTCCCCGCCTCTGATTCCCCATCTCTCATTCAACGCCTTTGATTCGCCACCTCTGATTCCCCATATCTGATTCCTCGCCTCTGTTTCCCCGCCTCTGATTCCCCGCCTCTGATTCCCCATATCTCATTCCCCGCCTCTGATTCCCCATCTCTGATTCCCGGACTCTGAATCCCCACCTCTGATTCCCGGCCTCTTATTCCCGGCATCTGATTCCGGCCTCTGATTCCCGGCCTCTGATTCCATGCTTCTGATTCCCCATCTCTGATTCCGCAAATCTAATTCCCTGCCTCTGATTCCCCACCTCTGATTACCCATATCTGATTCCCCGCCTCTGTTTCCCCACCTCTGATTCCCCGCCTCTGTTTCCCCATATCTAAGTCCCCGCCTCTGATTCCCCAACTTTGATTCCCCACCTCTGATTCCCCAGCTCTGATTCCCCGCCTCTGATTCCCCGCATCTGATTCCATGCATCTGATTCCCAGCCTCTGATTCCCAGCCTCTGATTCCCAACCTCTGATTCCCCACCTCTGATCCCCATATCTGATTCCCCGCCTCTGTTTCCCCGCCTCTGATTCCCCGCCTCTGTTTCCCCATATCTGATCCCCGCCTCTATTTGCCCGCCTCTGATTCCCCGCCTCTGTTTCCCCATATCTGATTCCCCGCCTTTGAATCCCCAACTCTGATTCCCTGCCTCTAATTTCCCAGCTCTGATTCCCCGCCTCTGATTCCCCGCGTCTGATTACCGGCCTCTGATTCCCCGCCTCTGATTCCCCATCTCTGATTCACAACCTCTGATTCCCCACCTCTGATACCCCATATCTGATTCCCCGCCTCTGTTTCACCGCCTCTGATTCCCCACCTCTGATTCCCAATATCTGATTCCCCGCCTCTGATTCTCCACCTCTGATTCCCCGCCTCCGATTCGCCAGCTATGATTCCCCGCCTCTTATTCCCCGCGTCTGATTCCCTGCCTCTGATTCCCCGCCTCTGATTCCACATCTCTGATTCACCACCTCTGATTCCCCGCGTCTGATTCCCTGCCTCTGATTCCCCATCTCTGATTCCCCATCTCTGATTCCCCAATTCTGATTCCCCTCCTCTGATTCCCCGTGTTTGATTCCCTGCCTCTGATTCCCGGCCTCTGATTCCCCATCTCTGATTCCCCGCCTTTGATTCGCCCCGTCTGATTCCCAGCCTCTGAATCCCCGTGTCTGATTTCCTGCCTCTGATTCCCCGCCTCTGATTCCCCATCTCTGATTCACAGCCTCTGATTCCCCACCTCTGATTCCCCATCTCTGATTCCGCACATCTGATTCCCTGCCTCTGATTCCCCGACTCTGATCCCCACCTCTGATTCCCCAGCTCTGATTCCCCGCCTCTGATTCCCCAACTCTGATTCCCCGCCTCTGATACCCCAGCTCTGATTCCCCGCCTCTGATTCCCCGTGTTTGATTCCCTGCCTCTGATTCCCCGCCTCTGATTCCCCATATCTGATTCCTCGCCTCTGTTTCCCCGCCTCTGATTCCCCGCCTCTGATTCCCCATATCTCATTCCCCGCCTCTGATTCCCCATCTCTGATTCCCGGACTCTGATTCCACACCTCTGATTCCCGGCCTCTTATTCCCGGCATCTGATTCCGGCCTCTGATTCCCGGCCTCTGATTCCATGCTTCTGATTCCCCATCTCTGATTCCGCAAATCTAATTCTCTGCCTCTGATTCCCCACCTCTGATTCCCCATATCTGATTCCCCGCCTCTGTTTCCCCACCTCTGATTCCCCGCCTCTTATTCCCCATATCTCATTCCCCGCCTCTGAATCCCCATCTCTGATTCCCGGACTCTGATTCCCAACCTCTGATATCCGGCCTCTTATTCCCGGCATCTGATTCCGGCCTCTGATTCCCGGCATCTGATTCCCTGCTTCTGATTCTGATTCCCTGCCTTTGATTCCCCATCTCTGATTCCGCACATCTGATTCCCTGCCTCTGATTCCCCATCTCTGATTCCCCATATCTGATTCCCCGCCTCTGTTTCCCCGCCTCTGATTCCCCGCCTCTGTTTCACAATATCTAAGTCCCCGCCTCTGTTTCCCCGCCTCTGATTCCCCGCCTCTGATTCCCCGCGTCTGATTACCGGCCTCTGATTCCCCGCCTCTGATTCCCCATCTCTGATTCACAACCTCTGATTCCCCACCTCTGATTCCCCATATCTGATTCCCCACCTCTGATTCCCGGCCTCTTATTCCCGGCATCTGATTCCGGCCTCTGATTCCCGGCCTCTGATTCCCTGCTTCTGATTCTGATTCCCTGCCTCTGATTCCCCATCTCTGATTCTGCACATCTGATTCCCTGCCTCTGATTACCCCCCTCTGTTTCCCCGCCTCTGATTCCCCGCCTCTGTTTCCCAATATCTCTGATTCCCCAACTCTGATTCCCCACCTCTGATTCCCCAGCTCTGATTCCCCGCCTCTGATTCCCCGCATCTGATTCCCTGCATCTGATTCCAAGCCTCTGATTCCCTGCCTCTGATTCCCAACCTCTGATTCCCCACCTCTGATTCCCCATATCTGATTCCCCGCCTCTGTTTCCCCGCCTCTGATTCCCCACCTCTGTTTCCCCATATCTGATTCCCGGCCTCTGATTCCCCGCCTCTGTTTCCCCGCCTCTGATTCCCCTCCTCTGATTCCCCAACTCTAATTCCCCGCCTCTGATTCCCCAGCTCTGATTTCCCGTGTTTGATTCCCTGCCTCTGATTCCCTGCCCTGATTCCCCATCTCTGTTTCACCGCCTTTGATTCGCCACCTCTGATACCCCATATCTGATTCCCCGCCTCTGTTTCCACGCCTCTGATTCCCTGCCTCTGATTCCCAACCTCGAATTCCACACCTCTGATTCCCCATATCTGATTCCCCGCCTCTGTTTCCCCGCCTCTGATTCCCCAGCTCTGATTCCCCGCCTCTGATTCGCCGCATCTGATTCCCTGCATCTGATTCCAAGCCTCTGATTCCCTGCCTCTGATTCCCAACCTCTGATTCCCCACCTCTGATTCCCCATATCTGATTCCCCGCCTCTGTTTCCCCGCCTCTGATTCCCCACCTCTGTTTCCCCATATCTGATTCCCGGCCTCTGATTCCCCGCCTCTGATTCCCCGCCTCTGATTCCCTGCCTCTGATTCCCCATCTCCGATTCCGCACATCTGATTCCCCGCATCTGATTCCCTGCATCTGATTCCAAGCCTCTGATTCCCTGCCTCTGATTCCCAACCTCTGATTCCCCACCTCTGATTCCCCATATCTGATTCCCCGCCTCTGTTTCCCCGCCTCTGATTCCCCACCTCTGTTTCCCCATATCTGATTCCCGGCCTCTGATTCCCCGCCTCTGATTCCCCGCCTCTGATTCCCTGCCTCTGATTCCCCATCTCCGATTCCGCACATCTGATTCCCTGCCTCTGATTCCCCGCCTCTGATTCCCCACCTCTGATTCCCTGCCTCTGATTCCCAACCTCTGATTCCCCACCTCTGATTCCCCATATCTGATTCCCCGCCTCTGTTTCCCCGCCTCTGATTCCCCTCCTCTGATTCCCCAACTCTAATTCCCCGCCTCTTTCCCCAGCTCTGATTCCCCGTGTTTGATTCCCTGCCTCTGATTCCCTGCCCTGATTCCCCACCTCTGTTTCCCCATATCTGATTCCCGGCCTCTGATTCCCCGCCTCTGATTCCCCGCCTCTGATTCCCTGCCTCTGATTCCCCATCTCCGATTCCGCACATCTGATTCCCTGCCTCTGATTCCCCGCCTCTGATTCCCCACCTCTGATTCCCTGCCTCTGATTCCCAACCTCTGATTCCCCACCTCTGATTCCCCATATCTGATTCCCCGCCTCTGTTTCCCCGCCTCTGATTCCCCTCCTCTGATTCCCCAACTCTAATTCCCCGCCTCTTTCCCCAGCTCTGATTCCCCGTGTTTGATTCCCTGCCTCTGATTCCCTGCCCTGATTCCCCATCTCTGTTTCACCGCCTTTGATTCGCCACCTCTGATTCCCCATATCTGATTCCCCGCCTCTGTTTCCCCGCCTCTGATTCCCTGCCTCTGATTCCCAACCTCTGATTCCACACCTCTGATTCCCCATATCTGATTCCCCGCCTCTGTTTCCCCGCCTCTGATTCCCTGCCCCTGTTTCCCCATATCTGATTCCCTGCCTCTGATTCCCCCACTCTGATTCCCCGCCTCTGATTCCCCATCTCTGATTCACCGCCTTTGATTCGCCACCTCTGATTCCACATATCTGATTCCCCGCCTCTGATTCCCCAACTCTGATTCCCCGCCTCTGATTCTCCATATCTCATTCCCCGCCTCTGAATCCCCAGCTCTGATTCCCCGCCTCTGATTCCCCGCATCTGATTCCCTGCATCTGATTCCAAGCCTCTGATTCCCTGCCTCTGATTCCCAACCTCTGATTCCCCACCTCTGATTCCCCATATCTGATTCCCCGCCTCTGTTTCCCCGCCTCTGATTCCCCACCTCTGTTTCCCCATATCTGATTCCCGGCCTCTGATTCCCCGCCTCTGTTTCCCCGCCTCTGATTCCCCTCCTCTGATTCCCCAACTCTAATTCCCCGCCTCTGATTCCCCAGCTCTGATTTCCCGTGTTTGATTCCCTGCCTCTGATTCCCTGCCCTGATTCCCCATCTCTGTTTCACCGCCTTTGATTCGCCACCTCTGATACCCCATATCTGATTCCCCGCCTCTGTTTCCACGCCTCTGATTCCCTGCCTCTGATTCCCAACCTCTGATTCCACACCTCTGATTCCCCATATCTGATTCCCCGCCTCTGTTTCCCCGCCTCTGATTCCCCAGCTCTGATTCCCCGCCTCTGATTCGCCGCATCTGATTCCCTGCATCTGATTCCAAGCCTCTGATTCCCTGCCTCTGATTCCCAACCTCTGATTCCCCACCTCTGATTCCCCATATCTGATTCCCCGCCTCTGTTTCCCCGCCTCTGATTCCCCACCTCTGTTTCCCCATATCTGATTCCCGGCCTCTGATTCCCCGCCTCTGATTCCCCGCCTCTGATTCCCTGCCTCTGATTCCCCATCTCCGATTCCGCACATCTGATTCCCCGCATCTGATTCCCTGCATCTGATTCCAAGCCTCTGATTCCCTGCCTCTGATTCCCAACCTCTGATTCCCCACCTCTGATTCCCCATATCTGATTCCCCGCCTCTGTTTCCCCGCCTCTGATTCCCCACCTCTGTTTCCCCATATCTGATTCCCGGCCTCTGATTCCCCGCCTCTGATTCCCCGCCTCTGATTCCCTGCCTCTGATTCCCCATCTCCGATTCCGCACATCTGATTCCCTGCCTCTGATTCCCCGCCTCTGATTCCCCACCTCTGATTCCCTGCCTCTGATTCCCAACCTCTGATTCCCCACCTCTGATTCCCCATATCTGATTCCCCGCCTCTGTTTCCCCGCCTCTGATTCCCCTCCTCTGATTCCCCAACTCTAATTCCCCGCCTCTTTCCCCAGCTCTGATTCCCCGTGTTTGATTCCCTGCCTCTGATTCCCTGCCCTGATTCCCCATCTCTGTTTCACCGCCTTTGATTCGCCACCTCTGATTCCCCATATCTGATTCCCCGCCTCTGTTTCCCCGCCTCTGATTCCCTGCCTCTGATTCCCAACCTCTGATTCCACACCTCTGATTCCCCATATCTGATTCCCCGCCTCTGTTTCCCCGCCTCTGATTCCCTGCCCCTGTTTCCCCATATCTGATTCCCTGCCTCTGATTCCCCAACTCTGATTCCCCGCCTCTGATTCCCCATCTCTGATTCACCGCCTTTGATTCGCCACCTCTGATTCCACATATCTGATTCCCCGCCTCTGATTCCCCAACTCTGATTCCCCGCCTCTGATTCTCCATATCTCATTCCCCGCCTCTGAATCCCCATCTCTGATTCCCGGACTCTGATTCCCCACCTCTGATTCCCGGCCTCTTATTCCCAGCATCTGATTCCCGGCCTCTGATTCCCGGCCTCTGATTCCCCGCTTCTGATTCTGATTCCCTGCCTCTGATTCCCCATCTCTGATTCTGCACATCTGATTCCCTGCCTCTGATTCCCCACCTCTGATTCCCCATATCGGATTTCCCGCCTCCGTTTCCCCATGTCTAATTCCCAACCTCTGATGCACCAACTCTGATTCCCTGCCTCTGATTCCCCGCGTTCTATTCCCTGCCTCTGATTCCCCGCCTGTGATTCCCCATCTCTGATTCACCACCTCTGATTCCCCACCTCTGATTCCCCAGCTCTGATTCCCCGCCTCTGATTCCCCGCATATGATTCCATGCATCTGATTCCCAGCCTCTGATTCCCAGCCTCTGATTCCCAACCTCTGATTCCCCACCTCTGATTCCCTATATCTGATTCCCTGCCTCTGTTTCCCCGCCTCTGATTCCCCGCGTCTGATTACCGGCCTCTGATTCCCCGCCTCTGATTCCCCATCTCTGATTCACAACCTCTGATTCCCCACCTCTGATACCCCATATCTGATTCCCCGCCTCTGTTTCACCGCCTCTGATTCCCCACCTCTGATTCCCAATATCTGATTCCCCGCCTCTGATTCCCCACCTCTGATTCCCCGCCTCTGATTCGCCAGCTATGATTCCCCGCCTCTTATTCCCCGCGTCTGATTCCCTGCCTCTGATTCCCCGCCTCTGATTCCACATCTCTGATTCACCACCTCTGATTCCCCGCGTCTGATTCCCTGCCTCTGATTCCCGGACTCTGATTCCCCACCTCTGATTCCCGGCCTCTTATTCCCGGCATCTGATTCCGGCCTCTGATTCCCGGCCTCTGATTCCCTGCTTATGATTCTGATTCCCTGCCTCTGATTCCCCATCTCTGATACCGCACATCTAATTCCCTGCCTCTGATTCCCCACCTCTGATTCCCCATATCTGATTCCCCTCCTCTGTTTCCCCGCCTCTTATTCACCGCCTCTGTTTCCCCATATCTAAGTCCCCGCCTCTGATTCCCCAACTTTGATTCCCCACCTCTGATTCCCCAGCTCTGATTCCCCGCCTCTGATTCCCCGCATATGATTCCATGCATCTGATTCCCAGCCTCTGATTCCCAGCCTCTGATTCCCAACCTCTGATTCCCCACCTCTGATTCCCTATATCTGATTCCCCGCCTCTGTTTCCCCGCCTATGATTCCCCGCCTCTGTTTCCCCATATCTGATTCCCCGCCTCTGAATTCCCAACTCTGATTCCCTGCCTCTAATTTCCCATGTCTGATTCCCCGCCTCTGATTCCCCGCGTCTGATTACCGGCCTCTGATTCCCCGCCTCTGATTCCCCATCTCTGATTCACAACCTCTGATTCCCCACCTCTGATTCCCCATATCTGATTCCCCGCCTCTGTTTCCCCGCCTCTGATTCCCCACCTCTGATTCCCAATATCTGATTCCCCGCCTCTGATTCCCCACCTCTGATTCCCCGCCTCTGATTCGCCAGCTATGATTCCCCGCCTCTGATTCCCCGCGTCTGATTCCCTGCCTCTGCTTCCCCGCCTCTGATTCCACATCTCTGATTCACCACCTCTGATTCCCCGCGTCTGATTCCCCGCCTCTGATTCCCCATCTCTGATTCCCCATCTCTGATTCCCCAATTCTGATTCCCCGCCTCTGATTCCCCAGCTCTGATTCCTCGCCTCTGATTCCCTTCCTCTGATTCCCAACCTCTGATTCACCACCTCTGATTTCCCATATAGATTCCCTGCATTGATTCCCCGCCTCTGATTCCCCAACTCTGATTCCCCGCCTCTGATTCCCCAGCTCTGATTCCCCGCCTCTGATTCCCCGTGTTTGATTCCCTGCCTCTGATTCCCGGCCTCTGATTCCCCATCTCTGATTCACCGCCTTTGATTCGCCACCTCTGATTCCCCAAATCTGATTCCCCGCCTCTGTTTCCCCGCCTCTGATTCCCCGCCTCTGATTCCCCGCGTCTGATTACCGGCCTCTGATTCCCCGCCTCTGATTCCCCATCTCTGATTCACAACCTCTGATTCCCCACCTCTGATTCCCCATATCTGATTCCCCACCTCTGATTCCCGGCCTCTTATTCCCGGCATCTGATTCCGGCCTCTGATTCCCGGCCTCTGATTCCCTGCTTCTGATTCTGATTCCCTGCCTCTGATTCCCCATCTCTGATTCCCCGCCTCTGATTCCCCATCTCTGATTCACCGCCTTTGATTCGCCACCTCTGATTCCACATATCTGATTCCCCGCCTCTGATTCCCCAACTCTGATTCCCCGCCTCTGATTCTCCATATCTCATTCCCCGCCTCTGAATCCCCATCTCTGATTCCCGGACTCTGATTCCCCACCTCTGATTCCCGGCCTCTTATTCCCAGCATCTGATTCCCGGCCTCTGATTCCCGGCCTCTGATTCCCCGCTTCTGATTCTGATTCCCTGCCTCTGATTCCCCATCTCTGATTCTGCACATCTGATTCCCTGCCTCTGATTCCCCACCTCTGATTCCCCATATCGGATTTCCCGCCTCTGTTTCCCCATATCTAATTCCCAACCTCTGATGCACCAACTCTGATTCCCTGCCTCTGATTCCCCGCGTTCTATTCCCTGCCTCTGATTCCCCGCCTGTGATTCCCCATCTCTGATTCACCACCTCTGATTCCCCACCTCTGATTCCCCATATCTAATTCCCCGCCTCTGTTTGCCAGCCTCTGATTCCCCGCCTCTGTTTCCCCATATCTGATTCCCCGCCTCTGAATCCCCAACTCTGATTCCCTGCCTCTGATTCCCCAGCTCTGATTCCCCGCCTTTGATTCCCCCCGTCTGATTCCCAGCCTCTGAATCCCCGTGTCTGATTTCCTGCCTCTGATTCCCCGCCTCTGATTCCCCATCTCTGATTCACAGCCTCTGATTCCCCACCTCTGATTCCCCATCTCTGATTCCGCACATCTGATTCCCTGCCTCTGATTCCCCGACTCTGATCCCCACCTCTTATTCCCCAGCTCTGATTCCCCGCCTCTGATTCCCCAACTCTGATTCCCCGCCTCTGATTCCCCAGCTCTGATTCCCCGCCTCTGATTCCCCGTGTTTCATTCCCTGCCTCTGATTCCCCGCCTCTGATTCCCCATCTCTCATTCAACGCCTTTGATTCGCCACCTCTGATTCCCCATATCTGATTCCTCGCCTCTGTTTCCCCGCCTCTGATTCCCCGCCTCTGATTCCCCATATCTCATTCCCCGCCTCTGATTCCCCATCTCTGATTCCCGGACTCTGAATCCCCACCTCTGATTCCCGGCCTCTTATTCCCGGCATCTGATTCCGGCCTCTGATTCCCGGCCTCTGATTCCATGCTTCTGATTCCCCATCTCTGATTCCGCAAATCTAATTCCCTGCCTCTGATTCCCCACCTCTGATTACCCATATCTGATTCCCCGCCTCTGTTTCCCCACCTCTGATTCCCCGCCTCTGTTTCCCCATATCTAAGTCCCCGCCTCTGATTCCCCAACTTTGATTCCCCACCTCTGATTCCCCAGCTCTGATTCCCCGCCTCTGATTCCCCGCATCTGATTCCATGCATCTGATTCCCAGCCTCTGATTCCCAGCCTCTGATTCCCAACCTCTGATTCCCCACCTCTGATCCCCATATCTGATTACCCGCCTCTGTTTCCCCGCCTCTGATTCCCCGCCTCTGTTTCCCCATATCTGATCCCGGCCTCTATTTGCCCGCCTCTGATTCCCCGCCTCTGTTTCCCCATATCTGATTCCCCGCCTTTGAATCCCCAACTCTGATTCCCTGCCTCTAATTTCCCAGCTCTGATTCCCCGCCTCTGATTCCCCGCGTCTGATTACCGGCCTCTGATTCCCCGCCTCTGATTCCCCATCTCTGATTCACAAACTCTGATTCCCCACCTCTGATACCCCATATCTGATTCCCCGCCTCTGTTTCACCGCCTCTGATTCCCCACCTCTGATTCCCAATATCTGATTCCCCGCCTCTGATTCTCCACCTCTGATTCCCCGCCTCCGATTCGCCAGCTATGATTCCCCGCCTCTTATTCCCCGCGTCTGATTCCCTGCCTCTGATTCCCCGCCTCTGATTCCACATCTCTGATTCACCACCTCTGATTCCCCGCGTCTGATTCCCTGCCTCTGATTCCCCATCTCTGATTCCCCATCTCTGATTCCCCAATTCTGATTCCCCTCCTCTGATTCCCCGTGTTTGATTCCCTGCCTCTGATTCCCGGCCTCTGATTCCCCATCTCTGATTCCCCGCCTTTGATTCCCCCCGTCTGATTCCCAGCCTCTGAATCCCCGTGTCTGATTTCCTGCCTCTGATTCCCCGCCTCTGATTCCCCATCTCTGATTCACAGCCTCTGATTCCCCACCTCTGATTCCCCATCTCTGATTCCGCACATCTGATTCCCTGCCTCTGATTCCCCGACTCTGATCCCCACCTCTGATTCCCCAGCTCTGATTCCCCTCCTCTGATTCCCCAACTCTGATTCCCCGCCTCTGATTCCCCAGCTCTGATTCCCCGCCTCTGATTCCCCGTGTTTGATTCCCTGCCTCTGATTCCCCGCCTCTGATTCCCCATATCTGATTCCTCGCCTCTGTTTCCCCGCCTCTGATTCCCCGCCTCTGATTCCCCATATCTCATTCCCCGCCTCTGATTCCCCATCTCTGATTCCCGGACTCTGATTCCACACCTCTGATTCCCGGCCTCTTATTCCCGGCATCTGATTCCGGCCTCTGATTCCCGGCCTCTGATTCCATGCTTCTGATTCCCCATCTCTGATTCCGCAAATCTAATTCCCTGCCTCTGATTCCCCATCTCTGATTCCCCATATCTGATTCCCCGCCTCTGTTTCCCCACCTCTGATTCCCCGCCTCTCATTCCCCATATCTCATTCCCCGCCTCTGAATCCCCATCTCTGATTCCCGGACTCTGATTCCCCACCTCTGATATCCGGCCTCTTATTCCCGGCATCTGATTCCGGCCTCTGATTCCCGGCATCTGATTCCCTGCTTCTGATTCTGATTCCCTGCCTTTGATTCCCCATCTCTGATTCCGCACATCTGATTCCCTGCCTCTGATTCCCCATCTCTGATTCCCCATATCTGATTCCCCGCCTCTGTTTCCCCGCCTCTGATTCCCCGCCTCTGTTTCCCAATATCTAAGTCCCCGCCTCTGTTTCCCCGCCTCTGATTCCCCGCCTCTGATTCCCCGCGTCTGATTACCGGCCTCTGATTCCCCGCCTCTGATTCCCCATCTCTGATTCACAACCTCTGATTCCCCACCTCTGATTCCCCATATCTGATTCCCCACCTCTGATTCCCGGCCTCTTATTCCCGGCATCTGATTCCGGCCTCTGATTCCCGGCCTCTGATTCCCTGCTTCTGATTCTGATTCCCTGCCTCTGATTCCCCATCTCTGATTCTGCACATCTGATTCCCTGCCTCTGATTACCCCCCTCTGTTTCCCCGCCTCTGATTCCCCGCCTCTGTTTCCCAATATCTCTGATTCCCCAACTCTGATTCCCCACCTCTGATTCCCCAGCTCTGATTCCCCGCCTCTGATTCCCCGCATCTGATTCCCTGCATCTGATTCCAAGCCTCTGATTCCCTGCCTCTGATTCCCAACCTCTGATTCCCCACCTCTGATTCCCCATATCTGATTCCCCGCCTCTGTTTCCCCGCCTCTGATTCCCCACCTCTGTTTCCCCATATCTGATTCCCGGCCTCTGATTCCCCGCCTCTGTTTCCCCGCCTCTGATTCCCCTCCTCTGATTCCCCAACTCTAATTCCCCGCCTCTGATTCCCCAGCTCTGATTCCCCGTGTTTGATTCCCTGCCTCTGATTCCCTGCCCTGAATCCCCATCTCTGTTTCACCGCCTTTGATTCGCCACCTCTGATTCCCCATATCTGATTCCCCGCCTCTGTTTCCCCGCCTCTGATTCCCTGCCTCTGATTCCCAACCTCTGATTCCACACCTCTGATTCCCCATATCTGATTCCCCGCCTCTGTTTCCCCGCCTCTGATTCCCCAGCTCTGATTCCCCGCCTCTGATTCGCCGCATCTGATTCCCTGCATCTGATTCCAAGCCTCTGATTCCCTGCCTCTGATTCCCAACCTCTGATTCCCCACCTCTGATTCCCCATATCTGATTCCCCGCCTCTGTTTCCCCGCCTCTGATTCCCCACCTCTGTTTCCCCATATCTGATTCCCGGCCTCTGATTCCCCGCTTCTGATTCCCCGCCTCTGATTCCCTGCCTCTGATTCCCCATCTCCGATTCCGCACATCTGATTCCCCGCATCTGATTCCCTGCATCTGATTCCAAGCCTCTGATTCCCTGCCTCTGATTCCCAACCTCTGATTCCCCACCTCTGATTCCCCATATCTGATTCCCCGCCTCTGTTTCCCCGCCTCTGATTCCCCACCTCTGTTTCCCCATATCTGATTCCCGGCCTCTGATTCCCCGCCTCTGATTCCCCGCCTCTGATTCCCTGCCTCTGATTCCCCATCTCCGATTCCGCACATCTGATTCCCTGCCTCTGATTCCCCGCCTCTGATTCCCCACCTCTGATTCCCTGCCTCTGATTCCCAACCTCTGATTCCCCACCTCTGATTCCCCATATCTGATTCCCCGCCTCTGTTTCCCCGCCTCTGATTCCCCTCCTCTGATTCCCCAACTCTAATTCCCCGCCTCTTTCCCCAGCTCTGATTCCCCGTGTTTGATTCCCTGCCTCTGATTCCCTGCCCTGATTCCCCATCTCTGTTTCACCGCCTTTGATTCGCCACCTCTGATTCCCCATATCTGATTCCCCGCCTCTGTTTCCCCGCCTCTGATTCCCTGCCTCTGATTCCCAACCTCTGATTCCACACCTCTGATTCCCCATATCTGATTCCCCGCCTCTGTTTCCCCGCCTCTGATTCCCTGCCCCTGTTTCCCCATATCTGATTCCCTGCCTCTGATTCCCCAACTCTGATTCCCCGCCTCTGATTCCCCAGCTCTGATTCCCCGCCTCTGATTTCCCGTGTTTGATTCCCTGCCTCTGATTCCCCGCCTCTGATTCCCCATCTCTGATTCACCGCCTTTGATTCGCCACCTCTGATTCCACATATCTGATTCCCCACCTCTGTTTCCCCGCCTCTGATTCCCCGCCTCTGATTCTCCATATCTCATTCCCCGCCTCTGAATCCCCATCTCTGATTCCCGGACTCTGATTCCCCACCTCTGATTCCCGGCCTCTTATTCCCAGCATCTGATTCCAGGCCTCTGATTCCCGGCCTCTGATTCCCCGCTTCTGATTCTGATTCCCTGCCTCTGATTCCCCATCTCTGATTCCGCACATCTGATTCCCTGCCTCTGATTCCCCACCTCTGATTCCCCATATCGGATTTCCCGCCTCTGTTTCCCCATATCTAATTCCCAACCTCTGATGCCCCAACTCTGATTCCCTGCCTCTGATTCCCCGCGTTCTATTCCCTGCCTCTGATTCCCCGCCTGTGATTCCCCATCTCTGATTCACCACCTCTGATTCCCCACCTCTGATTCCCCATATCTAATTCCCCGCCTCTGTTTGCCCGCCTCTGATTCCCCGCCTCTGTTTCCCCATATCTGATTCCCCGCCTCTGAATCCCCAACTCTGATTCCCTGCCTCTGATTCCCCAGCTCTGATTCCCCGCCTTTGATTCCCCCCGTCTGATTCCCAGCCTCTGAATCCTTGTGTCTGATTTCCTGCCTCTGATTCCCCGCCTCTGATTCCCCATCTCTGATTCACAGCCTCTGATTCCCCACCTCTGATTCCCCATCTCTGATTCCGCACATCTGATTCCCTGCCTCTGATTCCCCGACTCTGATCCCCACCTCTGATTCCCCAGCTCTGATTCCCCGCCTCTGATTCCCCAACTCTGATTCCCCGCCTCTGATTCCCCAGCTCTGATTCCCCGCCTCTGATTCCCCGTGTTTGATTCCCTGCCTCTGATTCCCCGCCTCTGATTCCCCATCTCTGATTCAACGCCTTTGATTCGCCACCTCTGATTCCCCATATCTGATTCCTCGCCTCTGTTTCCCCGCCTCTGATTCCCCGCCTCTGATTCCCCATATCTCATTCCCCGCCTCTGATTCCCCATCTCTGATTCCCGGACTCTGATTCCCCACCTCTGATTCCCGGCCTCTTATTCCCGGCATCTGATTCCGGCCTCTGATTCCCGGCCTCTGATTCCATGCTTCTGATTCCCCATCTCTGATTCCGCAAATCTAATTCCCTGTCTCTGATTCCCCATCTCTGATTCCCCATATCTGATTCCCCGCCTCTGTTTCCCCACCTCTGATTCCCCGCCTCTGTTTCCCCATATCTAAGTCCCCGCCTCTGATTCCCCAACTTTGATTCCCCACCTCTGATTCCCCAGCTCTGATTCCCCGCCTCTGATTCCCCGCATCTGATTCCATGCATCTGATTCCCAGCCTCTGATTCCCAGCCTCTGATTCCCAACCTCTGATTCCCCACCTCTGATCCCCATATCTGATTCCCCGCCTCTGTTTCCCCGCCTCTGATTCCCCGCCTCTGTTTCCCCATATCTGATCCCCGCCTCTATTTGCCCGCCTCTGATTCCCCGCCTCTGTTTCCCCATATCTGATTCCCCGCCTCTGAATCCCCAACTCTGATTCCCTGCCTCTAATTTCCCAGCTCTGATTCCCCGCCTCTGATTCCCCGCGTCTGATTACCGGCCTCTGATTCCCCGCCTCTGATTCCCCATCTCTGATTCACAACCTCTGATTCCCCACCTCTGATACCCCATATCTGATTCCACGCCTCTGTTTCACCGCCTCTGATTCCCCACCTCTGATTCCCAATATCTGATTCCCCGCCTCTGATTCCCCACCTCTGATTCCCCGCCTCTGATTCGCCAGCTATGATTCCCCGCCTCTTATTCCCCGCGTCTGATTCCCTGCCTCTGATTCCCCGCCTCTGATTCCACATCTCTGATTCACCACCTCTGATTCCCCGCGTCTGATTCCCTGCCTCTGATTCCCCATCTCTGATTCCCCATCTCTGATTCCCCAATTCTGATTCCCCTCCTCTGATTCCCCGTGTTTGATTCCCTGCCTCTGATTCCCGGCCTCTGATTCCCCATCTCTGATTCACAGCCTTTGATTCGCCACCTCTGATTCGCCATATCTGATTCCCCGCCTCTGTTTCCCCGCCTCTGATTCCCCGCCTCTTATTCCCCATATCTCATTCCCCGCCTCTGTTTCCCCGCCTCTGATTCCCTGCCCCTGTTTCCCCATATCTGATTCCCTGCCTCTGATTCCCCAACTCTGATTCCCCGCCTCTGATTCCCCAGCTCTGATTCCCCGCCTCTGATTTCCCGTGTTTGATTCCCTGCCTCTGATTCCCCGCCTCTGATTCCCCATCTCTGATTCACCGCCTTTGATTCGCCACCTCTGATTCCACATATCTGATTCCCCACCTCTGTTTCCCCGCCTCTGATTCCCCGCCTCTGATTCTCAATATCTCATTCCCCGCCTCTGAATCCCCATCTCTGATTCCCGGACTCTGATTCCCCACCTCTGATTCCCGGCCTCTTATTCCCAGCATCTGATTCCAGGCCTCTGATTCCCGGCCTCTGATTCCCCGCTTCTGATTCTGATTCCCTGCCTCTGATTCCCCATCTCTGATTCCGCACATCTGATTCCCTGCCTCTGATTCCCCACCTCTGATTCCCCATATCGGATTTCCCGCCTCTGTTTCCCCATATCTAATTCCCAACCTCTGATGCCCCAACTCTGATTCACTGCCTCTGATTCCCCGCGTTCTATTCCCTGCCTCTGATTCCCCGCCTGTGATTCCCCATCTCTGATTCACCACCTCTGATTCCCCACCTCTGATTCCCCATATCTAATTCCCCGCCTCTGTTTGCCCGCCTCTGATTCCCCGCCTCTGTTTCCCCATATCTGATTCCCCGCCTCTGAATCCCCAACTCTGATTCCCTGCCTCTGATTCCCCAGCTCTGATTCCCCGCCTTTGATTCCCCCCGTCTGATTCCCAGCCTCTGAATCCTTGTGTCTGATTTCCTGCCTCTGATTCCCCGCCTCTGATTCCCCATCTCTGATTCACAGCCTCTGATTCCCCACCTCTGATTCCCCATCTCTGATTCCGCACATCTGATTCCCTGCCTCTGATTCCCCGACTCTGATCCCCACCTCTGATTCCCCAGCTCTGATTCCCCGCCTCTGATTCCCCAACTCTGATTCCCCGCCTCTGATTCCCCAGCTCTGATTCCCCGCCTCTGATTCCCCGTGTTTGATTCCCTGCCTCTGATTCCCCGCCTCTGATTCCCCATCTCTGATTCAACGCCTTTGATTCGCCACCTCTGATTCCCCATATCTGATTCCTCGCCTCTGTTTCCCCGCCTCTGATTCGCCGCCTCTGTTTCCCCATATCTGATCCCGGCCTCTATTTGCCCGCCTCTGATTCCCCGCCTCTGTTTCCCCATATCTGATTCCCCGCCTTTGAATCCCCAACTCTGAATCCCTGCCTCTAATTTCCCAGCTCTGATTCCCCGCCTCTGATTCCCCGCGTCTGATTACCGGCCTCTGATTCCCCGCCTCTGATTCCCCATCTCTGATTCACAACCTCTGATTCCCCACCTCTGATACCCCATATCTGATTCCCCGCCTCTGTTTCACCGCCTCTGATTCCCCACCTCTGATTCCCAATATCTGATTCCCCGCCTCTGATTCTCCACCTCTGATTCCCCGCCTCCGATTCGCCAGCTATGATTCCCCGCCTCTTATTCCCCGCGTCTGATTCCCTGCCTCTGATTCCCCGCCTCTGATTCCACATCTCTGATTCACCACCTCTGATTCCCCGCGTCTGATTCCCTGCCTCTGATTCCCCATCTCTGATTCCCCATCTCTGATTCCCCAATTCTGATTCCCCTCCTCTGATTCCCCGTGTTTGATTCCCTGCCTCTGATTCCCGGCCTCTGATTCCCCATCTCTGATTCCCCGCCTTTGATTCCCCCCGTCTGATTCCCAGCCTCTGAATCCCCGTGTCTGATTTCCTGCCTCTGATTCCCCGCCTCTGATTCCCCATCTCTGATTCACAGCCTCTGATTCCCCACCTCTGATTCCCCATCTCTGATTCCGCACATCTGATTCCCTGCCTCTGATTCCCCGACTCTGATCCCCACCTCTGATTCCCCAGCTCTGATTCCCCTCCTCTGATTCCCCAACTCTGATTCCCCGCCTCTGATTCCCCAGCTCTGATTCCCCGCCTCTGATTCCCCGTGTTTGATTCCCTGCCTCTGATTCCCCGCCTCTGATTCCCCATATCTGATTCCTCGCCTCTGTTTCCCCGCCTCTGATTCCCCGCCTCTGATTCCCCATATCTCATTCCCCGCCTCTGATTCCCCATCTCTGATTCCCGGACTCTGATTCCACACCTCTGATTCCCGGCCTCTTATTCCCGGCATCTGATTCCGGCCTCTGATTCCCGGCCTCTGATTCCATGCTTCTGATTCCCCATCTCTGATTCCGCAAATCTAATTCCCTGCCTCTGATTCCCCATCTCTGATTCCCCATATCTGATTCCCCGCCTCTGTTTCCCCACCTCTGATTCCCCGCCTCTCATTCCCCATATCTCATTCCCCGCCTCTGAATCCCCATCTCTGATTCCCGGACTCTGATTCCCCACCTCTGATATCCGGCCTCTTATTCCCGGCATCTGATTCCGGCCTCTGATTCCCGGCATCTGATTCCCTGCTTCTGATTCTGATTCCCTGCCTTTGATTCCCCATCTCTGATTCCGCACATCTGATTCCCTGCCTCTGATTCCCCATCTCTGATTCCCCATATCTGATTCCCCGCCTCTGTTTCCCCGCCTCTGATTCCCCGCCTCTGTTTCCCAATATCTAAGTCCCCGCCTCTGTTTCCCCGCCTCTGATTCCCCGCCTCTGATTCCCCGCGTCTGATTACCGGCCTCTGATTCCCCGCCTCTGATTCCCCATCTCTGATTCACAACCTCTGATTCCCCACCTCTGATTCCCCATATCTGATTCCCCACCTCTGATTCCCGGCCTCTTATTCCCGGCATCTGATTCCGGCCTCTGATTCCCGGCCTCTGATTCCCTGCTTCTGATTCTGATTCCCTGCCTCTGATTCCCCATCTCTGATTCTGCACATCTGATTCCCTGCCTCTGATTACCCCCCTCTGTTTCCCCGCCTCTGATTCCCCGCCTCTGTTTCCCAATATCTCTGATTCCCCAACTCTGATTCCCCACCTCTGATTCCCCAGCTCTGATTCCCCGCCTCTGATTCCCCGCATCTGATTCCCTGCATCTGATTCCAAGCCTCTGATTCCCTGCCTCTGATTCCCAACCTCTGATTCCCCACCTCTGATTCCCCATATCTGATTCCCCGCCTCTGTTTCCCCGCCTCTGATTCCCCACCTCTGTTTCCCCATATCTGATTCCCGGCCTCTGATTCCCCGCCTCTGTTTCCCCGCCTCTGATTCCCCTCCTCTGATTCCCCAACTCTAATTCCCCGCCTCTGATTCCCCAGCTCTGATTCCCCGTGTTTGATTCCCTGCCTCTGATTCCCTGCCCTGAATCCCCATCTCTGTTTCACCGCCTTTGATTCGCCACCTCTGATTCCCCATATCTGATTCCCCGCCTCTGTTTCCCCGCCTCTGATTCCCTGCCTCTGATTCCCAACCTCTGATTCCACACCTCTGATTCCCCATATCTGATTCCCCGCCTCTGTTTCCCCGCCTCTGATTCCCCATCTCTGATTCACAGCCTCTGATTCCCCACCTCTGATTCCCCATCTCTGATTCCGCACATCTGATTCCCTGCCTCTGATTCCCCGACTCTGATCCCCACCTCTGATTCCCCAGCTCTGATTCCCCGCCTCTGATTCCCCAACTCTGATTCCCCGCCTCTGATTCCCCAGCTCTGATTCCCCGCCTCTGATTCCCCGTGTTTGATTCCCTGCCTCTGATTCCCCGCCTCTGATTCCCCATCTCTCATTCAACGCCTTTGATTCGCCACCTCTGATTCCCCATATCTGATTCCTCGCCTCTGTTTCCCCGCCTCTGATTCCCCGCCTCTGATTCCCCATATCTCATTCCCCGCCTCTGATTCCCCATCTCTGATTCCCGGACTCTGAATCCCCACCTCTGATTCCCGGCCTCTTATTCCCGGCATCTGATTCCGGCCTCTGATTCCCGGCCTCTGATTCCATGCTTCTGATTCCCCATCTCTGATTCCGCAAATCTAATTCCCTGCCTCTGATTCCCCACCTCTGATTACCCATATCTGATTCCCCGCCTCTGTTTCCCCACCTCTGATTCCCCGCCTCTGTTTCCCCATATCTAAGTCCCCGCCTCTGATTCCCCAACTTTGATTCCCCACCTCTGATTCCCCAGCTCTGATTCCCCGCCTCTGATTCCCCGCATCTGATTCCATGCATCTGATTCCCAGCCTCTGATTCCCAGCCTCTGATTCCCAACCTCTGATTCCCCACCTCTGATCCCCATATCTGATTCCCCGCCTCTGTTTCCCCGCCTCTGATTCCCCGCCTCTGTTTCCCCATATCTGATCCCCGCCTCTATTTGCCCGCCTCTGATTCCCCGCCTCTGTTTCCCCATATCTGATTCCCCGCCTTTGAATCCCCAACTCTGATTCCCTGCCTCTAATTTCCCAGCTCTGATTCCCCGCCTCTGATTCCCCGCGTCTGATTACCGGCCTCTGATTCCCCGCCTCTGATTCCCCATCTCTGATTCACAACCTCTGATTCCCCACCTCTGATACCCCATATCTGATTCCCCGCCTCTGTTTCACCGCCTCTGATTCCCCACCTCTGATTCCCAATATCTGATTCCCCGCCTCTGATTCTCCACCTCTGATTCCCCGCCTCCGATTCGCCAGCTATGATTCCCCGCCTCTTATTCCCCGCGTCTGATTCCCTGCCTCTGATTCCCCGCCTCTGATTCCACATCTCTGATTCACCACCTCTGATTCCCCGCGTCTGATTCCCTGCCTCTGATTCCCCATCTCTGATTCCCCATCTCTGATTCCCCAATTCTGATTCCCCTCCTCTGATTCCCCGTGTTTGATTCCCTGCCTCTGATTCCCGGCCTCTGATTCCCCATCTCTGATTCCCCGCCTTTGATTCGCCCCGTCTGATTCCCAGCCTCTGAATCCCCGTGTCTGATTTCCTGCCTCTGATTCCCCGCCTCTGATTCCCCATCTCTGATTCACAGCCTCTGATTCCCCACCTCTGATTCCCCATCTCTGATTCCGCACATCTGATTCCCTGCCTCTGATTCCCCGACTCTGATCCCCACCTCTGATTCCCCAGCTCTGATTCCCCGCCTCTGATTCCCCAACTCTGATTCCCCGCCTCTGATACCCCAGCTCTGATTCCCCGCCTCTGATTCCCCGTGTTTGATTCCCTGCCTCTGATTCCCCGCCTCTGATTCCCCATATCTGATTCCTCGCCTCTGTTTCCCCGCCTCTGATTCCCCGCCTCTGATTCCCCATATCTCATTCCCCGCCTCTGATTCCCCATCTCTGATTCCCGGACTCTGATTCCACACCTCTGATTCCCGGCCTCTTATTCCCGGCATCTGATTCCGGCAAATGATTCCCGGCCTCTGATTCCATGCTTCTGATTCCCCATCTCTGATTCCGCAAATCTAATTCTCTGCCTCTGATTCCCCACCTCTGATTCCCCATATCTGATTCCCCGCCTCTGTTTCCCCACCTCTGATTCCCCGCCTCTTATTCCCCATATCTCATTCCCCGCCTCTGAATCCCCATCTCTGATTCCCGGACTCTGATTCCCAACCTCTGATATCCGGCCTCTTATTCCCGGCATCTGATTCCGGCCTCTGATTCCCGGCATCTGATTCCCTGCTTCTGATTCTGATTCCCTGCCTTTGATTCCCCATCTCTGATTCCGCACATCTGATTCCCTGCCTCTGATTCCCCATCTCTGATTCCCCATATCTGATTCCCCGCCTCTGTTTCCCCGCCTCTGATTCCCCGCCTCTGTTTCACAATATCTAAGTCCCCGCCTCTGTTTCCCCGCCTCTGATTCCCCGCCTCTGATTCCCCGCGTCTGATTACCGGCCTCTGATTCCCCGCCTCTGATTCCCCATCTCTGATTCACAACCTCTGATTCCCCACCTCTGATTCCCCATATCTGATTCCCCACCTCTGATTCCCGGCCTCTTATTCCCGGCATCTGATTCCGGCCTCTGATTCCCGGCCTCTGATTCCCTGCTTCTGATTCTGATTCCCTGCCTCTGATTCCCCATCTCTGATTCTGCACATCTGATTCCCTGCCTCTGATTACCCCCCTCTGTTTCCCCGCCTCTGATTCCCCGCCTCTGTTTCCCAATATCTCTGATTCCCCAACTCTGATTCCCCACCTCTGATTCCCCAGCTCTGATTCCCCGCCTCTGATTCCCCGCATCTGATTCCCTGCATCTGATTCCAAGCCTCTGATTCCCTGCCTCTGATTCCCAACCTCTGATTCCCCACCTCTGATTCCCCATATCTGATTCCCCGCCTCTGTTTCCCCGCCTCTGATTCCCCACCTCTGTTTCCCCATATCTGATTCCCGGCCTCTGATTCCCCGCCTCTGTTTCCCCGCCTCTGATTCCCCTCCTCTGATTCCCCAACTCTAATTCCCCGCCTCTGATTCCCCAGCTCTGATTTCCCGTGTTTGATTCCCTGCCTCTGATTCCCTGCCCTGATTCCCCATCTCTGTTTCACCGCCTTTGATTCGCCACCTCTGATACCCCATATCTGATTCCCCGCCTCTGTTTCCACGCCTCTGATTCCCTGCCTCTGATTCCCAACCTCTGATTCCACACCTCTGATTCCCCATATCTGATTCCCCGCCTCTGTTTCCCCGCCTCTGATTCCCCAGCTCTGATTCCCCGCCTCTGATTCGCCGCATCTGATTCCCTGCATCTGATTCCAAGCCTCTGATTCCCTGCCTCTGATTCCCAACCTCTGATTCCCCACCTCTGATTCCCCATATCTGATTCCCCGCCTCTGTTTCCCCGCCTCTGATTCCCCACCTCTGTTTCCCCATATCTGATTCCCGGCCTCTGATTCCCCGCCTCTGATTCCCCGCCTCTGATTCCCTGCCTCTGATTCCCCATCTCCGATTCCGCACATCTGATTCCCCGCATCTGATTCCCTGCATCTGATTCCAAGCCTCTGATTCCCTGCCTCTGATTCCCAACCTCTGATTCCCCACCTCTGATTCCCCATATCTGATTCCCCGCCTCTGTTTCCCCGCCTCTGATTCCCCACCTCTGTTTCCCCATATCTGATTCCCGGCCTCTGATTCCCCGCCTCTGATTCCCCGCCTCTGATTCCCTGCCTCTGATTCCCCATCTCCGATTCCGCACATCTGATTCCCTGCCTCTGATTCCCCGCCTCTGATTCCCCACCTCTGATTCCCTGCCTCTGATTCCCAACCTCTGATTCCCCACCTCTGATTCCCCATATCTGATTCCCCGCCTCTGTTTCCCCGCCTCTGATTCCCCTCCTCTGATTCCCCAACTCTAATTCCCCGCCTCTTTCCCCAGCTCTGATTCCCCGTGTTTGATTCCCTGCCTCTGATTCCCTGCCCTGATTCCCCATCTCTGTTTCACCGCCTTTGATTCGCCACCTCTGATTCCCCATATCTGATTCCCCGCCTCTGTTTCCCCGCCTCTGATTCCCTGCCTCTGATTCCCAACCTCTGATTCCACACCTCTGATTCCCCATATCTGATTCCCCGCCTCTGTTTCCCCGCCTCTGATTCCCTGCCCCTGTTTCCCCATATCTGATTCCCTGCCTCTGATTCCCCAACTCTGATTCCCCGCCTCTGATTCCCCATCTCTGATTCACCGCCTTTGATTCGCCACCTCTGATTCCACATATCTGATTCCCCGCCTCTGATTCCCCAACTCTGATTCCCCGCCTCTGATTCTCCATATCTCATTCCCCGCCTCTGAATCCCCATCTCTGATTCCCGGACTCTGATTCCCCACCTCTGATTCCCGGCCTCTTATTCCCAGCATCTGATTCCCGGCCTCTGATTCCCGGCCTCTGATTCCCCGCTTCTGATTCTGATTCCCTGCCTCTGATTCCCCATCTCTGATTCTGCACATCTGATTCCCTGCCTCTGATTCCCCACCTCTGATTCCCCATATCGGATTTCCCGCCTCCGTTTCCCCATGTCTAATTCCCAACCTCTGATGCACCAACTCTGATTCCCTGCCTCTGATTCCCCGCGTTCTATTCCCTGCCTCTGATTCCCCGCCTGTGATTCCCCATCTCTGATTCACCACCTCTGATTCCCCACCTCTGATTCCCCAGCTCTGATTCCCCGCCTCTGATTCCCCGCATATGATTCCATGCATCTGATTCCCAGCCTCTGATTCCCAGCCTCTGATTCCCAACCTCTGATTCCCCACCTCTGATTCCCTATATCTGATTCCCTGCCTCTGTTTCCCCGCCTCTGATTCCCCGCGTCTGATTACCGGCCTCTGATTCCCCGCCTCTGATTCCCCATCTCTGATTCACAACCTCTGATTCCCCACCTCTGATACCCCATATCTGATTCCCCGCCTCTGTTTCACCGCCTCTGATTCCCCACCTCTGATTCCCAATATCTGATTCCCCGCCTCTGATTCCCCACCTCTGATTCCCCGCCTCTGATTCGCCAGCTATGATTCCCCGCCTCTTATTCCCCGCGTCTGATTCCCTGCCTCTGATTCCCCGCCTCTGATTCCACATCTCTGATTCACCACCTCTGATTCCCCGCGTCTGATTCCCTGCCTCTGATTCCCGGACTCTGATTCCCCACCTCTGATTCCCGGCCTCTTATTCCCGGCATCTGATTCCGGCCTCTGATTCCCGGCCTCTGATTCCCTGCTTATGATTCTGATTCCCTGCCTCTGATTCCCCATCTCTGATACCGCACATCTAATTCCCTGCCTCTGATTCCCCACCTCTGATTCCCCATATCTGATTCCCCTCCTCTGTTTCCCCGCCTCTTATTCACCGCCTCTGTTTCCCCATATCTAAGTCCCCGCCTCTGATTCCCCAACTTTGATTCCCCACCTCTGATTCCCCAGCTCTGATTCCCCGCCTCTGATTCCCCGCATATGATTCCATGCATCTGATTCCCAGCCTCTGATTCCCAGCCTCTGATTCCCAACCTCTGATTCCCCACCTCTGATTCCCTATATCTGATTCCCCGCCTCTGTTTCCCCGCCTATGATTCCCCGCCTCTGTTTCCCCATATCTGATTCCCCGCCTCTGAATTCCCAACTCTGATTCCCTGCCTCTAATTTCCCATGTCTGATTCCCCGCCTCTGATTCCCCGCGTCTGATTACCGGCCTCTGATTCCCCGCCTCTGATTCCCCATCTCTGATTCACAACCTCTGATTCCCCACCTCTGATTCCCCATATCTGATTCCCCGCCTCTGTTTCCCCGCCTCTGATTCCCCACCTCTGATTCCCAATATCTGATTCCCCGCCTCTGATTCCCCACCTCTGATTCCCCGCCTCTGATTCGCCAGCTATGATTCCCCGCCTCTGATTCCCCGCGTCTGATTCCCTGCCTCTGCTTCCCCGCCTCTGATTCCACATCTCTGATTCACCACCTCTGATTCCCCGCGTCTGATTCCCCGCCTCTGATTCCCCATCTCTGATTCCCCATCTCTGATTCCCCAATTCTGATTCCCCGCCTCTGATTCCCCAGCTCTGATTCCTCGCCTCTGATTCCCTTCCTCTGATTCCCAACCTCTGATTCACCACCTCTGATTTCCCATATAGATTCCCTGCATCTGATTCCCCGCCTCTGATTCCCCAACTCTGATTCCCCGCCTCTGATTCCCCAGCTCTGATTCCCCGCCTCTGATTCCCCGTGTTTGATTCCCTGCCTCTGATTCCCGGCCTCTGATTCCCCATCTCTGATTCACCGCCTTTGATTCGCCACCTCTGATTCCCCAAATCTGATTCCCCGCCTCTGTTTCCCCGCCTCTGATTCCCCGCCTCTGATTCCCCGCGTCTGATTACCGGCCTCTGATTCCCCGCCTTTGATTCCCCATCTCTGATTCACAACCTCTGATTCCCCACCTCTGATTCCCCATATCTGATTCCCCACCTCTGATTCCCGGCCTCTTATTCCCGGCATCTGATTCCGGCCTCTGATTCCCGGCCTCTGATTCCCTGCTTCTGATTCTGATTCCCTGCCTCTGATTCCCCATCTCTGATTCCCCGCCTCTGATTCCCCATCTCTGATTCACCGCCTTTGATTCGCCACCTCTGATTCCACATATCTGATTCCCCGCCTCTGATTCCCCAACTCTGATTCCCCGCCTCTGATTCTCCATATCTCATTCCCCGCCTCTGAATCCCCATCTCTGATTCCCGGACTCTGATTCCCCACCTCTGATTCCCGGCCTCTTATTCCCAGCATCTGATTCCCGGCCTCTGATTCCCGGCCTCTGATTCCCCGCTTCTGATTCTGATTCCCTGCCTCTGATTCCCCATCTCTGATTCTGCACATCTGATTCCCTGCCTCTGATTCCCCACCTCTGATTCCCCATATCGGATTTCCCGCCTCTGTTTCCCCATATCTAATTCCCAACCTCTGATGCACCAACTCTGATTCCCTGCCTCTGATTCCCCGCGTTCTATTCCCTGCCTCTGATTCCCCGCCTGTGATTCCCCATCTCTGATTCACCACCTCTGATTCCCCACCTCTGATTCCCCATATCTAATTCCCCGCCTCTGTTTGCCCGCCTCTGATCCCCCGCCTCTGTTTCCCCATATCTGATTCCCCGCCTCTGAATCCCCAACTCTGATTCCCTGCCTCTGATTCCCCAGCTCTGATTCCCCGCCTTTGATTCCCCCCGTCTGATTCCCAGCCTCTGAATCCCCGTGTCTGATTTCCTGCCTCTGATTCCCCGCCTCTGATTCCCCATCTCTGATTCACAGCCTCTGATTCCCCACCTCTGATTCCCCATCTCTGATTCCGCACATCTGATTCCCTGCCTCTGATTCCCCGACTCTGATCCCCACCTCTTATTCCCCAGCTCTGATTCCCCGCCTCTGATTCCCCAACTCTGATTCCCCGCCTCTGATTCCCCAGCTCTGATTCCCCGCCTCTGATTCCCCGTGTTTGATTCCCTGCCTCTGATTCCCCGCCTCTGATTCCCCATCTCTGATTCAACGCCTTTGATTCGCCACCTCTGATTCCCCATATCTGATTCCTCGCCTCTGTTTCCCCGCCTCTGATTCCCCGCCTCTGATTCCCCATATCTCATTCCCCGCCTCTGTTTCCCCATATCTGATTCCCCGCCTCTGAATCCCCAACTCTGATTCCCTGCCTCTGATTCCCCAGCTCTGATTCCCCGCCTTTGATTCCCCCCGTCTGATTCCCAGCCTCTGAATCCCCGTGTCTGATTTCCTGCCTCTGATTCCCCGCCTCTGATTCCCCATCTCTGATTCACAGCCTCTGATTCCCCACCTCTGATTCCCCATCTCTGATTCCGCACATCTGATTCCCTGCCTCTGATTCCCCGACTCTGATCCCCACCTCTTATTCCCCAGCTCTGATTCCCCGCCTCTGATTCCCCAACTCTGATTCCCCGCCTCTGATTCCCCAGCTCTGATTCCCCGCCTCTGATTCCCCGTGTTTGATTCCCTGCCTCTGATTCCCCGCCTCTGATTCCCCATCTCTGATTCAACGCCTTTGATTCGCCACCTCTGATTCCCCATATCTGATTCCTCGCCTCTGTTTCCCCGCCTCTGATTCCCCGCCTCTGATTCCCCATATCTCATTCCCCGCCTCTGATTCCCCATCTCTGATTCCCGGACTCTGAATCCCCACCTCTGATTCCCGGCCTCTTATTCCCGGCATCTGATTCCGGCCTCTGATTCCCGGCCTCTGATTCCATGCTTCTGATTCCCCATCTCTGATTCCGCAAATCTAATTCCCTGCCTCTGATTCCCCACCTCTGATTACCCATATCTGATTCCCCGCCTCTGTTTCCCCACCTCTGATTCCCCGCCTCTGTTTCCCCATATCTAAGTCCCCGCCTCTGATTCCCCAACTTTGATTCCCCACCTCTGATTCCCCAGCTCTGATTCCCCGCCTCTGATTCCCCGCATCTGATTCCATGCATCTGATTCCCAGCCTCTGATTCCCAGCCTCTGATTCCCAACCTCTGATTCCCCACCTCTGATCCCCATATCTGATTACACGCCTCTGTTTCCCCGCCTCTGATTCCCCGCCTCTGTTTCCCCATATCTGATCCCGGCCTCTATTTGCCCGCCTCTGATTCCCCGCCTCTGTTTCCCCATATCTGATTCCCCGCCTTTGAATCCCCAACTCTGATTCCCTGCCTCTAATTTCCCAGCTCTGATTCCCCGCCTCTGATTCCCCGCGTCTGATTACCGGCCTCTGATTCCCCGCCTCTGATTCCCCATCTCTGATTCACAACCTCTGATTCCCCACCTCTGATACCCCATATCTGATTCCCCGCCTCTGTTTCACCGCCTCTGATTCCCCACCTCTGATTCCCAATATCTGATTCCCCGCCTCTGATTCTCCACCTCTGATTCCCCGCCTCCGATTCGCCAGCTATGATTCCCCGCCTCTTATTCCCCGCGTCTGATTCCCTGCCTCTGATTCCCCGCCTCTGATTCCACATCTCTGATTCACCACCTCTGATTCCCCGCGTCTGATTCCCTGCCTCTGATTCCCCATCTCTGATTCCCCATCTCTGATTCCCCAATTCTGATTCCCCTCCTCTGATTCCCCGTGTTTGATTCCCTGCCTCTGATTCCCGGCCTCTGATTCCCCATCTCTGATTCCCCGCCTTTGATTCCCCCCGTCTGATTCCCAGCCTCTGAATCCCCGTGTCTGATTTCCTGCCTCTGATTCCCCGCCTCTGATTCCCCATCTCTGATTCACAGCCTCTGATTCCCCACCTCTGATTCCCCATCTCTGATTCCGCACATCTGATTCCCTGCCTCTGATTCCCCGACTCTGATCCCCACCTCTGATTCCCCAGCTCTGATTCCCCTCCTCTGATTCCCCAACTCTGATTCCCCGCCTCTGATTCCCCAGCTCTGATTCCCCGCCTCTGATTCCCCGTGTTTGATTCCCTGCCTCTGATTCCCCGCCTCTGATTCCCCATATCTGATTCCTCGCCTCTGTTTCCCCGCCTCTGATTCCCCGCCTCTGATTCCCCATATCTCATTCCCCGCCTCTGATTCCCCATCTCTGATTCCCGGACTCTGATTCCACACCTCTGATTCCCGGCCTCTTATTCCCGGCATCTGATTCCGGCCTCTGATTCCCGGCCTCTGATTCCATGCTTCTGATTCCCCATCTCTGATTCCGCAAATCTAATTCCCTGCCTCTGATTCCCCATCTCTGATTCCCCATATCTGATTCCCCGCCTCTGTTTCCCCACCTCTGATTCCCCGCCTCTCATTCCCCATATCTCATTCCCCGCCTCTGAATCCCCATCTCTGATTCCCGGACTCTGATTCCCCACCTCTGATATCCGGCCTCTTATTCCCGGCATCTGATTCCGGCCTCTGATTCCCGGCATCTGATTCCCTGCTTCTGATTCTGATTCCCTGCCTTTGATTCCCCATCTCTGATTCCGCACATCTGATTCCCTGCCTCTGATTCCCCATCTCTGATTCCCCATATCTGATTCCCCGCCTCTGTTTCCCCGCCTCTGATTCCCCGCCTCTGTTTCCCAATATCTAAGTCCCCGCCTCTGTTTCCCCGCCTCTGATTCCCCGCCTCTGATTCCCCGCGTCTGATTACCGGCCTCTGATTCCCCGCCTCTGATTCCCCATCTCTGATTCACAACCTCTGATTCCCCACCTCTGATTCCCCATATCTGATTCCCCACCTCTGATTCCCGGCCTCTTATTCCCGGCATCTGATTCCGGCCTCTGATTCCCGGCCTCTGATTCCCTGCTTCTGATTCTGATTCCCTGCCTCTGATTCCCCATCTCTGATTCTGCACATCTGATTCCCTGCCTCTGATTACCCCCCTCTGTTTCCCCGCCTCTGATTCCCCGCCTCTGTTTCCCAATATCTCTGATTCCCCAACTCTGATTCCCCACCTCTGATTCCCCAGCTCTGATTCCCCGCCTCTGATTCCCCGCATCTGATTCCCTGCATCTGATTCCAAGCCTCTGATTCCCTGCCTCTGATTCCCAACCTCTGATTCCCCACCTCTGATTCCCCATATCTGATTCCCCGCCTCTGTTTCCCCGCCTCTGATTCCCCACCTCTGTTTCCCCATATCTGATTCCCGGCCTCTGATTCCCCGCCTCTGTTTCCCCGCCTCTGATTCCCCTCCTCTGATTCCCCAACTCTAATTCCCCGCCTCTGATTCCCCAGCTCTGATTCCCCGTGTTTGATTCCCTGCCTCTGATTCCCTGCCCTGAATCCCCATCTCTGTTTCACCGCCTTTGATTCGCCACCTCTGATTCCCCATATCTGATTCCCCGCCTCTGTTTCCCCGCCTCTGATTCCCTGCCTCTGATTCCCAACCTCTGATTCCACACCTCTGATTCCCCATATCTGATTCCCCGCCTCTGTTTCCCCGCCTCTGATTCCCCAGCTCTGATTCCCCGCCTCTGATTCGCCGCATCTGATTCCCTGCATCTGATTCCAAGCCTCTGATTCCCTGCCTCTGATTCCCAACCTCTGATTCCCCACCTCTGATTCCCCATATCTGATTCCCCGCCTCTGTTTCCCCGCCTCTGAATCCCCACCTCTGTTTCCCCATATCTGATTCCCGGCCTCTGATTCCCCGCTTCTGATTCCCCGCCTCTGATTCCCTGCCTCTGATTCCCCATCTCCGATTCCGCACATCTGATTCCCCGCATCTGATTCCCTGCATCTGATTCCAAGCCTCTGATTCCCTGCCTCTGATTCCCAACCTCTGATTCCCCACCTCTGATTCCCCATATCTGATTCCCCGCCTCTGTTTCCCCGCCTCTGATTCCCCACCTCTGTTTCCCCATATCTGATTCCCGGCCTCTGATTCCCCGCCTCTGATTCCCCGCCTCTGATTCCCTGCCTCTGATTCCCCATCTCCGATTCCGCACATCTGATTCCCTGCCTCTGATTCCCCGCCTCTGATTCCCCACCTCTGATTCCCTGCCTCTGATTCCCAACCTCTGATTCCCCACCTCTGATTCCCCATATCTGATTCCCCGCCTCTGTTTCCCCGCCTCTGATTCCCCTCCTCTGATTCCCCAACTCTAATTCCCCGCCTCTTTCCCCAGCTCTGATTCCCCGTGTTTGATTCCCTGCCTCTGATTCCCTGCCCTGATTCCCCATCTCTGTTTCACCGCCTTTGATTCGCCACCTCTGATTCCCCATATCTGATTCCCCGCCTCTGTTTCCCCGCCTCTGATTCCCTGCCTCTGATTCCCAACCTCTGATTCCACACCTCTGATTCCCCATATCTGATTCCCCGCCTCTGTTTCCCCGCCTCTGATTCCCTGCCCCTGTTTCCCCATATCTGATTCCCTGCCTCTGATTCCCCAACTCTGATTCCCCGCCTCTGATTCCCCAGCTCTGATTCCCCGCCTCTGATTTCCCGTGTTTGATTCCCTGCCTCTGATTCCCCGCCTCTGATTCCCCATCTCTGATTCACCGCCTTTGATTCGCCACCTCTGATTCCACATATCTGATTCCCCACCTCTGTTTCCCCGCCTCTGATTCCCCGCCTCTGATTCTCCATATCTCATTCCCCGCCTCTGAATCCCCATCTCTGATTCCCGGACTCTGATTCCCCACCTCTGATTCCCGGCCTCTTATTCCCAGCATCTGATTCCAGGCCTCTGATTCCCGGCCTCTGATTCCCCGCTTCTGATTCTGATTCCCTGCCTCTGATTCCCCATCTCTGATTCCGCACATCTGATTCCCTGCCTCTGATTCCCCACCTCTGATTCCCCATATCGGATTTCCCGCCTCTGTTTCCCCATATCTAATTCCCAACCTCTGATGCCCCAACTCTGATTCCCTGCCTCTGATTCCCCGCGTTCTATTCCCTGCCTCTGATTCCCCGCCTGTGATTCCCCATCTCTGATTCACCACCTCTGATTCCCCACCTCTGATTCCCCATATCTAATTCCCCGCCTCTGTTTGCCCGCCTCTGATTCCCCGCCTCTGTTTCCCCATATCTGATTCCCCGCCTCTGAATCCCCAACTCTGATTCCCTGCCTCTGATTCCCCAGCTCTGATTCCCCGCCTTTGATTCCCCCCGTCTGATTCCCAGCCTCTGAATCCTTGTGTCTGATTTCCTGCCTCTGATTCCCCGCCTCTGATTCCCCATCTCTGATTCACAGCCTCTGATTCCCCACCTCTGATTCCCCATCTCTGATTCCGCACATCTGATTCCCTGCCTCTGATTCCCCGACTCTGATCCCCACCTCTGATTCCCCAGCTCTGATTCCCCGCCTCTGATTCCCCAACTCTGATTCCCCGCCTCTGATTCCCCAGCTCTGATTCCCCGCCTCTGATTCCCCGTGTTTGATTCCCTGCCTCTGATTCCCCGCCTCTGATTCCCCATCTCTGATTCAACGCCTTTGATTCGCCACCTCTGATTCCCCATATCTGATTCCTCGCCTCTGTTTCCCCGCCTCTGATTCCCCGCCTCTGATTCCCCATATCTCATTCCCCGCCTCTGATTCCCCATCTCTGATTCCCGGACTCTGATTCCCCACCTCTGATTCCCGGCCTCTTATTCCCGGCATCTGATTCCGGCCTCTGATTCCCGGCCTCTGATTCCATGCTTCTGATTCCCCATCTCTGATTCCGCAAATCTAATTCCCTGTCTCTGATTCCCCATCTCTGATTCCCCATATCTGATTCCCCGCCTCTGTTTCCCCACCTCTGATTCCCCGCCTCTGTTTCCCCATATCTAAGTCCCCGCCTCTGATTCCCCAACTTTGATTCCCCACCTCTGATTCCCCAGCTCTGATTCCCCGCCTCTGATTCCCCGCATCTGATTCCATGCATCTGATTCCCAGCCTCTGATTCCCAGCCTCTGATTCCCAACCTCTGATTCCCCACCTCTGATCCCCATATCTGATTCCCCGCCTCTGTTTCCCCGCCTCTGATTCCCCGCCTCTGTTTCCCCATATCTGATCCCCGCCTCTATTTGCCCGCCTCTGATTCCCCGCCTCTGTTTCCCCATATCTGATTCCCCGCCTCTGAATCCCCAACTCTGATTCCCTGCCTCTAATTTCCCAGCTCTGATTCCCCGCCTCTGATTCCCCGCGTCTGATTACCGGCCTCTGATTCCCCGCCTCTGATTCCCCATCTCTGATTCACAACCTCTGATTCCCCACCTCTGATACCCCATATCTGATTCCACGCCTCTGTTTCACCGCCTCTGATTCCCCACCTCTGATTCCCAATATCTGATTCCCCGCCTCTGATTCCCCACCTCTGATTCCCCGCCTCTGATTCGCCAGCTATGATTCCCCGCCTCTTATTCCCCGCGTCTGATTCCCTGCCTCTGATTCCCCGCCTCTGATTCCACATCTCTGATTCACCACCTCTGATTCCCCGCGTCTGATTCCCTGCCTCTGATTCCCCATCTCTGATTCCCCATCTCTGATTCCCCAATTCTGATTCCCCTCCTCTGATTCCCCGTGTTTGATTCCCTGCCTCTGATTCCCGGCCTCTGATTCCCCATCTCTGATTCACAGCCTTTGATTCGCCACCTCTGATTCGCCATATCTGATTCCCCGCCTCTGTTTCCCCGCCTCTGATTCCCCGCCTCTTATTCCCCATATCTCATTCCCCGCCTCTGTTTCCCCGCCTCTGATTCCCTGCCCCTGTTTCCCCATATCTGATTCCCTGCCTCTGATTCCCCAACTCTGATTCCCCGCCTCTGATTCCCCAGCTCTGATTCCCCGCCTCTGATTTCCCGTGTTTGATTCCCTGCCTCTGATTCCCCGCCTCTGATTCCCCATCTCTGATTCACCGCCTTTGATTCGCCACCTCTGATTCCACATATCTGATTCCCCACCTCTGTTTCCCCGCCTCTGATTCCCCGCCTCTGATTCTCAATATCTCATTCCCCGCCTCTGAATCCCCATCTCTGATTCCCGGACTCTGATTCCCCACCTCTGATTCCCGGCCTCTTATTCCCAGCATCTGATTCCAGGCGTCTGATTCCCGGCCTCTGATTCCCCGCTTCTGATTCTGATTCCCTGCCTCTGATTCCCCATCTCTGATTCCGCACATCTGATTCCCTGCCTCTGATTCCCCACCTCTGATTCCCCATATCGGATTTCCCGCCTCTGTTTCCCCATATCTAATTCCCAACCTCTGATGCCCCAACTCTGATTCCCTGCCTCTGATTCCCCGCGTTCTATTCCCTGCCTCTGATTCCCCGCCTGTGATTCCCCATCTCTGATTCACCACCTCTGATTCCCCACCTCTGATTCCCCATATCTAATTCCCCGCCTCTGTTTGCCCGCCTCTGATTCCCCGCCTCTGTTTCCCCATATCTGATTCCCCGCCTCTGAATCCCCAACTCTGATTCCCTGCCTCTGATTCCCCAGCTCTGATTCCCCGCCTTTGATTCCCCCCGTCTGATTCCCAGCCTCTGAATCCTTGTGTCTGATTTCCTGCCTCTGATTCCCCGCCTCTGATTCCCCATCTCTGATTCACAGCCTCTGATTCCCCACCTCTGATTCCCCATCTCTGATTCCGCACATCTGATTCCCTGCCTCTGATTCCCCGACTCTGATCCCCACCTCTGATTCCCCAGCTCTGATTCCCCGCCTCTGATTCCCCAACTCTGATTCCCCGCCTCTGATTCCCCAGCTCTGATTCCCCGCCTCTGATTCCCCGTGTTTGATTCCCTGCCTCTGATTCCCCGCCTCTGATTCCCCATCTCTGATTCAACGCCTTTGATTCGCCACCTCTGATTCCCCATATCTGATTCCTCGCCTCTGTTTCCCCGCCTCTGATTCGCCGCCTCTGTTTCCCCATATCTGATCCCGGCCTCTATTTGCCCGCCTCTGATTCCCCGCCTCTGTTTCCCCATATCTGATTCCCCGCCTTTGAATCCCCAACTCTGATTCCCTGCCTCTAATTTCCCAGCTCTGATTCCCCGCCTCTGATTCCCCGCGTCTGATTACCGGCCTCTGATTCCCCGCCTCTGATTCCCCATCTCTGATTCACAACCTCTGATTCCCCACCTCTGATACCCCATATCTGATTCCCCGCCTCTGTTTCACCGCCTCTGATTCCCCACCTCTGATTCCCAATATCTGATTCCCCGCCTCTGATTCTCCACCTCTGATTCCCCGCCTCCGATTCGCCAGCTATGATTCCCCGCCTCTTATTCCCCGCGTCTGATTCCCTGCCTCTGATTCCCCGCCTCTGATTCCACATCTCTGATTCACCACCTCTGATTCCCCGCGTCTGATTCCCTGCCTCTGATTCCCCATCTCTGATTCCCCATCTCTGATTCCCCAATTCTGATTCCCCTCCTCTGATTCCCCGTGTTTGATTCCCTGCCTCTGATTCCCGGCCTCTGATTCCCCATCTCTGATTCCCCGCCTTTGATTCCCCCCGTCTGATTCCCAGCCTCTGAATCCCCGTGTCTGATTTCCTGCCTCTGATTCCCCGCCTCTGATTCCCCATCTCTGATTCACAGCCTCTGATTCCCCACCTCTGATTCCCCATCTCTGATTCCGCACATCTGATTCCCTGCCTCTGATTCCCCGACTCTGATCCCCACCTCTGATTCCCCAGCTCTGATTCCCCTCCTCTGATTCCCCAACTCTGATTCCCCGCCTCTGATTCCCCAGCTCTGATTCCCCGCCTCTGATTCCCCGTGTTTGATTCCCTGCCTCTGATTCCCCGCCTCTGATTCCCCATATCTGATTCCTCGCCTCTGTTTCCCCGCCTCTGATTCCCCGCCTCTGATTCCCCATATCTCATTCCCCGCCTCTGATTCCCCATCTCTGATTCCCGGACTCTGATTCCACACCTCTGATTCCCGGCCTCTTATTCCCGGCATCTGATTCCGGCCTCTGATTCCCGGCCTCTGATTCCATGCTTCTGATTCCCCATCTCTGATTCCGCAAATCTAATTCCCTGCCTCTGATTCCCCATCTCTGATTCCCCATATCTGATTCCCCGCCTCTGTTTCCCCACCTCTGATTCCCCGCCTCTCATTCCCCATATCTCATTCCCCGCCTCTGAATCCCCATCTCTGATTCCCGGACTCTGATTCCCCACCTCTGATATCCGGCCTCTTATTCCCGGCATCTGATTCCGGCCTCTGATTCCCGGCATCTGATTCCCTGCTTCTGATTCTGATTCCCTGCCTTTGATTCCCCATCTCTGATTCCGCACATCTGATTCCCTGCCTCTGATTCCCCATCTCTGATTCCCCATATCTGATTCCCCGCCTCTGTTTCCCCGCCTCTGATTCCCCGCCTCTGTTTCCCAATATCTAAGTCCCCGCCTCTGTTTCCCCGCCTCTGATTCCCCGCCTCTGATTCCCCGCGTCTGATTACCGGCCTCTGATTCCCCGCCTCTGATTCCCCATCTCTGATTCACAACCTCTGATTCCCCACCTCTGATTCCCCATATCTGATTCCCCACCTCTGATTCCCGGCCTCTTATTCCCGGCATCTGATTCCGGCCTCTGATTCCCGGCCTCTGATTCCCTGCTTCTGATTCTGATTCCCTGCCTCTGATTCCCCATCTCTGATTCTGCACATCTGATTCCCTGCCTCTGATTACCCCCCTCTGTTTCCCCGCCTCTGATTCCCCGCCTCTGTTTCCCAATATCTCTGATTCCCCAACTCTGATTCCCCACCTCTGATTCCCCAGCTCTGATTCCCCGCCTCTGATTCCCCGCATCTGATTCCCTGCATCTGATTCCAAGCCTCTGATTCCCTGCCTCTGATTCCCAACCTCTGATTCCCCACCTCTGATTCCCCATATCTGATTCCCCGCCTCTGTTTCCCCGCCTCTGATTCCCCACCTCTGTTTCCCCATATCTGATTCCCGGCCTCTGATTCCCCGCCTCTGTTTCCCCGCCTCTGATTCCCCTCCTCTGATTCCCCAACTCTAATTCCCCGCCTCTGATTCCCCAGCTCTGATTCCCCGTGTTTGATTCCCTGCCTCTGATTCCCTGCCCTGAATCCCCATCTCTGTTTCACCGCCTTTGATTCGCCACCTCTGATTCCCCATATCTGATTCCCCGCCTCTGTTTCCCCGCCTCTGATTCCCTGCCTCTGATTCCCAACCTCTGATTCCACACCTCTGATTCCCCATATCTGATTCCCCGCCTCTGTTTCCCCGCCTCTGATTCCCCAGCTCTGATTCCCCGCCTCTGATTCGCCGCATCTGATTCCCTGCATCTGATTCCAAGCCTCTGATTCCCTGCCTCTGATTCCCAACCTCTGATTCCCCACCTCTGATTCCCCATATCTGATTCCCCGCCTCTGTTTCCCCGCCTCTGATTCCCCACCTCTGTTTCCCCATATCTGATTCCCGGCCTCTGATTCCCCGCTTCTGATTCCCCGCCTCTGATTCCCTGCCTCTGATTCCCCATCTCCGATTCCGCACATCTGATTCCCCGCATCTGATTCCCTGCATCTGATTCCAAGCCTCTGATTCCCTGCCTCTGATTCCCAAACTCTGATTCCCCACCTCTGATTCCCCATATCTGATTCCCCGCCTCTGTTTCCCCGCCTCTGATTCCCCACCTCTGTTTCCCCATATCTGATTCCCGGCCTCTGATTCCCCGCCTCTGATTCCCCGCCTCTGATTCCCTGCCTCTGATTCCCCATCTCCGATTCCGCACATCTGATTCCCTGCCTCTGATTCCCCGCCTCTGATTCCCCACCTCTGATTCCCTGCCTCTGATTCCCAACCTCTGATTCCCCACCTCTGATTCCCCATATCTGATTCCCCGCCTCTGTTTCCCCGCCTCTGATTCCCCTCCTCTGATTCCCCAACTCTAATTCCCCGCCTCTTTCCCCAGCTCTGATTCCCCGTGTTTGATTCCCTGCCTCTGATTCCCTGCCCTGATTCCCCATCTCTGTTTCACCGCCTTTGATTCGCCACCTCTGATTCCCCATATCTGATTCCCCGCCTCTGTTTCCCCGCCTCTGATTCCCTGCCTCTGATTCCCAACCTCTGATTCCACACCTCTGATTCCCCATATCTGATTCCCCGCCTCTGTTTCCCCGCCTCTGATTCCCTGCCCCTGTTTCCCCATATCTGATTCCCTGCCTCTGATTCCCCAACTCTGATTCCCCGCCTCTGATTCCCCAGCTCTGATTCCCCGCCTCTGATTTCCCGTGTTTGATTCCCTGCCTCTGATTCCCCGCCTCTGATTCCCCATCTCTGATTCACCGCCTTTGATTCGCCACCTCTGATTCCACATATCTGATTCCCCACCTCTGTTTCCCCGCCTCTGATTCCCCGCCTCTGATTCTCCATATCTCATTCCCCGCCTCTGAATCCCCATCTCTGATTCCCGGACTCTGATTCCCCACCTCTGATTCCCGGCCTCTTATTCCCAGCATCTGATTCCAGGCCTCTGATTCCCGGCCTCTGATTCCCCGCTTCTGATTCTGATTCCCTGCCTCTGATTCCCCATCTCTGATTCCGCACATCTGATTCCCTGCCTCTGATTCCCCACCTCTGATTCCCCATATCGGATTTCCCGCCTCTGTTTCCCCATATCTAATTCCCAACCTCTGATGCCCCAACTCTGATTCCCTGCCTCTGATTCCCCGCGTTCTATTCCCTGCCTCTGATTCCCCGCCTGTGATTCCCCATCTCTGATTCACCACCTCTGATTCCCCACCTCTGATTCCCCATATCTAATTCCCCGCCTCTGTTTGCCCGCCTCTGATTCCCCGCCTCTGTTTCCCCATATCTGATTCCCCGCCTCTGAATCCCCAACTCTGATTCCCTGCCTCTGATTCCCCAGCTCTGATTCCCCGCCTTTGATTCCCCCCGTCTGATTCCCAGCCTCTGAATCCTTGTGTCTGATTTCCTGCCTCTGATTCCCCGCCTCTGATTCCCCATCTCTGATTCACAGCCTCTGATTCCCCACCTCTGATTCCCCATCTCTGATTCCGCACATCTGATTCCCTGCCTCTGATTCCCCGACTCTGATCCCCACCTCTGATTCCCCAACTCTGATTCCCCGCCTCTGATTCCCCAACTCTGATTCCCCGCCTCTGATTCCCCAGCTCTGATTCCCCGCCTCTGATTCCCCGTGTTTGATTCCCTGCCTCTGATTCCCCGCCTCTGATTCCCCATCTCTGATTCAACGCCTTTGATTCGCCACCTCTGATTCCCCATATCTGATTCCTCGCCTCTGTTTCCCCGCCTCTGATTCCCCGCCTCTGATTCCCCATATCTCATTCCCCGCCTCTGATTCCCCATCTCTGATTCCCGGACTCTGATTCCCCACCTCTGATTCCCGGCCTCTTATTCCCGGCATCTGATTCCGGCCTCTGATTCCCGGCCTCTGATTCCATGCTTCTGATTCCCCATCTCTGATTCCGCAAATCTAATTCCCTGTCTCTGATTCCCCATCTCTGATTCCCCATATCTGATTCCCCGCCTCTGTTTCCCCACCTCTGATTCCCCGCCTCTGTTTCCCCATATCTAAGTCCCCGCCTCTGATTCCCCAACTTTGATTCCCCACCTCTGATTCCCCAGCTCTGATTCCCCGCCTCTGATTCCCCGCATCTGATTCCATGCATCTGATTCCCAGCCTCTGATTCCCAGCCTCTGATTCCCAACCTCTGATTCCCCACCTCTGATCCCCATATCTGATTCCCCGCCTCTGTTTCCCCGCCTCTGATTCCCCGCCTCTGTTTCCCCATATCTGATCCCCGCCTCTATTTGCCCGCCTCTGATTCCCCGCCTCTGTTTCCCCATATCTGATTCCCCGCCTCTGAATCCCCAACTCTGATTCCCTGCCTCTAATTTCCCAGCTCTGATTCCCCGCCTCTGATTCCCCGCGTCTGATTACCGGCCTCTGATTCCCCGCCTCTGATTCCCCATCTCTGATTCACAACCTCTGATTCCCCACCTCTGATACCCCATATCTGATTCCACGCCTCTGTTTCACCGCCTCTGATTCCCCACCTCTGATTCCCAATATCTGATTCCCCGCCTCTGATTCCCCACCTCTGATTCCCCGCCTCTGATTCGCCAGCTATGATTCCCCGCCTCTTATTCCCCGCGTCTGATTCCCTGCCTCTGATTCCCCGCCTCTGATTCCACATCTCTGATTCACCACCTCTGATTCCCCGCGTCTGATTCCCTGCCTCTGATTCCCCATCTCTGATTCCCCATCTCTGATTCCCCAATTCTGATTCCCCTCCTCTGATTCCCCGTGTTTGATTCCCTGCCTCTGATTCCCGGCCTCTGATTCCCCATCTCTGATTCACAGCCTTTGATTCGCCACCTCTGATTCGCCATATCTGATTCCCCGCCTCTGTTTCCCCGCCTCTGATTCCCCGCCTCTTATTCCCCATATCTCATTCCCCGCCTCTGTTTCCCCGCCTCTGATTCCCTGCCCCTGTTTCCCCATATCTGATTCCCTGCCTCTGATTCCCCAACTCTGATTCCCCGCCTCTGATTCCCCAGCTCTGATTCCCCGCCTCTGATTTCCCGTGTTTGATTCCCTGCCTCTGATTCCCCGCCTCTGATTCCCCATCTCTGATTCACCGCCTTTGATTCGCCACCTCTGATTCCACATATCTGATTCCCCACCTCTGTTTCCCCGCCTCTGATTCCCCGCCTCTGATTCTCAATATCTCATTCCCCGCCTCTGAATCCCCATCTCTGATTCCCGGACTCTGATTCCCCACCTCTGATTCCCGGCCTCTTATTCCCAGCATCTGATTCCAGGCCTCTGATTCCCGGCCTCTGATTCCCCGCTTCTGATTCTGATTCCCTGCCTCTGATTCCCCATCTCTGATTCCGCACATCTGATTCCCTGCCTCTGATTCCCCACCTCTGATTCCCCATATCGGATTTCCCGCCTCTGTTTCCCCATATCTAATTCCCAACCTCTGATGCCCCAACTCTGATTCCCTGCCTCTGATTCCCCGCGTTCTATTCCCTGCCTCTGATTCCCCGCCTGTGATTCCCCATCTCTGATTCACCACCTCTGATTCCCCACCTCTGATTCCCCATATCTAATTCCCCGCCTCTGTTTGCCCGCCTCTGATTCCCCGCCTCTGTTTCCCCATATCTGATTCCCCGCCTCTGAATCCCCAACTCTGATTCCCTGCCTCTGATTCCCCAGCTCTGATTCCCCGCCTTTGATTCCCCCCGTCTGATTCCCAGCCTCTGAATCCTTGTGTCTGATTTCCTGCCTCTGATTCCCCGCCTCTGATTCCCCATCTCTGATTCACAGCCTCTGATTCCCCACCTCTGATTCCCCATCTCTGATTCCGCACATCTGATTCCCTGCCTCTGATTCCCCGACTCTGATCCCCACCTCTGATTCCCCAGCTCTGATTCCCCGCCTCTGATTCCCCAACTCTGATTCCCCGCCTCTGATTCCCCAGCTCTGATTCCCCGCCTCTGATTCCCCGTGTTTGATTCCCTGCCTCTGATTCCCCGCCTCTGATTCCCCATCTCTGATTCAACGCCTTTGATTCGCCACCTCTGATTCCCCATATCTGATTCCTCGCCTCTGTTTCCCCGCCTCTGATTCGCCGCCTCTGATTCCCCATATCTCATTCCCCGCCTCTGATTCCCCATCTCTGATTCCCGGACTCTGATTCCCCACCTCTGATTCCCGGCCTCTTATTCCCGGCATCTGATTCCGGCCTCTGATTCCCGGCCTCTGATTCCATGCTTCTGATTCCCCATCTCTGATTCCGCAAATCTAATTCCCTGTCTCTGATTCCCCATCTCTGATTCCCCATATCTGATTCCCCGCCTCTGTTTCCCCACCTCTGATTCCCCGCCTCTGTTTCCCCATATCTAAGTCCCCGCCTCTGATTCCCCAACTTTGATTCCCCACCTCTGATTCCCCAGCTCTGATTCCCCGCCTCTGATTCCCCGCATCTGATTCCATGCATCTGATTCCCAGCCTCTGATTCCCAGCCTCTGATTCCCAACCTCTGATTCCCCACCTCTGATCCCCATATCTGATTCCCCGCCTCTGTTTCCCCGCCTCTGATTCCCCGCCTCTGTTTCCCCATATCTGATCCCCGCCTCTATTTGCCCGCCTCTGATTCCCCGCCTCTGTTTCCCCATATCTGATTCCCCGCCTCTGAATCCCCAACTCTGATTCCCTGCCTCTAATTTCCCAGCTCTGATTCCCCGCCTCTGATTCCCCGCGTCTGATTACCGGCCTCTGATTCCCCGCCTCTGATTCCCCATCTCTGATTCACAACCTCTGATTCCCCACCTCTGATACCCCATATCTGATTCCACGCCTCTGTTTCACCGCCTCTGATTCCCCACCTCTGATTCCCAATATCTGATTCCCCGCCTCTGATTCCCCACCTCTGATTCCCCGCCTCTGATTCGCCAGCTATGATTCCCCGCCTCTTATTCCCCGCGTCTGATTCCCTGCCTCTGATTCCCCGCCTCTGATTCCACATCTCTGATTCACCACCTCTGATTCCCCGCGTCTGATTCCCTGCCTCTGATTCCCCATCTCTGATTCCCCATCTCTGATTCCCCAATTCTGATTCCCCTCCTCTGATTCCCCGTGTTTGATTCCCTGCCTCTGATTCCCGGCCTCTGATTCCCCATCTCTGATTCACAGCCTTTGATTCGCCACCTCTGATTCGCCATATCTGATTCCCCGCCTCTGTTTCCCCGCCTCTGATTCCCCGCCTCTTATTCCCCATATCTCATTCCCCGCCTCTGAATCCCCATCTCTGATTCCCGGACTCTGATTCCCCACCTCTGATTTCCGGCCTCTTATTCCCGGCATCTGATTCCGGCCTCTGATTCCCGGCATCTGATTCCCTGCTTCTGATTCTGATTCCCTGCCTTTGATTCCCCATCTCTGATTCCGCACATCTGATTCCCTGCCTCTGATTCCCCATCTCTGATTCCCCATATCTGATTCCCCACCTCTGTTTCCCCGCCTCTGATTCCCCGCCTCTGTTTCCCAATATCTAAGTCCCCGCCTCTGATTCCCCAGCTCTGATTCCCCGCCTCTGATTCCCCGCATCTGATTCCCTGCATCTGATTCCAAGCCTCTGATTCCCTGCCTCTGATTCCCAACCTCTGATTCCCCACCTCTGATTCCCCATATCTGATTCCCAGCCTCTGTTTCCCCGCCTCTGATTCACCGCCTCTGTTTCCCCATATCTGATTCCCGGCCTCTGATTCCCCGCCTCTGATTCCCCGCCTCTGATTCCCTGCCTCTGATTCCCCATCTCCGATTCCGCACATCTGATTCCCTGCCTCTGATTCCCCGCCTCTGATTCCCCACCTCTGATTCCCTGCCTCTGATTCCCAACCTCTGATTCCCCACCTCTGATTCCCCGTGTTTGATTCCCCGCCTCTGTTTCCCCGCCTCTGATTCCCCGCCTCTGATTCCCCAACTCTAATTCCCCGCCTCTGATTCCCCATATATGATTCCCCGCCTCTGTTTCCCCGCCTCTGATTCCACGCCCCTGTTTCCCCATATCTGATTCCCTGCCTCTGATTCCCCAACTTTGATTCCCAGCCTCTGATTCCCCAGCTCTGATTCCCCGCCTCTGATTCCCCGTGTTTGATTCCCTGCCTCTGATTCCCCGCCTCTGATTCCCCATCTCTGATTCACCGCCTTTGATTCGCCACCTCTGATTCCCCATATCTGATTCCCCACCTCTGTTTCCCCGCCTCTGATTCCCCGCCTCTGATTCTCCATATCTCATTTCCCGCCTCTGATTCCCACCTCTGATTCCCGGCCTCTTATTCCCAGCATCTGATTCCAGGCCTCTGATTCCCGGCCTCTGACTCCCCGCTTCTGATTCTGATTCCCTGCCTCTGATTCCCCATCTCTGATTCCGCACATCTAATTACCTGCCTCTGATTCCCCACCTCTGATTCCCCATATCTGATTCCCCGCCTCTGTTTCCACGCCTCTGATTCCCCACCTCTGATTCCCCATATCTGATTCCCCAGCTCTGATTTCCCGCCTCTGATTCCCCACATCCGATTCCCCATATCTGATTCCCCGCCTCTGTTTCCCCGCCCCTGCTTCCCCGCCTCTGTTTCCCCATATCTGATTCCCCGCCTCTGTTTCCCCGCCCCTGATTCCCCGCCTCTGTTTCCCCATATCTGATTCCCCGCCTCTGATTCCCAACTATGATTCCCCGCCTCTGATTCCCCAGCTCTGAATCCCTGCCTCAGATTCCCCGCGTCTGATTCCCTGCCTCTGATTCCCCATCTCTGATTCCCCATCTCTGATTCCCCAATTCTGATTCCCCTCCTCTGATTCCCCGTGTTTGATTCCCTGCCTCTGATTCCCGGCCTCTGATTCCCCATCTCTGATTCACCGCCTTAGATTCGCCACCTCTGATTCGCCATATCTGATTCCCCGCCTCTGTTTCCCCGCCTCTGATTCCCCGCCTCTTATTCCCCATATCTCATTCCCCGCCTCTGAATCCCCATCTCTGATTCCCGGACTCTGATTCCCCACCTCTGATTCCCTGCTTCTGATTCTGATTCCCTGCCTCTGATTCCCCATCTCTGATTCCGCACATCTAATTCCCTGCCTCTGATTCCCCACCTCTGATTCCCCATATCTGATTCCCCGCCTCTGTTTCCCCGCCTCTGATTCACCCCCTCTGTTTCCCCATATCTAAGTCCCCGCCTCTGATTCCCCAACTTTGATTCCCCACCTCTGATTCCCCAGCTCTGATTCCCCGCCTCTGATTCCCCGCATATGATTCCATGCATCTGATTCCCAGCCTCTGATTGCCAGCCTCTGATTCCCAACCTCTGATTCCCCACCTCTGATTCCCTATATCTGATTCCCCGCCTCTGTTTCCCCGCCTCTGATTCCCCGCCTCTGTTTCCCCATATCTGATTCCCCGCCTCTGAATCCCCAACTCTGATTCCCTGCCTCTAATTTCCCATGTCTGATTCCCCGCCTCTGATTCCCCGCGTCTGATTACCGGCCTCTGATTCCCCACCTCTGATTCCCCATCTCTGATTCACAACCTCTGATTCCCCACCTCTGATTCCCCATATCTGATTCCCCGCCTCTGTTTCCCCGCCTCTGATTCCCCACCTCTGATTCCCAATATCTGATTCCCCGCCTCTGATTCCCCACCTCTGATTCCCCGCCTCTGATTCGCCAGCTATGATTCCCCGCCTCTGATTCCCCACGTCTGATTCCCTGCCTCTGATTCCCCGCCTCTGATTCCACATCTCTGATTCACCACCTCTGATTCCCCGCGTCTGATTCCCCGCCTCTGATTCCCCATCTCTGATTCCCCATCTCTGATTCCCCAATTCTGATTCCCCGCCTCTGATTCCCCAGCTCTGATTCCTCGCCTCTGATTCCCTTCCTCTGATTCCCAACCTCTGATTCCCCACCTCTGATTTCCCATATTGATTCCCTGCATCTGATTCCCCGCCTCTGATTCCCCAACTCTGATTCCCCGCCTCTGATTCCCCAGCTCTGATTCCCCGCCTCTGATTCCCCGTGTTTGATTCCCTGCCTCTGATTCCCGGCCTCTGATTCCCCATCTCTGATTCACCGCCTATGATTCGCCACCTCTGATTCCCCAAATCTGATTCCCCGCCTCTGTTTCCCCGCCTCTGATTCCCCGCCTCTGTTTCCCCGCGTCTGATTACCGGTCTCTGATTCCCCGCCTCTGATTCCCCATCTCTGATTCACAACCTCTGATTCCCCACCTCTGATTCCCCATATCTGATTCCCCACGTCTGATTCCCGGCCTCTTATTCCCGGCATCTGATTCCGGCCTCTGATTCCCGGCCTCTGATTCCCTGCTTCTGATTCTGATTCCCTGCCTCTGATTCCCCATCTCTGATTCCGCACATCTGATTCCCTGCCTCTGATTACCCCCCTCTGATTCCCCGCCTCTTATTCCCCGCCTCTGTTTCCCAATATCTAAGTCCCCGCCTCTGATTCCCCAACTCTGATTCCCCACCTCTGATTCCCCAGCTCTGATTCCCCGCCTCTGATTCCCCGCATCTGATTCCCTGCATCTGATTCCAAGCCTCTGATTCCCTGCCTCTGATTCCCAACCTCTGATTCCCCACCTCTGATTCCCCATATCTGATTCCCCGCCTCTGTTTCCCCGCCTCTGATTCCCCACCTCTGTTTCCCCATATCTGATTCCCGGCCTCTGATTCCCCACCTCTGATTCCCCGCCTCTGATTCCCTGCCTCTGATTCCCCATCTCCGATTCCGCACATCTGATTCCCTGCCTCTGATTCCCCGCCTCTGATTCCCCACCTCTGATTCCCTGCCTCTGATTCCCAACCTCTGATTCCCCACCTCTGATTCCCCATATCTGATTCCCCGCCTCTGTTTCCCCGACTCTGATTCCCCTCCTCTGATTCCCCAACTCTAATTCCCCGCCTCTGATTCACCAGCTCTGATTCCCCGTGTTTGATTCCCTGCCTCTGATTCCCTGCCCTGATTCCCCATCTGTTTCACCGCCTTTGATTCGCCACCTCTGATTCCCCATATCTGATTCCCCACCTCTGTTTCCCCGCCTCTGATTCCCTGCCTCTGATTCCCAACCTCTGATTCCACACCTCTGATTCCCCATATCTGATTCCCCGCCTCTGTTTCCCCGCCTCTGATTCCCTGCCCCTGTTTCCCCATATCTGATTCCCTGCCTCTGATTCCCCAACTCTGATTCCCCGCCTCTGATTCCCCAGCTCTGATTCCCCGCCTCTGATTTCCCGTGTTTGATTCCCTGCCTCTGATTCCCCGCCTCTGATTCCCCATCTCTGATTCACCGCCTTTGATTCGCCACCTCTGATTCCAAATATCTGATTCCCCACCTCTGTTTCCCCGCCTCTGATTCCCCGCCTCTGATTCTCCATATCTCATTCCCCGCCTCTGAATCCCCATCTCTGATTCCCGGACTCTGATTCCCCACCTCTGATTCCCGGCCTCTTATTCCCAGCATCTGATTCCCCGCCTCTGATTCCCCAGCTCTGATTCCCCGCCTCTGATTCCCCGTGTTTGATTCCCTGCCTCTGATTCCCGGCCTCTGATTCCCCATCTCTGATTCACCGCCTTTGATTCGCCACCTCTGATTCCCCAAATCTGATTCCCCGCCTCTGTTTCCCCGCCTCTGATTCCCCGCCTCTGTTTCCCCGCGTCTGATTACCGGCCTCTGATTCCCCGCCTCTGATTCCCCATCTCTGATTCACAACCTCTGATTCCCCACCTCTGATTCCCCATATCTGATTCCCCACCTCTGATTCCCGGCCTCTTATTCCCGGCATCTGATTCCGGCCTCTGATTCCCGGCCTCTGATTCCCTGCTTCTGATTCTGATTCCCTGCCTCTGATTCCCCATCTCTGATTCCGCACATCTGATTCCCTGCCTCTGATTACCCCCCTCTGATTCCCCGCCTCTTATTCCCCGCCTCTGTTTCCCAATATCTAAGTCCCCGCCTCTGATTCCCCAACTCTGATTCCCCACCTCTGATTCCCCAGCTCTGATTCCCCGCCTCTGATTCCCCGCATCTGATTCCCTGCATCTGATTCCAAGCCTCTGATTCCCTGCCTCTGATTCCCAACCTCTGATTCCCCACCTCTGATTCCCCATATCTGATTCCCCGCCTCTGTTTCCCCGCCTCTGATTCCCCACCTCTGTTTCCCCATATCTGATTCCCGGCCTCTGATTCCCCACCTCTGATTCCCCGCCTCTGATTCCCTGCCTCTGATTCCCCATCTCCGATTCCGCACATCTGATTCCCTGCCTCTGATTCCCCGCCTCTGATTCCCCACCTCTGATTCCCTGCCTCTGATTCCCAACCTCTGATTCCCCACCTCTGATTCCCCATATCTGATTCCCCGCCTCTGTTTCCCCGACTCTGATTCCCCTCCTCTGATTCCCCAACTCTAATTCCCCGCCTCTGATTCCCCAGCTCTGATTCCCCGTGTTTGATTCCCTGCCTCTGATTCCCTGCCCTGATTCCCCATCTGTTTCACCGCCTTTGATTCGCCACCTCTGATTCCCCATATCTGATTCCCCGCCTCTGTTTCCCCGCCTCTTATTCCCTGCCTCTGATTCCCAACCTCTGATTCCACACCTCTGATTCCCCATATCTGATTCCCCGCCTCTGTTTCCCCGCCTCTGATTCCCTGCCCCTGTTTCCCCATATCTGATTCCCTGCCTCTGATTCCCCAACTCTGATTTCCCGCCTCTGATTCCCCAGCTCTGATTCCCCGCCTCTGATTTCCCGTGTTTGATTCCCTGCCTCTGATTCCCCGCCTCTGATTCCCCATCTCTGATTCACCGCCTTTGATTCGCCACCTCTGATTCCACATATCTAATTCCCCACCTCTGTTTCCCCGCCTCTGATTCCCCGCCTCTGATTCTCCATATCTCATTCCCCGCCTCTGAATCCCCATCACTGATTCCCGGACTCTGATTCCCCACCTCTGATTCCCGGCCTCTTATTCCCAGCATCTGATTCCCGGCCTCTGATTCCCGGCCTCTGATTCCCCGCTTCTGATTCTGATTCCCTGCCTCTGATTCCCCATCTCTGATTCCGCACATCTGATTCCCTGCCTCTGATTCCCCACCTCTGATTCCCCATATCGGATTTCCCGCCTCTGTTTCCCCATATCTAATTCCCAACCTCTGATGCCCCAACTCTGATTCCCTGCCTCTGATTCCCCGCGTTCTATTCCCTGCCTCTGATTCCCCGCCTGTGATTCCCCATCTCTGATTCACCACCTCTGATTCCCCACCTCTGATTCCCCATATCTAATTCCCCGCCTCTGTTTGCCCGCCTCTGATTCCCCGCCTCTGTTTCCCCATATCTGATTCCCCGCCTCTGAATCCCCAACTCTGATTCCCTGCCTGTGATTCCCCAGCTCTGATTCCCCGCCTTTGATTTCCCCCGTCTGATTCCCAGCCTCTGAATCCCCGTGTCTGATTTCCTGCCTCTGATTCCCCGCCTCTGATTCCCCATCTCTGATTCACAGCCTCTGATTCCACAACTCTGATTCCCCATCTCTGATTCCGCACATCTGATTCCCTGCCTCTGATTCCCCGACTCTGATCCCCACCTCTGATTCCCCAGCTCTGATTCCCCGCCTCTGATTCCCCAACTCTGATTCCCCGCCTCTGATTCCCCAGCTCTGATTCCCCGCCTCTGATTCCCCGTGTTTGATTCCCTGCCTCTGATTCCCCGCCTCTGATTCCCCAACTCTGATTCCCCGCCTCTGATTCCCCAGCTCTGATTCCCCGCCTCTGATTCCCCGCGTCTGATTACCGGCCTCTGATTCCCCGCCTCTGATTCCCCATCTCTGATTCCCGGACTCTGATTCCCCACCTCTGATTCCCGGCCTCTTATTCCCGGCATCTGATTCCGGCCTCTGATTCCCGGCCTCTGATTCCATGCTTCTGATTCCCCATCTCTGATTCCGCAAATCTAATTCCCTGCCTCTGATTCCCCACCTATGATTCCCCATATCTGATTCCCCGCCTCTGTTTCCCCACCTCTGATTCCCCGCCTCTGTTTCCCCACCTCTGATTTCCCGCCTCTGTTTCCCCATATCAAAGTCCCCGCCTCTGATTCCCCAACTTTGATTCCCCACCTCTGATTCCCCAGCTCTGATTCCCCGCCTCTGATTCCCCACATCTGATTCCATGCATCTGATTCCCAGCCTCTGATTCCCAGCCTCTGATTCCCAACCTCTGATTCCCCACCTCTGATCCCCATATCTGATTCCCCGCCTCTGTTTCCCCGCCTCTGATTCCCCGCCTCTGTTTCCCCATATCTGATCCCCGCCTATATTTGCCCGCCTCTGATTCCCCGCCTCTGTTTCCCCATATCTGATTCCCCGCCTCTGAATCCCCAACTCTGATTCCCTGCCTCTAATTTCCCAGCTCTGATTCCCCGCCTCTGATTCTCCGCGTCTGATTACCGGCCTCTGATTCCCCGCCTCTGATTCCCCATCTCTGATTCACAACCTCTGATTCCCCACCTCTGATACCCCATATCTGATTCCCCGCCTCTGTTTCACCGCCTCTGATTCCCCACCTCTGATTCCCAATATCTGATTCCCCGCCTCTGATTCCCCACCTCTGATTCCCCGCCTCTGATTCGCCAGCTATGATTCCCCGCCTCTTATTCCCCGCGTCTGATTCCCTGCCTCTGATTCCCCGCCTCTGATTCCACATCTCTGATTCACCACCTCTGATTCCCCGCGTCTGATTCCCTGCCTCTGATTCCCCATCTCTGATTCCCCATCTCTGATTCCCCAATTCTGATTCCCCTCCTCTGATTCCCCGTGTTTGATGCCCTGCCTCTGATTCCCGTCCTCTGATTCCCCATCTCTGATTCACCGCCTTTTATTCGCCACCTCTGATTCGCCATATCTGATTCCCCGCCTCTGTTTCCCCGCCTCTGATTCCCCGCCTCTTATTCCCCATATCTCATTCCCCGCCTCTGAATCCCCATCTCTGATTCCCGGACTCTGATTCCCCACCTCTGATTTCCGGCCTCTTATTCCCGGCATCTGATTCCGGCCTCTGATTCCCGGCATCTGATTCCCTGCTTCTGATTCTGATTCCCTGCCTTTGATTCCCCATCTCTGATTCCGCACATCTGATTCCCTGCCTCTGATTCCCCATCTCTGATTCCCCATATCTGATTCCCCGCCTCTGTTTCCCCGCCTCTGATTTCCCATATTGATTCCCTGCATCTGATTCCCCGCCTCTGATTCCCCAACTCTGATTCCCCGCCTCTGATTCCCCAGCTCTGATTCCCCGCCTCTGATTCCCCGTGTTTGATTCCCTGCCTCTGATTCCCGGCCTCTGATTCCCCATCTCTGATTCACCGCCTTTGATTCGCCACCTCTGATTCCCCAAATCTGATTCCCCGCCTCTGTTTCCCCGCCTCTGATTCCCCGCCTCTGATACCCGCGTCTGATTACCGGCCTCTGATTCCCCGCCTCTGATTCCCCATCTCTGATTCACAACCTCTGATTCCCCACCTCTGATTCCCCATATCTGATTCCCCACCTCTGATTCCCGGCCTCTTATTCCCGGCATCTGATTCCGGCCTCTGATTCCCGGCCTCTGATTCCCTGCTTCTGATTCTGATTCCCTGCCTCTGATTCCCCATCTCTGATTCCGCACATCTGATTCCCTGCCTCTGATTACCCCCCTCTGTTTCCCCGCCTCTGATTCCCCGCCTCTGTTTCCCAATATCTAAGTCCCCGCCTCTGATTCCCCAACTCTGATTCCCCACCTCTGATTCCCCAGCTCTGATTCCCCGCCTCTGATTCCCCGCATCTGATTCCCTGCATCTGATTCCAAGCCTCTGATTCCCTGCCTCTGATTCCCAACCTCTGATACCCCACCTCTGATTCCCCATATCTGATTCCCCGCCTCTGTTTCCCCGCCTCTGATTCCCCACCTCTGTTTCCCCATATCTGATTCCCGGCCTCTGATTCCCCGCCTCTGATTCCCCGCCTCTGATTCCCTGCCTCTGATTCCCCATCTCCGATTCCGCACATCTGATTCCCTGCCTCTGATTCCCCGCCTCTGATTCCCCACCTCTGATTCCCTGCCTCTGATTCCCAACCTCTGATTCCCCATCTCTGATTCCCCATATCTGATTCCCCGCCTCTGTTTCCCCGCCTCTGATTCCCCTCCTCTGATTCCCCAACTCTAATTCCCCGCCTCTGATTCCCCAGCTCTGATTCCCCGTGTTTGATTCCCTGGCTCTGATTCCCTGCTCTGATTCACCATCTCTGTTTCACCGCCTTTGATCCGCCACCTCTGATTCCCCATATCTAATTCCCCGCCTCTGTTTCCCCGCCTCTGATTCCCTGCCTCTGATTCCCAACCTCTGATTCCACACCTCTGATTCCCCATATCTGATTCCCCGCCTCTGTTTCCCCGCCTCTGATTCCCTGCCCCTGTTTCCCCATATCTGATTCCCTGCCTCTGATTCCCCAACTCTGATTCCCCGCCTCTGATTCCCCAGCTCTGATTCCCCGCCTCTGATTTCCCGTGTTTGATTCCCTGCCTCTGATTCCCCGCCTCTGATTCCCCATCTCTGATTCACCGCCTTTGATTCGCCACCTCTGATTCCACATATCTGATTCCCCACCTCTGTTTCCCCGCCTCTGATTCCCCGCCTCTGATTCTCCATATCTCATTCCCAGCCTCTGAATCCCCATCTCTGATTCCCGGACTCTGATTCCCCACCTCTGATTCCCGGCCTCTTATTCCCAGCATCTGATTCCCGGCCTCTGATTCCCGGCCTCTGATTCCCCGCTTCTGATTCTGATTCCCTGCCTCTGATTCCCCATCTCTGATTCCGCACATCTGATTCCCTGCCTCTGATTCCCAACCTCTGATTCCCCATATCGGATTTCCCGCCTCTGTTTCCCCATATCTAATTCCCAACCTCTGATGCCCCAACTCTGATTCCCTGCCTCTGATTCCCCGCGTTCTATTCCCTGCCTCTGATTCCCCGCCTGTGATTCCCCATCTCTGATTCACCACCTCTGATTCCCCACCTCTGATTCCCCATATCTAATTCCCCGCCTCTGTTTGCCCGCCTCTGATTTCCCGCCTCTGTTTCCCCATATCTGATTCTCCGCCTCTGAATCCCCAACTCTGATTCCCTGCCTCTGATTCCCCAGCTCTGATTCCCCGCCTTTGATTCCCCCCGTCTGATTCCCAGCCTCTGAATCCCCGTGTCTGATTTCCTGCCTCTGATTCCCCGCCTCTGATTCCCCATCTCTGATTCACAGCCTCTGATTCCCCACCTCTGATTCCCCATCTCTGATTCCGCACATCTGATTCCCTGCCTCTGATTCCCCGACTCTGATCCCCACCTCTGATTCCCCAGCTCTGATTCCCCGCCTCTGATTCCCCAACTCTGATTCCCCGCCTCTGATTCCCCAGCTCTGATTCCCCGCCTCTGATTCCCCGTGTTTGATTCCCTGCCTCTGATTCCCCGCCTCTGATTCCCCAACTCTGATTCCCCGCCTCTGATTCCCCAGCTCTGATTCCCCGCCTCTGATTCCCCACCTCTGATTCCCGGCCTCTTATTCCCCGCGTCTGATTCGCTGCCTCTGATTCCCCGCCTCTGATTCCACATCTCTGATTCACCACCTCTGATTACCTGCCTCTGATTCCCCACCTCTGATTCCCCATATCTGATTCCCCGCCTCTGTTTCCACGCCACTGACTCCCCACCTCTGATTCCCCATATCTGATTCCCCAGCTCTGATTTCCCGCCTCTGATTCCCTGCATCCGATTCCCCATATCTGATTCCCCGCCTCTGTTTCCCCGCCCCTGATTCCCCGCCTCTGTTTCCCCATATCTGATTCCCCGCCTCTGTTTCCCCGCCCCTGATTCCCCACCTCTGTTTCCCCATATCTGATTCCCCGCCTCTGATTCCCAACTATGATTCCCCGCCTCTGATTCCCCAGCTCTGATTCCCTGCCTCTGATTCCCCGCGTCTGATTCCCTGCCTCTGATTCCCCATCTCTGATTCCCCATCTCTGATTCCCCAATTCTGATTCCCCTCCTCTGATTCCCCGTGTTTGATTCCCTGCCTCTGATTCCCGGCCTCTGATTCGCCATATCTGATTCCCCGCCTCTGTTTCCCCGCCTCTGAAACCCGCCTCTTATTCCCCATATCTCATTCCCCGCCTCTGAATCCCCATCTCTGATTCCCGGTCTCTGATTCCCCACCTCTGATTTCCGGCCTCTTATTCCCGGCATCTGATTCCGGCCTCTGATTCCCGGCATCTGATTCCCTGCTTCTGATTCTGATTCCCTGCCTTTGATTCCCCATCTCTGATTCCGCACATCTGATTCCCTGCCTCTGATTCCCCATCTCTGATTCCCCATATCTGATTCCCCGCCTCTGTTTCCCCGCCTCTGATTCCCCGCCTCTGTTTCCCAATATCTAAGTCCCGGCCTCTGATTCCCCAGCTCTGATTCCCCGCCTCTGATTCCCCGCATCTGATTCCCTGCATCTGACTCCAAGCCTCTGATTCCCTGCCTCTGATTCCCAACCTCTGATTCCCCACCTCTGATTCCCCATATCTGATTCCCAGCCTCTGTTTCCCCGCCTCTGATTCCCCGCCTCTGTTTCCCCATATCTGATTCCCTGCCTCTGATTCCCCAACTCTGATTCCCCGCCTCTGATTCCCCAGCTCTGATTCCCCGCCTCTGATTTCCCGTGTTTGATTCCCTGCCTCTGATTCCCCGCCTCTGATTCCCCATCTCTGATTCACCGCCTTTGATTCGCCACCTCTGATTCCAAATATCTGATTCCCCACCTCTGTTTCCCCGCCTCTGATTCCCCGCCTCTGATTCTCCATATCTCATTCCCCGCCTCTGAATCCCCATCTCTGATTCCCGGACTCTGATTCCCCACCTCTGATTCCCGGCCTCTTATTCCCAGCATCTGATTCCCCGCCTCTGATTCCCCAGCTCTGATTCCCCGCCTCTGATTCCCCGTGTTTGATTCCCTGCCTCTGATTCCCGGCCTCTGATTCCCCATCTCTGATTCACCGCCTTTGATTCGCCACCTCTGATTCCCCAAATCTGATTCCCCGCCTCTGTTTCCCCGCCTCTGATTCCCCGCCTCTGTTTCCCCGCGTCTGATTACCGGCCTCTGATTCCCCGCCTCTGATTCCCCATCTCTGATTCACAACCTCTGATTCCCCACCTCTGATTCCCCATATCTGATTCCCCACCTCTGATTCCCGGCCTCTTATTCCCGGCATCTGATTCCGGCCTCTGATTCCCGGCCTCTGATTCCCTGCTTCTGATTCTGATTCCCTGCCTCTGATTCCCCATCTCTGATTCCGCACATCTGATTCCCTGCCTCTGATTACCCCCCTCTGATTCCCCGCCTCTTATTCCCCGCCTCTGTTTCCCAATATCTAAGTCCCCGCCTCTGATTCCCCAACTCTGATTCCCCACCTCTGATTCCCCAGCTCTGATTCCCCGCCTCTGATTCCCCGCATCTGATTCCCTGCATCTGATTCCAAGCCTCTGATTCCCTGCCTCTGATTCCCAACCTCTGATTCCCCACCTCTGATTCCCCATATCTGATTCCCCGCCTCTGTTTCCCCGCCTCTGATTCACCACCTCTGTTTCCCCATATCTGATTCCCGGCCTCTGATTCCCCACCTCTGATTCCCCGCCTCTGATTCCCTGCCTCTGATTCCCCATCTCCGATTCCGCACATCTGATTCCCTGCCTCTGATTCCCCGCCTCTGATTCCCCACCTCTGATTCCCTGCCTCTGATTCCCAACCTCTGATTCCCCACCTCTGATTCCCCAGCTCTGATTCCCCGTGTTTGATTCCCTGCCTCTGATTCCCTGCCCTGATTCCCCATCTGTTTCACCGCCTTTGATTCGCCACCTCTGATTCCCCATATCTGATTCCCCGCCTCTGTTTCCCCGCCTCTGATTCCCTGCCTCTGATTCCCAACCTCTGATTCCACACCTCTGATTCCCCATATCTGATTCCCCGCCTCTGTTTCCCCGCCTCTGATTCCCTGCCCCTGTTTCCCCATATCTGATTCCCTGCCTCTGATTCCCCAACTCTGATTTCCCGCCTCTGATTCCCCAGCTCTGATTCCCCGCCTCTGATTTCCCGTGTTTGATTCCCTGCCTCTGATTCCCCGCCTCTGATTCCCCATCTCTGATTCACCGCCTTTGATTCACCACCTCTGATTCCACATATCTGATTCCCCACCTCTGTTTCCCCGCCTCTGATTCCCCGCCTCTGATTCTCCATATCTCATTCCCCGCCTCTGAATCCCCATCACTGATTCCCGGACTCTGATTCCCCACCTCTGATTCCCGGCCTCTTATTCCCAGCATCTGATTCCCGGCCTCTGATTCCCGGCCTCTGATTCCCCGCTTCTGATTCTGATTCCCTGCCTCTGATTCCCCATCTCTGATTCCGCACATCTGATTCCCTGCCTCTGATTCCCCACCTCTGATTCCCCATATCGGATTTCCCGCCTCTGTTTCCCCATATCTAATTCCCAACCTCTGATGCCCCAACTCTGATTCCCTGCCTCTGATTCCCTGCGTTCTATTCCCTGCCTCTGATTCCCCGCCTGTGATTCCCCATCTCTGATTCACCACCTCTGATTCCCCACCTCTGATTCCCCATATCTAATTCCCCGCCTCTGTTTGCCCGCCTCTGATTCCCCGCCTCTGTTTCCCCATATCTGATTCCCCGCCTCTGAATCCCCAACTCTGATTCCCTGCCTGTGATTCCCCAGCTCTGATTCCCCGCCTTTGATTTCCCCCGTCTGATTCCCAGCCTCTGAATCCCCGTGTCTGATTTCCTGCCTCTGATTCCCCGCCTCTGATTCCCCATCTCTGATTCACAGCCTCTGATTCCCCACCTCTGATTCCCCATCTCTGATTCCGCACATCTGATTCCCTGCCTCTGATTCCCCGACTCTGATCCCCACCTCTGATTCCCCAGCTCTGATTCCCCGCCTCTGATTCCCCAACTCTGATTCCCCGCCTCTGATTCCCCAGCTCTGATTCCCCGCCTCTGATTCCCCGTGTTTGATTCCCTGCCTCTGATTCCCCGCCTCTGATTCCCCAACTCTGATTCCCCGCCTCTGATTCCCCAGCTCTGATTCCCCGCCTCTGATTCCCCGCGTCTGATTACCGGCCTCTGATTCCCCGCCTCTGATTCCCCACATCTGATTACCGGCCTCTGATTCCCGGCCTCTGATTCCATGCTTCTGATTCCCCATCTCTGATTCCGCAAATCTAATTCCCTGCCTCTGATTCCCCACCTATGATTCCCCATATCTGATTCCCCGCCTCTGTTTCCCCACCTCTGATTCCCCGCCTCTGTTTCCCCACCTCTGATTTCCCGCCTCTGTTTCCCCATATCAAAGTCCCCGCCTCTGATTCCCCAACTTTGATTCCCCACCTCTGATTCCCCAGCTCTGATTCCCCGCCTCTGATTCCCCACATCTGATTCCATGCATCTGATTCCCAGCCTCTGATTCCCAGCCTCTGATTCCCAACCTCTGATTCCCCACCTCTGATCCCCATATCTGATTCCCCGCCTCTGTTTCCCCGCCTCTGATTCCCCGCCTCTGTTTCCCCATATCTGATCCCCGCCTATATTTGCCCGCCTCTGATTCCCCGCCTCTGTTTCCCCATATCTGATTCCCCGCCTCTGAATCCCCAACTCTGATTCCCTGCCTCTAATTTCCCAGCTCTGATTCCCCGCCTCTGATTCCCCGCGTCTGATTACCGGCCTCTGATTCCCCGCCTCTGATTCCCCATCTCTGATTCACAACCTCTGATTCCCCACCTCTGATACCCCATATCTGATTCCCCGCCTCTTTTTCACCGCCTCTGATTCCCCACCTCTGATTCCCAATATCTGATTCCCCGCCTCTGATTCCCCACCTCTGATTCCCCGCCTCTGATTCGCCAGCTATGATTCCCCGCCTCTTATTCCCCGCGTCTGATTCCCTGCCTCTGATTCCCCGCCTCTGATTCCACATCTCTGATTCACCACCTCTGATTCCCCGCGTCTGATTCCCTGCCTCTGATTCCCCATCTCTGATTCCCCATCTCTGATTCCCCAATTCTGATTCCCCTCCTCTGATTCCCCGTGTTTGATGCCCTGCCTCTGATTCCCGTCCTCTGATTCCCCATCTCTGATTCACCGCCTTTTATTCGCCACCTCTGATTCGCCATATCTGATTCCCCGCCTCTGTTTCCCCGCCTCTGATTCCCCGCCTCTTATTCCCCATATCTCATTCCCCGCCTCTGAATCCCCATCTCTGATTCCCGGACTCTGATTCCCCACCTCTGATTTCCGGCCTCTTATTCCCGGCATCTGATTCCGGCCTCTGATTCCCGGCATCTGATTCCCTGCTTCTGATTCTGATTCCCTGCCTTTGATTCCCCATCTCTGATTCCGCACATCTGATTCCCTGCCTCTGATTCCCCATCTCTGATTCCCCATATCTGATTCCCCGCCTCTGTTTCCCCGCCTCTGATTTCCCATATTGATTCCCTGCATCTGATTCCCCGCCAATGATTCCCCAACTCTGATTCCCCGCCTCTGATTCCCCAGCTCTGATTCCCCGCCTCTGATTCCCCGTGTTTGATTCCCTGCCTCTGATTCCCGGCCTCTGATTCCCCATCTCTGATTCACCGCCTTTGATTCGCCACCTCTGATTCCCCAAATCTGATTCCCCGCCTCTGTTTCCCTGCCTCTGATTCCCCGCCTCTGATACCCGCGTCTGATTACCGGCCTCTGATTCCCCGCCTCTGATTCCCCATCTCTGATTCACAACCTCTGATTCCCCACCTCTGATTCCCCATATCTGATTCCCCACCTCTGATTCCCGGCCTCTTATTCCCGGCATCTGATTCCGGCCTCTGATTCCCGGCCTCTGATTCCCTGCTTCTGATTCTGATTCCCTGCCTCTGATTCCCCATCTCTGATTCCGCACATCTGATTCCCTGCCTCTGATTACCCCCCTCTGTTTCCCCGCCTCTGATTCCCCGCCTCTGTTTCCCAATATCTAAGTCCCCGCCTCTGATTCCCCAACTCTGATTCCCCACCTCTGATTCCCCAGCTCTGATTCCCCGCCTCTGATTCCCCGCATCTGATTCCCTGCATCTGATTCCAAGCCTCTGATTCCCTGCCTCTGATTCCCAACCTCTGATACCCCACCTCTGATTCCCCATATCTGATTCCCCGCCTCTGTTTCCCCGCCTCTGATTCCCCACCTCTGTTTCCCCATATCTGATTCCCGGCCTCTGATTCCCCGCCTCTGATTCCCCGCCTCTGATTCCCTGCCTCTGATTCCCCATCTCCGATTCCGCACATCTGATTCCCTGCCTCTGATTCCCCGCCTCTGATTCCCCACCTCTGATTCCCTGCCTCTGATTCCCAACCTCTGATTCCCCATCTCTGATTCCCCATATCTGATTCCCCGCCTCTGTTTCCCCGCCTCTGATTCCCCTCCTCTGATTCCCCAACTCTAATTCCCCGCCTCTGATTCCCCAGCTCTGATTCCCCGTGTTTGATTCCCTGGCTCTGATTCCCTGCTCTGATTCACCATCTCTGTTTCACCGCCTTTGATCCGCCACCTCTGATTCCCCATATCTAATTCCCCGCCTCTGTTTCCCCGCCTCTGATTCCCTGCCTCTGATTCCCAACCTCTGATTCCACACCTCTGATTCCCCATATCTGATTCCCCGCCTCTGCTTCCCCGCCTCTGATTCCCTGCCCCTGTTTCCCCATATCTGATTCCCTGCCTCTGATTCCCCAACTCTGATTCCCCGCCTCTGATTCCCCAGCTCTGATTCCCCGCCTCTGATTTCCCGTGTTTGATTCCCTGCCTCTGATTCCCCGCCTCTGATTCCCCATCTCTGATTCACCGCCTTTGATTCGCCACCTCTGATTCCACATATCTGATTCCCCACCTCTGTTTCCCCGCCTCTGATTCCCCGCCTCTGATTCTCCATATCTCATTCCCAGCCTCTGAATCCCCATCTCTGATTCCCGGACTCTGATTCCCCACCTCTGATTCCCGGCCTCTTATTCCCAGCATCTGATTCCCGGCCTCTGATTCCCGGCCTCTGATTCCCCGCTTCTGATTCTGATTCCCTGCCTCTGATTCCCCATCTCTGATTCCGCACATCTGATTCCCTGCCTCTGATTCCCAACCTCTGATTCCCCATATCGGATTTCCCGCCTCTGTTTCCCCATATCTAATTCCCAACCTCTGATGCCCCAACTCTGATTCCCTGCCTCTGATTCCCCGCGTTCTATTCCCTGCCTCTGATTCCCCGCCTGTGATTCCCCATCTCTGATTCACCACCTCTGATTCCCCACCTCTGATTCCCCATATCTAATTCCCCGCCTCTGTTTGCCCGCCTCTGATTTCCCGCCTCTGTTTCCCCATATCTGATTCCCCGCCTCTGAATCCCCAACTCTGATTCCCTGCCTCTGATTCCCCAGCTCTGATTCCCCGCCTTTGATTCCCCCCGTCTGATTCCCAGCCTCTGAATCCCCGTGTCTGATTTCCTGCCTCTGATTCCCCGCCTCTGATTCCCCATCTCTGATTCACAGCCTCTGATTCCCCACCTCTGATTCCCCATCTCTGATTCCGCACATCTGATTCCCTGCCTCTGATTCCCCGACTCTGATCCCCACCTCTGATTCCCCAGCTCTGATTCCCCGCCTCTGATTCCCCAACTCTGATTCCCCGCCTCTGATTCCCCAGCTCTGATTCCCCGCCTCTGATTCCCCGTGTTTGATTCCCTGCCTCTGATTCCCCGCCTCTGATTCCCCAACTCTGATTCCCCGCCTCTGATTCCCCAGCTCTGATTCCCCGCCTCTGATTCCCCTCCTCTGATTCCCGGCCTCTTATTCCCCGCGTCTGATTCGCTGCCTCTGATTCCCCGCCTCTGATTCCACATCTCTGATTCACCACCTCTGATTACCTGCCTCTGATTCCCCACCTCTGATTCCCCATATCTGATTCCCCGCCTCTGTTTCCACGCCACTGACTCCCCACCTCTGATTCCCCATATCTGATTCCCCAGCTCTGATTTCCCGCCTCTGATTCCCCGCATCCGATTCCCCATATCTGATTCCCCGCCTCTGTTTCCCCGCCCCTGATTCCCCGCCTCTGTTTCCCCATATCTGATTCCCCGCCTCTGTTTCCCCGCCCCTGATTCCCCACCTCTGTTTCCCCATATCTGATTCCCCGCCTCTGATTCCCAACTATGATTCCCCGCCTCTGATTCCCCAGCTCTGATTCCCTGCCTCTGATTCCCCGCGTCTGATTCCCTGCCTCTGATTCCCCATCTCTGATTCCCCATCTCTGATTCCCCAATTCTGATTCCCCTCCTCTGATTCCCCGTGTTTGATTCCCTGCCTCTGATTCCCGGCCTCTGATTCGCCATATCTGATTCCCCGCCTCTGTTTCCCCGCCTCTGAAACCCGCCTCTTATTCCCCATATCTCATTCCCCGCCTCTGAATCCCCATCTCTGATTCCCGGTCTCTGATTCCCCACCTCTGATTTCCGGCCTCTTATTCCCGGCATCTGATTCCGGCCTCTGATTCCCGGCATCTGATTCCCTGCTTCTGATTCTGATTCCCTGCCTTTGATTCCCCATCTCTGATTCCGCACATCTGATTCCCTGCCTCTGATTCCCCATCTCTGATTCCCCATATCTGATTCCCCGCCTCTGTTTCCCCGCCTCTGATTCCCCGCCTCTGTTTCCCAATATCTAAGTCCCGGCCTCTGATTCCCCAGCTCTGATTCCCCGCCTCTGATTCCCCGCATCTGATTCCCTGCATCTGACTCCAAGCCTCTGATTCCCTGCCTCTGATTCCCAACCTCTGATTCCCCACCTCTGATTCCCCATATCTGATTCCCAGCCTCTGTTTCCCCGCCTCTGATTCCCCGCCTCTGTTTCCCCATATCTGACTCCCGGCCTCTGATTCCCGGCCTCTGATTCCCCGCCTCTGATTCCCTGCCTCTGATTCCCCATCTCCGATTCCGCACATCTGATTCCCTGCCTCTGATTCCCCGCCTCTGATTCCCCGCCTCTGATTCCCTGCCTCTGATTCCCAACCTCTGATTCCCCACCTCTGATTCCCCGTGTTTGATTCCCCGCCTCTGTTTCCCCGCCTCTGATTCCCCGCCTCTGATTCCCCAACTCTAATTCCCCGCCTCTGATTCCCCATATATGATTCCCCGCCTCTGTTTCCCCGCCTCTGATTCCCCGCCCCTGTTTCCCCATATCTGATTCCCTGCCTCTGATTCCCCAACTTTGATTCCCAGCCTCTGATTCCCCAGCTCTGATTCCCCGCCTCTGATTCCCCGTGTTTGATTCCCTGCCTCTGATTCCCCGCCTCTGATTCCCCGCCTCTGATTCCCCGCCTCTTATTCCCCATATCTCATTCCCCGCCTCTGAATCCCCATCTCTGATTCCCGGACTCTGATTCCCCACCTCTGATTCCCTGCTTCTGATTCTGATTCCCTGCCTCTGATTCCTCATCTCTGATTCCGCACATCTAATTCCCTGCCTCTGATTCCCCACCTCTGATTCCCCATATCTGATTCCCCGCCTCTGTTTCCCCGCCTCTGATTCACCGCCTCTGTTTCCCCATATCTAAGTCCCCGCCTCTGATTCCCCAACTTTGATTCCCCACCTCTGATTCCCCAGCTCTGATTCCCCGCCTCTGATTCCCCGCATATGATTCCATGCATCTGATTCCCAGCCTCTGATTCCCAGCCTCTGATTCCCAACCTCTGATTCCCCACCTCTGATTCCCTATATCTGATTCCCCGCCTCTGTTTCCCCGCCTCTGATTCCCCGCCTCTGTTTCCCCATATCTGATTCCCCGCCTCTGAATGCCCAACTCTGATTCCCTGCCTCTAATTTCCCATGTCTGATTCCCCGCCTCTGATTCCCCGCGTCTGATTACCGGCCTCTGATTCCCCGCCTCTGATTCCCCATCTCTGATTCACAACCTCTGATTCCCCACCTCTGATTCCCCATATCTGATTCCCCGCCTCTGTTTCCCCGCCTCTGATTCCCCACCTCTGATTCCCAATATCTGATTCCCCGCCTCTGATGCCCCACCTCTGATTCCCCGCCTCTGATTCGCCAGCTATGATTCCCCGCCTCTGATTCCCCGCGTCTGATTCCCTGCCTCTGATTCCCCGCCTCTGATTCCACATCTCTGATTCACCACCTCTGATTACCCGCGTCTGATTCCCCGCCTCTGATTCCCCATCTCTGATTCCCCATCTCTGATTCCCCAATTCTGATTCCCCGCCTCTGATTCCCCAGCTCTGATTCCTCGCCTCTGATTCCCTTCCTCTGATTCCCAACCTCTGATTCCCCACCTCTGATTTCCCATATTGATTCCCTGCATCTGATTCCCCGCCTCTGATTCCCCAACTCTGATTCCCCGCCTCTGATTCCCCAGCTCTGATTCCCCGCCTCTGATTCCCCGTGTTTGATTCCCTGCCTCTGATTCCCGGCCTCTGATTCCCCATCTCTGATTCACCGCCTTTGATTCGCCACCTCTGATTCCCCAAATCTGATTCCCCGCCTCTGTTTCCCCGCCTCTGATTCCCCGCCTCTGATTCCCCGCGTCTGATTACCGGCCTCTGATTCCCCGCCTCTGATTCCCCATCTCTGATTCACAACCTCTGATTCCCCACCTCTGATTCCCCATATCTGATTCCCCACCTCTGATTCCCGGCCTCTTATTCCCGGCATCTGATTCCGGCCTCTGATTCCCGGCCTCTGATTCCCTGCTTCTGATTCTGATTCCCTGCCTCTGATTCCCCATCTCTGATTCCGCACATCTGATTCCCTGCCTCTGATTACCCCCCTCTGTTTCCCCGCCTCTTATTCCCCGCCTCTGTTTCCCAATATCTAAGTCCCCGCCTCTGATTCCCCAACTCTGATTCCCCTCCTCTGATTCCCAAGCTCTGATTCCCCGCCTCTGATTCCCCGCATCTGATTCCCTGCATCTGATTCCAAGCCTCTGATTCCCTGCCTCTGATTCCCAACCTCTGATTCCCCACCTCTGATTCCCCATATCTGATTCCCCGCCTCTGTTTCCCCGCCTCTGATTCCCCACCTCTGTTTCCCCATATCTGATTCCCGGCCTCTGATTCCCCACCTCTGATTCCCCGCCTCTGATTCCCTGCCTCTGATTCCCCATCTCCGATTCCGCACATCTGATTCCCTGCCTCTGATTCCCCGCCTCTGATTCCCCACCTCTGATTCCCTGCCTCTGATTCCCAACCTCTGATTCCCCACCTCTGATTCCCCATATCTGATTCCCCGCCTCTGTTTCCCCGACTCTGATTCCCCTCCTCTGATTCCCCAACTCTAATTCCCCGCCTCTGATTCCCCAGCTCTGATTCCCCGTGTTTGATTCCCTGCCTCTGATTCCCTGCCCTGATTCCCCATCTGTTTCACCGCCTTTGATTCGCCACCTCTGATTCCCCATATCTGATTCCCCGCCTCTGTTTCCCCGCCTCTGATTCCCTGCCTCTGATTCCCAACCTCTGATTCCACACCTCTGATTCCCCATATCTGATTCCCCGCCTCTGTTTCCCCGCCTCTGATTCCCTGCCCCTGTTTCCCCATATCTGATTCCCTGCCTCTGATTCCCCAACTCTGATTCCCCGCCTCTGATTCCCCAGCTCTGATTCCCCGCCTCTGATTTCCCGTGTTTGATTCCCTGCCTCTGATTCCCCGCCTCTGATTCCCCATCTCTGATTCACCGCCTTTGATTCGCCACCTCTGATTCCACATATCTGATTCCCCACCTCTGTTTCCCCGCCTCTTATTCCCCGCCTCTGATTCTCCATATCTCATTCCCCGCCTCTGAATCCCCATCTCTGATTCCCGGACTCTGATTCCCCACCTCTGATTCCCGGCCTCTTATTCCCAGCATCTGATTCCCGGCCTCTGATTCCCGGCCTCTGATTCCCCGCTTCTGATTCTGATTCCCTGCCTCTGATTCCCCATCTCTGATTCCGCACATCTGATTCCCTGCCTCTGATTCCCCACCTCTGATTCCCCATATCGGATTTCCCGCCTCTGTTTCCCCATATCTAATTCCCAACCTCTGATGCCCCAACTCTGATTCCCTGCCTCTGATTCCCCGCGTTCTATTCCCTGCCTCTGATTCCCCGCCTGTGATTCCCCATCTCTGATTCACCACCTCTGATTCCCCACCTCTGATTCCCCATATCTAATTCCCCGCCTCTGTTTGCCCGCCTCTGATTCCCCACCTCTGTTTCCCCATATCTGATTCCCCGCCTCTGAATCCCCAACTCTGATTCCCTGCCTCTGATTCCCCAGCTCTGATTCCCCGCCTTTGATTCCCCCCGTCTGATTCCCAGCCTCTGAATCCCCGTGTCTGATTTCCTGCCTCTGATTCCCCGCCTCTGATTCCCCATCTCTGATTCACAGCCTCTGATTCCCCACCTCTGATTCCCCATCTCTGATTCCGCACATCTGATTCCCTGCCTCTGGTTCCCCGACTCTGATCCCCACCTCTGATTCCCCGGCATCTGATTCCGGCCTCTGATTCCCGGCCTCTGATTCCATGCTTCTGTTTCCCCGCCTCTGATTCCCCGCCTCTGATTCCCCAACTCTAATTCCCCGCCTCCGATTCCCCATATATGATTCCCCGCCTCTGTTTCCCCGCCTCTGATTCCCCGCCCCTGTTTCCCCATATCTGATTCCCTGCCTCTGATTCCCCAACTTTGATTCCCAGCCTCTGATTCCCCAGCTCTGATTCCCCGCCTCTGATTCCCCGTGTTTGATTCCCTGCCTCTGATTCCCCGCCTCTGATTCCCCGCCTCTGATTCCCCGCCTCTTATTCCCCATATCTCATTCCCCGCCTCTGAATCCCCATCTCTGATTCCCGGACTCTGATTCCCCACCTCTGATTCCCTGCTTCTGATTCTGATTCCCTGCCTCTGATTCCCCATCTCTGATTCCGCACATCTAATTCCCTGCCTCTGATTCCCCACCTCTGATTCCCCATATCTGATTCCCCGCCTCTGTTTCCCCGCCTCTGATTCACCGCCTCTGTTTCCCCATATCTAAGTCCCCGCCTCTGATTCCCCAACTTTGATTCCCCACCTCTGATTCCCCAGCTCTGATTCCCCGCCTCTGATTCCCCGCATATGATTCCATGCATCTGATTCCCAGCCTCTGATTCCCAGCCTCTGATTCCCAACCTCTGATTCCCCACCTCTGATTCCCTATATCTGATTCCCCGCCTCTGTTTCCCCGCCTCTGATTCCCCGCCTCTGTTTCCCCATATCTGATTCCCCGCCTCTGAATCCCCAACTCTGATTCCCTGCCTCTAATTTCCCATGTCTGATTCCCCGCCTCTGATTCCCCGCGTCTGATTACCGGCCTCTGATTCCCCGCCTCTGATTCCCCATCTCTGATTCACAACCTCTGATTCCCCACCTCTGATTCCCCATATCTGATTCCCCGCCTCTGTTTCCCCGCCTCTGATTCCCCACCTCTGATTCCCAATATCTGATTCCCCACCTCTGATTCCCCACCTCTGATTCCCCGCCTCTGATTCGCCAGCTACGATTCCCCGCCTCTGATTCCCCGCGTCTGATTCCCTGCCTCTGATTCCCCGCCTCTGATTCCACATCTCTGATTCACCACCTCTGATTCCCCGCGTCTGATTCCCCGCCTCTGATTCCCCATCTCTGATTCCCCATCTCTGATTCCCCAATTCTGATTCCCCGCCTCTGATTCCCCAGCTCTGATTCCTCGCCTCTGATTCCCTTCCTCTGATTCCCAACCTCTGATTCCCCACCTCTGATTTCCCATATTGATTCCCTGCATCTGATTCCCCGCCTCTGATTCCCCAACTCTGATTCCCCGCCTCTGATTCCCCAGCTCTGATTCCCCGCCTCTGATTCCCCGTGTTTGATTCCCTGCCTCTGATTCCCGGCCTCTGATTCCCCATCTCTGATTCACCGCCTTTGATTCGCCACCTCTGATTCCCCAAATCTGATTCCCCGCCTCTGTTTCCCCGCCTCTGATTCCCCGCCTCTGATTCCCCGCGTCTGATTACCGGCCTCTGATTCCCCGCCTCTGATTCCCCATTTCTGATTCACAACCTCTGATTCCCCACCTCTGATTCCCCATATCTGATTCCCCACCTCTGATTCCCGGCCTCTTATTCCCGGCATCTGATTCCGGCCTCTGATTCCCGGCCTCTGATTCCCTGCTTCTGATTCTGATTCCCTGCCTCTGATTCCCCATCTCTGATTCCGCACATCTGATTCCCTGCCTCTGATTACCCCCCTCTGTTTCCCCGCCTCTTATTCCCCGCCTCTGTTTCCCAATATCTAAGTCCCCGCCTCTGATTCCCCAACTCTGATTCCCCACCTCTGATTCCCCAGCTCTGATTCCCCGCCTCTGATTCCCCGCATCTGATTCCCTGCATCTGATTCCAAGCCTCTGATTCCCTGCCTCTGATTCCCAACCTCTGATTCCCCACCTCTGATTCCCCATATCTTATTCCCCGCCTCTGTTTCCCCGCCTCTGATTCCCCACCTCTGTTTCCCCATATCTGATTCCCGGCCTCTGATTCCCCACCTCTGATTCCCCGCCTCTGATTCCCTGCCTCTGATTCCCCATCTCCGATTCCGCACATCTGATTCCCTGCCTCTGATTCCCCGCCTCTGATTCCCCACCTCTGATTCCCTGCCTCTGATTCCCAACCTCTGATTCCCCACCTCTGATTCCCCATATCTGATTCCCCGCCTCTGATTCCCCGACTCTGATTCCCCTCCTCTGATTCCCCAACTCTAATTCCCCGCCTCTGATTCCCCAGCTCTGATTCCCCGTGTTTGATTCCCTGCCTCTGATTCCCTGCCCTGATTCCCCATCTGTTTCACCGCCTTTGATTCGCCACCTCTGATTCCCCATATCTGATTCCCCGCCTCTGTTTCCCCGCCTCTGATTCCCTGCCTCTGATTCCCAACCTCTGATTCCACACCTCTGATTCCCCATATCTGATTCCCCGCCTCTGTTTCCCCGCCTCTGATTCCCTGCCCCTGTTTCCCCATATCTGATTCCCTGCCTCTGATTCCCCAACTCTGATTCCCCGCCTCTGATTCCCCAGCTCTGATTCCCCGCCTCTGATTTCCCGTGTTTGATTCCCTGCCTCTGATTCCCCGCCTCTGATTCCCCATCTCTGATTCACCGCCTTTGATTCGCCACCTCTGATTCCACATATCTGATTCCCCACCTCTGTTTCCCCGCCTCTGATTCCCCGCCTCTGATTCTCCATATCTCATTCCCCGCCTCTGAATCCCCATCTCTGATTCCCGGACTCTGATTCCCCACCTCTGATTCCCGGCCTCTTATTCCCAGCATCTGATTCCCGGCCTCTGATTCCCGGCCTCTGATTCCCCGCTTCTGATACTGATTCCCTGCCTCTGATTCCCCATCTCTGATTCCGCACATCTGATTCCCTGCCTCTGATTCCCCACCTCTGATTCCCCATATCGGATTTCCCGCCTCTGTTTCCCCATATCTAATTCCCAACCTCTGATGCCCCAACTCTGATTCCCTGCCTCTGATTCCCCGCGTTCTATTCCCTGCCTCTGATTCCCCGCCTGTGATTCCCCATCTCTGATTCACCACCTCTGATTCCCCACCTCTGATTCCCCATATCTAATTCCCCGCCTCTGTTTGCCCGCCTCTGATTCCCCGCCTCTGTTTCCCCATATCTGATTCCCCGCCTCTGAATCCCCAACTCTGATTCCCTGCCTCTGATTCCCCAGCTCTGATTCCCCGCCTTTGATTCCCCCCGTCTGATTCCCAGCCTCTGAATCCCCGTGTCTGATTTCCTGCCTCTGATTCCCCGCCTCTGATTCCCCATCTCTGATTCACAGCCTCTGATTCCCCACCTCTGATTCCCCATCTCTGATTCCGCACATCTGATTCCCTGCCTCTGGTTCCCCGACTCTGATCCCCACCTCTGATTCCCCAGCTCTGATTCCCCGCCTCTGATTCCCCAACTCTGATTCCCCGCCTCTGATTCCCCAGCTCTGATTCCCCGCCTCTGATTCCCCGTGTTTGATTCCCTGCCTCTGATTCCCCGCCTCTGATTCCCCATCTCTGATTCAACGCCTTTGATTCGCCACCTCTGATTCCCATATCTGATTCCTCGCCTCTGTTTCCCCGCCTCTGATTCCCCGCCTCTGATTCCCCATATCTCATTCCCCGCCTCTGATTCCCCATCTCTGATTCCCGGACTCTGATTCCCCACCTCTGATTCCCGGCCTCTTATTCCCGGCATCTGATTCCGGCCTCTGATTCCCGGCCTCTGATTCCATGCTTCTGATTCCCCATCTCTGATTCCGCAAATCTAATTCCCTGCCTCTGATTCCCCACCTATGATTCCCCATATCTGATTCCCCGCCTCTGTTTCCCCACCTCTGATTCCCCGCCTCTGTTTCCCCACCTCTGATTTCCCGCCTCTGTTTCCCCATATCAAAGTCCCCGCCTCTGATTCCCCAACTTTGATTCCCCACCTCTGATTCCCCAGCTCTGATTCCCCGCCTCTGATTCCCCACATCTGATTCCATGCATCTGATTCCCAGCCTCTGATTCCCAGCCTCTGATTCCCAACCTCTGATTCCCCACCTCTGATCCCCATATCTGATTCCCCGCCTCTGTTTCCCCGCCTCTGATTCCCCGCCTCTGTTTCCCCATATCTGATCCCCGCCTATATTTGCCCGCCTCTGATTCCCCGCCTCTGTTTCCCCATATCTGATTCCACGCCTCTGAATCCCCAACTCTGATTCCCTGCCTCTAATTTCCCAGCTCTGATTCCCCGCCTCTGATTCCCCGCGTCTGATTACCGGCCTCTGATTCCCCGCCTCTGATTCCCCATCTCTGATTCACAACCTCTGATTCCCCACCTCTGATACCCCATATCTGATTCCCCGCCTCTGTTTCACCGCCTCTGATTCCCCACCTCTGATTCCCAATATCTGATTCCCCGCCTCTGATTCCCCACCTCTGATTCCCCGCCTCTGATTCGCCAGCTATGATTCCCCGCCTCTTATTCCCCGCGTCTGATTCCCTGCCTCTGATTCCCCGCCTCTGATTCCACATCTCTGATTCACCACCTCTGATTCCCCGCGTCTGATTCCCTGCCTCTGATTCCCCATCTCTGATTCCCCATCTCTGATTCCCCAATTCTGATTCCCCTCCTCTGATTCCCCGTGTTTGATTCCCTGCCTCTGATTCCCGTCCTCTGATTCCCCATCTCTGATTCACCGCCTTTTATTCGCCACCTCTGATTCGCCATATCTGATTCCCCGCCTCTGTTTCCCCGCCTCTGATTCCCCGCCTCTTATTCCCCATATCTCATTCCCCGCCTCTGAATCCCCATCTCTGATTCCCGGACTCTGATTCCCCACCTCTGATTTCCGGCCTCTTATTCCCGCCATCTGATTCCGGCCTCTGATTCCCGGCATCTGATTCCCTGCTTCTGATTCTGATTCCCTGCCTTTGATTCCCCATCTCTGATTCCGCACATCTGATTCCCTGCCTCTGATTCCCCATCTCTGATTCCCCATATCTGATTCCCCGCCTCTGTTTCCCCGCCTCTGATTTCCCATATTGATTCCCTGCCTCTGATTCCCCGCCTCTGATTCCCCATCTCTGATTCACAACCTCTGATTCCCCACCTCTGATTCCCCATATCTGATTCCCCGCCTCTGTTTCCCCGCCTCTGATTCCCCACCTCTGATTCCCAATATCTGATTCCCCACCTCTGATTCCCCACCTCTGATTCCCCGCCTCTGATTCGCCAGCTACGATTCCCCGCCTCTGATTCCCCGCGTCTGATTCCCTGCCTCTGATTCCCCGCCTCTGATTCCACATCTCTGATTCACCACCTCTGATTCCCCGCGTCTGATTCCCCGCCCCTGATTCCCCATCTCTGATTCCCCATCTCTGATTCCCCAATTCTGATTCCCCGCCTCTGATTCCCCAGCTCTGATTCCTCGCCTCTGATTCCCTTCCTCTGATTCCCAACCTCTGATTCCCCACCTCTGATTTCCCATATTGATTCCCTGCATCTGATTCCCCGCCTCTGATTCCCCAACTCTGATTCCCCGCCTCTGATTCCCCAGCTCTGATTCCCCGCCTCTGATTCCCCGTGTTTGATTCCCTGCCTCTGATTCCCGGCCTCTGATTCCCCATCTCTGATTCACCGCCTTTGATTCGCCACCTCTGATTCCCCAAATCTGATTCCCCGCCTCTGTTTCCCCGCCTCTGATTCCCCGCCTCTGATTCCCCGCGTCTGATTACCGGCCTCTGATTCCCCGCCTCTGATTCCCCATTTCTGATTCACAACCTCTGATTCCCCACCTCTGATTCCCCATATCTGATTCCCCACCTCTGATTCCCGGCCTCTTATTCCCGGCATCTGATTCCGGCCTCTGATTCCCGGCCTCTGATTCCCTGCTTCTGATTCTGATTCCCTGCCTCTGATTCCCCATCTCTGATTCCGCACATCTGATTCCCTGCCTCTGATTACCCCCCTCTGTTTCCCCGCCTCTTATTCCCCGCCTCTGTTTCCCAATATCTAAGTCCCCGCCTCTGATTCCCCAACTCTGATTCCCCACCTCTGATTCCCCAGCTCTGATTCCCCGCCTCTGATTCCCCGCATCTGATTCCCTGCATCTGATTCCAAGCCTCTGATTCCCTGCCTCTGATTCCCAACCTCTGATTCCCCACCTCTGATTCCCCATATCTGATTCCCCGCCTCTGTTTCCCCGCCTCTGATTCCCCACCTCTGTTTCCCCATATCTGATTCCAGGCCTCTGATTCCCCACCTCTGATTCCCCGCCTCTGATTCCCTGCCTCTGATTCCCCATCTCCGATTCCGCACATCTGATTCCCTGCCTCTGATTCCCCGCCTCTGATTCCCCACCTCTGATTCCCTGCCTCTGATTCCCAACCTCTGATTCCCCACCTCTGATTCCCCATATCTGATTCCCCGCCTCTGATTCCCCGACTCTGATTCCCCTCCTCTGATTCCCCAACTCTAATTCCCCGCCTCTGATTCCCCAGCTCTGATTCCCCGTGTTTGATTCCCTGCCTCTGATTCCCTGCCCTGATTCCCCATCTGTTTCACCGCCTTTGATTCGCCACCTCTGATTCCCCATATCTGATTCCCCGCCTCTGTTTCCCCGCCTCTGATTCCCTGCCTCTGATTCCCAACCTCTGATTCCACACCTCTGATTCCCCATATCTGATTCCCCGCCTCTGTTTCCCCGCCTCTGATTCCCTGCCCCTGTTTCCCCATATCTGATTCCCTGCCTCTGATTCCCCAACTCTGATTCCCCGCCTCTGATTCCCCAGCTCTGATTCCCCGCCTCTGATTTCCCGTGTTTGATTCCCTGCCTCTGATTCCCCGCCTCTGATTCCCCATCTCTGATTCACCGCCTTTGATTCGCCACCTCTGATTCCACATATCTGATTCCCCACCTCTGTTTCCCCGCCTCTGATTCCCCGCCTCTGATTCTCCATATCTCATTCCCCGCCTCTGAATCCCCATCTCTGATTCCCGGACTCTGATTCCCCACCTCTGATTCCCGGCCTCTTATTCCCAGCATCTGATTCCCGGCCTCTGATTCCCGGCCTCTGATTCCCCGCTTCTGATACTGATTCCCTGCCTCTGATTCCCCATCTCTGATTCCGCACATCTGATTCCCTGCCTCTGATTCCCCACCTCTGATTCCCCATATCGGATTTCCCGCCTCTGTTTCCCCATATCTAATTCCCAACCTCTGATGCCCCAACTCTGATTCCCTGCCTCTGATTCCCCGCGTTCTATTCCCTGCCTCTGATTCCCCGCCTGTGATTCCCCATCTCTGATTCACCACCTCTGATTCCCCACCTCTGATTCCCCATATCTAATTCCCCGCCTCTGTTTGCCCGCCTCTGATTCCCCGCCTCTGTTTCCCCATATCTGATTCCCCGCCTCTGAATCCCCAACTCTGATTCCCTGCCTCTGATTCCCCAGCTCTGATTCCCCGCCTTTGATTCCCCCCGTCTGATTCCCAGCCTCTGAATCCCCGTGTCTGATTTCCTGCCTCTGATTCCCCGCCTCTGATTCCCCATCTCTGATTCACAGCCTCTGATTCCCCACCTCTGATTCCCCATCTCTGATTCCGCACATCTGATTCCCTGCCTCTGGTTCCCCGACTCTGATCCCCACCTCTGATTCCCCAGCTCTGATTCCCCGCCTCTGATTCCCCAACTCTGATTCCCCGCCTCTGATTCCCCAGCTCTGATTCCCCGCCTCTGATTCCCCGTGTTTGATTCCCTGCCTCTGATTCCCCGCCTCTGATTCCCCATCTCTGATTCAACGCCTTTGATTCGCCACCTCTGATTCCCATATCTGATTCCTCGCCTCTGTTTCCCCGCCTCTGATTCCCCGCCTCTGATTCCCCATATCTCATTCCCCGCCTCTGATTCCCCATCTCTGATTCCCGGACTCTGATTCCCCACCTCTGATTCCCGGCCTCTTATTCCCGGCATCTGATTCCGGCCTCTGATTCCCGGCCTCTGATTCCATGCTTCTGATTCCCCATCTCTGATTCCGCAAATCTAATTCCCTGCCTCTGATTCCCCACCTATGATTCCCCATATCTGATTCCCCGCCTCTGTTTCCCCACCTCTGATTCCCCGCCTCTGTTTCCCCACCTCTGATTTCCCGCCTCTGTTTCCCCATATCAAAGTCCCCGCCTCTGATTCCCCAACTTTGATTCCCCACCTCTGATTCCCCAGCTCTGATTCCCCGCCTCTGATTCCCCACATCTGATTCCATGCATCTGATTCCCAGCCTCTGATTCCCAGCCTCTGATTCCCAACCTCTGATTCCCCACCTCTGATCCCCATATCTGATTCCCCGCCTCTGTTTCCCCGCCTCTGATTCCCCGCCTCTGTTTCCCCATATCTGATCCCCGCCTATATTTGCCCGCCTCTGATTCCCCGCCTCTGTTTCCCCATATCTGATTCCCCGCCTCTGAATCCCCAACTCTGATTCCCTGCCTCTAATTTCCCAGCTCTGATTCCTCGCCTCTGATTCCCCGCGTCTGATTACCGGCCTCTGATTCCCCGCCTCTGATTCCCCATCTCTGATTCACAACCTCTGATTCCCCACCTCTGATACCCCATATCTGATTCCCCGCCTCTGTTTCACCGCCTCTGATTCCCCACCTCTGATTCCCAATATCTGATTCCCCGCCTCTGATTCCCCACCTCTGATTCCCCGCCTCTGATTCGCCAGCTATGATTCCCCGCCTCTTATTCCCCGCGTCTGATTCCCTGCCTCTGATTCCCCGCCTCTGATTCCACATCTCTGATTCACCACCTCTGATTCCCCGCGTCTGATTCCCTGCCTCTGATTCCCCATCTCTGATTCCCCATCTCTGATTCCCCAATTCTGATTCCCCTCCTCTGATTCCCCGTGTTTGATTCCCTGCCTCTGATTCCCGTCCTCTGATTCCCCATCTCTGATTCACCGCCTTTTATTCGCCACCTCTGATTCGCCATATCTGATTCCCCGCCTCTGTTTCCCCGCCTCTGATTCCCCGCCTCTTATTCCCCATATCTCATTCCCCGCCTCTGAATCCCCATCTCTGATTCCCGGACTCTGATTCCCCACCTCTGATTTCCGGCCTCTTATTCCCGCCATCTGATTCCGGCCTCTGATTCCCGGCATCTGATTCCCTGCTTCTGATTCTGATTCCCTGCCTTTGATTCCCCATCTCTGATTCCGCACATCTGATTCCCTGCCTCTGATTCCCCATCTCTGATTCCCCATATCTGATTCCCCGCCTCTGTTTCCCCGCCTCTGATTTCCCATATTGATTCCCTGCATCTGATTCCCCGCCTCTGATTCCCCAACTCTGATTCCCCGCCTCTGATTCCCCAGCTCTGATTCCCCGCCTCTGATTCCCCGTGTTTGATTCCCTGCCTCTGATTCCCGGCCTCTGATTCCCCATCTCTGATTCACCGCCTTTGATTCGCCACCTCTGATTCCCCAAATCTGATTCCCCGCCTCTGTTTCCCCGCCTCTGATTCCCCGCCTCTGATTCCCCGCGTCTGATTACCGGCCTCTGATTCCCCGCCTCTGATTCCCCATCTCTGATTCACAACCTCTGATTCCCCACCTCTGATTCCCCATATCTGATTCCCCACCTCTGATTCCCGGCCTCTTATTCCCGGCATCTGATTCCGGCCTCTGATTCCCGGCCTCTGATTCCCTGCTTCTGATTCTGATTCCCTGCCTCTGATTCCCCATCTCTGATTCCGCACATCTGATTCCCTGCCTCTGATTACCCCCCTCTGTTTCCCCGCCTCTGATTCCCCGCCTCTGTTTCCCAATATCTAAGTCCCTGCCTCTGATTCCCCAACTCTGATTCCCCACCTCTGATTCCCCAGCTCTGATTCCCCGCCTCTGATTCCCCGCATCTGATTCCCTGCATCTGATTCCAAGCCTCTGATTCCCTGCCTCTGATTCCCAACCTCTGATACCCCACCTCTGATTCCCCATATCTGATTCCCCGCCTCTGTTTCCCCGCCTCTGATTCCCCACCTCTGTTTCCCCATATCTGATTACCGGCCTCTGATTCCCCGCCTCTGATTCCCCGCCTCTGATTCCCTGCCTCTGATTCCCCATCTCCGATTCCGCACATCTGATTCCCTGCCTCTGATTCCCCGCCTCTGATTCCCCACCTCTGATTCCCTGCCTCTGATTCCCAACCTCTGATTCCCCATCTCTGATTCCCCATATCTGATTCCCCGCCTCTGTTTCCCCGCCTCTGATTCCCCTCCTCTGATTCCCCAACTCTAATTCCCCGCCTCTGATTCCCCAGCTCTGATTCCCCGTGTTTGATTCCCTGGCTCTGATTCCCTGCTCTGATTCACCATCTCTGTTTCACCGCCTTTGATCCGCCACCTCTGATTCCCCATATCTAATTCCCCGCCTCTGTTTCCCCGCCTCTGATTCCCTGCCTCTGATTCCCAACCTCTGATTCCACACCTCTGATTCCCCATATCTGATTCCCCGCCTCTGTTTCCCCGCCTCTGATTCCCTGCCCCTGTTTCCCCATATCTGATTCCCTGCCTCTGATTCCCCAACTCTGATTCCCCGCCTCTGATTCCCCAGCTCTGATTCCCCGCCTCTGATTTCCCGTGTTTGATTCCCTGCCTCTGATTCCCCGCCTCTGATTCCCCATCTCTGATTCACCGCCTTTGATTCGCCACATCTGATTCCACATATCTGATTCCCCACCTCTGTTTCCCCGCCTCTGATTCCCCGCCTCTGATTCTCCATATCTCATTCCCCGCCTCTGAATTCCCATCTCTGATTCCCGGACTCTGATTCCCCACCTCTGATTCCCGGCCTCTTATTCCCAGCATCTGATTCCCGGCCTCTGATTCCCGGCCTCTGATTCCCCGCTTCTGATACTGATTCCCTGCCTCTGATTCCCCATCTCTGATTCCGCACATCTGATTCCCTGCCTCTGATTCCCAACCTCTGATTCCCCATATCGGATTTCCCGCCTCTGTTTCCCCATATCTAATTCCCAACCTCTGATGCCCCAACTCTGATTCCCTGCCTCTGATTCCCCGCGTTCTATTCCCTGCCTCTGATTCCCCGCCTGTGATTCCCCATCTCTGATTCACCACCTCTGATTCCCCACCTCTGATTCCCCATATCTAATTCCCCGCCTCTGTTTGCCCGCCTCTGATTCCCCGCCTCTGTTTCCCCATATCTGATTCCCCGCCTCTGAATCCCCAACTCTGATTCCCTGCCTCTGATTCCCCAGCTCTGATTCCCCGCCTTTGATTCCCCCCGTCTGATTCCCAGCCTCTGAATCCCCGTGTCTGATTTCCTGCCTCTGATTCCCCGCCTCTGATTCCCCATCTCTGATTCACAGCCTCTGATTCCCCACCTCTGATTCCCCATCTCTGATTCCGCACATCTGATTCCCTGCCTCTGATTCCCCGACTCTGATCCCCACCTCTGATTCCCCAGCTCTGATTCCCCGCCTCTGATTCCCCAACTCTGATTCCCCGCCTCTGATTCCCCAGCTCTGATTCCCCGCCTCTGATTCCCCGTGTTTGATTCCCTGCCTCTGATTCCCCGCCTCTGATTCCCCAACTCTGATTCCCCGCCTCTGATTCCCCAGCTCTGATTCCCCGCCTCTGATTCCCCGCGTCTGATTACCTGCCTCTGATTCCCCGCCTCTGATTCCCCATCTCTGATTCACAACCTCTGATTCCCCACCTCTGATACCCCATATCTGAATCCCTGCCTCTGTTTCACCGCCTCTGATTCCCCACCTCTGATTCCCAATATCTGATTCCCCGCCTCTGATTCCCCACCTCTGATTCCCCGCCTCTGATTCGCCAGGTATGATTCCCCGCCTCTTATTCCCCGCGTCTGATTCCCTGCCTCTGATTCCCCGCCTCTGATTCCACATCTCTGATTCACCACCTCTGATTCCCCGCGTCTGATTCCCTGCCTCTGATTCCCCATCTCTGATTCCCCATCTCTGATTCCCCAATTCTGATTCCCCTCCTCTGATTCCCCGTGTTTGATTCCCTGCCTCTGATTCCCGGCCTCTGATTCCCCATCTCTGATTCACCGCCTTTGATTCACCACCTCTGATTCGCCATATCTGATTCCCCGCCTCTGTTTCCCCGCCTCTGATTCCCCGCCTCTGATTCCCCGCCCCTGTTTCCCCATATCTGATTCCCTGCCTCTGATTCCCCAACTTTGATTCCCAGCCTCTGATTCCCCAGCTCTGATTCCCCGCCTCTGATTCCCCGTGTTTGATTCCCTGCCTCTGATTCCCCGCCTCTGATTCCCCATCTCTGATTCACCGCCTTTGATTCGCCACCTCTGATTCCCCATATCTGATTCCCCACCTCTGTTTCCCCGCCTCTGATTCCCCACCTCTGATTCCCGGCCTCTTATTCCCAGCATCTGATTCCAGGCCTCTGATTCCCGGCCTCTGACTCCCAGCTTCTGATTCTGATTCCCTGCCTCTGATTCCCCATCTCTGATTCCGCACATCTGATTACCTGCCTCTGATTCCCCACCTCTGATTCCCCATATCTGATTCCCCGCCTCTGTTTCCACGCCTCTGACTCCCCACCTCTGATTCCCCATATCTGATTCCCCAGCTCTGATTTCCCGCCTCTGATTCCCCGCATCCGATTCCCCATATCTGATTTCCCGCCTCTGTTTCCCCGCCCCTGATTCCCCGCCTCTGTTTCCCCATATCTGATTCCCCGCCTCTGTTTCCCCGCCCCTGATTCCCCGCCTCTGTTTCCCCATATCTGATTCCCCGCCTCTGATTCCCAACTATGATTCCCCGCCTCTGATTCCCCAGCTCTGATTCCCTGCCTCTGATTCCCCGCGTCTGATTCCCTGCCTCTGATTCCCCATCTCTGATTCCCCATCTCTGATTCCCCAATTCTGATTCCCCTCCTCTGATTCCCCGTGTTTGATTCCCTGCCTCTGATTCCCGGCCTCTGATTCCCCATCTCTGATTCACCGCCTTAGATTCGCCACCTCTGATTCGCCATATCTGATTCCCCGCCTCTGTTTCCCCGCCTCTGATTCCCCGCCTCTTATTCCCCATATCTCATTCCCCGCCTCTGAATCCCCATCTCTGATTCCCGGACTCTGATTCCCCACCTCTGATTTCCGGCCTCTTATTCCCGGCATCTGATTCCGGCCTCTGATTCCCGGCATCTGATTCCCTGCTTCTGATTCTGATTCCCTGCCTTTGATTCCCCATCTCTGATTCCGCACATCTGATTCCCTGCCTCTGATTCCCCATCTCTGATTCCCCATATCTGATTCCCCGCCTCTGTTTCCCCGCCTCTGATTCCCCGCCTCTGTTTCCCAATATCTAAGTCCCGGCCTCTGATTCCCCAGCTCTGATTCCCCGCCTCTGATTCCCCGCATCTGATTCCCTGCATCTGACTCCAAGCCTCTGATTCCCTGCCTCTGATTCCCAACCTCTGATTCCCCACCTCTGATTCCCCATATCTGATTCCCAGCCTCTGTTTCCCCGCCTCTGATTCCCCGCCTCTGTTTCCCCATATCTGATTCCCGGCCTCTGATTCCCGGCCTCTGATTCCCCGCCTCTGATTCCCTGCCTCTGATTCCCCATCTCCGATTCCGCACATCTGATTCCCTGCCTCTGATTCCCCGCCTCTGATTCCCCGCCTCTGATTCCCTGCCTCTGATTCCCAACCTCTGATTCCCCACCTCTGATTCCCCGTGTTTGATTCCCCGCCTCTGTTTCCCCGCCTCTGATTCCCCGCCTCTGATTCCCCAACTCTAATTCCCCGCCTCTGATTCCCCATATATGATTCCCCGCCTCTGTTTCCCCGCCTCTGATTCCCCGCCCCTGTTTCCCCATATCTGATTCCCTGCCTCTGATTCCCCAACTTTGATTCCCAGCCTCTGATTCCCCAGCTCTGATTCCCCTCCTCTGATTCCCCGTGTTTGATCCCCTGCCTCTGATTCCCCGCCTCTGATTCCCCGCCTCTGATTCCCTGCCTCTGATTCCCAACCTCTGATTCCCCACCTCTGATTCCCCGTGTTTGAATCCCCGCCTCTGTTTCCCCACCTCTGATTCCCCGCCTCTGATTCCCCAACTCTAATTCCCCGCCTCTGATTCCCCATATATGATTCCCCGCCTCTGTTTCCCCGCCTCTGATTCCCCGCCCCTGTTTCCCCATATCTGATTCCCTGCCTCTGATTCCCCAACTTTGATTCCCAGCCTCTGATTCCCCAGCTCTGATTCCCCGCCTCTGATTCCCCGTGTTTGATTCCCTGCCTCTGATTCCCCGCCTCTGATTCCCCATCTCTGATTCACCGCCTTTGATTCGCCACCTCTGATTCCCCATATCTGATTCCCCACCTCTGTTTCCCCGCCTCTGATTCCCCGCCTCTGATTCTCCATATCTCATTTCCCGCCTCTGATTCCCCACCTCTGATTCCCGGCTTCTTATTCCCAGCATCTGATTCCAGGCCTCTGATTCTCCATATCTCATTCCCCGCCTCTGAATCCCCATCTCTGATTCCCGGACTCTGATTCCCCACCTCTGATTCCCGGCCTCTTATTCCCAGCATCTGATTCCCGGCCTCTGATTCCCGGCCTCTGATTCCCCGCTTCTGATTCTGATTCCCTGCCTCTGATTCCCCATCTCTGATTCCGCACATCTGATTCCCTGCCTCTGATTCCCAACCTCTGATTCCCCATATCGGATTTCCCGCCTCTGTTTCCCCATATCTAATTCCCAACCTCTGATGCCCCAACTCTGATTCCCTGCCTCTGATTCCCCGCGTTCTATTCCCTGCCTCTGATTCCCCGCCTGTGATTCCCCATCTCTGATTCACCACCTCTGATTCCCCACCTCTGATTCCCCATATCTAATTCCCCGCCTCTGTTTGCCCGCCTCTGATTCCCCGCCTCTGTTTCCCCATATCTGATTCCCCGCCTCTGAATCCCCAACTCTGATTCCCTGCCTCTGATTCCCCAGCTCTGATTCCCCGCCTTTGATTCCCCCCGTCTGATTCCCAGCCTCTGAATCCCCGTGTCTGATTTCCTGCCTCTGATTCCCCGCCTCTGATTCCCCATCTCTGATTCACAGCCTCTGATTCCCCACCTCTGATTCCCCATCTCTGATTCCGCACATCTGATTCCCTGCCTCTGATTCCCCGACTCTGATCCCCACCTCTGATTCCCCAGCTCTGATTCCCCGCCTCTGATTCCCCAACTCTGATTCCCCGCCTCTGATTCCCCAGCTCTGATTCCCCGCCTCTGATTCCCCGTGTTTGATTCCCTGCCTCTGATTCCCCGCCTCTGATTCCCCAACTCTGATTCCCCGCCTCTGATTCCCCAGCTCTGATTCCCCGCCTCTGATTCCCCGCGTCTGATTACCGGCCTCTGATTCCCCGCCTCTGATTCCCCATCTCTGATTCACAACCTCTGATTCCCCACCTCTGATACCCCATATCTGAATCCCTGCCTCTGTTTCACCGCCTCTGATTCCCCACCTCTGATTCCCAATATCTGATTCCCCGCCTCTGATTCCCCACCTCTGATTCCCCGCCTCTGATTCGCCAGGTATGATTCCCCGCCTCTTATTCCCCGCCTCTGATTCCACATCTCTGATTCACCACCTCTGATTCCCCGCGTCTGATTCCCTGCCTCTGATTCCCCATCTCTGATTCCCCATCTCTGATTCCCCAATTCTGATTCCCCTCCTCTGATTCCCCGTGTTTGATTCCCTGCCTCTGATTCCCGGCCTCTGATTCCCCATCTCTGATTCACCGCCTTTGATTCGCCACCTCTGATTCGCCATATCTGATTCCCCGCCTCTGTTTCCCCGCCTCTGATTCCCCGCCTCTGATTCCCCGCCCCTGTTTCCCCATATCTGATTCCCTGCCTCTGATTCCCCAACTTTGATTCCCAGCCTCTGATTCCCCAGCTCTGATTCCCCGCCTCTGATTCCCCGTGTTTGATTCCCTGCCTCTGATTCCCCGCCTCTGATTCCCCATCTCTGATTCACCGCCTTTGATTCGCCACCTCTGATTCCCCATATCTGATTCCCCACCTCTGTTTCACCGCCTCTGATTCCCCGCCTCTGATTCTCCATATCTCATTTCCCGCCTCTGATTCCCCACCTCTGATTCCCGGCCTCTTATTCCCAGCATCTGATTCCAGGCCTCTGATTCCCGGCCTCTGACTCCCAGCTTCTGATTCTGATTCCCTGCCTCTGATTCCCCATCTCTGATTCCGCACATCTGATTACCTGCCTCTGATTCCCCACCTCTGATTCCCCATATCTGATTCCCCGCCTCTGTTTCCACGCCTCTGACTCCCCACCTCTGATTCCCCATATCTGATTCCCCAGCTCTGAATTCCCGCCTCTGATTCCCCGCATCCGATTCCCCATATCTGATTCCCCGCCTCTGTTTCCCCGCCCCTGATTCCCCGCCTCTGTTTCCCCATATCTGATTCCCCGCCTCTGTTTCCCCGCCCCTGATTCCCCGCCTCTGTTTCCCCATATCTGATTCCCCGCCTCTGATTCCCAACTATGATTCCCCGCTTCTGATTCCCCAGCTCTGATTCCCTGCCTCTGATTCCCCGCGTCTGATTCCCTGCCTCTGATTCCCCATCTCTGATTCCCCATCTCTGATTCCCCAATTCTGATTCCCCTCCTCTGATTCCCCGTGTTTGATTCCCTGCCTCTGATTCCCGGCCTCTGATTCCCCATCTCTGATTCACCGCCTTAGATTCGCCACCTCTGATTCCACATATCTGATTCCCCACCTCTGTTTCCCCGCCTCTGATTCCCCGCCTCTGATTCTCCATATCTCATTCCCAGCCTCTGAATCCCCATCTCTGATTCCCGGACTCTGATTCCCCACCTCTGATTCCCGGCCTCTTATTCCCAGCATCTGATTCCCGGCCTCTGATTCCCGGCCTCTGATTCCCCGCTTCTGATTCTGATTCCCTGCCTCTGATTCCCCATCTCTGATTCCGCACATCTGATTCCCTGCCTCTGATTCCCAACCTCTGATTCCCCATATCGGATTTCCCGCCTCTGTTTCCCCATATCTAATTCCCAACCTCTGATGCCCCAACTCTGATTCCCTGCCTCTGATTCCCCGCGTTCTATTCCCTGCCTCTGATTCCCCGCCTGTGATTCCCCATCTCTGATTCACCACCTCTGATTCCCCACCTCTGATTCCCCATATCTAATTCCCCGCCTCTGTTTGCCCGCCTCTGATTTCCCGCCTCTGTTTCCCCATATCTGATTCCCCGCCTCTGAATCCCCAACTCTGATTCCCTGCCTCTGATTCCCCAGCTCTGATTCCCCGCCTTTGATTCCCCCCGTCTGATTCCCAGCCTCTGAATCCCCGTGTCTGATTTCCTGCCTCTGATTCCCCGCCTCTGATTCCCCATCTCTGATTCACAGCCTCTGATTCCCCACCTCTGATTCCCCATCTCTGATTCTGCACATCTGATTCCCTGCCTCTGATTCCCCGACTCTGATCCCCACCTCTGATTCCCCAGCTCTGATTCCCCGCCTCTGATTCCCCAACTCTGATTCCCCGCCTCTGATTCCCCAGCTCTGATTCCCCGCCTCTGATTCCCCGTGTTTGATTCCCTGCCTCTGATTCCCCGCCTCTGATTCCCCAACTCTGATTCCCCGCCTCTGATTCCCCAGCTCTGATTCCCCGCCTCTGATTCCCCACCTCTGATTCCCGGCCTCTTATTCCCCGCGTCTGATTCGCTGCCTCTGATTCCCCGCCTCTGATTCCACATCTCTGATTCACCACCTCTGATTACCTGCCTCTGATTCCCCACCTCTGATTCCCCATATCTGATTCCCCGCCTCTGTTTCCACGCCACTGACTCCCCACCTCTGATTCCCCATATCTGATTCCCCAGCTCTGATTTCCCGCCTCTGATTCCCCGCATCCGATTCCCCATATCTGATTCCCCGCCTCTGTTTCCCCGCCCCTGATTCCCCGCCTCTGTTTCCCCATATCTGATTCCCCGCCTCTGTTTCCCCGCCCCTGATTCCCCACCTCTGTTTCCCCATATCTGATTCCCCGCCTCTGATTCCCAACTATGATTCCCCGCCTCTGATTCCCCAGCTCTGATTCCCTGCCTCTGATTCCCCGCGTCTGATTCCCTGCCTCTGATTCCCCATCTCTGATTCCCCATCTCTGATTCCCCAATTCTGATTCCCCTCCTCTGATTCCCCGTGTTTGATTCCCTGCCTCTGATTCCCGGCCTCTGATTCGCCATATCTGATTCCCCGCCTCTGTTTCCCCGCCTCTGAAACCCGCCTCTTATTCCCCATATCTCATTCCCCGCCTCTGAATCCCCATCTCTGATTCCCGGTCTCTGATTCCCCACCTCTGATTTCCGGCCTCTTATTCCCGGCATCTGATTCCGGCCTCTGATTCCCGGCATCTGATTCCCTGCTTCTGATTCTGATTCCCTGCCTTTGATTCCCCATCTCTGATTCCGCACATCTGATTCCCTGCCTCTGATTCCCCATCTCTGATTCCCCATATCTGATTCCCCGCCTCTGTTTCCCCGCCTCTGATTCCCCGCCTCTGTTTCCCAATATCTAAGTCCCGGCCTCTGATTCCCCAGCTCTGATTCCCCGCCTCTGATTCCCCGCATCTGATTCCCTGCATCTGACTCCAAGCCTCTGATTCCCTGCCTCTGATTCCCAACCTCTGATTCCCCACCTCTGATTCCCCATATCTGATTCCCAGCCTCTGTTTCCCCGCCTCTGATTCCCCGCCTCTGTTTCCCCATATCTGACTCCCGGCCTCTGATTCCCGGCCTCTGATTCCCCGCCTCTGATTCCCTGCCTCTGATTCCCCATCTCCGATTCCGCACATCTGATTCCCTGCCTCTGATTCCCCGCCTCTGATTCCCCGCCTCTGATTCCCTGCCTCTGATTCCCAACCTCTGATTCCCCACCTCTGATTCCCCGTGTTTGATTCCCCGCCTCTGTTTCCCCGCCTCTGATTCCCCGCCTCTGATTCCCCAACTCTAATTCCCCGCCTCTGATTCCCCATATATGATTCCCCGCCTCTGTTTCCCCGCCTCTGATTCCCCGCCCCTGTTTCCCCATATCTGATTCCCTGCCTCTGATTCCCCAACTTTGATTCCCAGCCTCTGATTCCCCAGCTCTGATTCCCCGCCTCTGATTCCCCGTGTTTGATTCCCTGCCTCTGATTCCCCGCCTCTGATTCCCCGCCTCTGATTCCCCGCCTCTTATTCCCCATATCTCATTCCCCGCCTCTGAATCCCCATCTCTGATTCCCGGACTCTGATTCCCCACCTCTGATTCCCTGCTTCTGATTCTGATTCCCTGCCTCTGATTCCTCATCTCTGATTCCGCACATCTAATTCCCTGCCTCTGATTCCCCACCTCTGATTCCCCATATCTGATTCCCCGCCTCTGTTTCCCCGCCTCTGATTCACCGCCTCTGTTTCCCCATATCTAAGTCCCCGCCTCTGATTCCCCAACTTTGATTCCCCACCTCTGATTCCCCAGCTCTGATTCCCCGCCTCTGATTCCCCGCATATGATTCCATGCATCTGATTCCCAGCCTCTGATTCCCAGCCTCTGATTCCCAACCTCTGATTCCCCACCTCTGATTCCCTATATCTGATTCCCCGCCTCTGTTTCCCCGCCTCTGATTCCCCGCCTCTGTTTCCCCATATCTGATTCCCCGCCTCTGAATCCCCAACTCTGATTCCCTGCCTCTAATTTCCCATGTCTGATTCCCCGCCTCTGATTCCCCGCGTCTGATTACCGGCCTCTGATTCCCCGCCTCTGATTCCCCATCTCTGATTCACAACCTCTGATTCCCCACCTCTGATTCCCCATATCTGATTCCCCGCCTCTGTTTCCCCGCCTCTGATTCCCCACCTCTGATTCCCAATATCTGATTCCCCGCCTCTGATTCCCCACCTCTGATTCCCCGCCTCTGATTCGCCAGCTATGATTCCCCGCCTCTGATTCCCCGCGTCTGATTCCCTGCCTCTGATTCCCCGCCTCTGATTCCACATCTCTGATTCACCACCTCTGATTACCCGCGTCTGATTCCCCGCCTCTGATTCCCCATCTCTGATTCCCCATCTCTGATTCCCCAATTCTGATTCCCCGCCTCTGATTCCCCAGCTCTGATTCCTCGCCTCTGATTCCCTTCCTCTGATTCCCAACCTCTGATTCCCCACCTCTGATTTCCCATATTGATTCCCTGCATCTGATTCCCCGCCTCTGATTCCCCAACTCTGATTCCCCGCCTCTGATTCCCCAGCTCTGATTCCCCGCCTCTGATTCCCCGTGTTTGATTCCCTGCCTCTGATTCCCGGCCTCTGATTCCCCATCTCTGATTCACCGCCTTTGATTCGCCACCTCTGATTCCCCAAATCTGATTCCCCGCCTCTGTTTCCCCGCCTCTGATTCCCCGCCTCTGATTCCCCGCGTCTGATTACCGGCCTCTGATTCCCCGCCTCTGATTCCCCATCTCTGATTCACAACCTCTGATTCCCCACCTCTGATTCCCCATATCTGATTCCCCACCTCTGATTCCCGGCCTCTTATTCCCGGCATCTGATTCCGGCCTCTGATTCCCGGCCTCTGATTCCCTGCTTCTGATTCTGATTCCCTGCCTCTGATTCCCCATCTCTGATTCCGCACATCTGATTCCCTGCCTCTGATTACCCCCCTCTGTTTCCCCGCCTCTTATTCCCCGCCTCTGTTTCCCAATATCTAAGTCCCCGCCTCTGATTCCCCAACTCTGATTCCCCACCTCTGATTCCCCAGCTCTGATTCCCCGCCTCTGATTCCCCGCATCTGATTCCCTGCATCTGATTCCAAGCCTCTGATTCCCTGCCTCTGATTCCCAACCTCTGATTCCCCACCTCTGATTCCCCATATCTGATTCCCCGCCTCTGTTTCCCCGCCTCTGATTCCCCACCTCTGTTTCCCCATATCTGATTCCCGGCCTCTGATTCCCCACCTCTGATTCCCCGCCTCTGATTCCCTGCCTCTGATTCCCCATCTCCGATTCCGCACATCTGATTCCCTGCCTCTGATTCCCCGCCTCTGATTCCCCACCTCTGATTCCCTGCCTCTGATTCCCAACCTCTGATTCCCCACCTCTGATTCCCCATATCTGATTCCCCGCCTCTGTTTCCCCGACTCTGATTCCCCTCCTCTGATTCCCCAACTCTAATTCCCCGCCTCTGATTCCCCAGCTCTGATTCCCCGTGTTTGATTCCCTGCCTCTGATTCCCTGCCCTGATTCCCCATCTGTTTCACCGCCTTTGATTCGCCACCTCTGATTCCCCATATCTGATTCCCCGCCTCTGTTTCCCCGCCTCTGATTCCCTGCCTCTGATTCCCAACCTCTGATTCCACACCTCTGATTCCCCATATCTGATTCCCCGCCTCTGTTTCCCCGCCTCTGATTCCCTGCCCCTGTTTCCCCATATCTGATTCCCTGCCTCTGATTCCCCAACTCTGATTCCCCGCCTCTGATTCCCCAGCTCTGATTCCCCGCCTCTGATTTCCCGTGTTTGATTCCCTGCCTCTGATTCCCCGCCTCTGATTCCCCATCTCTGATTCACCGCCTTTGATTCGCCACCTCTGATTCCACATATCTGATTCCCCACCTCTGTTTCCCCGCCTCTTATTCCCCGCCTCTGATTCTCCATATCTCATTCCCCGCCTCTGAATCCCCATCTCTGATTCCCGGACTCTGATTCCCCACCTCTGATTCCCGGCCTCTTATTCCCAGCATCTGATTCCCGGCCTCTGATTCCCGGCCTCTGATTCCCCGCTTCTGATTCTGATTCCCTGCCTCTGATTCCCCATCTCTGATTCCGCACATCTGATTCCCTGCCTCTGATTCCCCACCTCTGATTCCCCATATCGGATTTCCCGCCTCTGTTTCCCCATATCTAATTCCCAACCTCTGATGCCCCAACTCTGATTCCCTGCCTCTGATTCCCCGCGTTCTATTCCCTGCCTCTGATTCCCCGCCTGTGATTCCCCATCTCTGATTCACCACCTCTGATTCCCCACCTCTGATTCCCCATATCTAATTCCCCGCCTCTGTTTGCCCGCCTCTGATTCCCCACCTCTGTTTCCCCATATCTGATTCCCCGCCTCTGAATCCCCAACTCTGATTCCCTGCCTCTGATTCCCCAGCTCTGATTCCCCGCCTTTGATTCCCCCCGTCTGATTCCCAGCCTCTGAATCCCCGTGTCTGATTTCCTGCCTCTGATTCCCCGCCTCTGATTCCCCATCTCTGATTCACAGCCTCTGATTCCCCACCTCTGATTCCCCATCTCTGATTCCGCACATCTGATTCCCTGCCTCTGGTTCCCCGACTCTGATCCCCACCTCTGATTCCCCGGCATCTGATTCCGGCCTCTGATTCCCGGCCTCTGATTCCATGCTTCTGTTTCCCCGCCTCTGATTCCCCGCCTCTGATTCCCCAACTCTAATTCCCCGCCTCCGATTCCCCATATATGATTCCCCGCCTCTGTTTCCCCGCCTCTGATTCCCCGCCCCTGTTTCCCCATATCTGATTCCCTGCCTCTGATTCCCCAACTTTGATTCCCAGCCTCTGATTCCCCAGCTCTGATTCCCCGCCTCTGATTCCCCGTGTTTGATTCCCTGCCTCTGATTCCCCGCCTCTGATTCCCCGCCTCTGATTCCCCGCCTCTTATTCCCCATATCTCATTCCCCGCCTCTGAATCCCCATCTCTGATTCCCGGACTCTGATTCCCCACCTCTGATTCCCTGCTTCTGATTCTGATTCCCTGCCTCTGATTCCCCATCTCTGATTCCGCACATCTAATTCCCTGCCTCTGATTCCCCACCTCTGATTCCCCATATCTGATTCCCCGCCTCTGTTTCCCCGCCTCTGATTCACCGCCTCTGTTTCCCCATATCTAAGTCCCCGCCTCTGATTCCCCAACTTTGATTCCCCACCTCTGATTCCCCAGCTCTGATTCCCCGCCTCTGATTCCCCGCATATGATTCCATGCATCTGATTCCCAGCCTCTGATTCCCAGCCTCTGATTCCCAACCTCTGATTCCCCACCTCTGATTCCCTATATCTGATTCCCCGCCTCTGTTTCCCCGCCTCTGATTCCCCGCCTCTGTTTCCCCATATCTGATTCCCCGCCTCTGAATCCCCAACTCTGATTCCCTGCCTCTAATTTCCCATGTCTGATTCCCCGCCTCTGATTCCCCGCGTCTGATTACCGGCCTCTGATTCCCCGCCTCTGATTCCCCATCTCTGATTCACAACCTCTGATTCCCCACCTCTGATTCCCCATATCTGATTCCCCGCCTCTGTTTCCCCGCCTCTGATTCCCCACCTCTGATTCCCAATATCTGATTCCCCACCTCTGATTCCCCACCTCTGATTCCCCGCCTCTGATTCGCCAGCTACGATTCCCCGCCTCTGATTCCCCGCGTCTGATTCCCTGCCTCTGATTCCCCGCCTCTGATTCCACATCTCTGATTCACCACCTCTGATTCCCCGCGTCTGATTCCCCGCCTCTGATTCCCCATCTCTGATTCCCCATCTCTGATTCCCCAATTCTGATTCCCCGCCTCTGATTCCCCAGCTCTGATTCCTCGCCTCTGATTCCCTTCCTCTGATTCCCAACCTCTGATTCCCCACCTCTGATTTCCCATATTGATTCCCTGCATCTGATTCCCCGCCTCTGATTCCCCAACTCTGATTCCCCGCCTCTGATTCCCCAGCTCTGATTCCCCGCCTCTGATTCCCCGTGTTTGATTCCCTGCCTCTGATTCCCGGCCTCTGATTCCCCATCTCTGATTCACCGCCTTTGATTCGCCACCTCTGATTCCCCAAATCTGATTCCCCGCCTCTGTTTCCCCGCCTCTGATTCCCCGCCTCTGATTCCCCGCGTCTGATTACCGGCCTCTGATTCCCCGCCTCTGATTCCCCATCTCTGATTCACAACCTCTGATTCCCCACCTCTGATTCCCCATATCTGATTCCCCACCTCTGATTCCCGGCCTCTTATTCCCGGCATCTGATTCCGGCCTCTGATTCCCGGCCTCTGATTCCCTGCTTCTGATTCTGATTCCCTGCCTCTGATTCCCCATCTCTGATTCCGCACATCTGATTCCCTGCCTCTGATTACCCCCCTCTGTTTCCCCGCCTCTTATTCCCCGCCTCTGTTTCCCAATATCTAAGTCCCCGCCTCTGATTCCCCAACTCTGATTCCCCACCTCTGATTCCCCAGCTCTGATTCCCCGCCTCTGATTCCCCGCATCTGATTCCCTGCATCTGATTCCAAGCCTCTGATTCCCTGCCTCTGATTCCCTGCCTCTGATTCCGCATCTCCGATTCCGCACATCTGATTCCCTGCCTCTGATTCCCCGCCTCTGATTCCCCACCTCTGATTCCCTGCCTCTGATTCCCAACCTCTGATTCCCCACCTCTGATTCCCCATATCTGATTCCCCGCCACTGATTCCCCGACTCTGATTCCCCTCCTCTGATTCCCCAACTCTAATTCCCCGCCTCTGATTCCCCAGCTCTGATTCCCCGTGTTTGATTCCCTGCCTCTGATTCCCTGCCCTGATTCCCCATCTGTTTCACCGCCTTTGATTCGCCACCTCTGATTCCCCATATCTGATTCCCCGCCTCTGTTTCCCCGCCTCTGATTCCCTGCCTCTGATTCCCAACCTCTGATTCCACACCTCTGATTCCCCATATCTGATTCCCCGCCTCTGTTTCCCCGCCTCTGATTCCCTGCCCCTGTTTCCCCATATCTGATTCCCTGCCTCTGATTCCCCAACTCTGATTCCCCGCCTCTGATTCCCCAGCTCTGATTCCCCGCCTCTGATTTCCCGTGTTTGATTCCCTGCCTCTGATTCCCCGCCTCTGATTCCCCATCTCTGATTCACCGCCTTTGATTCGCCACCTCTGATTCCACATATCTGATTCCCCACCTCTGTTTCCCCGCCTCTGATTCCCCGCCTCTGATTCTCCATATCTCATTCCCCGCCTCTGAATCCCCATCTCTGATTCCCGGACTCTGATTCCCCACCTCTGATTCCCGGCCTCTTATTCTATGCATCTGATTCCCGGCCTCTGATTCCCGGCCTCTGATTCCCCGCTTCTGATACTGATTCCCTGCCTCTGATTCCCCATCTCTGATTCCGCACATCTGATTCCCTGCCTCTGATTCCCCACCTCTGATTCCCCATATCGGATTTCCCGCCTCTGTTTCCCCATATCTAATTCCCAACCTCTGATGCCCCAACTCTGATTCCCTGCCTCTGATTCCCCGCGTTCTATTCCCTGCCTCTGATTCCCCGCCTGTGATTCCCCATCTCTGATTCACCACCTCTGATTCCCCACCTCTGATTCCCCATATCTAATTCCCCGCCTCTGTTTGCCCGCCTCTGATTCCCCGCCTCTGTTTCCCCATATCTGATTCCCCGCCTCTGAATCCCCAACTCTGATTCCCTGCCTCTGATTCCCCAGCTCTGATTCCCCGCCTTTGATTCCCCCCGTCTGATTCCCAGCCTCTGAATCCCCGTGTCTGATTTCCTGCCTCTGATTCCCCGCCTCTGATTCCCCATCTCTGATTCACAGCCTCTGATTCCCCACCTCTGATTCCCCATCTCTGATTCCGCACATCTGATTCCCTGCCTCTGGTTCCCCGACTCTGATCCCCACCTCTGATTCCCCAGCTCTGATTCCCCGCCTCTGATTCCCCAACTCTGATTCCCCGCCTCTGATTCCCCAGCTCTGATTCCCCGCCTCTGATTCCCCGTGTTTGATTCCCTGCCTCTGATTCCCCGCCTCTGATTCCCCATCTCTGATTCAACGCCTTTGATTCGCCACCTCTGATTCCCATATCTGATTCCTCGCCTCTGTTTCCCCGCCTCTGATTCCCCGCCTCTGATTCCCCATATCTCATTCCCCGCCTCTGATTCCCCATCTCTGATTCCCGGACTCTGATTCCCCACCTCTGATTCCCGGCCTCTTATTCCCGGCATCTGATTCCGGCCTCTGATTCCCGGCCTCTGATTCCATGCTTCTGATTCCCCATCTCTGATTCCGCAAATCTAATTCCCTGCCTCTGATTCCCCACCTATGATTCCCCATATCTGATTCCCCGCCTCTGTTTCCCCACCTCTGATTCCCCGCCTCTGTTTCCCCACCTCTGATTTCCCGCCTCTGTTTCCCCATATCAAAGTCCCCGCCTCTGATTCCCCAACTTTGATTCCCCACCTCTGATTCCCCAGCTCTGATTCCCCGCCTCTGATTCCCCACATCTGATTCCATGCATCTGATTCCCAGCCTCTGATTCCCAGCCTCTGATTCCCAACCTCTGATTCCCCACCTCTGATCCCCATATCTGATTCCCCGCCTCTGTTTCCCCGCCTCTGATTCCCCGCCTCTGTTTCCCCATATCTGATCCCCGCCTATATTTGCCCGCCTCTGATTCCCCGCCTCTGTTTCCCCATATCTGATTCCCCGCCTCTGAATCCCCAACTCTGATTCCCTGCCTCTAATTTCCCAGCTCTGATTCCCCGCCTCTGATTCCCCGCGTCTGATTACCGGCCTCTGATTCCCCGCCTCTGATTCCCCATCTCTGATTCACAACCTCTGATTCCCCACCTCTGATACCCCATATCTGATTCCCCGCCTCTGTTTCACCGCCTCTGATTCCCCACCTCTGATTCCCAATATCTGATTCCCCGCCTCTGATTCCCCACCTCTGATTCCCCGCCTCTGATTCGCCAGCTATGATTCCCCGCCTCTTATTCCCCGCGTCTGATTCCCTGCCTCTGATTCCCCGCCTCTGATTCCACATCTCTGATTCACCACCTCTGATTCCCCGCGTCTGATTCCCTGCCTCTGATTCCCCATCTCTGATTCCCCATCTCTGATTCCCCAATTCTGATTCCCCTCCTCTGATTCCCCGTGTTTGATTCCCTGCCTCTGATTCCCGTCCTCTGATTCCCCATCTCTGATTCACCGCCTTTTATTCGCCACCTCTGATTCGCCATATCTGATTCCCCGCCTCTGTTTCCCCGCCTCTGATTCCCCGCCTCTTATTCCCCATATCTCATTCCCCGCCTCTGAATCCCCATCTCTGATTCCCGGACTCTGATTCCCCACCTCTGATTTCCGGCCTCTTATTACCGCCATCTGATTCCGGCCTCTGATTCCCGGCATCTGATTCCCTGCTTCTGATTCTGATTCCCTGCCTTTGATTCCCCATCTCTGATTCCGCACATCTGATTCCCTGCCTCTGATTCCCCATCTCTGATTCCCCATATCTGATTCCCCGCCTCTGTTTCCCCGCCTCTGATTTCCCATATTGATTCCCTGCATCTGATTCCCCGCCTCTGATTCCCCAACTCTGATTCCCCGCCTCTGATTCCCCAGCTCTGATTCCCCGCCTCTGATTCCCCGTGTTTGATTCCCTGCCTCTGATTCCCGGCCTCTGATTCCCCATCTCTGATTCACCGCCTTTTATTCGCCACCTCTGATTCCCCAAATCTGATTCCCCGCCTCTGTTTCCCCGCCTCTGATTCCCCGCCTCTGATTCCCCGCGTCTGATTACCGGCCTCTGATTCCCCGCCTCTGATTCCCCATCTCTGATTCACAACCTCTGATTCCCCACCTCTGATTCCCCATATCTGATTCCCCACCTCTGATTCCCGGCCTCTTATTCCCGGCATCTGATTCCGGCCTCTGATTCCCGGCCTCTGATTCCCTGCTTCTGATTCTGATTCCCTGCCTCTGATTCCCCATCTCTGATTCCGCACATCTGATTCCCTGCCTCTGATTACCCCCCTCTGTTTCCCCGCCTCTGATTCCCCGCCTCTGTTTCCCAATATCTAAGTCCCTGCCTCTGATTCCCCAACTCTGATTCCCCACCTCTGATTCCCCAGCTCTGATTCCCCGCCTCTGATTCCCCGCATCTGATTCCCTGCATCTGATTCCAAGCCTCTGATTCCCTGCCTCTGATTCCCAACCTCTGATACCCCACCTCTGATTCCCCATATCTGATTCCCCGCCTCTGTTTCCCCGCCTCTGATTCCCCACCTCTGTTTCCCCATATCTGATTACCGGCCTCTGATTCCCCGCCTCTGATTCCCCGCCTCTGATTCCCTGCCTCTGATTCCCCATCTCCGATTCCGCACATCTGATTCCCTGCCTCTGATTCCCCGCCTCTGATTCCCCACCTCTGATTCCCTGCCTCTGATTCCCAACCTCTGATTCCCCATCTCTGATTCCCCATATCTGATTCCCCGCCTCTGTTTCCCCGCCTCTGATTCCCCAACTCTAATTCCCCGCCTCTGATTCCCCAGCTCTGATTCCCCGTGTTTGATTCCCTGGCTCTGATTCCCTGCTCTGATTCACCATCTCTGTTTCACCGCCTTTGATCCGCCACCTCTGATTCCCCATATCTATTTCCCCGCCTCTGTTTCCCCGCCTCTGATTCCCTGCCTCTGATTCCCAACCTCTGATTCCACACCTCTGATTCCCCATATCTGATTCCCCGCCTCTGTTTCCCCGCCTCTGATTCCCTGCCCCTGTTTCCCCATATCTGATTCCCTGCCTCTGATTCCCCAACTCTGATTCCCCGCCTCTGATTCCCCAGCTCTGATTCCCCGCCTCTGATTTCCCGTGTTTGATTCCCTGCCTCTGATTCCCCGCCTCTGATTCCCCATCTCTGATTCACCGCCTTTGATTCGCCACCTCTGATTCCACATATCTGATTCCCCACCTCTGTTTCCCCGCCTCTGATTCCCCGCCTCTGATTCTCCATATCTCATTCCCCGCCTCTGAATTCCCATCTCTGATTCCCGGACTCTGATTCCCCACCTCTGATTCCCGGCCTCTTATTCCCAGCATCTGATTCCCGGCCTCTGATTCCCGGCCTCTGATTCCCCGCTTCTGATACTGATTCCCTGCCTCTGATTCCCCATCTCTGATTCCGCACATCTGATTCCCTGCCTCTGATTCCCAACCTCTGATTCCCCATATCGGATTTCCCGCCTCTGTTTCCCCATATCTAATTCCCAACCTCTGATGCCCCAACTCTGATTCCCTGCCTCTGATTCCCCGCGTTCTATTCCCTGCCTCTGATTTCCCGCCTGTGATTCCCCATCTCTGATTCACCACCTCTGATTCCCCACCTCTGATTCCCCATATCTAATTCCCCGCCTCTGTTTGCCCGCCTCTGATTCCCCGCCTCTGTTTCCCCATATCTGATTCCCCGCCTCTGAATCCCCAACTCTGATTCCCTGCCTCTGATTCCCCAGCTCTGATTCCCCGCCTTTGATTCCCCCCGTCTGATTCCCAGCCTCTGAATCCCCGTGTCTGATTTCCTGCCTCTGATTCCCCGCCTCTGATTCCCCATCTCTGATTCACAGCCTCTGATTCCCCACCTCTGATTCCCCATCTCTGATTCCGCACATCTGATTCCCTGCCTCTGATTCCCCGACTCTGATCCCCACCTCTGATTCCCCAGCTCTGATTCCCCGCCTCTGATTCCCCAACTCTGATTCCCCGCCTCTGATTCCCCAGCTCTGATTCCCCGCCTCTGATTCCCCGTGTTTGATTCCCTGCCTCTGATTCCCCGCCTCTGATTCCCCAACTCTGATTCCCCGCCTCTGATTCCCCAGCTCTGATTCCCCGCCTCTGATTCCCCGCGTCTGATTACCTGCCTCTGATTCCCCGCCTCTGATTCCCCATCTCTGATTCACAACCTCTGATTCCCCACCTCTGATACCCCATATCTGAATCCCTGCCTCTGTTTCACCGCCTCTGATTCCCCACCTCTGATTCCCAATATCTGATTCCCCGCCTCTGATTCCCCACCTCTGATTCCCCGCCTCTGATTCGCCAGGTATGATTCCCCGCCTCTTATTCCCCGCGTCTGATTCCCTGCCTCTGATTCCCCGCCTCTGATTCCACATCTCTGATTCACCACCTCTGATTCCCCGCGTCTGATTCCCTGCCTCTGATTCCCCATCTCTGATTCCCCATCTCTGATTCCCCAATTCTGATTCCCCTCCTCTGATTCCCCGTGTTTGATTCCCTGCCTCTGATTCCCGGCCTCTGATTCCCCATCTCTGATTCACCGCCTTTGATTCGCCACCTCTGATTCGCCATATCTGATTCCCCGCCTCTGTTTCCCCGCCTCTGATTCCCCGCCTCTGATTCCCCGCCCCTGTTTCCCCATATCTGATTCCCTGCCTCTGATTCCCCAACTTTGATTCCCAGCCTCTGATTCCCCAGCTCTGATTCCCCGCCTGTGATTCCCCGTGTTTGATTCCCTGCCTCTGATTCCCCGCCTCTGATTCCCCATCTCTGATTCACCGCCTTTGATTCGCCACCTCTGATTCCCCATATCTGATTCCCCACCTCTGTTTCCCCGCCTCTGATTCCCCACCTCTGATTCCCGGCCTCTTATTCCCAGCATCTGATTCCAGGCCTCTGATTCCCGGCCTCTGACTCCCAGCTTCTGATTCTGATTCCCTGCCTCTGATTCCCCATCTCTGATTCCGCACATCTGATTACCTGCCTCTGATTCCCCACCTCTGATTCCCCATATCTGATTCCCCGCCTCTGTTTCCACGCCTCTGACTCCCCACCTCTGATTCCCCATATCTGATTCCCCAGCTCTGATTTCCCGCCTCTGATTCCCCGCATTCGATTCCCCATATCTGATTCCCCGCCTCTGTTTCCCCGCCCCTGATTCCCCGCCTCTGTTTCCCCATATCTGATTCCCCGCCTCTGTTTCCCCGCCCCTGATTCCCCGCCTCTGTTTCCCCATATCTGATTCCCCGCCTCTGATTCCCAACTATGATTCCCCGCCTCTGATTCCCCAGCTCTGATTCCCTGCCTCTGATTCCCCGCGTCTGATTCCCTGCCTCTGATTCCCCATCTCTGATTCCCCATCTCTGATTCCCCAATTCTGATTCCCCTCCTCTGATTCCCCGTGTTTGATTCCCTGCCTCTGATTCCCGGCCTCTGATTCCCCATCTCTGATTCACCGCCTTAGATTCGCCACCTCTGATTCGCCATATCTGATTCCCCGCCTCTGTTTCCCCGCCTCTGATTCCCCGCCTCTTATTCCCCATATCTCATTCCCCGCCTCTGAATCCCCATCTCTGATTCCCGGACTCTGATTCCCCACCTCTGATTTCCGGCCTCTTATTCCCGGCATCTGATTCCGGCCTCTGATTCCCGGCATCTGATTCCCTGCTTCTGATTCTGATTCCCTGCCTTTGATTCCCCATCTCTGATTCCGCACATCTGATTCCCTGCCTCTGATTCCCCATCTCTGATTCCCCATATCTGATTCCCCGCCTCTGTTTCCCCGCCTCTGATTCCCCGCCTCTGTTTCCCAATATCTAAGTCCCGGCCTCTGATTCCCCAGCTCTGATTCCCCGCCTCTGATTCCCCGCATCTGATTCCCTGCATCTGACTCCAAGCCTCTGATTCCCTGCCTCTGATTCCCAACCTCTGATTCCCCACCTCTGATTCCCCATATCTGATTCCCAGCCTCTGTTTCCCCGCCTCTGATTCCCCGCCTCTGTTTCCCCATATCTGATTCCCGGCCTCTGATTCCCGGCCTCTGATTCCCCGCCTCTGATTCCCTGCCTCTGATTCCCCATCTCCGATTCCGCACATCTGATTCCCTGCCTCTGATTCCCCGCCTCTGATTCCCCGCCTCTGATTCCCTGCCTCTGATTCCCAACCTCTGATTCCCCACCTCTGATTCCCCGTGTTTGATTCCCCGCCTCTGTTTCCCCGCCTCTGATTCCCCGCCTCTGATTCCCCAACTCTAATTCCCCGCCTCTGATTCCCCATATATGATTCCCCGCCTCTGTTTCCCCGCCTCTGATTCCCCGCCCCTGTTTCCCCATATCTGATTCCCTGCCTCTGATTCCCCAACTTTGATTCCCAGCCTCTGATTCCCCAGCTCTGATTCCCCTCCTCTGATTCCCCGTGTTTGATTCCCTGCCTCTGATTCCCCGCCTCTGATTCCCCGCCTCTGATTCCCTGCCTCTGATTCCCAACCTCTGATTCCCCACCTCTGATTCCCCGTGTTTGATTCCCCGCCTCTGTTTCCCCACCTCTGATTCCCCGCCTCTGATTCCCCAACTCTAATTCCCCGCCTCTGATTCCCCATATATGATTCCCCGCCTCTGTTTCCCCGCCTCTGATTCCCCGCCCCTGTTTCCCCATATCTGATTCCCTGCCTCTGATTCCCCAACTTTGATTCCCAGCCTCTGATTCCCCAGCTCTGATTCCCCGCCTCTGATTCCCCGTGTTTGATTCCCTGCCTCTGATTCCCCGCCTCTGATTCCCCATCTCTGATTCACCGCCTTTGATTCGCCACCTCTGATTCCCCATATCTGATTCCCCACCTCTGTTTCCCCGCCTCTGATTCCCCGCCTCTGATTCTCCATATCTCATTTCCCGCCTCTGATTCCCCACCTCTGATTCCCGGCTTCTTATTCCCAGCATCTGATTCCAGGCCTCTGATTCTCCATATCTCATTCCCCGCCTCTGAATCCCCATCTCTGATTCCCGGACTCTGATTCCCCACCTCTGATTCCCGGCCTCTTATTCCCAGCATCTGATTCCCGGCCTCTGATTCCCGGCCTCTGATTCCCCGCTTCTGATTCTGATTCCCTGCCTCTGATTCCCCATCTCTGATTCCGCACATCTGATTCCCTGCCTCTGATTCCCAACCTCTGATTCCCCATATCGGATTTCCCGCCTCTGTTTCCCCATATCTAATTCCCAACCTCTGATGCCCCAACTCTGATTCCCTGCCTCTGATTCCCCGCGTTCTATTCCCTGCCTCTGATTCCCCGCCTGTGATTCCCCATCTCTGATTCACCACCTCTGATTCCCCACCTCTGATTCCCCATATCTAATTCCCCGCCTCTGTTTGCCCGCCTCTGATTCCCCGCCTCTGTTTCCCCATATCTGATTCCCCGCCTCTGAATCCCCAACTCTGATTCCCTGCCTCTGATTCCCCAGCTCTGATTCCCCGCCTTTGATTCCCCCCGTCTGATTCCCAGCCTCTGAATCCCCGTGTCTGATTTCCTGCCTCTGATTCCCCGCCTCTGATTCCCCATCTCTGATTCACAGCCTCTGATTCCCCACCTCTGATTCCCCATCTCTGATTCCGCACATCTGATTCCCTGCCTCTGATTACCCGACTCTGATCCCCACCTCTGATTCCCCAGCTCTGATTCCCCGCCTCTGATTCCCCAACTCTGATTCCCCGCCTCTGATTCCCCAGCTCTGATTCCCCGCCTCTGATTCCCCGTGTTTGATTCCCTGCCTCTGATTCCCCGCCTCTGATTCCCCAACTCTGATTCCCCGCCTCTGATTCCCCAGCTCTGATTCCCCGCCTCTGATTCCCCGCGTCTGATTACCGGCCTCTGATTCCCCGCCTCTGATTCCCCATCTCTGATTCACAACCTCTGATTCCCCACCTCTGATACCCCATATCTGAATCCCTGCCTCTGTTTCACCGCCTCTGATTCCCCACCTCTGATTCCCAATATCTGATTCCCCGCCTCTGATTCCCCACCTCTGATTCCCCGCCTCTGATTCGCCAGGTATGATTCCCCGCCTCTTATTCCCCGCCTCTGATTCCACATCTCTGATTCACCACCTCTGATTCCCCGCGTCTGATTCCCTGCCTCTGATTCCCCATCTCTGATTCCCCATCTCTGATTCCCCAATTCTGATTCCCCTCCTCTGATTCCCCGTGTTTGATTCCCTGCCTCTGATTCCCGGCCTCTGATTCCCCATCTCTGATTCACCGCCTTTGATTCGCCACCTCTGATTCGCCATATCTGATTCCCCGCCTCTGTTTCCCCGCCTCTGATTCCCCGCCTCTGATTCCCCGCCCCTGTTTCCCCATATCTGATTCCCTGCCTCTGATTCCCCAACTTTGATTCCCAGCCTCTGATTCCCCAGCTCTGATTCCCCGCCTCTGATTCCCCGTGTTTGATTCCCTGCCTCTGATTCCCCGCCTCTGATTCCCCATCTCTGATTCACCGCCTTTGATTCGCCACCTCTGATTCCCCATATCTGATTCCCCACCTCTGTTTCCCCGCCTCTGATTCCCCGCCTCTGATTCTCCATATCTCATTTCCCGCCTCTGATTCCCCACCTCTGATTCCCGGCCTCTTATTCCCAGCATCTGATTCCAGGCCTCTGATTCCCGGCCTCTGACTCCCAGCTTCTGATTCTGATTCCCTGCCTCTGATTCCCCATCTCTGATTCCGCACATCTGATTACCTGCCTCTGATTCCCCACCTCTGATTCCCCATATCTGATTCCCCGCCTCTGTTTCCACGCCTCTGACTCCCCACCTCTGATTCCCCATATCTGATTCCCCAGCTCTGATTTCCCGCCTCTGATTCCCCGCATCCGATTCCCCATATCTGATTCCCCGCCTCTGTTTCCCCGCCCCTGATTCCCCGCCTCTGTTTCCCCATATCTGATTCCCCGCCTCTGTTTCCCCGCCCCTGATTCCCCGCCTCTGTTTCCCCATATCTGATTCCCCGCCTCTGATTCCCAACTATGATTCCCCGCTTCTGATTCCCCAGCTCTGATTCCCTGCCTCTGATTCCCCGCGTCTGATTCCCTGCCTCTGATTCCCCATCTCTGATTCCCCATCTCTGATTCCCCAATTCTGATTCCCCTCCTCTGATTCCCCGTGTTTGATTCCCTGCCTCTGATTCCCGGCCTCTGATTCCCCATCTCTGATTCACCGCCTTAGATTCGCCACCTCTGATTCGCCATATCTGATTCCCCGCCTCTGTTTCCCCGCCTCTGATTCCCCGCCTCTTATTCCCCATATCTCATTCCCCGCCTCTGAATCCCCATCTCTGATTCCCGGACTCTGATTCCCCACCTCTGATTTCCGGCCTCTTATTCCCGGCATCTGATTCCGGCCTCTGATTCCCGGCATCTGATTCCCTGCTTCTGATTCTGATTCCCTGCCTTTGATTCCCCATCTCTGATTCCGCACATCTGATTCCCTGCCTCTGATTCCCCATCTCTGATTCCCCATATCTGATTCCCCGCCTCTGTTTCCCCGCCTCTGATTCCCCGCCTCTGTTTCCCAATATCTAAGTCCCGGCCTCTGATTCCCCAGCTCTGATTCCCCGCCTCTGATTCCCCGCATCTGATTCCCTGCATCTGACTCCAAGCCTCTGATTACCTGCCTCTGATTCCCAACCTCTGAATCCCCACCTCTGATTCCCCATATCTGATTCCCAGCCTCTGTTTCCCCGCCTCTGATTCCCCGCCTCTGTTTCCCCATATCTGATTCCCGGCCTCTGATTCCCGGCCTCTGATTCCCCGCCTCTGATTCCCTGCCTCTGATTCCCCATCTCCGATTCCGCACATCTGATTCCCTGCCTCTGATTCCCCGCCTCTGATTCCCCGCCTCTGATTCCCTGCCTCTGATTCCCAACCTCTGATTCCCCACCTCTGATTCCCCGTGTTTGATTCCCCGCCTCTGTTTCCCCGCCTCTGATTCCCCGCCTCTGATTCCCCAACTCTAATTCCCCGCCTCTGATTCCCCATATATGATTCCCCGCCTCTGTTTCCCCGCCTCTGATTCCCCGCCCCTGTTTCCCCATATCTGATTCCCTGCCTCTGATTCCCCAACTTTGATTCCCAGCCTCTGATTCCCCAGCTCTGATTCCCCGCCTCTGATTCCCCGTGTTTGATTCCCTGCCTCTGATTCCCCGCCTCTGATTCCCCGCCTCTGATTCCCTGCCTCTGATTCCCAACCTCTGATTCCCCACCTCTGATTCCCCGTGTTTGATTCCCCGCCTCTGTTTCCCCACCTCTGATTCCCCGCCTCTGATTCCCCAACTCTAATTCCCCGCCTCTGATTCCCCATATATGATTCCCCGCCTCTGTTTCCCCGCCTCTGATTCCCCGCCCCTGTTTCCCCATATCTGATTCCCTGCCTCTGATTCCCCAACTTTGATTCCCAGCCTCTGATTCCCCAGCTCTGATTCCCCGCCTCTGATTCCCCGTGTTTGATTCCCTGCCTCTGATTCCCCGCCTCTGATTCCCCATCTCTGATTCACCGCCTTTGATTCGCCACCTCTGATTCCCCATATCTGATTCCCCACCTCTGTTTCCCCGCCTCTGATTCCCCGCCTCTGATTCTCCATATCTCATTTCCCGCCTCTGATTCCCCACCTCTGATTCCCGGCTTCTTATTCCCAGCATCTGATTCCAGGCCTCTGATTCCCGGCCTCTGACTCTCCGCTTCTGATTCTGATTCCCTGCCTCTGATTCCCCATCTCTGATTCCGCACATCTGATTACCTGCCTCTGATTCCCCACCTCTGATTCCCCATATCTGATTCCCCGCCTCTGTTTCCACGCCTCTGATTCCCCATCTCTGATTCCCATATCTGATTCCCCAGCTCTGATTTCCCGCCTCTGATTCCCCGCATCCGATTCCACATATCTGATTCCCCGCCTCTGTTTCCCCGCCCCTGATTCCCCGCCTCTGTTTCCCCATATCTGATTCCACGCCTCTGTTTCCCCGCCCCTGATTCCCCGCCTCTGTTTCCCCATATCTGATTCCCCGCCTCTGATTCCCAACTATGATTCCCCGCCTCTGATTCCCCAGCTCTGATTCCCTGCCTCTGATTCCCCGCGTCTGATTCCCTGCCTCTGATTCCCCATCCCTAATTCCCCATCTCTGATTCCCCAATTCTGATTCCCCTCCTCTGATTCCCCGTGTTTGATTCCCTGCATCTGATTCCCGGCCTCTGATTCCCCATCTCTGATTCACCGCCTTAGATTCGCCACCTCTGATTCGCCATATCTGATTCCCCGCCTCTGTTTCCCCGCCTCTGATTCCCCGCCTCTTATTCCCCATATCTCATTCCCCGCCTCTGAATCCCCATCTCTGATTCCCGGACTCTGATTCCCCACCTCTGATTTCCGGCCTCTTATTCCCGGCATCTGATTCCGGCGTCTGATTCCCGGCATCTGATTCCCTGCTTCTGATTCTGATTCCCTGCCTTTGATTCCCCAACTCTGATTCCGCACATCTGATTCCCTGCCTCTGATTCCCCATCTCTGATACCCCATATCTGATTCCCCGCCTCTGTTTCCCCGCCTCTGATTCCCCGCCTCTGTTTCCCAATATCTAAGACCCTGCCTCTGATTCCCCGCCTCTGATTCCCCGTGTTTGATTCCCTGCCTCTGATTCCCCGCCTCTGATTCCCCGCCTCTGATTCCCTGCCTCTGATTCCCAACCTCTGATTCCCCACCTCTGATTCCCCGTGTTTGATTCCCCGCCTCTGTTTCCCCACCTCTGATTCCCCGCCTCTGATTCCCCAACTCTAATTCCCCGCCTCTGATTCCCCATATATGATTCCCCGCCTCTGTTTCCCCGCCTCTGATTCCCCGCCCCTGTTTCCCCATATCTGATTCCCTGCCTCTGATTCCCCAACTTTGATTCCCAGCCTCTGATTCCCCAGCTCTGATTCCCCGCCTCTGATTCCCCGTGTTTGATTCCCTGCCTCTGATTCCCCGCCTCTGATTCCCCATCTCTGATTCACCGCCTTTGATTCGCCACCTCTGATTCCCCATATCTGATTCCCCACCTCTGTTTCCCCGCCTCTGATTCCCCGCCTCTGATTCTCCATATCTCATTTCCCGCCTCTGATTCCCCACCTCTGATTCCCGGCTTCTTATTCCCAGCATCTGATTCCAGGCCTCTGATTCCCGGCCTCTGACTCCCCGCTTCTGATTCTGATTCCCTGCCTCTGATTCCCCATCTCTGATTCCGCACATCTGATTACCTGCCTCTGATTCCCCACCTCTGATTCCCCATATCTGATTCCCCGCCTCTGTTTCCACGCCTCTGATTCCCCATCTCTGATTCCCATATCTGATTCCCCAGCTCTGATTTCCCGCCTCTGATTCCCCGCATCCGATTCCACATATCTGATTCCCCGCCTCTGTTTCCCCGCCCCTGATTCCCCGCCTCTGTTTCCCCATATCTGATTCCACGCCTCTGTTTCCCCGCCCCTGATTCCCCGCCTCTGTTTCCCCATATCTGATTCCCCGCCTCTGATTCCCAACTATGATTCCCCGCCTCTGATTCCCCAGCTCTGATTCCCTGCCTCTGATTCCCCGCGTCTGATTCCCTGCCTCTGATTCCCCATCTCTAATTCCCCATCTCTGATTCCCCAATTCTGATTCCCCTCCTCTGATTCCCCGTGTTTGATTCCCTGCATCTGATTCCCGGCCTCTGATTCCCCATCTCTGATTCACCGCCTTAGATTCGCCACCTCTGATTCGCCATATCTGATTCCCCGCCTCTGTTTCCCCGCCTCTGATTCCCCGCCTCTTATTCCCCATATCTCATTCCCCGCCTCTGAATCCCCATCTCTGATTCCCGGACTCTGATTCCCCACCTCTGATTTCCGGCCTCTTATTCCCGGCATCTGATTCCGGCGTCTGATTCCCGGCATCTGATTCCCTGCTTCTGATTCTGATTCCCTGCCTTTGATTCCCCAACTCTGATTCCGCACATCTGATTCCCTGCCTCTGATTCCCCATCTCTGATACCCCATATCTGATTCCCCGCCTCTGTTTCCCCGCCTCTGATTCCCCGCCTCTGTTTCCCAATATCTAAGACCCTGCCTCTGATTCCCCGCCTCTGATTCCCCGCCTCCGATTCCCTGCCTCTGATTCCCCATCTCCGATTCCGCACATCTGATTCCCTGCCTCTAATTCCCCGCCTCTGATTCCCCGCCTCTGATTCCCCGTGTTTGATTCCCCGCCTCTGTTTCCCCGCCTCTGATTCCCCGCCTCTGATTCCCCAACTCTAATTCCCCGCCTCTGATTCCCCATATATGATTCCCCGCCTCTGTTTCCCCGCCTCTGATTCCCCGCCCCTGTTTCCCCATATCTGATTCCCTGCCTCTGATTCCCCAACTTTGATTCCCAGCCTCTGATTCCCCAGCTCTGATTCCCCGCCTCTGATTCCCCGTGTTTGATTCCCTGCCTCTGATTCCCCGCCTCTGATTCCCCATCTCTGATTCACCGCCTTTGATTCGCCACCTCTGATTCCCCATATCTGATTCCCCACCTCTGTTTCCCCGCCTCTGATTCCCCGCCTCTGATTCTCCATATCTCATTTCCCGCCTCTGATTCCCCACCTCTGATTCCCGGCCTCTTATTCCCAGCATCTGATTCCAGGCCTCTGATTCCCGGCCTCTGACTCCCCGCTTCTGATTCTGATTCCCTGCCTCTGATTCCCCATCTCTGATTCCGCACATCTGATTACCTGCCTCTGATTCCCCACCTCTGATTCCCCATATCTGATTCCCCGCCTCTGTTTCCACGCCTCTGATTCCCCACCTCTGATTCCCCATATCTGATTCCCCAGCTCTGATTTCCCGCCTCTGATTCCCCGCATCCGATTCCCCATATCTGATTCCCCGCCTCTGTTTCCCCGCCCCTGATTCCCCGCCTCTGTTTCCCCATATCTGATTCCCCGCCTCTGATTCCCAACTATGATTCCCCGCCTCTGATTCCCCAGCTCTGATTCCCTGCCTCTGATTCCCCGCGTTCTATTCCCTGCCTCTGATTCCCCGCCTGTGATTCCCCATCTATGATTCACCACCTCTGATTCCCCACCACTGATTCCCCATATCTAATTCCCCGCCTCTGTTTGCCCGCCTCTGATTCCCCGCCTCTGTTTCCCCATATCTGATTCCCCGCCTCTGAATCCCCAACTCTGATTCCCTGCCTCTGATTCCCCAGCTTAATTCCCCGCCTTTGATTCCCCCCGTCTGATTCCCAACCTCTGAATCCTGGTGTCTGATAACCTGCCAATGATTCCTCGCCACTGATTCCCCATCTCAGATTCACCGCCTCTGATTCCCCACCTCTGATTCCCCATCTCTGATTCCGCACATCCGATTCGCTGGCTCTGATTCACCGACTCTGATTCCTCACCTCTGATTCCCCAGCTCTGATTCCCCGCCTCTGATTCCCCAACTCTGATTCCCCGCCTCTGATTCCACAGCTCTGATTCCCCGCCTCTGATTCCCCGTGTTTGATCCCCTGCCTCTGATTCCCCGCCTCTGATTCCCCATCTCTGATTCACCGCCTTTGATTCGCCACCTCTGATTCCCCATATCTGATTCCTCGCCACTGTTTCCCCGCCTCTGATTCCCCGCCTCTGATTCCCCATATCTCATTCCCCGCCTCTGATTCGCCAGCTATGATTCCCCGCCTCTGATTCCCCGCGTCTGATTCCCTGCCTCTGATTCCCCGCCTCTGTTTCCACATCTCTGATTCACCACCTCTGATTCCCCGCGTCTGATTCCCCGCATCTGATTCCCCATCTCTGATTCCCCATCTCTGATTCCCCAATTCTGATTCCCCGCCTCTGATTCCCCAGCTCTGATTCCTCGCCTCTGATTCCCTTCCTCTGATTCCCAACATCTGATTCCCCACCTCTGATTTCCCATATTGATTCCCTGCGTCTGATTCCCCGCCTCTGATTCCCCAACTCTGATTCCCCGCCTCTGATTCCCCAGCTCAGATTCCCCACCTCTGATTCCCCGTGTTTGATTCCCTGCCTCTGATTCCCGGCCTCTGATTCCACATCTCTGATTCACCGCCTTTGATTCGCCACCTCTGATTCCCCATATCTGATTCCCCGCCTCTGTTTCCCCGCCTCTGATTCCCCGCCTCTGATTCCCCATATCTCATTCCCCGACTCTGAATCCCCATCTCTGATTCCCGGACTCTGATTCCCCACCTCTGATTCCAGGCCTCTTATTCCCGGCATCTGATTCCGGCCTCTGATTCCCGGCCTCTGATTCCCTGCTTCTGATTCTGATTCCCTGCCTCTGATTCCCCATCTCTGATTCCGCACATCTGATTCCCTGCCTCTGATTCCCCACCTCTGATTCCCCATATCTGACTCCCCGCCTCTGTTTCCCCGCCTCTGATTCCCCGCCTCTGTTTCCCAATATCTAAGTCCCCGCCTTTGATTCCCCAACTCTGATTCCCCACCTCTGATTCCCCAGCTCTGATTCCCCGCCTCTGATTCCCCGCATCTGATTCCCTGCATCTGATTCCAAGCCTCTGATTCCCTGCCTCTGATTCCCAACCTCTGATTCCCCACCTCTGATTCCCCATATCTGATTCCCCGCCTCTGTTTCCCCGCCTCTGATTCCCCACCTCTGTTTCCCCATATCTGATTCCCGGCCTCTGATTCCCCGCCTCTGATTCCCCGCCCCTGAATCCCTGCCTCTGATTCCCCATCTCCGATTCCGCACATCTGATTCCCTGCCTCTGATTCCCCGCCTCTGATTCCCCGTCTCTGATTCCCTGCCTCTGATTCCCAACCTCTGATTCCCCACCTCTGATTCCCCATATCTGATTCCCCGCCTCTGTTTCCCCGCCTCTGATTCCCCTCCTCTGATTCCCCAACTCTAATTCCCCACCTCTGATTCCCCAGCTCTGATTCCCCGTGTTTGATTCCCTGCCTCTGATTCCCTGCCCTGATTCCCCATCTCTGTTTCACCGCCTTTGATTTGTCACCTCTGATTCCCCATATCTGATTCCCCGCCTCTGTTTCCCCGCCCCTGATTCCCTGCCTCTGATTCCCAACCTCTGATTCCACACCTCAGATTCCCCATATCTGATTCCCCGCCTCTGTTTCCCCGCCTCTGATTCCCTGCCCCTGTTTCCCCATATCTGATTCCCTGCCTCTGATTCCCCAACTATGATTCCCCGCCTCTGATTCCCCAGCTCTGATTCCCCGCCTCTGATTTCCCGTGTTTGATTCCCTGCCTCTGATTCCCCGCCTCTGATTCCCCATCTCTGATTCACCGCCTTTGATTCGCCACCTCTGATTCCACATATCTGATTCCCTGCCTCTGATTCCCCATCTCCGATTCCGCACATCTGATTCCCTGCCTCTGATTCCCCGCCTCTGATTCCCCGCCTCTGATTCCCTGCCTCTGATTCCCAACCTCTGATTCCCCACCTCTGATTCCCCGTGTTTGATTCCCCGCCTGTTTCCCCGCCTCTGATTCCCCGCCTCTGATTCCCCAACTCTAATTCCCCGCCTCTGATTCCCCATATCTGATTCACCGCCTCTGTTTCCCCGCCTCTGATTCCCCGCCCCTGTTTCCCCATATCTGATTCCCTGCCTCTGATTCCCCAAATTTGATTCCCAGCCTCTGATTCCCCAGCTCTGATTCCCCGCCTCTGATTCCCCGTGTTTGATTCCCTGCCTCTGATTCCCCGCCTCTGATTCCCCATCTCTGATTCACCGCCTTTGATTCGCCACCTCTGATTCCCCATATCTGATTCCCCACCTCTCTTTCCCCGCCTCTTATTCCCCGCCTCTGATTCTCCATATCTCATTCCCCGCCTCTGAATGCCCATCTCTGATTCCCGGACTCTGATTCCCCACCTCTGATTCCCGGCCTCTTATTCCCAGCATCTGATTCCAGGCCTCTGATTACCGGCCTCTGACTCCCCGCTTCTGATTCTGATTCCCTGCCTCTGATTCCCCATCTCTGATTCCGCACATCTGATTACCTGCCTCTGATTCCCCACCTCTGATTCCCCATATCTGATTCCCCGTCTCTGTTTCCACGCCTCTGATTCCCCACCTCTGATTCCCCATATCTGATTCCCCAGCTCTGATTTCCCGCCTCTGATTCCCCGCATCCGATTCCCCATATCTGATTCCCCGCCTCTGCTTCCCCACCCCTGATTCCCCGCCTCTGTTTCCCCATATCTGATTCCCCGCCTCTGATTCCCAACTATGATTCCCCGCCTCTGATTCACCAGCTCTGATTCCCTGCCTCTGATTCCCCGCGTTCTATTCCCTGCCTCTGATTCCCCGCCTGTGATTCCCCATCTATGATTCACCACCTCTGATTCCCCACCACTGATTCCCCATATCTAATTCCCCGCCTCTGTTTGCCCGCCTCTGATTCCCCGCCTCTGTTTCCCCATATCTGATTCCCCGCCTCCGAATCCCCAACTCTGATTCCCTGCCTCTGATTCCCCAGCTTCATTCCCCGCCTTTGATTCCCCCCGTCTGATTCCCAGCCTCTGAATCCTCGTGTCTGATAACCTGCCTCTGATTCCTCGCCACTGATTCCCCATCTCAGATTCACCGCCTCTGATTCCCCACCTCTGATTCCCCATCTCTGATTCCGCACATCCGATTCGCTGGCTCTGATTCCCCGACTCTGATTCCCCACCTCTGATTCCCCAGCTCTGATTCCCCGCCTCTGATTCCCCAACTCTGATTCCCCGCCTCTGATTCCACAGCTCTGATTCCCCGCCTCTGATTCCCCGTGTTTGATCCCCTGCCTCTGATTCCCCGCCTCTGTTTCCCCATCTCTGATTCACCGCCTTTGATTCGCCACCTCTGATTCCCCATATCTGATTCCTCGCCACTGTTTCCCCGCCTCTGATTCCCCGCCTCTGATTCCCCATATCTCATTCCCCGCCTCTGATTCACCAGCTATGATTCCCCGCCTCTGATTCCCCGCGTCTGATTCCCTGCCTCTGATTCCCCGCCTCTGATTCCACATCTCTGATTCACCACCTCTGATTCCCCGCGTCTGATTCCCCGCCTCTGATTCCCCATCTCTGATTCCCCATCTCTGATTCCCCAATTCTGATTCCCCGCCTCTGATTCCCCAGCTCTGATTCCTCGCCTCTGATTCCCTTCCTCTGATTCCCAACCTCTGATTCCCCACCTCTGATTTCCCATATTGATTCCCTGCGTCTGATTCCCCGCCTCTGATTCCCCAACTCTGATTCCCCGCCTCTGATTCCCCAGCTCTGATTCCCCACCTCTGATTCCCCGTGTTTGATTCCCTGCCTCTGATTGCCGGCCTCTGATTCCCCATGTCTGATTCACCGCCTTCGATTCGCCACCTCTGTTTCCCCATATCTGATTCCCCGCCTCTGTTTCCCCGCCTCTGATTCCCCGCCTCTGATTCCCCATATCTCATTCCCCGCCTCTGAATCCCCATCTCTGATTCCCGGACTCTGATTCCCCACCTCTGATTCCCGGCCTCTTATTCCTGGCATCTGATTCCGGCCTCTGATTCCCGGCCTCTGATTCCCTGCTTCTGATTCTGATTCCCTGCCTCTGATTCCCCATCTCTGATTCCGCACATCTGATTCCCTGCCTCTGATTCCCCACCTCTGATTCCCCATATCTGACTCCCCGCCTCTGTTTCCCCGCCTCTGATTCCCCGCCTCTGTTTCCCAATATCTAAGTCCCCGCCTCTGATTCCCCAACTCTGATTCCCCACCTCTGATTCCCCAGCTCTGATTCCCCGCCTCTGATTCCCCGCATCTGCTTCCCTGCATCTGATTCCAAGCCTCTGATTCCCTGCCTCTGATTCCCAACCTCTGATTCCCCACCTCTGATTCCCCATATCTGATTCCCCGCCTCTGTTTCCCCGCCTCTGATTCCCCACCTCTGTTTCCCCATATCTGATCCCCTGCCTCTGATTCCCCGCCTCTGATTCCCCATCTCTGATTCACCGCCTTTGATTCGCCACCTCTGATTCCCCATATCTGATTCCTCGCCACTGTTTCCCCGCCTCTGATTCCCCGCCTCTGATTCCCCATATCTCATTCCCCGCCTCTGATTCGCCAGCTATGATTCCCCGCCTCTGATTCCCCACGTCTGATTCCCTGCCTCTGATTCCCCGCCTCTGATTCCACATCTCTGATTCACCACCTCTGATTCCCCGCGTCTGATTCCCCGCCTCTGATTCCCCATCTCTGATTCCCCATCTCTGATTCCCCAATTCTGATTCCCCGCCTCTGATTCCCCAGCTCTGATTCCTCGCCTCTGATTCCCTTCCTCTGATTCCCAACCTCTGATTCCCCACCTCTGATTTCCCATATTGATTCCCTGCGTCTGATTCCCCGCCTCTGATTCCCCAACTCTGATTCCCCGCCTCTGATTCCCCAGCTCTGATTCCCCGCCTCTGATTCCCCGTGTTTGATTCCCTGCCTCTGATTCCCGGCCTCTGATTCCCCATCTCTGATTCACCGCCTTTGATTCGCCACCTCTGATTCCCCATATCTGATTCCCCGCCTCTGTTTCCCCGCCTCTGATTCCCCGCCTCTGATTCCCCATATCTCATTCCACGCCTCTGAATCCCCATCTCTGATTCCCGGACTCTGATTCCCCACCTCTGATTCCCTGCCTCTGATTCCCCACCTCTGATTCCCCATATCTGACTCCCCGCCTCTGTTTCCCCGCCTCTGATTCCCCGCCTCTGTTTCCCAATATCTAAGTCCCCGCCTCTGATTCCCCAACTCTGATTCCCCACCTCTGATTCCCCAGCTCTGATTCCCCGCCTCTGATTCCCCGCATCTGATTCCCTGCATCTGATTCCAAGCCTCTGATTCCCTGCCTCTGATTCCCAACCTCTGATTCCCCACCTCTGATTCCCCATATCTGATTCCCCGCCTCTGTTTCCCCGCTTCTGATTCCCCACCTCTGTTTCCCCATATCTGATTCCCGGCCTCTGATTCCCCGCCTCTGAATCCCCGCCCCTGAATCCCTGCCTCTGATTCCCCATCTCCGATTCCGCACATCTGATTCCCTGCCTCTGATTCCCCGCCTCTGATTCCCCGTCTCTGATTCCCTGCCTCTGATTCCCAACCTCTGATTCCACACCTCTGATTCCCCATATCTGATTCCCCGCCTCTGTTTCCCCGCCTCTGATTCCCCTCCTCTGATTCCCCAACTCTAATTCCCCACCTCTGATTCCCCAGCTCTGATTCCCCGTGTTTGATTCCCTGCCTCTGATTCCCTGCCCTGATTCCCCATCTCTGTTTCACCGCCTTTGATTCGCCACCTCTGATTCCCCATATCTGATTCCCCGCCTCTGTTTCCCCGCCTCTGATACCCTGCCTCTGATTCCCAACCTCTGATTCCACACCTCTGATTCCCCATATCTGATTCCCCGCCTCTGTTTCCCCGCCTCTGATTCCCTGCCCCTGTTTCCCCATATCTGATTCCCTGCCTCTGATTCCCCAACTCTGATTCCCCGCCTCTGATTACCCAGCTCTGATTCCCCGCCTCTTATTTCCCGTGCTCCACTGATGCTCCTCTGATGCTCCACTGATGCTCCTCTGATGCTCCTCTGATGCTCCTCTGATGCTCCTCTGATGCTCCTCTGATGCTCCTCTGATGATCCTCTGATGCTCCTCTGATGCTCCTCTGTTGCTCCTCTGATGCTCCTCTGATGCTCCTCTGATGCTCCTCTGATGCTCCTCTGATGCTCCTCTGATGCTCCTCTGATGCTCCTATGATGCCCCTGCTCCTGCACCTGCTCCTGCTCCTGCTCCTGCTCCTGCTCCTGCTCCTGCTCCTGCTCCTGCTCCTCTGATGCTCCTCTGATGCTCCTCTGATGCTCCTCTGATGCTCCTCTGATGCTCCTCTGATGCACCTCTGACGCTCCTCTGATGCTCCTCTGATGCTCTTCTGATGCTCCTCAGATGCTCCTCTAATGCTCCTCTGATGCTCCTCTGATGCTCCTCTGATGCTCCTGTGATGCTCCTCTGATGCTCCTCTGATTCTCCTCTGATGCTCCTGTGATGCTCCTCTGATGCTCCTCTGACGCTCCACTGATGCTCCTCTGATGCTCTTCTGATGCTCCACTGATGCTCCTCTGTTGCTCCTCTGATGCTCCTCTGATGCTACACTGATGCTCCTCTGATGCTCCTCTGATGCTCCTCTGATGCTCCTCTGATGCTCCTCTGATGCTCCTCTGAGGCTCCTCTGAGGCTCCTCTGGGGCTCCTCTGAGGCTCCTCTGATGCTCCTCTGATGCTCCTCTGATGCTCCTGCTCCTGCTCCTGCTCCTGCTCCTGCTCCTCTGATGCTCCTCTGATGCTCCTGCTCCTGCTCCTGCTCCTGCTCCTGCTCCTGCTCCTGCTCCTGCTCCTGCTCCTGCTCCGCTGATGCTCCTCTGATGCTCCTGCTCCTGCACCTGCTCCTGCACCTGCTCCTGCTCCTGCTCCTGCTCCTGCTCCTGCTCCTGCTCCACTGATGCTCCTCTGATGCTCCTCTGATGCTCCTCTGATGCTCCTCCGATGCTCCTCTGATGCTCCTCTGATGCTCCACTGATGCTCCTCTGATGCTCCTCTGATGCTCCTCTGATGCTCCTCTGATGCTCCTCTGATGCTCCACTGATGCTCCACTGATGCTGCTCTGGTGCTCCTCTGATGCTCCTCTGATGCTCCTGTGATGCTCCTGTGATGCTCCTCTGATGCTCCTCTGATGCTCCTCTGATGCCCCTCTGATGCTCCTCTGATCCTCCTCTGATGCTCCTCTGAGGCTCCTCTGATGCTCCTCTGATGCTCCTCTGATGCTCCTCTGATGCTCCTCTGATGCTCCTCTGATGCTCCTCTGATGCTCCTCTGATGCTCCTCTGAGGCTCCTCTGATGCTCCTCTGATGCTCCTCTGATGCTCCTCTGAGGCTCCTCTGATGCTCCTCTGATGCTCCTCTGATGCTCCTACTCCTGCTCCTGCTCCTGCTCCTGCTCCCCTGATGCTCCTCTGATGCTCCTGCTCCTGCTCCTGCTCCTGCTCCTGATCCTGCTCCTGCTCCTCTGATGCTCCTCTGATGCTCCTGCTCCTGCACCTGCTCCTGCTCCTGCTCCTGCTCCTGCTCCTGCTCCTGCTCCTGCTCCTGCTCCTCTGATGCTCCTCTGATGCTCCTCTGATGCTCCTCTGATGCTCCTCTGAGGCTCCTCTGAGGCTCCTCTGAGGCTCCTCTGATGCTCCTCTGATGCTCCTCTGATGCTCCTCTGAGGCTCCTCTGAGGCTCCTCTGGGGCTCCTCTGAGGCTCCTCTGATGCTCCTCTGATGCTCCTCTGATGCTCCTCTGATGCTCCTCTGATGCTCCTGCACCTGCTCCTGCTCCTTTGATGCTCCACTGATGCTCCTCTGATGCTCCTGCTCCTGCTCCTGCTCCTGCTCCTGCTCCCCTGATGCTCCTCTGATGCTCCTGCTCCTGCTCCTGCTCCTGCTCCTGATCCTGCTCCTGCTCCTCTGATGCTCCTCTGATGCTCCTGCTCCTGCACCTGCTCCTGCTCCTGCTCCTGCTCCTGCTCCTGCTCCTGCTCCTCTGATGCTCCTCTGATGCTCTTCTGATGCTCCTCTGATGCTCCTCTGAGGCTCCTCTGAGGCTCCTCTGAGGCTCCTCTGATGCTCCTCTGATGCTCCTCTGATGCTCCTCTGATGCTCCTCTGAGGCTCCTCTGAGGCTCCTCTGGGGCTCCTCTGAGACTCCTCTGATGCTCCTCTGATGCTCCTCTGATGCTCCTCTGATGCTCCTCTGATGCTCCTGCACCTGCTCCTGCTCCTCTGATGCTCCTCTGATGCTCCTGCTCCTGCTCCTGCTCCTGCTCCTGATCCTGCTCCTGCTCCTCTGATGCTCCTCTGATGCTCCTGCTCCTGCACCTGCTCCTGCTCCTGCTCCTGCTCCTGCTCCTGCTCCTGCTCCTGCTCCTGCTCCTGCTCCTGCTCCTCTGATGCTCCTCTGATGCTCCTCTGATGCTCCTCTGATGCTCCTCTGATGCTCCTCTGATGCTCCTCTGATGCTCCTCTGATGCTCCTCTGATACTCCTCTGATGCTCCTCTGATGCTCCTATGATGCTCCTCTGATGCTCCTCTGATGCTCCACTGATGCTCCTCTGATGCTCCTCTGATGCTCCACTGATGCTCCTCTGATGCTCCTCTGATGCTCCTCTGATGCTCCTCTGATGCTCCTCTGATGCTCCTCTGATGCTCCTCTGATGCTCCTCTGATGCTCCTCTGATGCTCCTCTGATGCTGCTCTGATGCTCCACTGATGCTCCTCTGATGCTCCTCTGATGCTCCTCTGATGCTCCTCTGATGCTCCTCTGATGCTCCACTGATGCTCCACTGATGCTCCTCTGATGCTCCTCTGATGCTCCTCTGATGCTCCTCTGATGCTCCACTGATGCTCCTCTGATGCTCCTCTGATGCTGCTCTGATGCTCCTCTGATGCTGCTCTGATGCTCCACTGATGCTCCTCTGATGCTCCTCTGATGCTCCTCTGATGCTCCTCTGATGCTCCTCTGATGCTCCTCTGATGCTCCTCTGATGCTCCTCCGATGCTCCTCTGAGGCTCCTCTGATGCTTCTCTGATGCACCTCTGATGCTCCTCTGTTGCTCCTCTGATGCTTCTCTGTTGCTCCTCTGATGCTCCTCTGATGCTCCACTGATGCTCCTCTGATGCTACACTGATGCTCCTCTGATGCTCCTCTGATGCTCCTCTGATGCTCCTCTGATGCTCCTCTGATGCTCCTCTGATGCTCCTCTGTTGCTCCTCTGATGCTCCTCTGATGCTCCTCTGATGCTCCTCTGATGCTCCACTGATGCTCCACTGATGCTCCTCTGATACTCCTCTGATGCTCCTCTGATGCTCCTCTGATGCTCCTCTGATGCTCCTCTGATGCTCCTCTGATGCTCCTCTGATGCTCCTCTGATGCTCCTCTGATGCTCCTCTGATGCTCAACTGATGCTCCTCTGATGCTCCACTGATGCTACTCTGATGCTCCTCTGATGCTCCACTGATGCTCCTCTGATGCTCCTCTGATGCTCCTCTGTTGCTCCTCTGATGCTCCTCAGATGCTCCTCTGATGCTCCTCTGATGCTCCACTGATGCTCCACTGATGCTCCTCTGATGCTCCTCTGATGCTCCTCTGATGCTCCTCTGATGCTCCTCTGATGCTCCTCTGATGCTCCTCTGAGGCTCCTCTGATGCTCCTCTGATGCTCCTCTGATGCTCCTCTGATGCTCCTCTGTTGCTCCTCTGATGCTCCTCTAATGCTCCTCTGAAGCTCCTCTGACGCTCCTCTGACGCTCCTCTGACGCTCCTCTGATGCTCCTCTGATGCTCCTCTGATGCTCCTCTGATGCTCCTCTGATGCTCCTCTGTTGCTCCTCTGATGCTCCTGTGATGCTCCTCTGATGCTCCTCTGATGCTCCTCTGATGCTCCTCTGATGCTCCTCTGAGGCTCCTCTGATGCTCCTCTGATGCTCCTCTGATGCTCCTCTGTTGCTCCTCTGATGCTCCTCTGATGCTCCTCTGATGCTCCTCTGATGCTCCTCTGTTGCTCCTCTGATGCTCCTCTCATGCTCCTCTGATGCTCCTCTGATGCTCCTCTGATGCTCCTCTGATGCTCCTGACCCTGCTCCTGCTCCTCTGATGCTCCTCTGATGCTCCTCTGATGCTCCTGCTCCTGCTCCTGCTCCTGCTTCTCTGGTGCTCCTCTGATGCTCCTCTGATGCTCCTCTGATGCTCCTCTGATGCTCCTGTGATGCTCCTCTGATCCTCCTCTGATCCTCCTCTGATGCTCCTCTGATGCTCCTCTGATGCTCCTCTGATGCTCCACTGATGCTCCTCTGATGCTCCTCTGATGCTCCTCTGATGCTCCTCTGATGCTCCTCTGATGCTCCTCTGATGCTCCTCTGATGCTCCTCTGATGCTACACTGATGCTCCTCTGATGCTCTTCTGATGCTCCTCTGATGCTCCTCTGATGCTCCTCTGATGCTCCTCTGATGCTCCTCTGATGCTCCTCTGATGCTCCTCTGATGCTCCTCTGATGCTCCTCTGATGCTCCTCTGATGCTCCTCTGATGCTCCACTGATGCTCCTCTGATGCTCCTCTGATGCTCCTCTGATGCTCCTCTGATGCTCCACTGATGCTCCACTGATGCTCCTCTGATGCTCCGCTGATGCTCCTCTGTTGCTCCTCTGATGCTCCTCTGATGCTCCTCTGATGCTCCTCTGATGCTCCTGCTCCTTCTCCTGCTCCTCTGATGCTCCTCTGATGCTCCTCTGATGCTCCTGCTCCTGCTCCTGCTCCTGCTCCTGCTCCTCTGGTGCTCCTCTGATGCTCCTGCTCCTGTCCCTGCTCCTGCTCCTGCTCCTGCTCCTGCTCCTCTGATGCTCCTCTGATGCTCCTGCTCCTGCACCTGCTCCTGCTCCTGCTCCTGCTCCTGCACCTGCTCCTGCTCCTGCTCCTGCTCCTCTGATGCTCCTCTGATGCTCCTCTGATGCTCCTCAGATGCTCCTCTGATGCTCCTCTGATGCTCCTCTGATGCTCCACTGATGCTCCTGTGATGCTCCTCTGATGCTCCTCTGATGCTCCTCTGATGCTCCTCTGATGCTCCTCTGATGCTCCACTGATGCTCCTGTGATGCTCCTCTGATGCTCCTCTGATGCTCCTCCGATGCTCCTCTGATGCTCCACTGATGCTCCTCTGATGCTCCTCTGATGCTCCTCTGATGCTCCTCTGATGCTCCTCTGATGCTCCACTGATGCTCCTCTGATGCTCCTCTGATGCTCCTGCACCTGCTCCTGCTCCTGCTCCTGCTCCTGCTCCTGCTCCTGCTCCTGCTCCTGCTCCTCTGATGCTCCTCTGATGCTCCTCTGATGCTCCTCTGATGCTCCTCTGAGGCTCCTCTGAGGCTCCTCTGAGGCTCCTCTGATGCTCCTCTGATGCTCCTCTGATGCTCCTCTGATGCTCCTCTGATGCTCCTGCACCTGCTCCTGCTCCTCTGATGCTCCACTGATGCTCCTCTGATGCTCCTGCTCCTGCTCCTGCTCCTGCTCCTGCTCCCCTGATGCTCCTCTGATGCTCCTGCTCCTGCACCTGCTCCTGCTCCTGCTCCTGCTCCTGCTCCTGCTCCTGCTCCTGCTCCTGCTCCTCTGATGCTCCTCTGATGCTCCTCTGATGCTCCTCTGATGCTCCTCTGAGGCTCCTCTGAGGCTCCTCTGAGGCTCCTCTGATGCTCCTCTGATGCTCGTCTGATGCTCCTCTGATGCTCCTCTGAGGCTCCTCTGAGGCTCCTCTGGGGCTCCTCTGAGGCTCCTCTGATGCTCCTCTGATGCTCCTCTGATGCTCCTCTGATGCTCCTCTGATGCTCCTGCACCTGCTCCTGCTCCTCTGATGCTCCTCTGATGCTCCTCTGATGCTCCTGCTCCTGCTCCTGCTCCTGCTCCTGCTCCCCTGATGCTCCTCTGATGCTCCTGCTCCTGCTCCTGCTCCTGCTCCTGATCCTGCTCCTGCTCCTCTGATGCTCCTCTGATGCTCCTGCTCCTGCACCTGCTCCTGCTCCTGCTACTGCTCCTGCTCCTGCTCCTGCTCCTGCTCCTGCTCCTGCTCCTCTGATGCTCCTCTGATGCTCCTCTGATGCTCCTCTGATGCTCCTCTGATGCTCCTCTGATGCTCCTCTGATGCTCCTCTGATGCTCCTCTGATGCTCCTCTGATGCTCCTCTGATGCTCCTCTGATGCTCCTCTGATGCTCCACTGATGCTCCTCTGATGCTCCTCTGATGCTCCACTGATGCTCCTCTGATGCTCCTCTGATGCTCCTCTGATGCTCCTCTGATGCTCCTCTGATGCTCCTCTGATGCTCCTCTGATGCTCCTCTGATGCTCCTCTGATGCTCCTCTGATGCTGCTCTGATGCTCCACTGATGCTCCTCTGATGCTCCTCTGATGCTCCTCTGATGCTCCTCTGATGCTCCTCTGATGCTCCACTGATGCTCCACTGATGCTCCTCTGATGCTCCTCTGATGCTCCTCTGATGCTCCTCTGATGCTCCTCTGATGCTCCTCTGATGCTCCTCTGATGCTCCTCTGATGCTCCTCTGATGCTCCTCTGATGCTCCACTGATGCTCCTCTGATGCTCCTCTGATGCTCCTCTGATGCTCCTCTGATGCTCCTCTGATGCTCCTGCTCCTGCTCCTGCTCCTGCTCCTGCTCCCCTGATGCTCCTCTGATGCTCCTGATCCTGCTCCTGCTCCTGCTCCTGATCCTGCTCCTGCTCCTCTGATGCTCCTCTGATGCTCCTGCTCCTGCACCTGCTCCTGCTCCTGCTACTGCTCCTGCTCCTGCTCCTGCTCCTGCTCCTGCTCCTGCTCCTCTGATGCTCCTCTGATGCTCCTCTGATGCTCCTCTGATGCTCCTCTGATGCTCCTCTGATGCTCCTCTGATGCTCCTCTGATGCTCCTCTGATGCTCCTCTGATGCTCCTCTGATGCTCCTCTGATGCTCCTCTGATGCTCCTCTGATGCTCCACTGATGCTCCTCTGATGCTCCTCTGATGCTCCACTGATGCTCCTCTGATGCTCCTCTGATGCTCCTCTGATGCTCCTCTGATGCTCCTCTGATGCTCCTCTGATGCTCCTCTGATGCTCCTCTGATGCTCCTCTGATGCTGCTCTGATGCTCCACTGATGCTCCTCTGATGCTCCTCTGATGCTCCTCTGATGCTCCTCTGATGCTCCTCTGATGCTCCACTGATGCTCCACTGATGATCCTCTGATGCTCCTCTGATGCTCCTCTGATGCTCCTCTGATGCTCCTCTGATGCTCCTCTGATGCTCCTCTGATTCTCCTCTGATGCTGCTCTGATGCTCCTCTGATGCTGCTCTGATGCTCCACTGATGCTCCTCTGATGCTCCTCTGATGCTCCTCTGATGCTCCTCTGATGCTCCTCTGATGCTCCTCTGATGCTCCTCTGATGCTCCTCCGATGCTCCTCTGAGGCTCCTCTGATGCTTCTCTGATGCACCTCTGATGCTCCTCTGTTGCTCCTCTGATGCTTCTCTGTTGCTCCTCTGATGCTCCTCTGATGCTCCTCTGATGCTCCTCTGATGCTACACTGATGCTCCTCTGATGCTCCTCTGATGCTCCTCTGATGCTCCTCTGATGCTCCTCTGATGCTCCTCTGATGCTCCTCTGTTGCTCCTCTGATGCTCCTCTGATGCTCCTCTGATGCTCCTCTGATGCTCCACTGATGCTCCACTGATGCTCCTCTGATACTCCTCTGATGCTCCTCTGATGCTCCTCTGATGCTCCTCTGATGCTCCTCTGATGCTCCTCTGATGCTCCTCTGATGCTCCTCTGATGCTCAACTGATGCTCCTCTGATGCTCCACTGATGCTACTCTGATGCTCCTCTGATGCTCCACTGATGCTCCTCTGATGCTCCTCTGATGCTCCTCTGTTGCTCCTCTGATGCTCCTCAGATGCTCCTCTGATGCTCCTCTGATGCTCCACTGATGCTCCACTGATGCTCCTCTGATGCTCCTCTGATGATCCTCTGATGCTCCTCTGATGCTCCTCTGATGCTCCTCTGATGCTCCTCTGAGGCTCCTCTGATGCTCCTCTGATGCTCCTCTGATGCTCCTCTGATGCTCCTCTGTTGCTCCTCTGATGCTCCTCTGATGCTCCTCTGATGCTCCTCTGACGCTCCTCTGACGCTCCTCTGACGCTCCTCTGATGCTCCTCTGATGCTCCTCTGATGCTCCTCTGATGCTCCTCTGATGCTCCTCTGATGCTCCTCTGTTGCTCCTCTGATGCTCCTGTGATGTTCCTCTGATGCTCCTCTGATGCTCCTCTGATGCTCCTCTGATGCTCCTCTGAGGCTCCTCTGATGCTCCTCTGATGCTCCTCTGATGCTCCTCTGTTGCTCCTCTGATGCTCCTCTGATGCTCCTCTGATGCTCCTCTGATGCTCCTCTGTTGCTCCTCTGATGCTCCTCTCATGCTCCTCTGATGCTCCTCTGATGCTCCTCTGATGCTCCTCTGATGCTCCTGACCCTGCTCCTGCTCCTCTGATGCTCCTCTGATGCTCCTCTGATGCTCCTGCTCCTGCTCCTGCTCCTGCTTCTCTGGTGCTCCTCTGATGCTCCTCTGATGCTCCTCTGATGCTCCTCTGATGCTCCTGTGATGCTCCTCTGATCCTCCTCTGATCCTCCTCTGATGCTCCTCTGATGCTCCTCTGATGCTCCTCTGATGCTCCACTGATGCTCCTCTGATGCTCCTCTGATGCTCCTCTGATGCTCCTCTGATGCTCCTCTGATGCTCCTCTGATGCTCCTCTGATGCTACACTGATGCTCCTCTGATGCTCCTCTGATGCTCCTCTGATGCTCCTCTGATGCTCCTCTGATAATCCTCTGATGCTCCTCTGATGCTCCTCTGTTGCTCCTCTGATGCTCCTCTGATGCTCCTCTGATGCTCCTCTGATGCTCCTCTGATGCTCCTCTGATGCTCCTCTGATGCTCCTCTGATGCTCCACTGATGCTCCTCTGATGCTCCTCTGATGCTCCTCTGATGCTTCTCTGATGCTCCACTGATGCTCCACTGATGCTCCTCTGATGCTCCTCTGATGCTCCTCTGTTGCTCCTCTGATGCTCCTCTGATGCTCCTCTGATGCTCCTCTGATGCTCCTGCTCCTTCTCCTGCTCCTCTGATGCTCCTCTGATGCTCCTCTGATGCTCCTGCTCCTGCTCCTGCTCCTGCTCCTGCTCCTCTGGTGCTCCTCTGATGCTCCTGCTCCTGTCCCTGCTCCTGCTCCTGCTCCTGCTCCTGCTCCTCTGATGCTCCTCTGATGCTCCTGCTCCTGCACCTGCTCCTGCTCCTGCTCCTGCTCCTGCACCTGCTCCTGCTCCTGCTCCTGCTCCTCTGATGCTCCTCTGATGCTCCTCTGATGCTCCTCAGATGCTCCTCTGATGCTCCTCTGATGCTCCTCTGATGCTCCACTGATGCTCCTGTGATGCTCCTCTGAGGCTCCTCTGATGCTCCTCTGATGCTCCTCTGATGCTCCTCTGATGCTCCACTGATGCTCCTGTGATGCTCCTCTGATGCTCCTCTGATGCTCCTCCGATGCTCCTCTGATGCTCCACTGATGCTCCTCTGATACTCCTCTGATGCTCCTCTGATGCTCCTCTGATGCTCCTCTGATGCTCCACTGATGCTCCTCTGATGCTCCTCTGATGCTCCTCTGATGCTCCTCTGATGCTCCTCTGATGCTCCTCTGATGCTCCTCTGATGCTCCTCTGTTGCTCCTCTGATGCTCCTCTGATGCTCCTCTGATGCTGCTCTGATGCTCCACTGATGCTCCTCTGATGCTCCTCTGATGCTCCTCTGATGCTCCTCTGATGCTCCTCTGATGCTCCTCTGATGCTCCTCTGATGCTCCTCCGATGCTCCTCTGAGGCTCCTCTGATGCTTCTCTGATGCTCCTCTGATGCTCCTCTGTTGCTCCTCTGATGCTCCTCTGTTGCTCCTCTGATGCTCCTCTGATGCTCCTCTGATGCTCCTCTGATGCTCCTCTGATGCTCCTCTGATGCTACACTGATGCTCCTCTGATGCTCCTCTGATGCTCCTCTGATGCTCCTATGATGCTCCTATGATGCTCCTCTGATGCTCCTCTGATGCTGCTCTGATGCTCCACCGATGCTCCTCTGATGCTCCTCTGATGCTCCTCTGATGCTCCTCTGATGCTCCTCTGATGCTCCTCTGATGCTCCTCTGATGCTCCTCCGATGCTCCTCTGAGGCTCCTCTGATGCTTCTCTGATGCTCCTCTGATGCTCCTCTGTTGCTCCTCTGATGCTCCTCTGTTGCTCCTCTGATGCTCCTCTGATGCTCCTCTGATGCTCCTCTGAAGCTACACTGATGCTCCTCTGATGCTCCTCTGATGCTCCTCTGATGCTCCTCTGATGCTCCTCTGATGCTCCTCTGATGCTCCTCTGATGCTCCTCTGTTGCTCCTCCGATGCTCCTCTGATGCTCCTCTGATGCTCCTCTGATGCTCCACTGATACTCCACTGATGCTCCTCTGATGCTCCTCTGATGCTCCTCTGATGCTCCTCTGATGCTCCTCTGATGCTCCTCTGATGCTCCTCTGATGCTCCTCTGATGCTCCTCTGATGCTCCTCTGATGCTCCTCTGATGCTCCTGCTCCTGCTCCTGCTCCTGCTCCTGCTCCTCTGATGCTCCTCTGATGCTCCTGCTCCTGTTCCTGCTCCTGCTCCTGCTCCTGCTCCTGCTCCTCTGATGCTCCTCTGATGCTCTTGCTCCTGCACCTGCTCCTGCTCCTGCTTCTGCTCCTGCACCTGCTCCTGCTCCTCTGTTGCTCCTCTGATGCTACTCTGTTGCTCCTCTGATGCTCCTCTGATGCTCCTCTGATGCTCCTCTGATGCTACACTGATGCTCCTCTGATGCTCCTCTGATGCTCCTCTGATGCTCCTCTGATGCTCCTCTGATGCTCCTCTGATGCTCCTCTGATGCTCCTCTGATGCTCCTCTGATGCTCCTCTGATGCTCCTCTGATGCTCCTCTGTTGCTCCTCTGATGCTCCTCTGATGCTCCTCTGATGCTCCTCTGATGCTCCACTGATGCTCCACTGATGCAACTCTGATGCTCCTCTGATGCTCCTCTGATGCTCCTCTGATGCTCCTCTGATGCTCCTCTGATGCTCCTCTGATGCTCCTCTGATGCTCCTCTGATGCTCCTCTGATACTCCTCTGATGCTCCTCTGATGCTCCTCTGATGCTCCTCTGATGCTCCTCTGATGCTCCACTGATGCTCCTCTGATGCTCCTCTGATGCTCCACTGATGCTCCTCTGATGCTCCTCTGATGCTCCTCTGATGCTCCTCTGATGCTCCTCTGATGCTCCTCTGATGCTCCTCTGATGCTCCTCTGATGCTCCTCTGATGCTCCTCTGATGCTGCTCTGATGCTCCACTGATGCTCCTCTGATGCTCCTCTGATGCTCCTCTGATGCTCCTCTGATGCTCCTCTGATGCTCCACTGATGCTCCACTGATGCTCCTCTGATGCTCCTCTGATGCTCCTCTGATGCTCCTCTGATGCTCCTCTGATGCTCCTCTGATGCTCCTCTGATGCTGCTCTGATGCTCCTCTGATGCTGCTCTGATGCTCCACTGATGCTCCTCTGATGCTCCTCTGATGCTCCTCTGATGCTCCTCTGATGCTCCTCTGATGCTCCTCTGATGCTCCTCCGATGCTCCTCTGAGGCTCCTCTGATGCTTCTCTGATGCTCCTCTGATGCTCCTCTGTTGCTCCTCTGATGCTTCTCTGTTGATCCTCTGATGCTCCTCTGATGCTCCTCTGATGCTCCTCTGATGCTACACTGATGCTCCTCTGATGCTCCTCTGATGCTCCTCTGATGCTCCTCTGATGCTCCTCTGATGCTCCTCTGTTGCTCCTCTGATGCTCCTCTGATGCTCCTCTGATGCTCCTCTGATGCTCCACTGATGCTCCACTGATGCTCCTCTGATACTCCTCTGATGCTCCTCTGATGCTCCTCTGATGCTCATCTGATGCTCCTCTGATGCTCCTCTGATGCTCCTCTGATGCTCCTCTGATGCTCCTCTGATGCTCCTCTGATGCTCAACTGATGCTCCTCTGATGCTCCACTGATGCTACTCTGATGCTCCTCTGATGCTCCACTGATGCTCCTCTGATGCTCCTCTGATGCTCCTCTGTTGCTCCTCTGATGCTCCTCAGATGCTCCTCTGATGCTCCTCTGATGCTCCACTGATGCTCCACTGATGCTCCTCTGATGCTCCTCTGATGCTCCTCTGATGCTCCTCTGATGCTCCTCTGATGCTCCTCTGATGCTCCTCTGAGGCTCCTCTGAGGCTCCTCTGATGCTCCTCTGTTGCTCCTCTGATGCTCCTCTGATGCTCCTCTGATTCTCCTCTGATGCTCCTCTGATGGTCCTCTGATGCTCCTCTGATCCTCCTCTGATGCTCCTCTGATGCTCCTCTGAGGCTCCTCTGATGCTCCTCTGATGCTCCTCTGTTGCTCCTCTGAGGCTCCTCTGAGGCTCCTCTGATGCTCCTCTGATGCTCCTCTGTTGCTCCTCTGATGCTCCTCTGATGCTCCTCTGATGCTCCTCTGAGGCTCCTCTGAGGCTCCTCTGATGCTCTTCTGATGCTCCTCTGTTGCTCCTCTGATGCTCCTCTGATGCTCCTCTGATGCTCCTCTGATGCTCCTCTGATGCTCCTCTGATGCTCCTCTAATGCTCCTCTGATGCTCCTCTGATGCTCCTCTGAGGCTCCTCTGAGGCTCCTCTGATGCTCCTCTGATGCTCCTCTGATGCTCCTCTGATGCTCCTCTGATGCTCCTCTGATGCTCCTCTGATGCTCCTCCGATGCTCCTCTGAGGCTCCTCTGATGCTTCTCTGATGCTCCTCTGATGCTCCTCTGTTGCTCCTCTGATGCTCCTCTGTTGCTCCTCTGATGCTCCTCTGATGCTCCTCTGATGCTCCTCTGATGCTCCTCTGATGCTACACTGATGCTCCTCTGATGCTCCTCTGATGCTCCTCTGATGCTCCTCTGATGCTCCTCTGATGCTCCTCTGATGCTCCTCTGATGCTCCTCTGTTGCTCCTCTGATGCTCCTCTGATGCTCCTCTGATGCTCCTCTGATGCTCCACTGATGCTCCTCTGATGCTCCTCTGATGCTCCTCTGATGCTCCTCTGATGCTCCTCTGATGCTCCTCTGATGCTCCTCTGATGCTCCTCTGATGCTCCTCTGATGCTCCTCTGATGCTCCTCTGATGCTCCTGCTCCTGCTCCTGCTCCTGCTCCTGCTCCTCTGATGCTCCTCTGATGCTCCTGCTCCTGCTCCTGCTCCTGCTCCTGCTCCTCTGGTGCTCCTCTGATGCTCCTGCTCCTGTCCCTGCTCCTGCTCCTGCTCCTGCTCCTGCTCCTCTGATGCTCCTCTGATGCTCCTGCTCCTGCACCTGCTCCTGCTCCTGCTCCTGCTCCTGCACCTGCTCCTGCTCCTGCTCCTGCTCCTCTGATGCTCCTCTGATGCTCCTCTGATGCTCCTCAGATGCTCCTCTGATGCTCCTCTGATGCTCCTCTGATGCTCCACTGATGCTCCTGTGATGCTCCTCTGATGCTCCACTGATGCTCCTCTGATGCTCCTCTGATGCTCCTCTGATGCTCCACTGATGCTCCTGTGATGCTCCTCTGATGCTCCTCTGATGCTCCTCCGATGCTCCTCTGATGCTCCACTGATGCTCCTCTGATACTCCTCTGATGCTCCACTGATGCTCCTCTGATGCTCCTCTGATGCTCCACTGATGCTCCTCTGATGCTCCTCTGATGCTCCTCTGATGCTCCTCTGATGCTCCTCTGATGCTCCTCTGATGCTCCTCTGATGCTCCTCTGTTGCTCCTCTGATGCTCCTCTGATGCTCCTCTGATGCTGCTCTGATGCTCCACTGATGCTCCTCTGATGCTCCTCTGATGCTCCTCTGATGCTCCTCTGATGCTCCTCTGATGCTCCTCTGATGCTCCTCTGATGCTCCTCCGATGCTCTCTGAGGCTCCTCTGATGCTTCTCTGATGCTCCTCTGATGCTCCTCTGTTGCTCCTCTGATGCTCCTCTGTTGCTCCTCTGATGCTCCTCTGATGCTCCTCTGATGCTCCTCTGATGCTCCTCTGATGCTCCTCTGATGCTACACTGATGCTCCTCTGATGCTCCTCTGATGCTCCTCTGATGCTCCTCTGATGCTCCTCTGATGCTCCTCTGATGCTCCTCTGATGCTGCTCTGATGCTCCACCGATGCTCCTCTGATGCTCCTCTGATGCTCCTCTGATGCTCCTCTGATGCTCCTCTGATGCTCCTCTGATGCTCCTCTGATGCTCCTCCGATGCTCCTCTGAGGCTCCTCTGATGCTTCTCTGATGCTCCTCTGATGCTCCTCTGTTGCTCCTCTGATGCTCCTCTGTTGCTCCTCTGATGCTCCTCTGATGCTCCTCTGATGCTCCTCTGATGCTACACTGATGCTCCTCTGATGCTCCTCTGATGCTCCTCTGATGCTCCTCTGATGCTCCTCTGATGCTCCTCTGATGCTCCTCTGATGCTCCTCTGTTGCTCCTCCGATGCTCCTCTGATGCTCCTCTGATGCTCCTCTGATGCTCCACTGATACTCCACTGATGCTCCTCTGATGCTCCTCTGATGCTCCTCTGATGCTCCTCTGATGCTCCTATGATGCTCCTCTGATGCTCCTCTGATGCTCCTCTGATGCTCCTCTGATGCTCCTCTGATGCTCCTCTGATGCTCCTGCTCCTGCTCCTGCTCCTGCTCCTGCTCCTCTGATGCTCCTCTGATGCTCCTGCTCCTGTTCCTGCTCCTGCTCCTGCTCCTGCTCCTGCTCCTCTGATGCTCCTCTGATGCTCTTGCTCCTGCACCTGCTCCTGCTCCTGCTTCTGCTCCTGCACCTGCTCCTGCTCCTCTGTTGCTCCTCTGATGCTACTCTGTTGCTCCTCTGATGCTCCTCTGATGCTCCACTGATGCTCCTCTGATGCTCCTCTGATGCTACACTGATGCTCCTCTGATGCTCCTCTGATGCTCCTCTGATGCTCCTCTGATGCTCCTCTGATGCTCCTCTGATGCTCCTCTGATGCTCCTCTGATGCTCCTCTGATGCTCCTCTGATGCTCCTCTGATGCTCCTCTGTTGCTCCTCTGATGCTCCTCTGATGCTCCTCTGATGCTCCTCTGATGCTCCACTGATGCTCCACTGATGCAACTCTGATGCTCCTCTGATGCTCCTCTGATGCTCCTCTGATGCTCCTCTGATGCTCCTCTGATGCTCCTCTGATGCTCCTCTGATGCTCCTCTGATGCTCCTCTGATACTCCTCTGATGCTCCTCTGATGCTCCTCTGATGCTCCTCTGATGCTCCTCTGATGCTCCACTGATGCTCCTCTGATGCTCCTCTGATGCTCCACTGATGCTCCTCTGAGGCTCCTCTGATGCTCCTCTGATGCTCCTCTGATGCTCCTCTGATGCTCCTCTGATGCTCCTCTGATGCTCCTCTGATGCTCCTCTGATGCTCCTCTGATGCTGCTCTGATGCTCCACTGATGCTCCTCTGATGCTCCTCTGATGCTCCTCTGATGCTCCTCTGATGTTCCTCTGATGCTCCACTGATGCTCCACTGATGCTCCTCTGATGCTCCTCTGATGCTCCTCTGATGCTCCTCTGATGCTCCTCTGATGCTCCTCTGATGCTCCTCTGATGCTGCTCTGATGCTCCTCTGATGCTGCTCTGATGCTCCACTGATGCTCCTCTGATGCTCCTCTGATGCTCCTCTGATGCTCCTCTGATGCTCCTCTGATGCTCCTCTGATGCTCCTCTGATGCTCCTCCGATGCTCCTCTGAGGCTCCTCTGATGCTTCTCTGATGCTCCTCTGATGCTCCTCTGTTGCTCCTCTGATGCTTCTCTGTTGCTCCTCTGATGCTCCTCTGATGCTCCTCTGATGCTCCTCTGATGCTACACTGATGCTCCTCTGATGCTCCTCTGATGCTCCTCTGATGCTCCTCTGATGCTCCTCTGATGCTCCTCTGTTGCTCCTCTGATGCTCCTCTGATGCTCCTCTGATGCTCCTCTGATGCTCCACTGATGCTCCACTGCTGCTCCTCTGATACTCCTCTGATGCTCCTCTGATGCTCCTCTGATGCTCATCTGATGCTCCTCTGATGCTCCTCTGATGCTCCTCTGATGCTCCTCTGATGCTCCTCTGATGCTCCTCTGATGCTCAACTGATGCTCCTCTGATGCTCCACTGATGCTACTCTGATGCTCCTCTGATGCTCCACTGATGCTCCTCTGATGCTCCTCTGATGCTCCTCTGTTGCTCCTCTGATGCTCCTCAGATGCTCCTCTGATGCTCCTCTGATGCTCCACTGATGCTCCACTGATGCTCCTCTGATGCTCCTCTGATGCTCCTCTGATGCTCCTCTGATGCTCCTCTGATGCTCCTCTGATGCTCCTCTGAGGCTCCTCTGAGGCTCCTCTGATGCTCCTCTGTTGCTCCTCTGATGCTCCTCTGATGCTCCTCTGATTCTCCTCTGATGCTCCTCTGATGGTCCTCTGATGCTCCTCTGATCCTCCTCTGATGCTCCTCTGATGCTCCTCTGAGGCTCCTCTGATGCTCCTCTGATGCTCCTCTGTTGCTCCTCTGATGCTCCTCTGAGGCTCCTCTGATGCTCCTCTGATGCTCCTCTGTTGCTCCTCTGATGCTCCTCTGAAGCTCCTCTGATGCTCCTCTGAGGCTCCTCTGAGGCTCCTCTGATGCTCCTCTGATGCTCCTCTGTTGCTCCTCTGATGCTCCTCTGATGCTCCTCTGATGCTCCTCTGATGCTCCTCTGATGCTCCTCTGATGCTCCTCTAATGCTCCTCTGATGCTCCTCTGATGCTCCTCTGAGGCTCCTCTGAGGCTCCTCTGATGCTCCTCTGATGCTCCTCTGATGCTCCTCTAATGCTCCTCTGATGCTCCTCTGATGCTCCTCCGATGCTCCTCTGAGGCTCCTCTGATGCTTCTCTGATGCTCCTCTGATGCTCCTCTGTTGCTCCTCTGATGCTCCTCTGTTGCTCCTCTGATGCTCCTCTGATGCTCCTCTGATGCTCCTCTGATGCTCCTCTGATGCTACACTGATGCTCCTCTGATGCTCCTCTGATGCTCCTCTGATGCTCCTCTGATGCTCCTCTGATGCTCCTCTGATGCTCCTCTGATGCTCCTCTGTTGCTCCTCTGATGCTCCTCTGATGCTCCTCTGATGCTCCTCTGATGCTCCACTGATGCTCCACTGATGCTCCTCTGATGCTCCTCTGATGCTCCTCTGATGCTCCTCTGATGCTCCTCTGATGCTCCTCTGATGCTCCTCTGATGCTCCTCTGATGCTCCTCTGATGCTCCTCTGATGCTCCTCTGATGCTCCTGCTCCTGCTCCTGCTCCTGCTCCTGCTCCTCTGATGCTCCTCTGATGCTCCTGCTCCTTTTCCTGCTCCTGCTCCTGCTCCTGCTCCTGCTCCTCTGATGCTCCTCTGATGCTCTTGCTCCTGCACCTGCTCCTGCTCCTGCTTCTGCTCCTGCACCTGCTCCTGCTCCTGCTCCTGCTCCTCTGTTGCTCCTCTGATGCTCCTCTGTTGCTCCTCTGATGCTCCTCTGATGCTCCTCTGATGCTCCTCTGATGCTCCTCTTATGCTACACTGATGCTCCTCTGATGCTCCTCTGATGCTCCTCTGATGCTCCTCTGATGCTCCTCTGATGCTCCTCTGATGCTCCTCTGATGCTCCTCTGATGCTCCTCTGATGCTCCTCTGATGCTCCTCTGATGCTCCTCTGTTGCTCCTCTGATGCTCCTCTGATGCTCCTCTGATGCTCCTCTGATGCTCCACTGATGCTCCACTGATGCAACTCTGATGCTCCTCTGATGCTCCTCTGATGCTCCTCTGATGCTCCTCTGATGCTCCTCTGATGCTCCTCTGATGCTCCTCTGATGCTCCTCTGATGCTCCTCTGATGCTCCTCTGATGCTCCTCTGATGCTCCTCTGATGCTCCTCTGATGCTCCTCTGATGCTCCTCTGATGCTCCTCTGTTGCTCCTCTGATGCTCCTCTGATGCTGCTCTGATGCTCCTCTGATGCTCCACTGATGCTCCACTGATGCAACTCTGATGCTCCTCTGATGCTCCTCTGATGCTCCTCTGATGCTCCTCTGATGCTCCTCTGATGCTCCTCTGATGCTCCTCTGATGCTCCTCTGATGCTCCTCTGATGCTCCTCTGATGCTCCTCTGATGCTCCTCTGATGCTCCTCTGATGCTCCTCTGATGCTCCTCTGATGCTCCACTGATGCTCCACTGATGCTCCTCTGATGCTCCTCTGATGCTCCTCTGATACTCCTCTGATGCTCCTCTGATGCTCCTCTGATGCTCCTCTGATGCTCCTCTGATGCTCCTCTGATGCTCCTCTGATGCTCCTCTGATGCTCCTCTGATGCTGCTCTGATGCTCCTCTGATGCTGCTCTGATGCTCCACTGATGCTCCTCTGATGCTCCTCTGATGCTCCTCTGATGCTCCTCTGATGCTCCTCTGATGCTCCTCTGATGCTCCTCTGATGCTCCTCTGATGCTCCTCTGATGCTCCTCTGATGCTCCTCTGATGCTCCTCTGATGCTGCTCTGATGCTCCACTGATGCTCCTCTGATGCTCCTCTGATGCTCCTCTGATGCTCCTCTGATGCTCCTCTGATGCTCCTCTGATGCTCCTCTGATGCTCCTCCGATGCTCCTCTGAGGCTCCTCTGATGCTTCTCTGATGCTCCTCTGATGCTCCTCTGTTGCTCCTCTGATGCTCCTCTGTTGCTCCTCTGATGCTCCTCTGATGCTCCTCTGTTGCTCCTCTGATGCTCCTCTGATGCTCCTCTGATGCTACACTGATGCTCCTCTGATGCTCCTCTGATGCTCCTCTGATACTCCTCTGATGCTCCTCTGATGCTCCTCTGATGCTCCTCTGATGCTCCTCTGTTGCTCCTCTGATGCTCCTCTGATGCTCCTCTGTTGCTCCTCTGATGCTCCTCTGATGCTCCTCTGATGCTCCTCTGATGCTCCACTGATGCTACACTGATGCTCCTCTGATGCTCCTCTGATGCTCCTCTGATGCTCCTCTGATGCTCCTCTGATGCTCGTCTGATGCTCCTCTGATGCTCCTCTGATGCTCCTCTGATGCTCCTCTGATGCTCCTCTGATGCTCCTCTGATGCTGCTCTGATGCTCCACTGATTCTCCTCTGATGCTCCTCTGATGCTCCTCTGATGCTCCTCTGATGCTCCTCTGATGCTCCTCTGATGCTCCTCTGATGCTCCTCCGATGCTCCTCTGAGGCTCCTCTGATGCTTCTCTGATGCTCCTCTGATGCTCCTCTGTTGCTCCTCTGATGCTCCTCTGTTGCTCCTCTGATGCTCCTCTGATGCTCCTCTGATGCTCCTCTGATGCTCCTCTGATGCTCCTCTGATGCTCCTCTGATGCTACACTGATGCTCCTCTGATGCTCCTCTGATGCTCCTCTGATGCTCCTCTGATGCTCCTCTGATGCTCCTCTGTTTCTCCTCTGATGCTACTCTGATGCTCCTCTGATGCTCCTCTGATGCTCCACTGATGCTCCACTGATGCACATCTGATGCTCCTCTGATGCTCCTCTGATGCTCCTCTGATGCTCCTCTGATGCTCCTCTGATGCTCCTCTGATGCTCCTCTGATGCTCCTCTGATGCTCCTCTGATGCTCCTCTGATGCTCCTCTGATGCTCCTCTGATGCTCCTCTGATGCTCCTCTGATGCTCCTCTGATGCTCCACTGATGCTCCACTGATGCTCCTCTGATGCTCCTCTGATGCTCCACTGATGCTCCTCTGATGCTCCTCTGATGCTCCTCTGATGCTCCTCTGATGCTCCTCTGATGCTCCTCTGATGCTCCTCTGATGCTCCTCTGATGCTCCTCTGATGCTCCTCTGATGCTCCTCTGATGCTCCTCTGATGCTCCTCTGATGCTCCTCTGATGCTCCACTGATGCTCCTTTGATGCTCCTCTGATGCTCCTCTGATGCTCCTCTGATGCTCCACTGATGCTCCTCTGATGCTCCACTGATGCTCAACTGATGCTCCTCTGATGCTCCACTGATGCTACTCTGATGCTCCTCTGATGCTCCTCTGATGCTCCTCAGATGCTCCTCTGATGCTCCTCTGTTGCTCCTCTGATGCTCCTCAGATGCTCCTCTGATGCTCCTCTGATGCTCCACTGATGCTCCACTGATGCTCCTCTGATGCTCCTCTGATGCTCCTCTGATGCTCCTCTGATGCTCCTCTGATGCTCCTCTAATGCTCCTCTGAGGCTCCTCTGAGGCTCCTCTGATGCTCCTCTGATGCTCCTCTGTTGCTCCTCTGATGCTCCTCTGATGCACCTCTGATTCTCCTCTGATGCTCCTCTGATGGTCCTCTGATGCTCCTCTGATCCTCCTCTGATGCTCCTCTGATGCTCCTCTGATGCTCCTCTGATGCTCCTCTGATGCTCCTCTGATGCTCCTCTGACGCTCCTCTGAGGCTCCTCTGATGCTCCTCTGATGCTCCTCTGATGCTCCTCTGATGCTCCTCTGATGCTCCTCTGAGGCTCCTCTGATGCTCCTCTGATGCTCCTCTGATGCTCCTCTGATGCTCCTCTGATGCTCCTGCTCCTGCTCCTGCTCCTGCTCCTGCTCCCCTGATGCTCCTCTGATGCTCCTGCTCCTGCTCCTGCTCCTGCTCCTGATCCTGCTCCTGCTCCTCTGATGCTCCTCTGATGCTCCTGCTCCTGCACCTGCTCCTGCTCCTGCTACTGCTCCTGCTCCTGCTCCTGCTCCTGCTCCTGCTCCTGCTCCTCTGATGCTCCTCTGATGCTCCTCTGATGCTCCTCTGATGCTCCTCTGATGCTCCTCTGATGCTCCTCTGATGCTCCTCTGATGCTCCTCTGATGCTCCTCTGATGCTCCTCTGATGCTCCTCTGATGCTCCTCTGATGCTCCTCTGATGCTCCTCTGATGCTCCACTGATGCTCCTCTGATGCTCCTCTGATGCTCCACTGATGCTCCTCTGATGCTCCTCTGATGCTCCTCTGATGCTCCTCTGATGCTCCTCTGATGCTCCTCTGATGCTCCTCTGATGCTCCTCTGATGCTCCTCTGATGCTCCTCTGATGCTCCTCTGATGCTGCTCTGATGCTCCACTGATGCTCCTCTGATGCTCCTCTGATGCTCCTCTGATGCTCCTCTGATGCTCCTCTGATGCTCCACTGATGCTCCACTGATGCTCCTCTGATGCTCCTCTGATGCTCCTCTGATGCTCCTCTGATGCTCCTCTGATGCTCCTCTGATGCTCCTCTGATGCTCCTCTGATGCTGCTCTGATGCTCCTCTGATGCTGCTCTGATGCTCCACTGATGCTCCTCTGATGCTCCTCTGATGCTCCTCTGATGCTCCTCTGATGCTCCTCTGATGCTCCTCTGATGCTCCTCTGATGCTCCTCCGATGCTCCTCTGAGGCTCCTCTGATGCTTCTCTGATGCACCTCTGATGCTCCTCTGTTGCTCCTCTGATGCTTCTCTGTTGCTCCTCTGATGCTCCTCTGATGCTCCTCTGATGCTCCTCTGATGCTACACTGATGCTCCTCTGATGCTCCTCTGATGCTCCTCTGATGCTCCTCTGATGCTCCTCTGATGCTCCTCTGATGCTCCTCTGTTGCTCCTCTGATGCTCCTCTGATGCTCCTCTGATGCTCCTCTGATGCTCCACTGATGCTCCACTGATGCTCCTCTGATACTCCTCTGATGCTCCTCTGATGCTCCTCTGATGCTCCTCTGATGCTCCTCTGATGCTCCTCTGATGCTCCTCTGATGCTCCTCTGATGCTCCTCTGATGCTCAACTGATGCTCCTCTGATGCTCCACTGATGCTACTCTGATGCTCCTCTGATGCTCCACTGATGCTCCTCTGATGCTCCTCTGATGCTCCTCTGTTGCTCCTCTGATGCTCCTCAGATGCTCCTCTGATGCTCCACTGATGCTCCACTGATGCTCCTCTGATGCTCCTCAGATGCTCCTCTGATGCTCCTCTGTTGCTCCTCTGATGCTCCTCAGATGCTCCTCTGATGCTCCTCTGATGCTCCACTGATGCTCCACTGATGCTCCTCTGATGCTCCTCTGATGCTCCTCTGATGCTCCTCTGATGCTCCTCTGATGCTCCTCTAATGCTCCTCTGAGGCTCCTCTGAGGCTCCTCTGATGCTCCTCTGATGCTCCTCTGTTGCTCCTCTGATGCTCCTCTGATGCTCCTCTGAGGCTCCTCTGATGCTCCTCTGATGCTCCTCTGATGCTCCTCTGATGCTCCTCTGATGCTCCTGCTCCTGCTCCTGCTCCTGCTCCTGCTCCCCTGATGCTCCTCTGATGCTCCTGCTCCTGCTCCTGCTCCTGCTCCTGATCCTGCTCCTGCTCCTCTGATGCTCCTCTGATGCTCCTGCTCCTGCACCTGCTCCTGCTCCTGCTACTGCTCCTGCTCCTGCTCCTGCTCCTGCTCCTGCTCCTGCTCCTCTGATGCTCCTCTGATGCTCCTCTGATGCTCCTCTGATGCTCCTCTGATGCTCCTCTGATGCTCCTCTGATGCTCCTCTGATGCTCCTCTGATGCTCCTCTGATGCTCCTCTGATGCTCCTCTGATGTTCCTCTGATGCTCCTCTGATGCTCCTCTGATGCTCCACTGATGCTCCTCTGATGCTCCTCTGATGCTCCACTGATGCTCCTCTGATGCTCCTCTGATGCTCCTCTGATGCTCCTCTGATGCTCCTCTGATGCTCCTCTGATGCTCCTCTGATGCTCCTCTGATGCTCCTCTGATGCTCCTCTGATGCTCCTCTGATGCTGCTCTGATGCTCCACTGATGCTCCTCTGATGCTCCTCTGATGCTCCTCTGATGCTCCTCTGATGCTCCTCTGATGCTCCACTGATGCTCCACTGATGCTCCTCTGATGCTCCTCTGATGCTCCTCTGATGCTCCTCTGATGCTCCTCTGATGCTCCTCTGATGCTCCTCTGATGCTACACTGATGCTCCTCTGAAGCTCCTCTGATGCTCCTCTGATGCTCCTCTGATGCTCCTCTGATGCTCGTCTGATGCTCCTCTGTTGCTCCTCTGATGCTCCTCTGATGCTCCTCTGATGCTCCTCTGATGCTCCACTGATGCTCCACTGATGCTCCTCTGATACTCCTCTGATGCTCCTCTGATGCTCCTCTGATGCTCCTCTGATGCTCCTCTGATGCTCCTCTGATGCTCCTCTGATGCTCCTCTGATGCTCCTCTGATGCTCAACTGATGCTCCTCTGATGCTCCACTGATGCTCCTCTGATGCTCCTCTGATGCTCCACTGATGCTCCTCTGATGCTCCTCTGATGCTCCTCTGTTGCTCCTCTGATGCTCCTCAGATGCTCCTCTGATGCTCCTCTGATGCTCCACTGATGCTCCACTGATGCTCCTCTGATGCTCCTCTGATGCTCCTCTGATGCTCCTCTGATGCTCCTCTGATGCTCCTCTGATGCTCCTCTGAGGCTCCTCTGATGCTCCTCTGATGCTCCTCTGATGCTCCTCTGATGCTCCTCTGTTGCTCCTCTGATGCTCCTCTGATGCTCCTCTGATGCTCCTCTGACGCTCCTCTGACGCTCCTCTGACGCTCCTCTGATGCTCCTCTGATGCTCCTCTGATGCTCCTCTGATGCTCCTCTGATGCTCCTCTGATGCTCCTCTGTTGCTCCTCTGATGCTCCTGTGATGCTCGTCTGATGCTCCTCTGATGCTCCTGTGATGCTCGTCTGATGCTCCTCTGATGCTCCTATGATGCTCCTCTGATGCTCCTCTGAGGCTCCTCTGATGCTCCTCTGATGCTCCTCTGATGCTCCTCTGTTGCTCCTCTGATGCTCCTCTGATGCTCCACTGATGCTCCACTGATGCAACTCTGATGCTCCTCTGATGCTCCTCTGATGCTCCTCTGATGCTCCTCTGATGCTCCTCTGATGCTCCTCTGATGCTCCTCTGATGCTCCTCTGATGCTCCTCTGATACTCCTCTGATGCTCCTCTGATGCTCCTCTGATGCTCCTCTGATGCTCCTCTGATGCTCCACTGATGCTCCTCTGATGCTCCTCTGATGCTCCACTGATGCTCCTCTGATGCTCCTCTGATGCTCCTCTGATGCTCCTCTGATGCTCCTCTGATGCTCCTCTGATGCTCCTCTGATGCTCCTCTGATGCTCCTCTGATGCTCCTCTGATGCTGCTCTGATGCTCCACTGATGCTCCTCTGATGCTCCTCTGATGCTCCTCTGATGCTCCTCTGATGCTCCTCTGATGCTCCACTGATGCTCCACTGATGCTCCTCTGATGCTCCTCTGATGCTCCTCTGATGCTCCTCTGATGCTCCTCTGATGCTCCTCTGATGCTCCTCTGATGCTGCTCTGATGCTCCTCTGATGCTGCTCTGATGCTCCTCTGATGCTCCTCTGATGCTCCTCTGATGCTCCTCTGATGCTGCTCTGATGCTCCACTGATGCTCCTCTGATGCTCCTCTGATGCTCCTCTGATGCTCCTCTGATGCTCCTCTGATGCTCCACTGATGCTCCACTGATGCTCCTCTGATGCTCCTCTGATGCTCCTCTGATGCTCCTCTGATGCTCCTCTGATGCTCCTCTGATGCTCCTCTGATGCTCCTCTGATGCTGCTCTGATGCTCCTCTGATGCTGCTCTGATGCTCCACTGATGCTCCTCTGATGCTCCTCTGATGCTCCTCTGATGCTCCTCTGATGCTCCTCTGATGCTCCTCTGATGCTCCTCTGATGCTCCTCCGATGCTCCTCTGAGGCTCCTCTGATGCTTCTCTGATGCACCTCTGATGCTCCTCTGTTGCTCCTCTGATGCTTCTCTGTTGCTCCTCTGATGCTCCTCTGATGCTCCTCTGATGCTCCTCTGATGCTACACTGATGCTCCTCTGATGCTCCTCTGATGCTCCTCTGATGCTCCTCTGATGCTCCTCTGATGCTCCTCTGATGCTCCTCTGTTGCTCCTCTGATGCTCCTCTGATGCTCCTCTGATGCTCCTCTGATGCTCCACTGATGCTCCACTGATGCTCCTCTGATACTCCTCTGATGCTCCTCTGATGCTCCTCTGATGCTCCTCTGATGCTCCTCTGATGCTCAACTGATGCTCCTCTGATGCTCCACTGATGCTACTCTGATGCTCCTCTGATGCTCCACTGATGCTCCTCTGATGCTCCTCTGATGCTCCTCTGTTGCTCCTCTGATGCTCCTCAGATGCTCCTCTGATGCTCCACTGATGCTCCACTGATGCTCCTCTGATGCTCCTCAGATGCTCCTCTGATGCTCCTCTGTTGCTCCTCTGATGCTCCTCAGATGCTCCTCTGATGCTCCTCTGATGCTCCACTGATGCTCCACTGATGCTCCTCTGATGCTCCTCTGATGCTCCTCTGATGCTCCTCTGATGCTCCTCTGATGCTCCTCTAATGCTCCTCTGAGGCTCCTCTGAGGCTCCTCTGATGCTCCTCTGATGCTCCTCTGTTGCTCCTCTGATGCTCCTCTGATGCTCCTCTGAGGCTCCTCTGATGCTCCTCTGATGCTCCTCTGATGCTCCTCTGATGCTCCTCTGATGCTCCTGCTCCTGCTCCTGCTCCTGCTCCTGCTCCCCTGATGCTCCTCTGATGCTCCTGCTCCTGCTCCTGCTCCTGCTCCTGATCCTGCTCCTGCTCCTCTGATGCTCCTCTGATGCTCCTGCTCCTGCACCTGCTCCTGCTCCTGCTACTGCTCCTGCTCCTGCTCCTGCTCCTGCTCCTGCTCCTGCTCCTCTGATGCTCCTCTGATGCTCCTCTGATGCTCCTCTGATGCTCCTCTGATGCTCCTCTGATGCTCCTCTGATGCTCCTCTGATGCTCCTCTGATGCTCCTCTGATGCTCCTCTGATGCTCCTCTGATGTTCCTCTGATGCTCCTCTGATGCTCCTCTGATGCTCCACTGATGCTCCTCTGATGCTCCTCTGATGCTCCACTGATGCTCCTCTGATGCTCCTCTGATGCTCCTCTGATGCTCCTCTGATGCTCCTCTGATGCTCCTCTGATGCTCCTCTGATGCTCCTCTGATGCTCCTCTGATGCTCCTCTGATGCTCCTCTGATGCTGCTCTGATGCTCCACTGATGCTCCTCTGATGCTCCTCTGATGCTCCTCTGATGCTCCTCTGATGCTCCTCTGATGCTCCACTGATGCTCCACTGATGCTCCTCTGATGCTCCTCTGATGCTCCTCTGATGCTCCTCTGATGCTCCTCTGATGCTCCTCTGATGCTCCTCTGATGCTACACTGATGCTCCTCTGAAGCTCCTCTGATGCTCCTCTGATGCTCCTCTGATGCTCCTCTGATGCTCGTCTGATGCTCCTCTGTTGCTCCTCTGATGCTCCTCTGATGCTCCTCTGATGCTCCTCTGATGCTCCACTGATGCTCCACTGATGCTCCTCTGATACTCCTCTGATGCTCCTCTGATGCTCCTCTGATGCTCCTCTGATGCTCCTCTGATGCTCCTCTGATGCTCCTCTGATGCTCCTCTGATGCTCCTCTGATGCTCAACTGATGCTCCTCTGATGCTCCACTGATGCTCCTCTGATGCTCCTCTGATGCTCCACTGATGCTCCTCTGATGCTCCTCTGATGCTCCTCTGTTGCTCCTCTGATGCTCCTCAGATGCTCCTCTGATGCTCCTCTGATGCTCCACTGATGCTCCACTGATGCTCCTCTGATGCTCCTCTGATGCTCCTCTGATGCTCCTCTGATGCTCCTCTGATGCTCCTCTGATGCTCCTCTGAGGCTCCTCTGATGCTCCTCTGATGCTCCTCTGATGCTCCTCTGATGCTCCTCTGTTGCTCCTCTGATGCTCCTCTGATGCTCCTCTGATGCTCCTCTGACGCTCCTCTGACGCTCCTCTGACGCTCCTCTGATGCTCCTCTGATGCTCCTCTGATGCTCCTCTGATGCTCCTCTGATGCTCCTCTGATGCTCCTCTGTTGCTCCTCTGATGCTCCTGTGATGCTCGTCTGATGCTCCTCTGATGCTCCTCTGATGCTCCTCTGATGCTCCTCTGAGGCTCCTCTGATGCTCCTCTGATGCTCCTCTGATGCTCCTCTGTTGCTCCTCTGATGCTCCTCTGATGCTCCTCTGATGCTCCTCTGATGCTCCTCTGTTGCTCCTCTGATGCTCCTCTCATGCTCCTCTGATGCTCCTCTGATGCTACTCTGATGCTCCTCTGATGCTCCTGACCCTGCTCCTGCTCCTCTGATGCTCCTCTGATGCTCCTCTGATGCTCCTGCTCCTGCTCCTGCTCCTGCTTCTCTGGTGCTCCTCTGATGCTCCTCTGATGCTCCTCTGATGCTCCTCTGATGCTCCTGTGATGCTCCTCTGATCCTCCTCTGATCCTCCTCTGATGCTCCTCTGATGCTCCTCTGATGCTCCTCTGATGCTCCACTGATGCTCCTCTGATGCTCCTCTGATGCTCCTCTGATGCTCCTCTGATGCTCCTCTGATGCTCCTCTGATGCTCCTCTGATGCTACACTGATGCTCCTCTGATGCTCCTCTGATGCTCCTCTGATGCTCCTCTGATGCTCCTCTGATGCTCCTCTGATGCTGCTCTGATGCTCCACTGATGCTCCTCTGATGCTCCTCTGATGCTCCTCTGATGCTCCTCTGATGCTCCTCTGATGCTCCACTGATGCTCCACTGATGCTCCTCTGATGCTCCTCTGATGCTCCTCTGATGCTCCTCTGATGCTCCTCTGATGCTCCTCTGATGCTCCTCTGATGCTGCTCTGATGCTCCTCTGATGCTGCTCTGATGCTCCACTGATGCTCCTCTGATGCTCCTCTGATGCTCCTCTGATGCTCCTCTGATGCTCCTCTGATGCTCCTCTGATGCTCCTCTGATGCTCCTCCGATGCTCCTCTGAGGCTCCTCTGATGCTTCTCTGATGCTCCTCTGATGCTCCTCTGTTGCTCCTCTGATGCTTCTCTGTTGCTCCTCTGATGCTCCTCTGATGCTCCTCTGATGCTCCTCTGATGCTACACTGATGCTCCTCTGATGCTCCTCTGATGCTCCTCTGATGCTCCTCTGATGCTCCTCTGATGCTCCTCTGTTGCTCCTCTGATGCTCCTCTGATGCTCCTCTGATGCTCCTCTGATGCTCCACTGATGCTCCACTGATGCTCCTCTGATACTCCTCTGATGCTCCTCTGATGCTCCTCTGATGCTCATCTGATGCTCCTCTGATGCTCCTCTGATGCTCCTCTGATGCTCCTCTGATGCTCCTCTGATGCTCCTCTGATGCTCAACTGATGCTCCTCTGATGCTCCACTGATGCTACTCTGATGCTCCTCTGATGCTCCACTGATGCTCCTCTGATGCTCCTCTGATGCTCCTCTGTTGCTCCTCTGATGCTCCTCAGATGCTCCTCTGATGCTCCTCTGATGCTCCACTGATGCTCCACTGATGCTCCTCTGATGCTCCACTGATGCTCCTCTGATGCTCCTCTGATGCTCCTCTGATGCTCCTCTGATGCTCCTCTGAGGCTCCTCTGAGGCTCCTCTGATGCTCCTCTGTTGCTCCTCTGATGCTCCTCTGATGCTCCTCTGATTCTCCTCTGATGCTCCTCTGATGGTCCTCTGATGCTCCTCTGATCCTCCTCTGATGCTCCTCTGATGCTCCTCTGAGGCTCCTCTGATGCTCCTCTGATGCTCCTCTGTTGCTCCTCTGATGCTCCTCTGAGGCTCCTCTGATGCTCCTCTGATGCTCCTCTGTTGCTCCTCTGATGCTCCTCTGATGCTCCTCTGATGCTCCTCTGAGGCTCCTCTGAGGCTCCTCTGATGCTCCTCTGATGCTCCTCTGTTGCTCCTCTGATGCTCCTCTGATGCTCCTCTGATGCTCCTCTGATGCTCCTCTGATGCTCCTCTGATGCTCCTCTAATGCTCCTCTGATGCTCCTCTGATGCTCCTCTGAGGCTCCTCTGAGGCTCCTCTGATGCTCCTCTGATGCTCCTCTGATGCTCCTCTGATGCTCCTCTGATGCTCCTCTGATGCTCCTCTGATGCTCCTCCGATGCTCCTCTGAGGCTCCTCTGATGCTTCTCTGATGCTCCTCTGATGCTCCTCTGTTGCTCCTCTGATGCTCCTCTGTTGCTCCTCTGATGCTCCTCTGATGCTCCTCTGATGCTCCTCTGATGCTCCTCTGATGCTACACTGATGCTCCTCTGATGCTCCTCTGATGCTCCTCTGATGCTCCTCTGATGCTCCTCTGATGCTCCTCTGATGCTCCTCTGATGCTCCTCTGTTGCTCCTCTGATGCTCCTCTGATGCTCCTCTGATGCTCCTCTGATGCTCCACTGATGCTCCACTGATGCTCCTCTGATGCTCCTCTGATGCTCCTCTGATGCTCCTCTGATGCTCCTCTGATGCTCCTCTGATGCTCCTGCTCCTTTTCCTGCTCCTGCTCCTGCTCCTGCTCCTGCTCCTCTGATGTTCCTCTGATGCTCTTGCTCCTGCACCTGCTCCTGCTCCTGCTTCTGCTCCTGCACCTGCTCCTGCTCCTGCTCCTGCTCCTCTGTTGCTCCTCTGATGCTCCTCTGTTGCTCCTCTGATGCTCCTCTGATGCTCCTCTGATGCTCCTCTGATGCTCCTCTGATGCTACACTGATGCTCCTCTGATGCTCCTCTGATGCTCCTCTGATGCTCCTCTGATGCTCCTCTGATGCTCCTCTGATGCTCCTCTGATGCTCCTCTGATGCTCCTCTGATGCTCCTCTGATGCTCCTCTGATGCTCCTCTGTTGCTCCTCTGATGCTCCTCTGATGCTCCTCTGATGCTCCTCTGATGCTCAACTGATGCTCCTCTGATGCTCCACTGATGCTACTCTGATGCTCCTCTGATGCTCCTCTGATGCTCCTCTGATGCTCCTCTGATGCTCCTCTGATGCTCCTCTGATGCTCCTCTGATGCTGCTCTGATGCTCCACTGATGCTCCTCTGATGCTCCTCTGATGCTCCTCTGATGCTCCTCTGATGCTCCTCTGATGCTCCTCTGATGCTCCTCTGATGCTCCTCTGATGCTCCTCTGATGCTCCTCTGTTGCTCCTCTGATGCTCCTCTGATGCTCCTCTGATGCTCCTCTGATGCTCAACTGATGCTCCTCTGATGCTCCTCTGATGCTCCTCTGATGCTCCTCTGATGCTCCTCTGATGCTCCTCTGATGCTCCTCTGATGCTCCTCTGATGCTCCTCTGATGCTCCTCTGATGCTCCTCTGATGCTGCTCTGATGCTCCACTGATGCTCCTCTGATGCTCCTCTGATGCTCCTCTGATGCTCCTCTGATGCTCCTCTGATGCTCCACTGATGCTCCACTGATGCTCCTCTGATGCTCCTCTGATGCTCCTCTGATGCTCCTCTGATGCTCCTCTGATGCTCCTCTGATGCTCCTCTGATGCTGCTCTGATGCTCCTCTGATGCTGCTCTGATGCTCCACTGATGCTCCTCTGATGCTCCTCTGATGCTCCTCTGATGCTCCTCTGATGCTCCTCTGATGCTCCTCTGATGCACCTCTGATGCTCCTCCGATGCTCCTCTGAGGCTCCTCTGATGCTTCTCTGATGCTCCTCTGATGCTCCTCTGTTGCTCCTCTGATGCTTCTCTGTTGCTCCTCTGATGCTCCTCTGATGCTCCTCTGATGCTCCTCTGATGCTACACTGATGCTCCTCTGATGCTCCTCTGATGCTCCTCTGATGCTCCTCTGATGCTCCTCTGATGCTCCTCTGTTGCTCCTCTGATGCTCCTCTGATGCTCCTCTGATGCTCCTCTGATGCTCCACTGATGCTCCACTGATGCTCCTCTGATACTCCTCTGATGCTCCTCTGATGCTCCTCTGATGCTCATCTGATGCTCCTCTGATGCTCCTCTGATGCTCCTCTGATGCTCCTCTGATGCTCCTCTGATGCTCCTCTGATGCTCAACTGATGCTCCTCTGATGCTCCACTGATGCTACTCTGATGCTCCTCTGATGCTCCACTGATGCTCCTCTGATGCTCCTCTGATGCTCCTCTGAGGCTCCTCTGAGGCTCCTCTGATGCTCCTCTGATGCTCCTCTGATGCTCCTCTGATGCTCCTCCGATGCTCCTCCGATGCTCCTCCGATGCTCCTCTGATGCTCCTGCTCCTGCTCCTGCTCCTGCTCCTGCTCCTGCTCCTGCTCCTGCTCCTGCTCCTGCTCCTGCTCCTGCTCCTGCTCCTGTTTCTGCTCCTGCTCCTGCTCCTGCACCTCTGATGCTCCCCTGATGCACCTCTGATGCTCCTCTGATGCTCCTCTGATGCTCCTCTGATGCTCCTCAGATGCTCCTCTGATGCTCCTCTGATGCTCCTCTGATGCTCCTGTGATGCTCATCTGATGCTCCTCTGATTCTCCTCTGATGCTCCTCCGATGCTCCTCTGATGCTCCTCTGATGCTCAACTGATGCTCCTCTGATGCTCCGCCTCTGAATCCCCAACTCTGATTCCCGGCCACTGATTCCCGGCCTCTGATTCCCGGCTTCTCATTCCCGGCCTCTGATTCCCGGCCTCTGATTCCCCGCCTCTGGTACCCCGCCTCTGATTTGCTGTCCTTGATTCCCCATCTCTGATTCCGCACATCTGATTCCCTGCCTCTGATTCCCAACTTCTGATTCCCCACCTCTGATTCCCCATATGTGATTCCCCGCCTCTGTTTCCCCGCCTCTGATTCCCCGCCTCTGTTTCCCCAACTCTGATTCCCCGCCTCTGATTCCCCAGCTCTGATTCCCCGCCTCTGATTCCCCGCATCTGATTCCCTGCCTCTGATGCCCCGCCTCTGATTCCCCATCACTGATTCCCCGCCTCTGATTCCCCGTGTCTGATTCCCTGCCACTGATTCCCCGCCTCTGATTCCCCGCCTCGGATTCCCCAACTCTGATTCACCGCATCTGATTCCCCAGCTCTGATTCCCCGCCTCTGAATCCCCGCGTCTGATTCCGTGCCTCTGATTCCCAGCCTCTGATTCCCCATCTCTGATTCCCCACCTCTGATTCACCACCACTGATTCCCCATATTTGATTCCCCGCCTCAGTTTCCCCGCCTCTGATTCCCCCCTCTGATTCCCATATCTGATTCCCCGCCTCTGATTCCCCAACTCTTATTCCCCGCCTCTGATTCCCCAGCTCTGATTCCCCGCCTCTGAATCCCCAACTCTGATTCCCTGCCTCTGATTCACCAGCTCTGATTCCCCGCCTCTGATTCCCCAGTTCTGATTCCCTGCCTCTGTTTCGCAACCTCTGATTCCCCACCTCTGATTCCCCATATATGATTCCCCACCTCTGTTTCCCTGCCTCTGATTCCCAGCCTCTGTTTCCCCATATCTGATTCCCCGCCTCTGATTCCCCAACTCTGATTCCCCGCCTCTGATTCCCCAGCTCTGATTCCCCACCTATGATTCCCCGTGTTTGATTCACTGCCTCTGATTCCCCGCCTCTGATTCCCCATCTCTGATTCACCACCTTTCATTCGCCACCTCTGATTCCCCATATCAGATTCCCCGCCTCTGTTTCCCCGCCTCTGATTCCCCTCCTCTGTTTCCCCATATCTGATTCCCCGCCTCTGATTCCCCAACTCTGATTCCCCGCCTCTGATTACACAGCTCTGATTCCCCGTCTCTGATTCCCCGTGTCTGATTCCCTGCCTCTGATTCCCAGCCTCTGATTCCCCATCTCTGATTCCCCGCCTCTGAAACCCCGTGTCTGATACCCAGCCTCTGATACCCCGCCCCTGATTCCCCACCTCTGATTCCCCATATCTGATTACCCGCCTCACTTTCCGTGCCTCTGATTCCCCTCCTCTGATTCCCCATATCTGATTCCTCGACTCTGATTCCCCAACTCAGATTCCCCGCCTCTGATTCCCCAGCTTTGTTTCCCCGCCTCTGATTCCCCGCCTCTGTTTCCCCATATCTAATTCCCCGCCTCTGATTCCCAAACTCTGATTCCCCGCCTCTGATTCCCCAGCTCTCATTCCCCGCCTCTGATTTCCCACATCTGATTTCCTGCCTCTGATTCGCTTCTGATTCCCTGCCTCTGATTCCCAACCTCTGATTCCCCACCTCTGAATCCCCATATCTGATTCCCTGCCTCTGATTCCCTGCCTCTGATTCCCCGCCTCTGATTCCCCGCCTCTGATTCCCAAACTCTGATTCCCCGCCTCTGATTCCCCAACTCTGATTCCCCGCCTCTGATTCCCCAGCTCTGATTCCCCGCCTCTGATTCCCCGCATCTGATTCCCTGCCTCTGATGCCCCGCCTCTGATTCCCCATCACTGATTCCCCGCCTCTGATTCCCCGTGTCTGATTCCCTGCCACTGATTCCCCGCCTCTGATTCCCCGCCTCTGATTCCCCAACTCTGATTCACCGCATCTGATTCCCCAGCTCTGATTCCCCGCCTCTGAATCCCCGCGTCTGATTCCGTGCCTCTGATTCCCAGCCTCTGATTCCCCATCTCTGATTCCCCACCTCTGATTCACCACCTCTGATTCCCCATATTTGATTCCCCGCCTCAGCTTCCCCGCCTCTGATTCCCCCCTCTGATTCCCATATCTGATTCCCCGCCTCTGATTCCCCAACTCTGATTCCCCGCCTCTGATTCCCCAGCTCTGATTCCCCGCCTCTGAATCCCCAACTCTGATTCCCTGCCTCTGATTCCCCAGCTCTGATTCCCCGCCTCTGATTCCCTGCCTCTGTTTCGCAACCTCTGATTCCCCACCTCTGATTCCCCATATATGATTCCCCACCTCTGTTTCCCTGCCTCTGATTCCCAGCCTCTGTTTCCCTATATGAGATTCCCCGCCTCTGATTCCCCAACTCTGATTCCCCGCCTCTGATTCCCCAGCTCTGATTCCCCACCTATGATTCCCCGTGTTTGATTCACTGCCTCTGATTCCCCGCCTCTGATTCCCCATCTCTGATTCACCGCCTTTCATTCGCCACCTCTGATTCCCCATATCAGATTCCCCGCCTCTGTTTCCCCGCCTCTGATTCCCCTCCTCTGTTTCCCCATATCTGATTCCCCGCCTCTGATTCCCCGCCTCTGATTACCCAGCTCTGATTCCCCGCCTCTGATTCCCCGCGTCTGATTCCCTGCCTCTGATTCCCAGCCTCTGATTCCCCATCTCTGATTCCCCGCCTCTGAATCCCCGTGTCTGATTCCCCGCCTCTGACTCCCCGCGTCAGATTCCCTGCCTCTGATTCCCCGCCTCTGATTCCCCGCCTCTGATTCCCCGTGTCTGATTCCCTTCCTCTGATTCCCCGCCTCTGATTCCCCATCTCTGATTCACCACCTCTGATTCCCCACCTCTGATTCCCCATATCTGATTCCCCGCCTCAGTTTCCCCGCCTCTGATTCACCCCTCTGATTCCCCACAGCCGAATCCCCGCCTCTGATTCCCCAACTCTGATTCCCCGCCTCTGATTCCCCAGCTCTGATTCCCCGCCTCTGAATCCCCAACTCTGATTCCCTGCCTCTGATTCCCCAGCTCTGATTCCCCGCCTCTGATTCCCTAGCTCTTATTCCCTGCATCTGATTTCCCGCCTGTGATTCCCCATCTCTGATTCACAACCTCTTATTCCCCACCTCTGATTCCGCATATCTGATTCCCCGCCTCTGTTTGCCCGCCTCTAATTCCCCGCCTCAGTTTCCGCATATCTGATTCCCCGCCTCTGAATCCCCAACTCTGATTCCATGCCTCAGATTCCCCAGCTCTGATTCCCCGCCTCAGATTCCCCGCCTCTGATTCACAGCCTCTGACTCCCCGTGTTTGATTTCCTGCCTTTGATTCCCCGCCTCCGATTCCCCACCTCTGATTCCCCATATCTGATTCCCCACCTATGTTTCCCCGCCTCTGATTCCCCGCCTCTGATTCCCCATCTCTGATTCCTGGACTCTGATTCCCCACCTCTGATTCCCCATCTCTGATTCCGCACATCCGATTCCCTGCCTCTGATATCCCGCCTCTGATTCCCCGCCTCTGATTCCCACCTCTGATTCCCAACCTCTGATTCCCCACCTCTGAGTCCCCATATCTGATTCCCCGCCTCTGTTTCCCCGCCTCTGATTCCCCGCCTCTGTTTCCCCATATCTGATTCCCCACTCTGATTCCCCAAGTCTGATTCCCCGCCTCTGATTCCCCAGCTCTGATTCCCCGCCTCTGATTCCCCGCGTCTTATTCCCTGCCTCTGATTCCCCGCCTCTGATTCCCCATCTCTGATTCCCAGCCTCTGAATCCCCGTGTCTGATACCCAGCCTCTGATACCCCGCCCCTGATTCCCCACCTCTGATTCCCCATATCTGATACCCCGCCTCTGTTTCTGCGCCTCTGATTCCCAGCCTCTGATTCCCCATATCTGATTCCCCGCCTCTGACTCCCCAACTCTGATTCCACGCTTCTGATTCCCCAGCTCTGATTCCCCGCCTCTGATTCCCCGCCTCTGTTTCCCCATATCTGATTCCCCGCCTCTGATTCCCCAACTCTGATTCCCCGCCTCTGATTCCCCAGCTCTGATTCCCCGTGTTTGATTCCCCGCCTCTGATTCCCCATCTCTGATTCCCGGCCTCTGATTGCCGGCCTCTGATTCCCGGCGTCTCATCCCCGGCCTCTGATTCCCGGCCTCTGATTCCCCGCCTCTGATTCCCCATCTCTGATTCCGCACATCTGAATCTCTGCCTCTGATTCCCCACCTCTGACTCCCCGCCTCTGATTCCCTGCCTCTGTTTCCCAACCTCTGATTCCCCATATCTCATTCCCAACCTCTGATTCCCCATCTCTGATTCCAGGACTCTGATTCCTGGCCTCTTATTCCCGGCATCTGATTCCCGGCCTCTGATCCCGGCCTCTGATTCCCCACTTCTGATTCTGATCCCAGCCTCTGATTCCCCATCTCTGATTCCGCACATCTGATTCCCTGCCTCTGATTCCACACCTCTGATTCCCCATATCTGATTCCCCGCCTCTGTTTCCCCGCCTCTGATTCCCCGCATCTGTTTCCCCATATCTAATTCCCCGCCTCTGATTCCCCGCCTCTGATTCCCCAAATCTGATTCCCCGCCTCTGATTACCCAGCTCTGATTCCCCGCGTCTGATTCCCTGCCTCTGATTCCCAGCCTCTGAATCCCCGTGTCTGATACCCAGCCTCTGATACCCCACCCCTGATTCCCCACCTCTGATTCCCCATATCTGATTCCCCGCCTCTCTTTCCGTGCCTCTAATTCCCCGCCTCTGATTCCCCATATCTGATTCCCCTCCTCCGATTCCCCAACTCTGATTTCCCCGCCTCTGATTCCCCAGCTCTGTTTCCCCGCCTCTGATTCCCCGCCTCTGTTTCCCCATATCTAATTCCACGCCTCTGATTCCCAAACTCTGATTCCCCGCCTCTGATTCCCCAGCTCTGATTCCCCGCCTCTGATTCCCCACATCTGATTCCCTTCCTCTGATTCCCCGCCTCTGATTCCCTGCCTCTGATTCCCCAGCTCTGATTCCCCGTGTTTGATTCCCCGCCTCTGAATCCCCATCTCTGATTCCCGGCCTCTGATTGCCGGCCTCCGATTCCCGGCCTCTGATTCCCGGCCTCTGATTCCCGGCCTCTGATTCCCCGCCTCTGATTCCCCGCCTCTGATTCGCTGCCTCTGATTCCCCATCTCTGATTCTGCACATCTGATTCCCTGCCTCTGATTCCCCGCCTCTGACTCCCCGCCTCTGATTCCCTGCCTCTGTTTCCCATCCTCTGATTCCCCACCTCTGATTCCCCATATCTGATTCCCCGCCTCTGTTTCCCCATATCTGATTCCCCGCCTCTGATTCCCCAACTCTGATTCCCCGCCTCTGATTCCCCAGCTCTGATTCCCCGCCTCTGATTCCCCGTGTTTGATTCCCTGCCTCTGATTCCCCGCCTCTGATTCACCATCTCTGATTCACCGCCTTTCATTCGCCACCCTGATTCCCCATATCAGATTCCCCGCCTCTGTTTCCCCGCCTCTGATACCCCGCCTCTGATTCCCCATATTTCATTCCCCGCCTCTGAATCCCCATCTCTGATTCCCGGACTCTGATTCCTGGCCTCTTATTCCCGGCATCTGAATCCCGGCCTCTGATCCCGGCCTCTGATTCCCCGCTTCTGATTCTGATCCCTGCCTCTGATTCCCCATCTCTGATTCCGCACATCTGATTCCCTGCCTCTGATTCCCCACCTCTGATTCCCCATATCTGATTCCCCGCCTCTGTTTCCCCACCTCTAATTCCCCGCCTCTGTTTCCCCATATCTATTTCCCCGCCTCTGATTCCCCGCCTCTGATTCCCCAGCTCTGATTCCCCGCCTCTGAATCCCCAACTCTGATTCCCTACCTCTGATTCCCCAGCTCTGATTCCCCGCCTCTGATTCCCCAGCTCTGATTCCCTGCCTCTGTTTCGCAACCTCTGATACCCCACCTCTGATTCCCCATATATGATTCCCCACCTCTGTTTCCCTGCCTCTGATTCCCAGCCTCTGTTTCCCCATATCTGATTCCCCGCCTCTGATTCCCCAACTCTGATTCCCCGCCTCTGATTCCCCAGCTCTGATTCCCCACCTATGATTCCCCGTGTTTGATTCACTGCCTCTGATTCCCCGCCTCTGATTCCCCATCTCTGATTCACCGCCTTTCATTCGCCACCTCTGATTCCCCATATCAGATTCCCCGCCTCTGATTCCCTGCCTCTGATACCCCATCTCCGATTCCGCACATCTGATTCCCCGCCTCAGATTCCCTGCCTCTGATTCCCAACCTCTGATAACCCACCTCTGATTCCCCATATCTGATTCCCCGCCTCTGTTTCCCCGCCTCTGATTCCCCTCCTCTGATTCCCCAACTCTAATTCCCCGCCTCTGATTCCCCAGCTCTGATTCCCTGTGTTTGATTCCCTGCCTCTGATTCCCTGCCCTGATTCCCCATCTCTGTTTCACGGCCTTTGATTCGCCACCTCTGATTCCCCATATCTGATTCCCCGCCTCTGTTTCCCCGCCTCTGATTCCCTGCCTCTGATTCCCAACCTCTGATTCCACACCTCTGATTCCCCATATCTGATTCCTCGCCTCTGTTTCCCCGCCTCTGATTCCCTGCCCCTGTTTCCCCATATCTGATTCCCTGCCTCTGATTCCCCAACTCTGATTCCCCGCCTCTGATTCCCCAGCTCTGATTCCCCACCTCTGATTTCCCGTGTTTGATTCCCTGCCTCTGATTCCCCGCCTCTGATTCCCCATCTCTGATTCACCGCCTTTGATTCGCCACCTCTGATTCCACATATCTGATTCCCCACCTCTGTTTCCCCGCCTCTGATTCCCCGCCTCTGATTCTCCATATCTCATTCCCCGCCTCTGAATCCCCATCTCTGATTCCCGGACTCTGATTCCCCACCTCTGATTCCCGGCCTCTTATTCCCAGCATCTGATTCCCGGCCTCTGATTCCCGGCCTCTGATTCCCCGCTTCTGATTCTGATTCCCTGCCTCTGATTCCCCATCTCTGATTCCGCACATCTGATTCCCTGCCTCTGATTCCCCACCTCTGATTCCCCATATCTGATTTCCCGCCTCTATTTCCCCGCCTCTGATTCCCCGCCTCTGTTTCCCCATATCTAATTCTCAACCTCTGATGCCCCAACTCTGATTCCCTGCCTCTGATTCCCCGCGTTCTATTCCCTGCCTCTGATTCCCCGCCTGCGATTACCCATCTCTGATTCACCACCTCTGATTCCCCACCTCTGATTCCCCATATCTAATTCCCCGCCTCTGAATCCCCATCTCTGATTCCCGGACTCTGATTCCCCACCTCTGATTCCCGGCCTCTTATTCCCAGCATCTGATTCCCGGCCTCTGATTCCCGGCCTCTGATTCCCCGCTTCTGATTCTGATTCGCTGCCTCTGATTCCCCATCTCTGATTCCGCACATCTGATTCCCTGCCTCTGATTCCCCACCTCTGATTCCCCATATCTGATTTCCCGCCTCTGTTTCCCCGCCTCTGATTCCCCGCCTCTGTTTCCCCATATCTAATTCCCCGCCTCTGATTCCCCAAATCTGATTCCCCGCCTCTGATTACCCAGCTCTGATTCCCCGCGTCTGATTCCCTGCCTCTGATTCCCCGCCTCTGAATCCCCATGTCTGATACCCAGCCTCTGATACCCCACCCCTGATTCCCCACCTCTGATTCCCCATATCTGATTCCCCGCCTCTCTTTCCGTGCCTCTAATTCCCCGCCTCTGATTCCCCATGTCTGATACCCAGCCTCTGATACCCCACCCCTGATTCCCCACCTCTGATTCCCCAACTCTGATTTCCCCGCCTCTGATTCCCCAGCTCTGTTTCCCCGCCTCTGATTCCCCGCCTCTGTTTCCCCATATCTAATTCCACGCCTCTGATTCCCAAACTCTGATTCCCCGCCTCTGATTCCCCAGCTCTGATTCCCCGCCTCTGATTCCCCACATCTGATTCCCTTCCTCTGATTCCCCGCCTCTGATTCCCTGCCTCTGATTCCCCAGCTCTGATTCCCCGTGTTAGATTCCCCGCCTCTGAATCCCCATCTCTGATTCCCGGCCTCTGATTGCCGGCCTCCGATTCCCGGCCTCTGATTCCCGGCCTCTGATTCCCGGCCTCTGATTCCCCGCCTCTGATTCCCCGCCTCTGATTCGCTGCCTCTGATTCCCCATCTCTGATTCTGCACATCTGATTCCCTGCCTCTGATTCCCCGCCTCTGACTCCCCGCCTCTGATTCCCTGCCTCTGTTTCCCATCCTCTGATTCCCCACCTCTGATTCCCCATATCTGATTCCCCGCCTCTGTTTCCCCATATCTGATTCCCCGCCTCTGATTCCCCAACTCTGATTCCCCGCCTCTGATTCCCCAGCTCTGATTCCCCGCCTCTGATTCCCCGTGTTTGATTCCCTGCCTCTGATTCCCTGCCTCTGATTCACCATCTCTGATTCACCGCCTTTCATTCGCCACCCTGATTCCCCATATCAGATTCCCCGCCTCTGTTTCCCCGCCTCTGATACCCCGCCTCTGATTCCCCATATTTCATTCCCCACCTCTGATTCCCCATCTCTGATTCCCAGACTCTGATTCCTGGCCTCTTATTCCCGGCATCTGATTCCCGGCCTCTGATCCCGGCCTCTGATTCCCCGCTTCTGATTCTGATCCCTGCCTCTGATTCCCCATCTCTGATTCCGCACATCTGATTCCCTGCCTCTGATTCCCCACCTCTGATTCCCCATATCTGATTCCCCGCCTCTGTTTCCCCGCCTCTAATTCCCCGCCTCTGTTTCCCCATATCTATTTCCCCGCCTCTGATTCCCCGCCTCTGATTCCCCAGCTCTGATTCCCCGCCTCTGAATCCCCAACTCTGATTCCCTGCCTCTGATTCCCCAGCTCTGATTCCCCGCCTCTGATTCCCCAGCTCTGATTCCCTGCCTCTGTTTCGCAACCTCTGATTCCCCACCTCTGATTCCCCATATATGATTCCCCACCTCTGTTTCCCTGCCTCTGATTCCCAGCCTCTGTTTCCCCATATCTGATTCCCCGCCTCTGATTCCCCAACTCTGATTCCCCGCCTCTGATTCCCCAGCTCTGATTCCCCACCTATGATTCCCCGTGTTTGATTCACTGCCTCTGATTCCCCGCCTCTGGTTCCCCATCTCTGATTCACCGCCTTTCATTCGCCAGCTCTGATTCCCCATATCAGATTCCCCGCCTCTGATTCCCTGCCTCTGATTCCCCATCTCCGATTCTGCACATCTGATTCCCCGCCTCAGATTCCCTGCCTCTGATTCCCAACCTCCGATAACCCACCTCTGATTCCCCATATCTGATTCCCCGCCTCTGTTACCCCGCCTCTGATTCCCCTCCTCTGATTCCCCAACTCTAATTCCCCGCCTCTGATTCCCCAGCTCTGATTCCCCGTGTTTGATTCCCTGCCTCTGATTCCCTGCCCTGATTCCCCATCTCTGTTGCACCGCCTTTGATTCGCCACATCTGATTCCCCATATCTGATTCCCCGCCTCTGTTTCCCCGCCTCTGATTCCCTGCCTCTGATTCCCAACCTCTGATTCCACACCTCTGATTCCCCATATCTGATTCCCCGCCTCTGTTTCCCCGCCTCTGATTCCCTGCCCCTGTTTCCCCATATCTGATTCCCTGCCTCTGATTCCCCAACTCTGATTCCCCGCCTCTGATTCCCCAGCTCTGATTCCCCACCTCTGATTTCCCGTGTTTGATTCCCTGCCTCTGATTCCCCGCCTCTGATTCCCCATCTCTGATTCACCGCCTTTGATTCGCCACCTCTGATTCCACATATCTGATTCCCCACCTCTGTTTCCCCGCCTCTGATTCCCTGCCTCTGATTCTCCATATCTCATTCCCCGCCTCTGAATCCCCATCTCTGATACCCGGACTCTGATTCCCCACCTCTGATTCCCGGCCTCTTATTCCCAGCATCTGATTCCCGGCCTCTGATTCCCGGCCTCTGATTCCCCGCTTCTGATTCTGATTCCCTGCCTCTGATTCCCCATCTCTGATTCCGCACATCTGATTCCCTGCCTCTGATTCCCCACCTCTGATTCCCCATATTTGATATCCCACCTCTGTTTCCCCGCCTCTGATTCCCCGCCTCTGTTTCCCCATATCTAATTCTCAACCTCTGATGCCCCAACTCTGATTCCCTGCCTCTGATTCCCCGCGTTCTATTCCCTGCCTCTGATTCCCCGCCTGTGATTCCCCATCTCTGATTCACCACCTCTGATTCCCCACCTCTGATTCCCCATATCTAATTTCCCGCCTCTGTTTGCCCGCCTCTGATTCCCCGCCTCTGTTTCCCCATATCTGATTCCCCGCCTCTGAATCCCCAACTCTGATTCCCTGCCTCTGATTCCCCAGCTCTGATTCCCCGCCTTTGATTCCCCCCGTCTGATTCCCAGCCTCTGAATCCCCGTGTCTGATTTCCTGCCTCTGATTCCCCGCCTCTGATTCCCCATCTCTGATTCACAGCCTCTGATTCCCCACCTCTGATTCCCCATCTCTGATTCCGCACATCTGATTCCCTGCCTCTGATTCCCCAGCTCTGATTCCCCGCCACTGATTCCCCGTGTTTGATTCCCTGCCTCTGATTCCCCGCCTCTGATTCACCATCTCTGATTCAACGCCTTTGATTCGCCACCTCTGATTCCCCATATCTGATTCCTCGCCTCTGTTTCCCCGCCTCTGATTCCCCTCCTCTGATTCCCCATATCTCATTCCCCGCCTCTGATTCCCCATCTCTGATTCCTGGACTCTGATTCCCCACCTCTGATTCCCAGCCTCTTATTCCCAGCATCTGATTCCGGCCTCTGATTCCCGGCCTCTGATTCCCTGCTTCTGATTCCCCACCTCTGATTCCCCATATCTGATTCCCCGCCTCTGTTTCCCCGCCTCTGATTCCCCACCTCTGTTTCCCCATATCTAAGTCACAGCCTCTGATTCGCCAACTTTGATTCCCCACCTCTGATTCCCCAGCTCTGATTACCCGCCTCTGATTCCCCGCATCTGATTCCATGCATCTGATTCCCAGCCTCTGATTCCCAGCCTCTGATTCCCAACCTCTGATTCCCCACCTCTGATCCCCATATCTGATTCCCCGCCTCTGTTTCCCCGCCTCTGATTCCCCGCCTCTGTTTCCCCATATCTGATCCCCACCTCTATTTGCCCGCCTCTGATTCCCCGCCTCTGTTTCCCCATATCTGATTCCCCGCCTCTGAATCCCCAACTCTGATTCCCTGCCTCTAATTTCCCAGCTATGATTCCCCGCCTCTGATTCCCCGCGTCTGATTACCGGCCTCTGATTCCCCGCCTCTGATTCCCCATCTCTGATTCACAACCTCTGATTCCCCACCTCTGATACCCCATATCTGATTCCCCGCCTCTGTTTCCCCGCCTCTAATTCCCCACCTCTGATTCCCAATATCTGATTCCCCGCCTCTGATTCCCCACCTCTGATTCCCTGCCTCTGATTCCCTGCCCTGATTCCCCATCTCTGTTTCACCGCCTTTCATTCGCCACCTCTGATTCCCCATATCTGATTCCCCGCCTCTGTTTCCCCGCCTCTGATTCCCTGCCTCTGATTCCCAACCTCTGATTCCACACCTCTGATTCCCCATATCTGATACCCCGCCTCTGTTTCCCCGCCTCTGATTCCCTGCCCCTGTTTCCCCATATCTGATTCCCTGCCTCTGATTCCCCAACTCTGATTCCCCGCCTCTGATTCCCCGCCTCTGATTCCCTGCCTCTGTTTCCCATCCTCTGATTCCCCACCTCTGATTCCCCATCTCTGATTCACAGCCTCTGATTCACCGCCTTTGATTCGCCACCTCTGATTCCACATATCTGATTCCCCACCTCTGTTTCCCCGCCTCTGATTCCCCGCCTCTGATTCTCCATATCTCATTTCCCGCCTCTGAATCCCCATCTCTGATTCCCGGACTCTGATTCCCCACCTCTGATTCCCGGCCTCTTATTCCCAGCATCTGATTCCCGGCCTCTGATTCCCGGCCTCTGATTCCCCGCTTCTGATTCTGATTCCCTGCCTCTGATTCCCCATCTCCGATTCCGCACATCTGATTCCCTGCCTCTGATTCCCCACCTCTGATTCCCCATATCTGATTTCCCGCCTCTGTTTCCCCGCCTCTGATTCCCCGCCTCTGTTTCCCAATATCTAATTCCCAACCTCTGATGCCACATCTCTGATTCCCTGCCTCTGATTTCCCGCGTTCTATTCCCTGCCTCTGATTCCCCGCCTGTGATTCCCCATCTCTGATTCACCACCTCTGATTCCCCAACTCTGATTCCCCATATCTAATTCCCCGCCTCTGTTTCCCCGCCTCTGATTCCCCGCCTCTGTTTCCCCATATCTAATTCTCAACCTCTGATGCCCCAACTCTGATTCCCTGCCTCTGATTCCCCGCGTTCTATTCCCTGCCTCTGATTCCCCGCCTGTGATTCCCCATCTCTGATTCACCACCTCTGATTCCCCACCTCTGATTCCCCATATCTGATTCCCCGCCTCTGAATCCCCAACTCTGATTCCCTGCCTCTGATTCCCCAGCTCTGATTCCCCGCCTTTGATTCCCCCCGTCTGATTCCCAGCCTCTGAATACCCGTGTCTGATTTCCTGCCTCTGATTCCCCGCCTCTGATTCCCCATCTCTGATTCACAGCCTCTGATTCCCCACCTCTGATTCCCCATCTCTGATTCCGCACATCTGATTCCCTGCCTCTGATTCCCCAGCTCTGATTCCCCGCCTCTGATTCCCCGTGTTTGATTCCCTGCCTCTGATTCCCCGCCTCTGATTCACCATCTCTGATTCAACGCCTTTGATTCGCCACCTCTGATTCCCCATATCTGATTCCTCGCCTCTGTTTCCCCGCCTCTGATTCCCCTCCTCTGATTCCCCATATCTCATTCCCCGCCTCTGATTCCCCATCTCTGATTCCCGGACTCTGATTCCCCACCTCTGATTCCCAGCCTCTTATTCCCAGCATCTGATTCCGGCCTCTGATTCCCGGCCTCTGATTCCCTGCTTCTGATTCCCCATCTCTGATTCCGCAAATCTAATTCCCTGCCTCTGATTCCCCACCTCTGATTCCCCATATCTGATTCCCCGCCTCTGTTTCCCCGCCTCTGATTCCCCACCTCTGTTTCCCCATATCTAAGTCACCGCCTCTGATTCGCCAACTTTGATTCCCCACCTCTGATTCCCCAGCTCTGATTACCCGCCTCTGATTCCCCGCATCTGATTCCATGCATCTGATTCCCAGCCTCTGATTCCCAGCCTCTGATTCCCAACCTCTGATTCCCCACCTCTGATCCCCATATCTGATTCCCTGCCTCTGTTTCCCCGCCTCTGATTCCCCGCCTCTGTTTCCCCATATCTGATCCCCACCTCTATTTGCCCGCCTCTGATTCCCCGCCTCTGTTTCCCCATATCTGATTCCCCGCCTCTGAATCCCCAACTCTGATTCCCTGCCTCTAATTTCCCAGCTATGATTCCCCGCCTCTGATTCCCCGCGTCTGATTACCGGCCTCTGATTCCCCGCCTCTGATTCCCCATCTCTGATCCACAACCTCTGATTCCCCACCTCTGATACCCCATATCTGATTCCCCGCCTCTGTTTCCCCGCCTCTGATTCCCCACCTCTGATTCCCAATATCTGATTCCCCGCCTCTGATTCCCCACCTCTGATTCCCTGCCTCTGATTCCCTGCCCTGATTCCCCATCTCTGTTTCACCGCCTTTGATTCGCCACCTCTGATTCCCCATATCTGATTCCCCGCCTCTGTTTCCCCGCCTCTGATTCCCTGCCTCTGATTCCCAACCTCTGATTCCACACCTCTGATTCCCCATATCTGATACCCCGCCTCTGTTTCCCCGCCTCTGATTCCCTGCCCCTGTTTCCCCATATCTGATTCCCTGCCTCTGATTCCCCAACTCTGATTCCCCGCCTCTGATTCCCCAGCTCTGATTCCCCGCCTCTGATTTCCCGTGTTTGATTCCCTGCCTCTGATTCCCCGCCTCTGATTCCCCATCTCTGATTCACCGCCTTTGATTCGCCACCTCTGATTCCACATATCTGATTCCCCACCTCTGTTTCCCCGCCTCTGATTCCCCGCCTCTGATTCTCCATATCTCATTTCCCGCCTCTGAATCCCCATCTCTGATTCCCGGACTCTGATTCCCCACCTCTGATTCCCGGCCTCTTATTCCCAGCATCTGATTCCCGGCCTCTGATTCCCGGCCTCTGATTCCCCGCTTCTGATTCTGATTCCCTGCCTCTGATTCCCCATCTCTGATTCCGCACATCTGATTCCCTGCCTCTGATTCCCCACCTCTGATTCCCCATATCTGATTTCCCGCCTCTGTTTCCCCGCCTCTGATTCCCCGCCTCTGTTTCCCAATATCTAATTCCCAACCTCTGATGCCACATCTCTGATTCCCTGCCTCTGATTTCCCGCGTTCTATTCCCTGCCTCTGATTCCCCGCCTGTGATTCCCCATCTCTGATTCACCACCTCTGATTCCCCAACTCTGATTCCCCATATCAAATTCCCCGCCTCTGTTTGCCCGCCTCTGATTCCCCGCCTCTGTTTCCCCATATCTGATTCCCCGCCTCTGAATCCCCAACTCTGATTCCCTGCCTCTGATTCCCCAGCTCTGATTCCCCGCCTTTGATTCCCCCCGTCTGATTCCCAGCCTCTGAATCCCCGTGTCTGATTTCCTGCCTCTGATTCCCCGCCTCTGATTCCCCATCTCTGATTCACAGCCTCTGATTCCCCACCTCTGATTCCCCATCTCTGATTCCGCGCATCTGATTCCCTGCCTCTGATTCCCCGACTCTGATCCCCACCTCTGATTCCCCATCTCTGATTCCCCGCCTCTGATTCCCCAACTCTGATTCCCCTCCTCTGATTCCCCAGCTCTGATTCCCCGCCTCTGATTCCCCGTGTTTGATTCCCTGCCTCTGATTCCCCGCCTCTGATTCCCCATCTCTGATTCAACGCCTTTGATTCGCCACCTCTGATTCCCCATATCTGATTCCTCGCCTCTGTTTCCCAGCCTCTGATTCCCCTCCTCTGATTCCCCATATCTCATTCCCCGCCTCTGATTCCCTATCTCTGATTCCCGGACTCTGATTCCCCACCTCTGATTCCCGGCCTCTTATTCCTGGCATCTGATTCCGGCCTCTGATTCCCGGCCTCTGATTCCCTGCTTCTGATTCCCCATCTCTGATTCCGCAAATCTAATTCCTTGCCTCTGATTCCCCACCTCTGATTCCCCATATCTGATTCCCCGCCTCTGTTACCCCGACTCTGATTCCCCGCCTCTGTTTCCCCATATCTAAGTCCCCGCCTCTGATTCCCCAACTTTGATTCCCCACCTCTGATTCCCCAGCTCTGATTCCCCACCTCTGATCCCCATATCTGATTCCCCGCCTCTGTTTCCCCGCCTCTGATTCCCCGCCTCTGTTTCCCCATATCTGATCCCCGCCTCTATTTGCCCACCTCTGATTCCCCGCCTCTGTTTCCCCATATCTGATTACCCGCCTCTGAATCCCCAACTCTGATTCCCTGCCTCTAATTTCCCAGCTCTGATTCCCCGCGTCTGATTCCCCGCGTCTGATTACCGGCCTCTGATTCCCCGCCTCTGATTCCCCATCTCTGATTCACAACCTCTGATTCCCCACCTCTGATACCCCATATCTGATTCCCCGCCTCTGTTTCCCCGCCTCTGATTCCCCACCTCTGATTCCCAATATCTGATTCCCCGCCTCTGATTCCCCACCTCTGATTCCCCTCCTCTGATTCGCCAGCTATGATACCCCGCCTCTTATTCCCCGCGTCTGATTCCCTGCCTCTGATTCCCCGCCTCTGATTCCACATCTCTGATTCACCACCTCTGATTCCCCGCGTCTGATTCCCTGCCTCTGATTCCCCATCTCTGATTCCCCATCTCTGATTGCCTAATTCTGATTCCCCTCCTCTGATTCCCCGTGTTTGATTCCCTGCCACTGATTCCCGGCCTCTGATTCCCCATCTCTGATTCACCGCCTTTGATTCGCCACCTCTGATTCGCCATATCTGATTCCCCGCCTCTGTTTCCCCGCCTCTGATTCCCCGCCTCTGATTCCCCATATCTCATTCCCCGCCTCTGAATCCCCATCTCTGATTCCCGGACTCTGATTCCCCACCTCTGATTCCCGGCCTCTTATTCCCGGCATCTGATTCCGGCCTCTGATTCCCGGCCTCTGATTCCCTGCTTCTGATTCTGATTCCCTGCCTTTGATTCCCCATCTCTGATTCCGCACATCTGATTCCCTGCCTCTGATTCCCCATCTCTGATTCCGCACATCTGATTCCCTGCCTCTGATTCCCCGCCTCTGAATCCCCGTGTCTGATACCCAGCCTCTGATACCCCACCCCTGATTCCCCACCTCTGATTCCCCATATCTGATTCCCCGCATCTCTTTCCGTGCCTCTAATTCCCCGCCTCTGATTCCCCATATCTGATTCCCCGCCTCCGATTCCCCAACTCTGATTTCCCCGCCTCTGATTCCCCAGCTCTGTTTCCCCGCCTCTGATTGCCCGCCTCTGTTTCCCCATATCTAATTCCACGCCTCTGATTCCCAAACTCTGATTCCCCGCCTCTGATTCCCCAGCTCTGATTCCCCGCCTCCGATTCCCCACATCTGATTCCCTTCCTCTGATTCCCCGCCTCTGATTCCCTGCCTCTGATTCCCCAGCTCTGATTCCCCGTGTTTGATTCCCCGCCTCTGAATCCCCATCTCTGATTCCTGGCCTCTGATTGCCGGCCTCTGATTCCCTGCCCTGATTCCCCATCTCTGTTTCACCGCCTTTGATTCGCCACCTCTGATTCCCCATATCTGATTCCCCGCCTCTGTTTCCCCGCCTCTGATTCCCTGCCTCTGATTCCCAACCTCTGATTCCACACCTCTGATTCCCCATATCTGATACCCCGCCTCTGTTTCCCCGCCTCTGATTCCCTGCCCCTGTTTCCCCATATCTGATTCCCTGCCTCTGATTCCCCAACTCTGATTCCCCGCCTCTGATTCCCCAGCTCTGATTCCCCGCCTCTGATTTCCCGTGTTTGATTCCCTGCCTCTGATTCCCCGCCTCTGATTCCCCATCTCTGATTCACCGCCTTTGATTCGCCACCTCTGATTCCACATATCTGATTCCCCACCTCTGTTTCCCCGCCTCTGATTCCCCGCCTCTGATTCTCCATATCTCATTTCCCGCCTCTGAATCCCCATCTCTGATTCCCGGACTCTGATTCCCCACCTCTGATTCCCGGCCTCTTATTCCCAGCATCTGATTCCCGGCCTCTGATTCCCGGCCTCTGATTCCCCGCTTCTGATTCTGATTCCCTGCCTCTGATTCCCCATCTCTGATTCCGCACATCTGATTCCCTGCCTCTGATTCCCCACCTCTGATTCCCCATATCTGATTTCCCGCCTCTGTTTCCCCGCCTCTGATTCCCCGCCTCTGTTTCCCAATATCTAATTCCCAACCTCTGATGCCACATCTCTGATTCCCTGCCTCTGATTTCCCGCGTTCTATTCCCTGCCTCTGATTCCCCGCCTGTGATTCCCCATCTCTGATTCACCACCTCTGATTCCCCAACTCTGATTCCCCATATCTAATTCCCCGACCTTGTTTGCCCGCCTCTGATTCCCCGCCTCTGTTTCCCCATATCTGATTCCCCGCCTCTGAATCCCCAACTCTGATTCCCTGCCTCTGATTCCCCAGCTCTGATTCCCCGCCTTTGATTCCCCCCGTCTGATTCCCAGCCTCTGAATCCCCGTGTCTGATTTCCTGCCTCTGATTCCCCGCCTCTGATTCCCCATCTCTGATTCACAGCCTCTGATTCCCCACCTCTGATTCCCCATCTCTGATTCCGCACATCTGATTCCCTGCCTCTGATTCCCCGACTCTGATCCCCACCTCTGATTCCCCATCTCTGATTCCCCGCCTCTGATTCCCCAACTCTGATTCCCCGCCTCTGATTCCCCAGCTCTGATTCCCCGCCTCTGATTCCCCGTGTTTGATTCCCTGCCTCTGATTCCCCGCCTCTGATTCCCCATCTCTGATTCAACGCCTTTGATTCGCCACCTCTGATTCCCCATATCTGATTCCTCGCCTCTGTTTCCCAGCCTCTGATTCCCCTCCTCTGATTCCCCATATCTCATTCCCCGCCTCTGATTCCCTATCTCTGATTCCCGGACTCTGATTTCCCACCTCTGATTCCCGGCCTCTTATTCCCGGCATCTGATTCCGGCCTCTGATTCCCGGCCTCTGATTCCCTGCTTCTGATTCCCCATCTCTGATTCCGCAAATCTAATTCCCTGCCTCTGATTCCCCACCTCTGATTCCCCATATCTTATTCCCCGCCTCTGTTACCCCGCCTCTGATTCCCCGCCTCTGTTTCCCCATATCTAAGTCCCCGCCTCTGATTCCCCAACTTTGATTCCCCACCTCTGATTCCCCAGCTCTGATTCCCCACCTCTGATCCCCATATCTGATTCCCCGCCTCTGTTTCCCCGCCTCTGATTCCCCGCCTCTGTTTCCCCATATCTGATCCCCGCCTCTATTTGCCCACCTCTGATTCCCCGCCTCTGTTTCCCCATATCTGATTTCCCGCCTCTGAATCCCCAACTCTGATTCCCTGCCTCTAATTTCCCAGCTCTGATTCCCCGCGTCTGATTCCCCGCGTCTGATTACCGGCCTCTGATTCCCCGCCTCTGATTCCCCATCTCTGATTCACAACCTCTGATTCCCCACCTCTGATACCCCATATCTGATTCCCCGCCTCTGTTTCCCCGCCTCTGATTCCCCACCTCTGATTCCCAATATCTGATTCCCCGCCTCTGATTCCCCACCTCTGATTCCCCGCCTCTGATTCGCCAGCTATGATTCCCCGCCTCTTATTCCCCGCGTCTGATTCCCTGCCTCTGATTCCCCGCCTCTGATTCCACATCTCTGATTCACCACCTCTGATTCCCCGCGTCTGATTCCCTGCCTCTGATTCCCCATCTCTGATTCCCCATCTCTGATTGCCTAATTCTGATTCCCCTCCTCTGATTCCCCGTGTTTGATTCCCTGCCTCTGATTCCCGGCCTCTGATTCCCCATCTCTGATTCACCGCCTTTGATTCGCCACCTCTGATTCGCCATATCTGATTCCCCGCCTCTGTTTCCCCGCCTCTGATTCCCCGCCTCTGATTCCCCATATCTCATTCCCCGCCTCTGAATCCCCATCTCTGATTCCCGGACTCTGATTCCCCACCTCTGATTCCCGGCCTCTTATTCCCGGCATCTGATTCCGGCCTCTGATTCCCGGCCTCTGATTCCCTGCTTCTGATTCTGATTCCCTGCCTTTGATTCCCCATCTCTGATTCCGCACATCTGATTCCCTGCCTCTGATTCCCCATCTCTGATTCCACACATCTGATTCCCTGCCTCTGATTCCCCGCCTCTGAATCCCCGTGTCTGATACCCAGCCTCTGATACCCCACCCCTGATTCCCCACCTCTGATTCCCCATATCTGATTCCCCGCATCTCTTTCCGTGCCTCTAATTCCCCGCCTCTGATTCCCCATATCTGATTCCCCGCCTCCGATTCCCCAACTCTGATTTCCCCGCCTCTGATTCCCCAGCTCTGTTTCCCCGCCTCTGATTCCCCGCCTCTGTTTCCCCATATCTAATTCCACGCCTCTGATTCCCAAACTCTGATTCCCCGCCTCTGATTCCCCAGCTCTGATTCCCCGCCTCCGATTCCCCACATCTGATTCCCTTCCTCTGATTCCCCGCCTCTGATTCCCTGCCTCTGATTCCCCAGCTCTGATTCCCCGTGTTTGATTCCCCGCCTCTGAATCCCCATCTCTGATTCCCGGCCTCTGATTGCCGGCCTCTGATTCCCGGCCTCTGATTCCCGGCCTCTGATTCCCGGCCTCTGATTCCCCGCCTCTGATTCCCCGCCTCTGATTCGCTGCCTCTGATTCCCCATCTCTGATTCTGCACATCTGATTCCCTGCCTCTGATTCCCGGCCTCTGACTCCCCGCCTCTGATTCCCCGCTTCTGATTCTGATCCCTGCCTCTGATTCCCCATCTCTGATTCCGCACATCTGATTCCCTGCCTCTGATTCCCCACCTCTGACTCCCCATATCTGATTCCCCGCCTCTGTTTCCCCGCCTCTAATTCCCCGCCTCTGTTTCCCCATATCTATTTCCCCGCCTCTGATTCCCCGCCTCTGATTCCCCAGCTCTGATTCCCCGCCTCTGAATCCCCAACTCTGATTCCCTGCCTCTGATTCCCCAGCTCTGATTCCCCGCCTCTGATTCCCCAGCTCTGATTCCCTGCCTCTGTTTCGCAACCTCTGATTCCCCAGCTCTGATTCCCCATATATGATTCCCCACCTCTGTTTCCCTGCCTCTGATTCCCAGCCTCTGTTTCCCCATATCTGATTCCCCACCTCTGATTCCCCAACTCTGATTCCCCGCCTCTGATTCCCCAGCTCTGATTCCCCACCTATGATTCCCCGTGTTTGATTCACTGCCTCTGATTCCCCGCCTCTGATTCCCCATCTCTGATTCACCGCCTTTCATTCGCCACCTCTGATTCCCCATATCAGATTCCCCGCCTCTGTTTCCCCGCCTCTGATTCCCCTCCTCTGTTTCCCCATATCTGATTCCCCGCTTCTGATTCCCCAACTCTGATTCCCCGCCTCTGATTCCCCAGCTCTGATTCCCCGCCTTTGATTCCCCCCGTCTGATTCCCAGCCTCTGAGTCCCCGTGTCTGATTTCCTGCCTCTGATTCCCCGCCTCTGATTCCCCATCTCTGATTCACAGCCGCTGATTCCCCACCTCTGATTCCCCATCTCTGATTCCGCACATCTGATTCCCTGCCTCTGATTCCCCGACTCTGATCCCCACCTCTGATTCCCCAGCTCTGATTCCCCGCCTCTGATTCCCCAACTCTGATTCCCCGCCTCTGATTCCCCAGCTCTGATTCCCCGCCTCTGATTCCCCGTGTTTGATTCCCTGCCTCTGATTCCCCGCCTCTGGTTCCCCATCTCTGATTCAACGCCTTTGATTCGCCACCTCTGATTCCCCATATCTGATTCCTCGCCTCTGTTTCCCCGCCTCTGATTCCCCTCCTCTGATTCCCCATATCTCATTCCCCGCCTCTGATTCCCCATCTCTGATTCCCGGACTCTGATTCCCCACCTCTGATTCCCGGCCTCTTATTCCCGGCATCTGATTCCGGCCTCTGATTCCCGGCCTCTGATTCCCTGCTTCTGATTCCCCATCTCTGATTCCGCAAATCTAATTCCCTGCCTCTGATTCCCCACCTCTGATTCCCCATATCTGATTCCCCGCCTCTGTTTCCCCGCCTCTGATTCCCCGCCTCTGTTTCCCCATATCTAAGTCCCCGCCTCTGATTCCCCAACTTTGATTCCCCACCTCTGATTCCCCAGCTCTGATTCCCCGCCTCTGATTCCCCGCATCTGATTCCATGCATCTGATTCCCAGCCTCTGATTCCCAGCCTCTGATTCCCAACCTCTGATTCCCCACCTCTGATCCCCATATCTGATTCCCCGCCTCTGTTTCCCCGCCTCTGATTCCCCGCCTCTGTTTCCCCATATCTGAACCCCACCTCTGTTTGCCCGCCTCTGATTCCCCGCCTCTGTTTCCCAATATCTAATTCCCAACCTCTGATGCCCCAACTCTGATTCCCTGCCTCTGATTTCCCGCGTTCTATTCCCTGCCTCTGATTCCCCGCCTGTGATTCCCCATCTCTGATTCACCACCTCTGATTCCCCAACTCTGATTCCCCATATCTAATTCCCCGCCTCTGTTTGCCCGCCTCTGATTCCCCGCCTCTGTTTCCCCATATCTGATTCCCCGCCTCTGAATCCCCAACTCTGATTCCCTGCCTCTGATTCCCCAGCTCTGATTCCCCGCCTTTGATTCCCCCCGTCTGATTCCCAGCCTCTGAATCCCCGTGTCTGATTTCCTGCCTCTGATTCCCCGCCTCTGATTCCCCATCTCTGATTCACAGGCTCTGATTCCACACCTCTGATTCCCCATCTCTGATTCCGCACATCTGATTCCCTGCCTCTGATTCCCCGACTCTGATCCCCACCTCTGATTCCCCAGCTCTGATTCCCCGCCTCTGATTCCCCAACTCTGATTCCCCGCCTCTGATTCCCCAGCTCTGATTCCCCGCCTCTGATTCCCCGTGTTTGATTCCCTGCCTCTGATTCCCCGCCTCTGATTCCCCATCTCTGATTCAACGCCTTTGATTCGCCACCTCTGATTCCCCATATCTCATTCCCCGCCTCTGATTCCCTATCTCTGATTCCCGGACTCTGATTCCCCACCTCTGATTCCCGGCCTCTTATTCCCGGCATCTGATTCCGGCCTCTGATTCCCGGCCTCTGATTCCCTGCTTCTGATTCCCCATCTCTGATTCCGCAAATCTAATTCCCTGCCTCTGATTCCCCACCTCTGATTCCCCATATCTGATTCCCCGCCTCTGTTACCCCGCCTCTGATTCCCCGCCTCTGTTTCCCCATATCTAAGTCCCCGCCTCTGATTCCCCAACTTTGATTCCCCACCTCTGATTCCCCAGCTCTGATTCCCCACCTCTGATCCCCATATCTGATTCCCCGCCTCTGTTTCCCCGCCTCTGATTCCCCGCCTCTGTTTCCCCATATCTGATCCCCGCCTCTATTTGCCCACCTCTGATTCCCCGCCTCTGTTTCCCCATATCTGATTTCCCGCCTCTGAATCCCCAACTCTGATTCCCTGCCTCTAATTTCCCAGCTCTGATTCCCCGCGTCTGATTCCCCGCGTCTGATTACCGGCCTCTGATTCCCCGCCTCTGATTCCCCATCTCTGATTCACAACCTCTGACTCCCCACCTCTGATACCCCATATCTGATTCCCCGCCTCTGTTTCCCCGCCTCTGATTCCCCACCTCTGATTCCCAATATCTGATTCCCCGCCTCTGATTCCCCACCTCTGATTCCCCGCCTCTGATTCGCCAGCTATGATTCCCCGCCTCTTATTCCCCGCGTCTGATTCCCTGCCTCTGATTCCCCGCCTCTGATTCCACATCTCTGATTCACCACCTCTGATTCCCCGCGTCTGATTCCCTGCCTCTGATTCCCCATCTCTGATTCCCCATCTCTGATTGCCTAATTCTGATTCCCCTCCTCTGATTCCCCGTGTTTGATTCCCTGCCTCTGATTCCCGGCCTCTGGTTCCCCATCTCTGATTCACCGCCTTTGATTCGCCACCTCTGATTCGCCATATCTGATTCCCCGCCTCTGTTTCCCCGCCTCTGATTCCCCGCCTCTGATTCCCCATATCTCATTCCCCGCCTCTGAATCCCCACCTCTGATTCCCGACCTCTTATTCCCGGCATCTGATTCCGGCCTCTGATTCCCGGCCTCTGATTCCCTGCTTCTGATTCTGATTCCCTGCCTTTGATTCCCCATCTCTGATTCCGCACATCTGATTCCCTGCCTCTGATTCCCCATCTCTGATTCCGCACATCTGATTCCCTGCCTCTGATTCCCCGCCTCTGAATCCCCGTGTCTGATATCCAGCCTCTGATACCCCACCCCTGATTCACCACCTCTGATTCCCCATATCTGATTCCCCGCATCTCTTTCCGTGCCTCTAATTCCCCGCCTCTGATTCCCCATATCTGATTCCCCGCCTCCGATTCCCCAACTCTGATTTCCCCGCCTCTGATTCCCCAGCTCTGTTTCCCCGCCTCTGATTCCCCGCCTCTGTTTCCCCATATCTAATTCCACGCCTCTGATTCCCAAACTCTGATTCCCCACCTCTGATTCCCCATATCTGATTCCCCGCCTCTGTTTCCCCGCCTCTGATTCCCCGCCTCTGTTTCCCCATATCTAAGTCCCCGCCTCTGATTCCCCAACTTTGATTCCCCACCTCTGATTCCCCAGCTCTGATTCCCCGCCTCTGATTCCCCGCATCTGATTCCATGCATCTGATTCCCAGCCTCTGATTCCCAGCCTCTGATTCCCAACCTCTGATTCCCCACCTCTGATCCCCATATCTGATTCCCCGCCTCTGTTTCCCCGTCTCTGATTCCCCGCCTCTGTTTCCCCATATCTGAACCCCACCTCTGTTTGCCCGCCTCTGATTCCCCGCCTCTGTTTCCCAATATCTAATTCCCAACCTCTGATGCCCCAACTCTGATTCCCTGCCTCTGATTTCCCGCGTTCTATTCCCTGCCTCTGATTCCCCGCCTGTGATTCCCCATCTCTGATTCACCACCTCTGATTCCCCAACTCTGATTCCCCATATCTAATTCCCCGCCCTTGTTTGCCCGCCTCTGATTCCCCGCCTCTGTTTCCCCATATCTGATTCCCCACCTCTGAATCCCCAACTCTGATTCCCTGCCTCTGATTCCCCAGCTCTGATTCCCCGCCTTTGATTCCCCCCGTCTGATTCCCAGCCTCTGAATGCCCGTGTCTGATTTCCTGCCTCTGATTCCCCGCCTCTGATTCCCCATCTCTGATTCACAGCCTCTTATTCCCCACCTCTGATTCCCCATCTCTGATTCCGCACATCTGATTCCCTGCCTCTGATTCCCCGACTCTGATCCCCACCTCTGATTCCCCAGCTCTGATTCCCCGCCTCTGATTCCCTGCCTCTGATTCCCCGCCTCTGATTCCCCATCTCTGATTCAACGCCTTTGATTCGCCACCTCTGATTCCCCATATCTGATTCCTCGCCTCTGTTTCCCAGCATCTGATTCCCCTCCTCTGATTCCCCATATCTCATTCCCCGCCTCTGATTCCATATCTCTGATTCCCGGACTCTGATTCCCCACCTCTGATTCCCGGCCTCTTATTCCCGGCATCTGATTCCGGCCTCTGATTCCCGGCCTCTGATTCCCTGCTTCTGATTCCCCATCTCTGATTCCGCAAATCTAATTCCCTGCCTCTGATTCCCCACCTCTGATTCCCCATATCTGATTCCCCGCCTCTGTTACCCCGCCTCTGATTCCCCGCCTCTGTTTCCCCATATCTAAGTCCCCGCGTCTGATTCCCCAACTTTGATTCCCCACCTCTGATTCCCCAGCTCTGATTCCCCACCTCTGATCCCCATATCTGATTCCCCGCCTCTGTTTCCCCGCCTCTGATTCCCCGCCTCTGTTTCCCCATATCTGATCCCCGCCTCTATTTGCCCACCTCTGATTCCCCGCCTCTGTTTCCCCATATCTGATTTCCCGCCTCTGAATCCCCAACTCTGATTCCCTGCCTCTAATTTCCCAGCTCTGATTCCCCGCGTCTGATTCCCCGCGTCTGATTACCGGCCTCTGATTCCCCGCCTCTGATTCCCCATCTCTGATTCACAACCTCTGATTCCCCACCTCTGATACCCCATATCTGATTCCCCGCCTCTGTTTCCCCGCCTCTGATTCCCCACCTCTGATTCCCAATATCTGATTCCCCGCCTCTGATTCCCCACCTCTGATTCCCCGCCTCTGATTCGCCAGCTATGATTCCCCGCCTCTTATTCCCCGCGTCTGATTCCCTGCCTCTGATTCCCCGCCTCTGATTCCACATCTCTGATTCACCACCTCAGATTCCCCGCGTCTGATTCCCTGCCTCTGATTCCCCATCTCTGATTCCCCATCTCTGATTGCCTAATTCTGATTCCCCTCCTCTGATTCCCCATGTTTGATTCCCTGCCTCTGATTCCCGGCCTCTGATTCCCCATCTCTGATTCACCGCCTTTGATTCGCCACCTCTGATTCGCCATATCTGATTCCCCGCCTCTGTTTCCCCGCCTCTGATTCCCCGCCTCTGATTCCCCATATCTCATTCCCCGCCTCTGAATCCCCATCTCTGATTCCCGGACTCTGATTCCCCACCTCTGATTCCCGGCCTCTTATTCCCGGCATCTGATTCCGGCCTCTGATTCCCGGCCTCTGATTCCCTGCTTCTGATTCTGATTCCCTGCCTTTGATTCCCCATCTCTGATTCCGCACATCTGATTCCCTGCCTCTGATTCCCCATCTCTGATTCCGCACATCTGATTCCCTGCCTCTGATTCCCCGCCTCTGAATCCCCGTGTCTGATACCCAGCCTCTGATACCCCACCCCTGATTCCCCACCTCTGATTCCCCATATCTGATTCCCCGCATCTCTTTCCGTGCCTCTAATTCCCCGCCTCTGATTCCCCATATCTGATTCCCCGCCTCCGATTCCCCAACTCTGATTTCCCCGCCTCTGATTCCCCAGCTCTGTTTCCCCGCCTCTGATTCCCCGCCTCTGTTTCCCCATATCTAATTCCACGCCTCTGATTCCCAAACTCTGATTCCCCGCCTCTGATTCCCCAGCTCTGATTCCCCGCCTCCGATTCCCCACATCTGATTCCCTTCCTCTGATTCCCCGCCTCTGATTCCCTGCCTCTGATTCCCCAGCTCTGATTCCCCGTGTTTGATTCCCCGCCTATGAATCCCCATCTCTGATTCCCGGCCTCTGATTGCCGGCCTCTGATTCCCGGCCTCTGAATCCCGGCCTCTGATTCCCGGCCTCTGATTCCCCGCCTCTGACTCCCCGCCTCTGATTCCCTGCCTCTGTTTCCCATCCTCTGATTCCCCACCTCTGATTCCCCATATCTGATTCCCCGCATCTGTTTCCCCATATCTGATTCCCCGCCTCTGATTCCCCAACTCTGATTCCCCACCTCTGATTCCCCAGCTCTGATTCCCCGCCTCTGATTCCCCGTGTTTGATTCCCTGCCTCTGATTCCCCGCCTCTGATTCACCATCTCTGATTCACCGCCTTTCATTCGCCACCCTGATTCCCCATATCAGATTCCCCGCCTCTGTTTCCCCGCCTCTGATACCCCGCCTCTGATTCCCCATATTTCATTCCCCGCCTCTGATTCCCCATCTCTGATTCCCGGACTCTGATTCCTGGCCTCTTATTCCCGGCATCTGATTCCCGGCCTCTGATTCCCCATCTCTGATTCCGCACATCTGATTCCCTGCCTCTGATTCCCCACCTCTGACTCCCCATATCTGATTCCCCGCCTCTGTTTCCCCGCCTCTAATTCCCCGCCTCTGTTTCCCCATATCTATTTCCCCGCCTCTGATTCCCCGCCTCTGATTCCCCAGCTCTGATTCCCCGCCTCTGAATCCCCAACTCTGATTCCCTGCCTCTGATTCCCCAACTCTGATTCCCCGCCTCTGATTCCCCAGCTCTGATTCCCTGCCTCTGTTTCGCAACCTCTGATTCCGAACCTCTGATTCCCCATATATGATTCCCCACCTCTGTTTCCCTGCCTCTGATTCCCAGCCTCTGTTTCCCCATATCTGATTCCCCGCCTCTGATTCCCCAACTCTGATTCCCCGCCTCTGATTCCCCAGCTCTGATTCCCTGCCTCTAATTTCCCAGCTCTGATTCCCCGCGTCTGATTCCCCGCGTCTGATTACCGGCCTCTGATTCCCCGCCTCTGATTCCCCATCTCTGATTCACAACCTCTGATTCCCCACCTCTGATACCCCATATCTGATTCCCCGCCTCTGTTTCCCCACCTCTGATTCCCAATATCTGATTCCCCGCCTCTGATTCCCCACCTCTGATTCCCCGCCTCTGATTCGCCAGCTATGATTCCCCGCCTCTTATTCCCCGCGTCTGATTCTCTGCCTCTGATTCCCCGCCTCTGATTCCACATCTCTGATTCACCACCTCTGATTCCCCGCGTCTGATTCCCTGCCTCTGATTCCCCATCTCTGATTCCCCATCTCTGATTGCCTAATTCTGATTCCCCTCCTCTGATTCCCCGTGTTTGATTCCCTGCCTCTGATTCCCGGCCTCTGATTCCCCATCTCTGATTCACCGCCTTTGATTCGCCACCTCTGATTCGCCATATCTGATTCCCCGCCTCTGTTTCCCCGCCTCTGATTCCCCGCCTCTGATTCCCCATATCTCATTCCCCGCCTCTGAATCCCCATCTCTGATTCCCGGACTCTGATTCCCCACCTCTGATTCCCGGCCTCTTATTCCCGGCATCTGATTCCGGCCTCTGATTCCCGGCCTCTGATTCCCTGCTTCTGATTCTGATTCCCTGCCTTTGATTCCCCATCTCTGATTCCGCACATCTGATTCCCTGCCTCTGATTCCCCATCTCTGATTCCGCACATCTGATTCCCTGCCTCTGATTCCCCGCCTCTGAATCCCCGTGTCTGATACCCAGCCTCTGATACCCCACCCCTGATTCCCCACCTCTGATTCCCCATATCTGATTCCCCGCATCTCTTTCCGTGCCTCTAATTCCCCGCCTCTGATTCCCCATATCTGATTCCCCGCCTCCGATTCCCCAACTCTGATTTCCCCGCCTCTGATTCCCCAGCTCTGTTTCCCCGCCTCTGATTCCCCGCCTCTGTTTCCCCATATCTAATTCCACGCCTCTGATTCCCAAACTCTGATTCCCCGCCTCTGATTCCCCAGCTCTGATTCCCCGCCTCCGATTCCCCACATCTGATTCCCTTCCTCTGATTCCCCGCCTCTGATTCCCTGCCTCTGATTCCCCAGCTCTGATTCCCCGTGTTTGATTCCCCGCCTCTGAATCCCCATCTCTGATTCCCGGCCTCTGATTGCCGGCCTCTGATTCCCGGCCTCTGATTCCCGGCCTCTGATTCCCGGCCTCTGATTCCCCGCCTCTGATTCCCCGCCTCTGATTCGCTGCCTCTGATTCCCCATCTCTGATTCTGCACATCTGATTCCCTGCCTCTGATTCCCCGCCTCTGACTCCCCACCTCTGATTCCCTGCCTCTGTTTCCCATCCTCTGATTCCCCACCTCTGATTCCCCATATCTGATTTCCCGCTTCTGTTTCCCCATATCTGATTCCCCGCCTCTGATTCCCCAACTCTGATTCCCCACCTCTGATTCCCCAGCTCTGATTCCCCGCCTCTGATTCCCCGTGTTTGATTCCCTGCCTCTGATTCCCCGCCTCTGATTCACCATCTCTGATTCACCGCCTTTCATTCGCCACCCTGATTCCCCATATCAGATTCTTCGCCTCTGTTTCCCCGCCTCTGATACCCCGCCTCTGATTCCCCATATTTCATTCCCCGCCTCTGATTCCCCATCTCTGATTCCCGGACTCTGATTCCTGGCCTCTTATTCCCGGCATCTGATTCCCGGCCTCTGATCCCGGCCTCTGATTCCCCGCTTCTGATTCTGATCCCTGCCTCTGATTCCCCATCTCTGATTCCGCACATCTGATTCCCTGCCTCTGATTCCCCACCTCTGACTCCCCATATCTGATTCCCCGCCTCTGTTTCCCCGCCTCTAATTCCCCGCCTCTGTTTCCCCATATCTATTTCCCCGCCTCTGATTCCCCGCCTCTTATTCCCCAGCTCTGATTCCCTGCCTCTGATTCCCCAGCTCTGATTCCCCGCCTCTGATTCCCCAGCTCTGATTCCCTGCCTCTGTTTCGCAACCTCTGATTCCCCACCTCTGATTCCCCATATATGATTCCCCACCTCTGTTTCCCTGCCTCTGATTCCCAGCCTCTGTTTCCCCATATCTGATTCCCCGCCTCTGATTCCCCAACTCTGATTCCCCGCCTCTGATTCCCCAGCTCTGATTCCCCACCTATGATTCCCCGTGTTTGATTCACTGCCTCTGATTCCCCGCCTCTGATTCCCCATCTCTGATTCACCGCCTTTCATTCGCCACCTCTGATTCCCCATATCAGATTCCCCGCCTCTGTTTCCCCGCCTCTGATTCCCCTCCTCTGTTTCCCCATATCTGATTCCCCGCTTCTGATTCCCCAACTCTGATTCCCCGCCTCTGATTCCCCAGCTCTGATTCCCCGCCTTTGATTCCCCCCGTCTGATTCCCAGCCTCTGAGTCCCCGTGTCTGATTTCCTGCCTCTGATTCCCCGCCTCTGATTCCCCATCTCTGATTCACAGCCGCTGATTCCCCACCTCTGATTCCCCATCTCTGATTCCGCACATCTGATTCCCTGCCTCTGATTCCCCGACTCTGATCCCCACCTCTGATTCCCCAGCTCTGATTCCCCGCCTCTGATTCCCCAACTCTGATTCCCCGCCTCTGATTCCCCAGCTCTGATTCCCCGCCTCTGATTCCCCGTGTTTGATTCCCTGCCTCTGATTCCCCGCCTCTGATTCCCCATCTCTGATTCAACGCCTTTGATTCGCCACCTCTGATTCCCCATATCTGATTCCTCGCCTCTGTTTCCCCGCCTCTGATTCCCCTCCTCCGATTCCCCATATCTCATTCCCCGCCTCTGATTCCCCATCTCTGATTCCCGGACTCTGATTCCCCACCTCTGATTCCCGGCCTCTTATTCCCGGCATCTGATTCCGGCCTCTGATTCCCGGCCTCTGATTCCCTGCTTCTGATTCCCCATCTCTGATTCCGCAAATCTAATTCCCTGCCTCTGATTCCCCACCTCTGATTCCCCATATCTGATTCCCCGCCTCTGTTTCCCCGCCTCTGATTCCCCGCCTCTGTTTCCCCATATCTAAGTCCCCGCCTCTGATTCCCCAACTTTGATTCCCCACCTCTGATTCCCCAGCTCTGATTCCCCGCCTCTGATTCCCCGCATCTGATTCCATGCATCTGATTCCCAGCCTCTGATTCCCAGCCTCTGATTCCCAACCTCTGATTCCCCACCTCTGATCCCCATATCTGATTCCCCGCCTCTGTTTCCCCGCCTCTGATTCCCCGCCTCTGTTTCCCCATATCTGAACCCCACCTCTGTTTGCCCGCCTCTGATTCCCCGCCTCTGTTTCCCAATATCTAATTCCCAACCTCTGATGCCCCAACTCTGATTCCCTGCCTCTGATTTCCCGCGTTCTATTCCCTGCCTCTGATTCCCCGCCTGTGATTCCCCATCTCTGATTCACCACCTCTGATTCCCCAACTCTGATTCCCCATATCTAATTCCCCGCCTCTGTTTGCCCGCCTCTGATTCCCCGCCTCTGTTTCCCCATATCTGATTCCCCGCCTCTGAATCCCCAACTCTGATTCCCTGCCTCTGATTCCCCAGCTCTGATTCCCCGCCTTTGATTCCCCCCGTCTGATTCCCAGCCTCTGAATCCCCGTGTCTGATTTCCTGCCTCTGATTCCCCGCCTCTGATTCCCCATCTCTGATTCACAGCCTCTGATTCCCCACCTCTGATTCCCCATCTCTGATTCCGCACATCTGATTCCCTGCCTCTGATTCCCCGACTCTGATCCCCACCTCTGATTCCCCAGCTCTGATTCCCCGCCTCTGATTCCCCAACTCTGATTCCCCGCCTCTGATTCCCCAGCTCTGATTCCCCGCCTCTGATTCCCCGTGTTTGATTCCCTGCCTCTGATTCCCCGCCTCTGATTCCCCATCTCTGATTCAACGCCTTTGATTCGCCACCTCTGATTCCCCATATCTGATTCCTCGCCTCTGTTTCCCCGCCTCTGATTCCCCTCCTCTGATTCCCCATATCTCATTCCCCGCCTCTGATTCCCTATCTCTGATTCCCGGACTCTGATTCCCCACCTCTGATTCCCGGCCTCTTATTCCCGGCATCTGATTCCGGCCTCTGATTCCCGGCCTCTGATTCCCTGCTTCTGATTCCCCATCTCTGATTCCGCAAATCTAATTCCCTGCCTCTGATTCCCCACCTCTGATTCCCCATATCTGATTCCCCGCCTCTGTTAACCCGCCTCTGATTCCCCGCCTCTGTTTCCCCATATCTAAGTCCCCGCCTCTGATTCCCCAACTTTGATTCCCCACCTCTGATTCCCCAGCTCTGATTCCCCACCTCTGATCCCCATATCTGATTCCCCGCCTCTGTTTCCCCGCCTCTGATTCCCCGCCTCTATTTCCCCATATCTGATCCCCGCCTCTATTTGCCCACCTCTGATTCCCCGCCTCTGTTTTCCCATATCTGATTTCCCGCCTCTGAATCCCCAACTCTGATTCCCTGCCTCTAATTTCCCAGCTCTGATTCCCCGCGTCTGATTCCCCGCGTCTATTTACCGGCCTCTGATTCCCCGCCTCTGATTCCCCATCTCTGATTCACAACCTCTGATTCCCCACCTCTGATACCCCATATCTGATTCCCCGCCTCTGTTTCCCCGCCTCTGATTCCCCACCTCTGATTCCCAATATCTGATTCCCCGCCTCTGATTCCCCACCTCTGATACCCCGCCTCTGATTCGCCAGCTATGATTCCCCGCCTCTTATTCCCCGCGTCTGATTCCCAGCCTCTGATTCCCCGCCTCTGATTCCACATCTCTGATTCACCACCTCTGATTCCCCGCGTCTGATTCCCTGCCTCTGATTCCCCATCTCTGATTGCCTAATTCTGATTCCCCTCCTCTGATTCCCCGTGTTTGATTCCCTGCCTCTGATTCCCGGCCTCTGATTCCCCATCTCTGATTCACCGCCTTTGATTCGCCACCTCTGATTCGCCATATCTGATTCCCCGCCTCTGTTTCCCCGCCTCTGATTCCCCGCCTCTGATTCCCCATATCTCATTCCCCGCCTCTGAATCCCCATCTCTGATTCCCGGACTCTGATTCCCCACCTCTGATTCCCGGCCTCTTATTCCCGGCATCTGATTCCGGCCTCTGATTCCCGGCCTCTGATTCCCTGCTTCTGATTCTGATTCCCTGCCTTTGATTCCCCATCTCTGATTCCGCACATCTGATTCCCTGCCTCTGATTCCCCATCTCTGATTCCGCACATCTGATTCCCTGCCTCTGATTCCCCGCCTCTGAATCCCCGTGTCTGATACCCAGCCTCTGATACCCCACCCCTGATTCCCCACCTCTGATTCCCAATATCTGATTCCCCGCATCTCTTTCCGTGCCTCTAATTCCCCGCCTCTGATTCCCCATATCTGATTCCCCAACTCTGATTTCCCCGCCTCTGATTCCCCAGCTCTGTTTCCCCGCCTCTGATTCCCCGCCTCTGTTTCCCCATATCTAATTCCACGCCTCTGATTCCCAAACTCTGATTCCCCACCTCTGATTCCCCATATCTGATTCCCCGCCTCTGTTTCCCCGCCTCTGATTCCCCGCATCTGTTTCCCCATATCTAAGTCCCCGCCTCTGATTCCCCAACTTTGATTCCCCACCTCTGATTCCCCAGCTCTGATTCCCCGCCTCTGATTCCCCGCATCTGATTCCATGCATCTGATTCCCAGCCTCTGATTCCCAGCCTCTGATTCCCAACCTCTGATTCCCCACCTCTGATCCCCATATCTGATTCCCCGCCTCTGTTTCCCCGCCTCTGATTCCCCGCCTCTGTTTCCCCATATCTGAACCCCACCTCTGTTTGCCCGCCTCTGATTCCCCGCCTCTGTTTCCCAATATCTAATTCCCAACCTCTGATGCCCCAACTCTGATTCCCTGCCTCTGATTTCCCGCGTTCTATTCCCTGCCTCTGATTCCCCGCCTGTGATTCCCCATCTCTGATTCACCACCTCTGATTCCCCAACTCTGATTCCCCATATCTAATTCCCCGCCTCTGTTTGCCCGCCTCTGATTCCCCGCCTCTGTTTCCCCATATCTGATTCCCCGCCTCTGAATCCCCAACTCTGATTCCCTGCCTCTGATTCCCCAGCTCTGATTCCCCGCCTTTGATTCCCCCCGTCTGATTCCCAGCCTCTGAATCCCCGTGTCTGATTTCCTGCCTCTGATTCCCCGCCTCTGATTCCCCATCTCTGATTCACAGCCTCTGATTCCCCACCTCTGATTCCCCATCTCTGATTCCGCACATCTGATTCCCTGCCTCTGATTCCCCGACTCTGATCCCCACCTCTGATTCCCCAGCTCTGATTCCCCGCCTCTGATTCCCCAACTCTGATTCCCCGCCTCTGATTCCCCAACTCTGATTCCCCGCCTCTGATTCCCCGTGTTTGATTCCCTGCCTCTGATTCCCCGCCTCTGATTCCCCATCTCTGATTCAACGCCTTTGATTCGCCACCTCTGATTCCCCATATCTGATTCCTCGCCTCTGTTTCCCAGCCTCTGATTCCCCTCCTCTGATTCCCCATATCTCATTCCCCGCCTCTGATTCCCTATCTCTGATTCCCGGACTCTGATTCCCCACCTCTGATTCCCGACATCTTATTCCCGGCATCTGATTCCGGCCTCTGATTCCCGGCCTCTGATTCCCTGCTTCTGATTCCCCATCTCTGATTCCGCAAATCTAATTCCCTGCCTCTGATTCCCCACCTCTGATTCCCCATATCTGATTCCCTGCCTCTGTTACCCCGCCTCTGATTCCCCGCCTCTGTTTCCCCATATCTAAGTCCCCGCCTCTGATTCCCCAACTTTGATTCCCCACCTCTGATTCCCCAGCTCTGATTCCCCACCTCTGATCCCCATATCTGATTCCCCGCCTCTGTTTCCCCGCCTCTGATTCCCCGCCTCTGTTTCCCCATATCTGATCCCCGCCTCTATTTGCCCACCTCTGATTCCCCGCCTCTGTTTCCCCATATCTGATTTCCCGCCTCTGAATCCCCAACTCTGATTCCCTGCCTCTAATTTCCCAGCTCTGATTCCCCGCGTCTGATTCCCCGCGTCTGATTACCGGCCTCTGATTCCCCGCCTCTGATTCCCCATCTCTGATTCACAACCTCTGATTCCCCACCTCTGATACCCCATATCTGATTCCCCGCCTCTGTTTCCCCGCCTCTGATTCCCCACCTCTGATTCCCAATATCTGATTCCCCGCCTCTGATTCCCCACCTCTGATTCCCCGCCTCTGATTCGCCAGCTATGATTCCCCGCCTCTTATTCCCCGCGTCTGATTCCCTGCCTCTGATTTCCCGCCTCTGATTCCACATCTCTGATTCACCACCTCTGATTCCCCGCGTCTGATTCCCTGCCTCTGATTCCCCATCTCTGATTCCCCATCTCTGATTGCCTAATTCTGATTCCCCTCCTCTGATTCCCCGTGTTTGATTCCCTGCCTCTGATTCCCGGCCTCTGATTCCCCATCTCTGATTCACCGCCTTTGATTCGCCACCTCTGATTCGCCATATCTGATTCCCCGCCTCTGTTTCCCCGCCTCTGATTCCCCGCCTCTGATTCCCCATATCTCATTCCCCGCCTCTGAATCCCCATCTCTGATTCCCGGACTCTGATTCCCCACCTCTGATTCCCGGCCTCTTATTCCCGGCATCTGATTCCGGCCTCTGATTCCCGGCCTCTGATTCCCTGCTTCTGATTCTGATTCCCTGCCTTTGATTCCCCATCTCTGATTCCGCACATCTGATTCCCTGCCTCTGATTCCCCATCTCTGATTCCGCACATCTGATTCCCTGCCTCTGATTCCCCGCCTCTGAATCCCCGTGTCTGATACCCAGCCTCTGATACCCCACCCCTGATTCCCCACCTCTGATTCCCCATATCTGATTCCCCGCATCTCTTTCCGTGCCTCTAATTCCCCGCCTCTGATTCCCCATATCTGATTCCCCGCCTCCGATTCCCCAACTCTGATTTCCCCGCCTCTGATTCCCCAGCTCTGTTTCCCCGCCTCTGATTCCCCGCCTCTGTTTCCCCATATCTAATTCCACGCCTCTGATTCCCAAACTCTGATTCCCCGCCTCTGATTCCCCAGCTCTGATTCCCCGCCTCCGATTCCCCACATCTGATTCCCTTCCTCTGATTCCCCGCCTCTGATTCCCTGCCTCTGATTCCCCAGCTCTGATTCCCCGTGTTTGATTCCCCGCCTATGAATCCCCATCTCTGATTCCCGGCCTCTGATTGCCGGCCTCTGATTCCCGGCCTCTGATTCCCGGCCTCTGATTCCCGGCCTCTGATTCCCCGCCTCTGACTCCCCGCCTCTGATTCCCTGCCTCTGTTTCCCATCCTCTGATTCCCCACCTCTGATTCCCCATATCTGATTCCCCGCATCTGTTTCCCCATATCTGATTCCCCGCCTCTGATTCCCCAACTCTGATTCCCCACCTCTGATTCCCCAGCTCTGATTCCCCGCCTCTGATTCCCCGTGTTTGATTCCCTGCCTCTGATTCCCCGCCTCTGATTCACCATCTCTGATTCACCGCCTTTCATTCGCCACCCTGATTCCCCATATCAGATTCCCCGCCTCTGTTTCCCCGCCTCTGATACCCCGCCTCTGATTCCCCATATTTCATTCCCCGCCTCTGATTCCCCATCTCTGATTCCCGGACTCTGTTTCCTGGCCTCTTATTCCCGGCATCTGATTCCCGGCCTCTGATCCCGGCCTCTGATTCCCCGCTTCTGATTCTGATCCCTGCCTCTGATTCCCCATCTCTGATTCCGCACATCTGATTCCCTGCCTCTGATTCCCCACCTCTGACTCCCCATATCTGATTCCCCGCCTCTGTTTCCCCGCCTCTAATTCCCCGCCTCTGTTTCCCCATATCTATTTCCCCGCCTCTGATTCCCCGCCTCTGATTCCCCAGCTCTGATTCCCCGCCTCTGAATCCCCAACTCTGATTCCCTGCCTCTGATTCCCCAGCTCTGATTCCCCGCCTCTGATTCCCCAGCTCTGATTCCCTGCCTCTGTTTCGCAACCTCTGATTCCCCACCTCTGATTCCCCATATATGATTCCCCACCTCTGTTTCCCTGCCTCTGATTCCCAGCCTCTGTTTCCCCATATCTGATTCCCCGCCTCTGATTCCCCAACTCTGATTCCCCGCCTCTGATTCCCCAGCTCTGATTCCCCACCTATGATTCCCCGTGTTTGATTCACTGCCTCTGATTCCCCGCCTCTGATTCCCCATCTCTGATTCACCGCCTTTCATTCGCCACCTCTGATTCCCCATATCAGATTCCCCGCCTCTGTTTCCCCGCCTCTGATTCCCCTCCTCTGTTTCCCCATATCTGATTCCCCGCTTCTGATTCCCCAACTCTGATTCCCCGCCTCTGATTCCCCAGCTCTGATTCCCCGCCTTTGATTCCCCCTGTCTGATTCCCAGCCTCTGAGTCCCCGTGTCTGATTTCCTGCCTCTGATTCCCCGCCTCTGATTCCCCATCTCTGATTCACAGCCGCTGATTCCCCACCTCTGATTCCCCATCTCTGATTCCGCACATCTGATTCCCTGCCTCTGATTCCCCGACTCTGATCCCCACCTCTGATTCCCCAGCTCTGATTCCCCGCCTCTGATTCCCCAACTCTGATTCCCCGCCTCTGATTCCCCAGCTCTGATTCCCCGCCTCTGATTCCCCGTGTTTGATTCCCTGCCTCTGATTCCCCGCCTCTGATTCCCCATCTCTGATTCAACGCCTTTGATTCGCCACCTCTGATTCCCCATATCTGATTCCTCGCCTCTGTTTCCCCGCCTCTGATTCCCCTCCTCTGATTCCCCATATCTCATTCCCCGCCTCTGATTCCCCATCTCTGATTCCCGGACTCTGATTCCCCACCTCTGATTCCCGGCCTCTTATTCCCGGCATCTGATTCAGGCCTCTGATTCCCGGCCTCTGATTCCCTGCTTCTGATTCCCCATCTCTGATTCCGCAAATCTAATTCCCTGCCTCTGATTCCCCACCTCTGATTCCCCATATCTGATTCCCCGCCTCTGTTTCCCCGCCTCTGATTCCCCGCCTCTGTTTCCCCATATCTAAGTCCCCGCCTCTGATTCCCCAACTTTGTTTCCCCACCTCTGATTCCCCAGCTCTGATTCCCCGCCTCTGATTCCCCGCATCTGATTCCATGCATCTGATTCCCAGCCTCTGATTCCCAGCCTCTGATTCCCAACCTCTGATTCCCCACCTCTGATCCCCATATCTGATTCCCCGCCTCTGTTTCCCCGCCTCTGATTCCCCGCCTCTGTTTCCCCATATCTGAACCCCACCTCTATTTGCCCGCCTCTGATTCCCCGCCTCTGTTTCCCCATATCTGATTCCCCGCCTCTGAATCCCCAACTCTGATTCCCTGCCTCTAATTTCCCAGCTCTGATTCCCCGCCTCTGATTCCCCGCGTCTGATTACCGGCCTCTGATTCCCCGCCTCTGATTCCCCATCTCTGATTCACAACCTCTGATTCCCCACCTCTGATACCCCATATCTGATTCCCCGCCTCTGTTTCCCCGCCTCTGATTCCCCACCTCTGATTCCCAATATCTGATTCCCCGCCTCTGATTCCCCACCTCTGATTCCCCGCCTCTGATTCGCCAGCTATGATTCCCCGCCTCTTATTCCCCGCGTCTGATTCCCTGCCTCTGATTCCCCGCCTCTGATTCCACATCTCTGATTCACCACCTCTGATTCCCCGCATCTGATTCCCTGCCTCTGATTCCCCATCTCTGATTCCCCATCTCTGATTCCCCAATTCTGATTCCCCTCCTCTGATTCCCAGTGTTTGATTCCCTGCCTCTGATTCCCGGCCTCTGATTCCCCATCTCTGATTCACCGCCTTTGATTCGCCACCTCTGATTGGCCATATCTGATTCCCCGCCTCTGTTTCCCCGCCTCTGATTCCCCGCCTCTGATTCCCCATATCTCATTCCCCGCCTCTGAATCCCCATCTCTGATTCCCGGACTCTGATTCCCCACCTCTGATTTCCGGCCTCTTATTCCCGGCATCTGATTCCGGCCTCTGATTCCCGGCCTCTGATTCCCTGCTTCTGATTCTGATTCCCTGCCTTTGATTCCCCATCTCTGATTCCGCACATCTGATTCCCTGCCTCTGATTCCCCATCTCTGATTCCGCACATCTGATTCCCTGCCTCTGATTCCCCGCCTCTGAATCCCCGTGTCTGATACCCAGCCTCTGATACCCCACCCCTGATTCCCCACCTCTGATTCCCCATATCTGATTCCCCGCCTCTCTTTCCGTGCCTCTAATTCCCCGCCTCTGATTCCCCATATCTGATTCCCCGCCTCCGATTCCCCAACTCTGATTTCCCCGCCTCTGATTCCCCAGCTCTGTTTCCCCGCCTCTGATTCCCCGCCTCTGTTTCCCCATATCTAATTCCACGCCTCTGATTCCCAAACTCTGATTCCCCGCCTCTGATTCCCCAGCTCTGATTCCCCGCCTCTGATTCCCCACATCTGATTCCCTTCCTCTGATTCCCCGCCTCTGATTCCCTGCCTCTGATACCCCAGCTCTGATTCCCCGTGTTTGATTCCCCGCCTCTGAATCCCCATCTCTGATTCCCGGCCTCTGATTGCCGGCCTCTGATTCCCGGCCTCTGATTCCCGGCCTCTGATTCCCGGCCTCTGATTCCCCGCCTCTGATTCCCCGCCTCTGATTCGCTGCCTCTGATTCCCCATCTCTGATTCTGCACATCTGATTCCCTGCCTCTGATTCCCCGCCTCTGACTCCCCGCCTCTGATTCCCTGCCTCTGTTTCCCATCCTCTGATTCCCCACCTCTGATTCCCCATATCTGATTCCCCGCCTCTGATTCCCCAACTCTGATTCCCCGCCTCTGATTCCCCAGCTCTGATTCCCCGCCTCTGATTCCCCGTGTTTGATTCCCTGCCTCTGATTCCCCGCCTCTGATTCACCATCTCTGATTCACCGCCTTTCATTCGCCACCCTGATTCCCCATATCAGATTCCCCACCTCTGTTTCCCCGCCTCTGATACCCCGCCTCTGATTCCCCATATTTCATTCCCCGCCTCTGATTCCCCATCTCTGATTCCCGGACTCTGATTCCTGGCCTCTTATTCCCGGCATCTGATTCCCGGCCTCTGATCCCGGCCTCTGATTCCCCGCTTCTGATTCTGATCCCTGCCTCTGATTCCCCATCTCTGATTCCGCACATCTGATTCCCTGCCTCTGATTCCCCACCTCTGATTCCCCATATCTGATTCCCCGCCTCTGTTTCCCCGCCTCTAATTCCCCGCCTCTGTTTCCCCATATCTATTTCCCCGCCTCTGATTCCCCGCCTCTGATTCCCCAGCTCTGATTCCCCGCCTCTGAATCCCCAACTCTGATTCCCTGCCTCTGATTCCCCAGCTCTGATTCCCCGCCTCTGATTCCCCACCTCTGATTCCCGGCCTCTTATTCCCGGCATCTGATTCCGGCCTCTGATTCCCGGCCTCTGATTCCCTGCTTCTGATTCTGATTCCCTGCCTTTGATTCACCATCTCTGATTCCGCACATCTGATTCCCTGCCTCTGATTCCCCATCTCTGATTCCGCACATCTGATTCCCTGCCTCTGATTCCCCGCCTCTGAATCCCCGTGTCTGATACCCAGCCTCTGATACCCCACCCCTGATTCCCCACCTCTGATTCCCCATATCTGATTCCCCGCCTCTCTTTCCGTGCCTCTAATTCCCCGCCTCTGATTCCCCATATCTGATTCCCCGCCTCCGATTCGCCAACTCTGATTTCCCCGCCTCTGATTCCCCAGCTCTGTTTCCCCGCCTCTGATTCCCCATCTCTGTTTCCCCATATCTAATTCCACGCCTCTGATTCCCAAACTCTGATTCCCCGCCTCTGATTCCCCAGCTCTGATTCCCCGCCTCTGATTCCCCACATCTGATTCCCTTCCTCTGATTCCCCGCCTCTGATTCACTGCCTCTGATTCCCCAGCTCTGATTCCCCGTGTTTGATTCCCCGCCTCTGAATCCCCATCTCTGATTCCCGGCCTCTGATTGCCGGCCTCTGATTCCCGGCCTCTGATTCCCGGCCTCTGATTCCCGGCCTCTGATTCCCCGCCTCTGATTCCCCGCCTCTGATTCGCTGCCTCTGATTCCCCATCTCTGATTCTGCACATCTGATTCCCTGCCTCTGATTCCCCGCCTCTGACTCCCCGCCTCTGATTCCCTGCCTCTGTTTCCCATCCTCTGATTCCCCACCTCTGATTCCCCATATCTGATTCCCCGCATCTGTTTCCCCATATCTGATTCCCCGCCTCTGATTCCCCAACTCTGATTCCCCACCTCTGATTCCCCAGCTCTGATTCCCCGCCTCTGATTCCCCGTGTTTGATTCCCTGCCTCTGATTCCCCGCCTCTGATTCACCATCTCTGATTCACCGCCTTTCATTCGCCACCCTGATTCCCCATATCAGATTCCCCGCCTCTGTTTCCCCTCCTCTGATACCCCGCCTCTGATTCCCCATATTTCATTCCCCGCCTCTGATTCCCCATCTCTGATTCCCGGACTCTGATTCCTGGCCTCTTATTCCCGGCATCTGATTCCCGGCCTCTGATCCCGGCCTCTGATTCCCCGCTTCTGATTCTGATCCCTGCCTCTGATTCCCCATCTCTAATTCCGCACATCTGATTCCCTGCCTCTGATTCCCCACCTCTGATTCCCCATATCTGTTTCCCCGCCTCTGTTTCCCCGCCTCTAATTCCCCGCCTCTGTTTCCCCATATCTATTTCCCCGCCTCTGATTCCCCGCCTCTGATTCCCCAGCTCTGATTCCCCGCCTCTGAATCCCCAACTCTGATACCCTGCCTCTGATTCCCCAGCTCTGATTCCCCGCCTCTGATTCCCCAGCTCTGATTCCCCACCTATGATTCCCCGTGTTTGATTCACTGCCTCTGATTCCCCACCTCTGATTCCCCACCTCTGATTCACCGCCTTTCATTCGCCACCTCTGATTCCCCATATCAGATTCCCCGCCTCTGTTTCCCCGCCTCTGATTCCCCTCCTCTGTTTCCCCATATCTGATTCCCCGCTTCTGATTCCCCAACTCTGATTCCCCGCCTCTGATTCCCCAGCTCTGATTCCCCGCCTTTGATTCCCCCCGTCTGATTCCCAGCCTCTGAGTCCCCGTGTCTGATTTCCTGCCTCTGATTCCCCGCCTCTGATTCCCCATCTCTGATTCACAGCCGCTGATTCCCCACCTCTGATTCCCCATCTCTGATTCCGCACATCTGATTCCCTGCCTCTGATTCCCCGACTCTGATCCCCACCTCTGATTCCCCAGCTCTGATTCCCCACCTCTGATTCCCCAAATCTGATTCCCCGCCTCTGATTCCCCAGCTCTGATTCCCCGCCTCTGATTCCCCGTGTTTGATTCCCTGCCTCTGATTCCCCGCCTCTGATTCCCCATCTCTGATTCAACGCCTTTGATTCGCCACCTCTGATTCCCCATATCTGATTCCTCGCCTCTGTTTCCCCGCCTCTGATTCCCCTCCTCTGATTCCCCATATCTCATTCCCCGCCTCTGATTCCCCATCTCTGATTCCCGGACTCTGATTCCCCACCTCTGATTCCCGGCCTCTTATTCCCGGCATCTGATTCCGGCCTCTGATTCCCGGCCTCTGATTCCCTGCTTCTGATTCCCCATCTCTGATTCCGCAAATCTAATTCCCTGCCTCTGATTCCCCACCTCTGATTCCCCATATCTGATTCCCCGCCTCTGTTTCCCCGCCTCTGATTCCCCGCCTCTGTTTCCCCATATCTAAGTCCCCGCCTCTGATTCCCCAACTTTGATTCCCCACCTCTGATTCCCCAGCTCTGATTCCCCGCCTCTGATTCCCCGCATCTGATTCCATGCATCTGAGTCCCAGCCTCTGATTCCCAGCCTCTGATTCCCAACCTCTGATTCCCCACCTCTGATCCCCATATCTGATTCCCCGCCTCTGTTTCCCCGCCTCTGATTCCCCGCCTCTGTTTCCCCATATCTCAACCCCACCTCTATTTGCCCGCCTCTGATTCCCCGCCTCTGTTTCCCCATATCTGATTCCCCGCCTCTGAATCCCCAACTCTGATTCCCTGCCTCTAATTTCCCAGCTCTGATTCCCCGCCTCTGATTCCCCGCGTCTGATTACCGGCCTCTGATTCCCCGCCTCTGATTCCCCATCTCTGATTCACAACCTCTGATTCCCCACCTCTGATACCCCATATCTGATTCCCCGCCTCTGTTTCCCCGCCTCTGATTCCCCACCTCTGATTCCCAATATCTGATTCCCCGCCTCTGATTCCCCACCTCTGATTCCCCGCCTCTGATTCTCCAGCTATGTTTCCCCGCCTCTTATTCCCCGCGTCTGATTCCCTGCCTCTGATTCCCCGCCTCTGATTCCACATCTCTGATTCACCACCTCTGATTCCCCGCGTCTGATTCCCTGCCTCTGATTCCCCATCTCTGATTCCCCATCTCTGATTCCCCAATTCTGATTCCCCTCCTCTGATTCCCCGTGTTTGATTCCCTGCCTCTGATTCCCGGCCTCTGATTCCCCATCTCTGATTCACCGCCTTTGATTCGCCACCTCTGATTCGCCATATCTGATTCCCCGCCTCTGTTTCCCCGCCTCTGATTCCCCGCCTCTGATTCCCCATATCTCATTCCCCGCCTCTGAATCCCCATCTCTGATTCCCGGACTCTGATTCCCCACCTCTGATTTCCGGCCTCTTATTCCCGGCATCTGATTCCGGCCTCTGATTCCCGGCCTCTGATTCCCTGCTTCTGATTCTGATTCCCTGCCTTTGATTCCCCATCTCTGATTCCGCACATCTGATTCCCTGCCTCTGATTCCCCATCTCTGATTCCGCACATCTGATTCCCTGCCTCTGATTCCCCGCCTCTGAATCCCCGTGTCTGATACCCAGCCTCTGATACCCCACCCCTGATTCCCCACCTCTGATTCCCCATATCTGATTCCCCGCCTCTCTTTCCGTGCCTCTAATTCCCCGCCTCTGATTCCCAATATCTGATTCCCCGCCTCCGATTCCCCAACTCTGATTTCCCCGCCTCTGATTCCCCAGCTCTGTTTCCCCGACTCTGATTCCCCGCCTCTGTTTCCCCATATCTAATTCCACGCCTCTGATTCCCAAACTCTGATTCCGCGCCTCTGATTCCCCAGCTCTGATTCCCCGCCTCTGATTCCCCACATCTGATTCCCTTCCTCTGATTCCCCGCCTCTGATTCCCTGCCTCTGATTCCCCAGCTCTGATTCCCCGTGTTTGATTCCCCGCCTCTGAATCCCCATCTCTGATTGCCGGCCTCTGATTGCCGGCCTCTGATTCCCGGCCTCTGATTCCCGGCCTCTGATTCCCGGCCTCTGATTCCCCGCCTCTGATTCCCCGCCTCTGATTCGCTGCCTCTGATTCCCCATCTCTGATTCTGCACATCTGATTCCCTGCCTCTGATTCCCCGCCTCTGACTCCCCACCTCTGATTCCCTGCCTCTGTTTCCCATCCTCTGATTCCCCACCTCTGATTCCCCATATCTGATTCCCCGCCTCTGTTTCCCCATATCTGATTCCCCGCCTCTGATTCCTCAAATCTGATTCCCCGCCTCTGATTCCCCAGCTCTGATTCCCCGCCTCTGATTCCCCGTGTTTGATTCCCTGCCTCTGATTCCCCGCCTCTGATTCACCATCTCTGATTCACCGCCTTTCATTCGCCACCCTGATTCCCCATATCAGATTCCCCGCCTCTGTTTCCCCGCCTCTGATACCCCGCCTCTGATTCCCCATATTTCATTCCCCGCCTCTGATTCCCCATCTCTGATTCCCGGACTCTGATTCCTGGCCTCTTATTCCCGGCATCTGATTCCCGGCCTCTGATCCCGGCCTCTGATTCCCCGCTTCTGATTCTGATCCCTGCCTCTGATTCCCCATCTCTGATTCCGCACATCTGATTCCCTGCCTCTGATTCCCCACCTCTGATTCCCCATATCTGTTTCCCCGCCTCTAATTCCCCGCCTCTGTTTCCCCATATCTATTTCCCCGCCTCTGATTCCCCGCCTCTGATTCCCCGCCTCTGATTCCCCAGCTCTGATTCCCCGCCTCTGAATCCCCAACTCTGATTCCCTGCCTCTGATTCCCCAGCTCTGATTCCCCGCCTCTGATTCCCCAGCTCTGATTCCCTGCCTCTGTTTCGCAACCTCTGATTCCCCACCTCTGATTCCCCATATATGATTCCCCACCTCTGTTTCCCTGCCTCTGATTCCCAGCCTCTGTTTCCCCATATCTGATTCCCCGCCTCTGATTCCCCAACTCTGATTCCCCGCCTCTGATTCCCCAGCTCTGATTCCCCACCTATGATTCCCCGTGTTTGATTCACTGCCTCTGATTCCCCGCCTCTGATTCCCCATCTCTGATTCACCGCCTTTCATTCGCCACCTCTGATTCCCCATATCAGATTCCCCGCCTCTGTTTCCCCGCCTCTGATTCCCCTCCTCTGTTTCCCCATATCTGATTCCCCGCCTCTGATTCCCCAACTCTGATTCCCCGCCTCTGATTCCCCAGCTCTGATTCCCCGCCTTTGATTCCCCCCTTCTGATTCCCAGCCTCTGAGTCCCCGTGTCTGATTTCCTGCCTCTGATTCCCCGCCTCTGATTCTCCATCTCTGATTCACAGCCGCTGATTCCCCACCTCTGATTCCCCATCTCTGATTCCGCACATCTGATTCCCTGCCTCTGATTCCCCGACTCTGATTCCCTAGCTCTGATTACCCGCCTCTGATTCCCCACATCTGATTCCATGCATCTGATTCCCAGCCTCTGATTCCCAGCCTCTGATTCCCAACCTCTGATTCCCCACCTCTGATCCCCATATCTGATTCCCCGCCTCTGTTTCCCCGCCTCTGATTCCCCGCCTCTGTTTCCCCATATCTGATCCCCACCTCTATTTGCCCGCCTCTGATTCCCCGCCTCTGTTTCCCCATATCTGATTCCACGCCTCTGAATCCCCAACTCTGATTCCCTGCCTCTAATTTCCCAGCTCTGATTCCCCGCCTCTGATTCCCCGCGTCTGATTACCGGCCTCTGATTCCCCGCCTCTGATTCCCCATCTCTGATTCACAACCTCTGATTCCCCACCTCTGATACCCCATATCTGATTCCCCGCCTCTGTTTCCCCGACTCTGATTCCCCACCTCTGATTCCCAATATCTGATTCCCCGCCTCTGATTCCCCACCTCTGATTCCCTGCCTCTGATTCCCTGCCCTGATTCCCCATCTCTGTTTCACCGCCTTTGATTCGCCACCTCTGATTCCCCATATCTGATTCCCCGCCTCTGTTTCCCCACCTCTGATTCCCTGCCTCTGATTCCCAACCTCTGATTCCACACCTCTGATTCCCCATATCTGATACCCCGCCTCTGTTTCCCCGCCTCTGATTCCCTGCCCCTGTTTCCCCATATCTGATTCCCTGCCTCTGATTCCCCAACTCTGATTCCCCGCCTCTGATTCCCCAGCTCTGATTCCCCGCCTCTGACTTCCCGTGTTTGATTCCCTGCCTCTGATTCCCCGCCTCTGATTCCCCATCTCTGATTCACCGCCTTTGATTCGCCACCTCTGATTCCACATATCTGATTCCCCACCTCTGTTTCCCCGCCTCTGATTCCCCGCCTCTGATTCTCCATATCTCATTCCCCGCCTCTGAATCCCCATCTCTGATTCCCGGACTCTGATTCCCCACCTCTGATTCCCGGCCTCTTATTCCCAGCATCTGATTCCCGGCCTCTGATTCCCGGCCTCTGATTCCCCGCTTCTGATTCTGATTCCCTGCCTCTGATTCCCCATCTCTGATTCCACACATCTGATTCCCTGCCTCTGATTCCCCACCTCTGATTCCCCATATCTGATTTCCCGCCTCTGTTTCCCCGCCTCTGATTCCCCGCCTCTGTTTCCCAATATCTAATTCCCAACCTCTGATGCCCCAACTCTGATTCCCTGCCTCTGATTTCCCGCGTTCTATTCCCTGCCTCTGATTCCCCGCCTGTGATTCCCCATCTCTGATTCACCACCTCTGATTCCCCACCTCTGATTCCCCATATCTAATTCCCCGCCTCTGTTTGCCCGCCTCTGATTCCCCGCCTCTGTTTCCCCATATCTGATTCCCCGGCTCTGAATCCCCAACTCTGATTCCCTGCCTCTGATTCCCCAGCTCTGATTCCCCGCCTTTGATTCCCCCCATCTGATTCCCAGCCTCTGAATCCCCGTGTCTGATTTCCTGCCTCTGATTCCCCGCCTCTGATTCCCCATCTCTGATTCACAGCCTCTGATTCGCCACCTCTGATTCCCCATCTCTGATTCCGCACATCTGATTCCCTGCCTCTGATTCCCCGACTCTGATCCCCACCTCTGATTCCCCAGCTCTGATTCCCCGCCTCTGATTCCCCAACTCTGATTCCCCGCCTCTGATTCCCCAGCTCTGATTCCCCGCCTCTGATTCCCCGTGTTTGATTCCCTGCCTCTGATTCCCCGCCTCTGATTCCCCATCTCTGATTCAACGCCTTTGATTCGCCACCTCTGATTCCCCATATCTGATTCCTCGCCTCTGTTTCCCAGCCTCTGATTCCCCTCCTCTGATTCCCCATATCTCATTCCCCGCCTCTGATTCCCTATCTCTGATTCCCGGACTCTGATTCCCCACCTCTGATTCCCGGCCTCTTATTCCCGGCATCTGATTCCGGCCTCTGATTCCCGGCCTCTGATTCCCTGCTTCTGATTCCCCATCTCTGATTCCGCAAATCTAATTCCCTGCCTCTGATTCCCCACCTCTGATTCCCCATATCTGATTCCCCGCCTCTGTTACCCCGCCTCTGATTCCCCGCCTCTGTTTCCCCATATCTAAGTCCCCGCCTCTGATTCCCCAACTTTGATACCCCACCTCTGATTCCCCAGCTCTGATTCCCCGCCTCTGATTCCCCGCATCTGATTCCATGCCTCTGATTCCCAGCCTCTGATTCCCAGCCTCTGATTCCCAACCTCTGATTCCCCACCTCTGATCCCCATATCTGATTCCCCGCCTCTGTTTCCCCGCCTCTGATTCCCCGCCTCTGTTTCCCCATATCTGATCCCCGCCTCTATTTGCCCACCTCTGATTCCCCGCCTCTGTTTCCCCATATCTGATTCCCCGCCTCTGAATCCCCAACTCTGATTCCCTGCCTCTAATTTCCCAGCTCTGATTCCCCGCCTCTGATTCCCCGCGTCTGATTACCGGCCTCTGATTCCCCGCCTCTGATTCCCCATCTCTGATTCACAACCTTTGATTCCCCACCTCTGATACCCCATATCTGATTCCCCGCCTCTGTTTCCCCGCCTCTGATTCCCCACCTCTGATTCCCAATATCTGATTCCCCGCGTCTGATTCCCTGCCTCTGATTCCCCGCCTCTGATTCCACATCTCTGATTCACCACCTCTGATTCCCCGCATCTGATTCCCTGCCTCTGATTCCCCATCTCTGATTCCCCATCTCTGATTGCCTAATTCTGATTCCCCTCCTCTGATTCCCCGTGTTTGATTCCCTGCCTCTGATTCCCGGCCTCTGATTCCCCATCTCTGATTCACCGCCTTTGATTCGCCACCTCTGATTCACCATATCTGATTCCCCGCCTCTGTTTCCCCGCCTCTGATTCCCCGCCTCTGATTCCCCATATCTCATTCCCCGCCTCTGAATCCCCATCTCTGATTCCCGGACTCTGATTCCCCACCTCTGATTCCCGGCCTCTAATTCCCGGCATCTGATTCCGGCCTCTGATTCCCGGCCTCTGATTCCCTGCTTCTGATTCTGATTCCCTGCCTTTGATTCCCCATCTCTGATTCCGCACATCTGATTCCCTGCCTCTGATTCCCCATCTCTGATTCCGCACATCTGATTCCCTGCCTCTGATTCCCCGCCTCTGAATCCCCGTGTCTGATACCCAGCCTCTGATACCCCACCCCTGATTCCCCACCTCTGATTCCCCATATCTGATTCCCCGCCTCTCTTTCCGTGCCCCTAATTCCCCGCCTCTGATTCCCCATATCTGATTCCCCGCCTCCGATTCCCCAACTCTGATTTCCCCGCCTCTGATTCCCCAGCTCTGTTTCCCCGCCTCTGATTCCCCGCCTCTGTTTCCCCATATCTAATTCCACGCCTCTGATTCCCAAACTCTGATTCCCCGCCTCTGATTCCCCAGCTCTGATTCCCCGCCTCTGATTCCCCACATCTGATTCCCTTCCTCTGATTCCCCGCCTCTGATTCCCTGCCTCTGATTCCCCAGCTCTGATTCCCCGTGTTTGATTCCCCGCCTCTGAATCCCCATCTCTGATTCCCGGCCTCTGATTGCCGGCCTCTGATTCCCGGCCTCTGATTCCCGGCCTATGATTCCCGGCCTCTGATTCCCCGCCTCTGATTCCCCGCCTCTGATTCGCTGCCTCTGATTCCCCATCTCTGATTCTGCACATCTGATTCCCTGCCTCTGATTCCCCGCCTCTGACTCCCCGCCTCTGATTCCCTGCCTCTGTTTCCCATCCTCTGATTCCCCACCTCTGATTCCCCATATCTGATTCCCCGCATCTGTTTCCCCATATCTGATTCCCCGCCTCTGATTCCCCAACTCTGATTCCCCGCCTCTGATTCCCCAGCTCTGATTCCCCGCCTCTGATTCCCCGTGTTTGATTCCCTGCCTCTGATTCCCCGCCTCTGATTCACCATCTCTGATTCACCGCCTTTCATTCGCCACCCTGATTCCCCATATCAGATTCCCCGCTTCTGTTTCCCCGCCTCTGATACCCCGCCTCTGATTCCCCATATTTCATTCCCCGCCTCTGATTCCCCATCTCTGATTCCTGGACTCTGATTCCTGGCCTCTTATTCCCGGCATCTGATTCCCGGCCTCTGATCCCGGCCTCTGATTCCCCGCTTCTGATTCTGATCCCTGCCTCTGATTCCCCATCTCTGATTCCGCACATCTGATTCCCTGCCTCTGATTCCCCACCTCTGATTCCCCATATCTGATTCCCCGCCTCTGTTTCCCCGCCTCTAATTCCCCGCCTCTGTTTCCCCATATCTATTTCCCCGCCTCTGATTCCCCGCCTCTGATTCCCCAGCTCTGATTCCCCGCCTCTGAATCCCCAACTCTGATTCCCTGCCTCTGATTCCCCAGCTCTGATTCCCCGCCTCTGATTCCCCAGCTCTGATTCCCTGCCTCTGTTTCGCAACCTCTGATTCCCCACCTCTGATTCCCCATATATGATTCCCCACCTCTGTTTCCCTGCCTCTGATTCCCAGCCTCTGTTTCCCCATATCTGATTCCCCGCCTCTGATTCCCCAACTCTGATTCCCCGCCTCTGATTCCCCAGCTCTGATTCCCCACCTATGATTCCCCGTGTTTGATTCACTGCCTCTGATTCCCCGCCTCTGATTCCCCATCTCTGATTCACCGCCTTTCATTCGCCACCTCTGATTCCCCATATCAGATTCCCAGCCTCTGTTTCCCCGCCTCTGATTCCCCTCCTCTGTTTCCCCATATCCGATTCCCCGCTTCTGATTCCCCAACTCTGATTCCCCGCCTCTGATTCCCCAGCTCTGATTCCCCGCCTTTGATTCCCCCCGTCTGATTCCCAGCCTCTGAGTCCCCGTGTCTGATTTCCTGCCTCTGATTCCCCGCCTCTGATTCCCTGCCTCTGATTCCCTGCCTCTGATTCCCCATCTCTGATTCCCCATCTCTGATTCCCCAATTCTGATTCCCCTCCTCTGATTCCCAGTGTTTGATTCCCTGCCTCTGATTCCCGGCCTCTGATTCCCCATCTCTGATTCACCGCCTTTGATTCGCCACCTCTGATTGGCCATATCTGATTCCCCGCCTCTGTTTCCCCGCCTCTGATTCCCCGCCTCTGATTCCCCATATCTCATTCCCCGCCTCTGAATCCCCATCTCTGATTCCCGGACTCTGATTCCCCACCTCTGATTTCCGGCCTCTTATTCCCGGCATCTGATTCCGGCCTCTGATTCCCGGCCTCTGATTCCCTGCTTCTGATTCTGATTCCCTGCCTTTGATTCCCCATCTCTGATTCCGCACATCTGATTCCCTGCCTCTGATTCCCCATCTCTGATTCCGCACATCTGATTCCCTGCCTCTGATTCCCCGCCTCTGAATCCCCGTGTCTGATACCCAGCCTCTGATACCCCACCCCTGATTCCCCACCTCTGATTCCCCATATCTGATTCCCCGCCTCTCTTTCCGTGCCTCTAATTCCCCGCCTCTGATTCCCCATATCTGAATCCCCGCCTCCGATTCCCCAACTCTGATTTCCCCGCCTCTGATTCCCCAGCTCTGTTTCCCCGCCTCTGATTCCCCGCCTCTGTTTCCCCATATCTAATTCCACGCCTCTGATTCCCAAACTCTGATTCCCCGCCTCTGATTCCCCAGCTCTGATTCCCCGCCTCTGATTCCCCACATCTGATTCCCTTCCTCTGATTCCCCGCCTCTGATTCCCTGCCTCTGATACCCCAGCTCTGATTCCCCGTGTTTGATTCCCCGCCTCTGAATCCCCATCTCTGATTCCCGGCCTCTGATTGCCGGCCTCTGATTCCCGGCCTCTGATTCCCGGCCTCTGATTCCCGGCCTCTGATTCCCCGCCTCTGATTCCCCGCCTCTGATTCGCTGCCTCTGATTCCCCATCTCTGATTCTGCACATCTGATTCCCTGCCTCTGATTCCCCGCCTCTGACTCCCCGCCTCTGATTCCCTGCCTCTGTTTCCCATCCTCTGATTCCCCACCTCTGATTCCCCATATCTGATTCCCCGCCTCTGTTTCCCCATATCTGATTCCCCGCCTCTGATTCCCCAACTCTGATTCCCCGCCTCTGATTCCCCAGCTCTGATTCCCCGCCTCTGATTCCCCGTGTTTGATTCCCTGCCTCTGATTCCCCGCCTCTGATTCACCATCTCTGATTCACCGCCTTTCATTCGCCACCCTGATTCCCCATATCAGATTCCCCACCTCTGTTTCCCCGCCTCTGATACCCCGCCTCTGATTCCCCATATTTCATTCCCCGCCTCTGATTCCCCATCTCTGATTCCCGGACTCTGATTCCTGGCCTCTTATTCCCGGCATCTGATTCCCGGCCTCTGATCCCGGCCTCTGATTCCCCGCTTCTGATTCTGATCCCTGCCTCTGATTCCCCATCTCTGATTCCGCACATCTGATTCCCTGCCTCTGATTCCCCACCTCTGATTCCCCATATCTGATTCCCCGCCTCTGTTTCCCCGCCTCTAATTCCCCGCCTCTGTTTCCCCATATCTATTTCCCCGCCTCTGATTCCCCGCCTCTGATTCCCCAGCTCTGATTCCCCGCCTCTGAATCCCCAACTCTGATTCCCTGCCTCTGATTCCCCAGCTCTGATTCCCCGCCTCTGATTCCCCACCTCTGATTCCCGGCCTCTTATTCCCGGCATCTGATTCCGGCCTCTGATTCCCGGCCTCTGATTCCCTGCTTCTGATTCTGATTCCCTGCCTTTGATTCACCATCTCTGATTCCGCACATCTGATTCCCTGCCTCTGATTCCCCATCTCTGATTCCGCACATCTGATTCCCTGCCTCTGATTCCCCGCCTCTGAATCCCCGTGTCTGATACCCAGCCTCTGATACCCCACCCCTGATTCCCCACCTCTGATTCCCCATATCTGATTCCCCGCCTCTCTTTCCGTGCCTCTAATTCCCCGCCTCTGATTCCCCATATCTGATTCCCCGCCTCCGATTCGCCAACTCTGATTTCCCCGCCTCTGATTCCCCAGCTCTGTTTCCCCGCCTCTGATTCCCCATCTCTGTTTCCCCATATCTAATTCCACGCCTCTGATTCCCAAACTCTGATTCCCCGCCTCTGATTCCCCAGCTCTGATTCCCCGCCTCTGATTCCCCACATCTGATTCCCTTCCTCTGATTCCCCGCCTCTGATTCGCTGCCTCTGATTCCCCATCTCTGATTCTGCACATCTGATTCCCTGCCTCTGATTCCCCGCCTCTGACTCCCCGCCTCTGATTCCCTGCCTCTGTTTCCCATCCTCTGATTCCCCACCTCTGATTCCCCATATCTGATTCCCCGCCTCTGTTTCCCCATATCTGATTCCCCGCCTCTGATTCCCCAACTCTGATTCCCCGCCTCTGATTCCCCAGCTCTGATTCCCCGCCTCTGATTCCCCGTGTTTGATTCCCTGCCTCTGATTCCCCGCCTCTGATTCACCATCTCTGATTCACCGCCTTTCATTCGCCACCCTGATTCCCCATATCAGATTCCCCACCTCTGTTTCCCCGCCTCTGATACCCCGCCTCTGATTCCCCATATTTCATTCCCCGCCTCTGATTCCCCATCTCTGATTCCCGGACTCTGATTCCTGGCCTCTTATTCCCGGCATCTGATTCCCGGCCTCTGATCCCGGCCTCTGATTCCCCGCTTCTGATTCTGATCCCTGCCTCTGATTCCCCATCTCTGATTCCGCACATCTGATTCCCTGCCTCTGATTCCCCACCTCTGATTCCCCATATCTGATTCCCCGCCTCTGTTTCCCCGCCTCTAATTCCCCGCCTCTGTTTCCCCATATCTATTTCCCCGCCTCTGATTCCCCGCCTCTGATTCCCCAGCTCTGATTCCCCGCCTCTGAATCCCCAACTCTGATTCCCTGCCTCTGATTCCCCAGCTCTGATTCCCCGCCTCTGATTCCCCACCTCTGATTCCCGGCCTCTTATTCCCGGCATCTGATTCCGGCCTCTGATTCCCGGCCTCTGATTCCCTGCTTCTGATTCTGATTCCCTGCCTTTGATTCACCATCTCTGATTCCGCACATCTGATTCCCTGCCTCTGATTCCCCATCTCTGATTCCGCACATCTGATTCCCTGCCTCTGATTCCCCGCCTCTGAATCCCCGTGTCTGATACCCAGCCTCTGATACCCCACCCCTGATTCCCCACCTCTGATTCCCCATATCTGATTCCCCGCCTCTCTTTCCGTGCCTCTAATTCCCCGCCTCTGATTCCCCATATCTGATTCCCCGCCTCCGATTCGCCAACTCTGATTTCCCCGCCTCTGATTCCCCAGCTCTGTTTCCCCGCCTCTGATTCCCCATCTCTGTTTCCCCATATCTAATTCCACGCCTCTGATTCCCAAACTCTGATTCCCCGCCTCTGATTCCCCAGCTCTGATTCCCCGCCTCTGATTCCCCACATCTGATTCCCTTCCTCTGATTCCCCGCCTCTGATTCACTGCCTCTGATTCCCCAGCTCTGATTCCCCGTGTTTGATTCCCCGCCTCTGAATCCCCATCTCTGATTCCCGGCCTCTGATTGCCGGCCTCTGATTCCCGGCCTCTGATTCCCGGCCTCTGATTCCCGGCCTCTGATTCCCCGCCTCTGATTCCCCGCCTCTGATTCGCTGCCTCTGATTCCCCATCTCTGATTCTGCACATCTGATTCCCTGCCTCTGATTCCCCGCCTCTGACTCCCCGCCTCTGATTCCCTGCCTCTGTTTCCCATCCTCTGATTCCCCACCTCTGATTCCCCATATCTGATTCCCCGCATCTGTTTCCCCATATCTGATTCCCCGCCTCTGATTCCCCAACTCTGATTCCCCACCTCTGATTCCCCAGCTCTGATTCCCCGCCTCTGATTCCCCGTGTTTGATTCCCTGCCTCTGATTCCCCGCCTCTGATTCACCATCTCTGATTCACCGCCTTTCATTCGCCACCCTGATTCCCCATATCAGATTCCCCGCCTCTGTTTCCCCTCCTCTGATACCCCGCCTCTGATTCCCCATATTTCATTCCCCGCCTCTGATTCCCCATCTCTGATTCCCGGACTCTGATTCCTGGCCTCTTATTCCCGGCATCTGATTCCCGGCCTCTGATCCCGGCCTCTGATTCCCCGCTTCTGATTCTGATCCCTGCCTCTGATTCCCCATCTCTGATTCCGCACATCTGATTCCCTGCCTCTGATTCCCCACCTCTGATTCCCCATATCTGATTCCCCGCCTCTGTTTCCCCGCCTCTAATTCCCCGCCTCTGTTTCCCCATATCTATTTCCCCGCCTCTGATTCCCCGCCTCTGATTCCCCAGCTCTGATTCCCCGCCTCTGAATCCCCAACTCTGATACCCTGCCTCTGATTCCCCAGCTCTGATTCCCCGCCTCTGATTCCCCAGCTCTGATTCCCCACCTATGATTCCCCGTGTTTGATTCACTGCCTCTGATTCCCCACCTCTGATTCCCCACCTCTGATTCACCGCCTTTCATTCGCCACCTCTGATTCCCCATATCAGATTCCCCGCCTCTGTTTCCCCGCCTCTGATTCCCCTCCTCTGTTTCCCCATATCTGATTCCCCGCTTCTGATTCCCCAACTCTGATTCCCCGCCTCTGATTCCCCAGCTCTGATTCCCCGCCTTTGATTCCCCCCGTCTGATTCCCAGCCTCTGAGTCCCCGTGTCTGATTTCCTGCCTCTGATTCCCCGCCTCTGATTCCCCATCTCTGATTCACAGCCGCTGATTCCCCACCTCTGATTCCCCATCTCTGATTCCGCACATCTGATTCCCTGCCTCTGATTCCCCGACTCTGATCCCCACCTCTGATTCCCCAGCTCTGATTCCCCACCTCTGATTCCCCAAATCTGATTCCCCGCCTCTGATTCCCCAGCTCTGATTCCCCGCCTCTGATTCCCCGTGTTTGATTCCCTGCCTCTGATTCCCCGCCTCTGATTCCCCATCTCTGATTCAACGCCTTTGATTCGCCACCTCTGATTCCCCATATCTGATTCCTCGCCTCTGTTTCCCCGCCTCTGATTCCCCTCCTCTGATTCCCCATATCTCATTCCCCGCCTCTGATTCCCCATCTCTGATTCCCGGACTCTGATTCCCCACCTCTGATTCCCGGCCTCTTATTCCCGGCATCTGATTCCGGCCTCTGATTCCCGGCCTCTGATTCCCTGCTTCTGATTCCCCATCTCTGATTCCGCAAATCTAATTCCCTGCCTCTGATTCCCCACCTCTGATTCCCCATATCTGATTCCCCGCCTCTGTTTCCCCGCCTCTGATTCCCCGCCTCTGTTTCCCCATATCTAAGTCCCCGCCTCTGATTCCCCAACTTTGATTCCCCACCTCTGATTCCCCAGCTCTGATTCCCCGCCTCTGATTCCCCGCATCTGATTCCATGCATCTGAGTCCCAGCCTCTGATTCCCAGCCTCTGATTCCCAACCTCTGATTCCCCACCTCTGATCCCCATATCTGATTCCCCGCCTCTGTTTCCCCGCCTCTGATTCCCCGCCTCTGTTTCCCCATATCTCAACCCCACCTCTATTTGCCCGCCTCTGATTCCCCGCCTCTGTTTCCCCATATCTGATTCCCCGCCTCTGAATCCCCAACTCTGATTCCCTGCCTCTAATTTCCCAGCTCTGATTCCCCGCCTCTGATTCCCCGCGTCTGATTAACGGCCTCTGATTCCCCGCCTCTGATTCCCCATCTCTGATTCACAACCTCTGATTCCCCACCTCTGATACCCCATATCTGATTCCCCGCCTCTGTTTCCCCGCCTCTGATTCCCCACCTCTGATTCCCAATATCTGATTCCCCGCCTCTGATTCCCCACCTCTGATTCCCCGCCTCTGATTCTCCAGCTATGTTTCCCCGCCTCTTATTCCCCGCGTCTGATTCCCTGCCTCTGATTCCCCGCCTCTGATTCCACATCTCTGATTCACCACCTCTGATTCCCCGCGTCTGATTCCCTGCCTCTGATTCCCCATCTCTGATTCCCCATCTCTGATTCCCCAATTCTGATTCCCCTCCTCTGATTCCCCGTGTTTGATTCCCTGCCTCTGATTCCCGGCCTCTGATTCCCCATCTCTGATTCACCGCCTTTGATTCGCCACCTCTGATTCGCCATATCTGATTCCCCGCCTCTGTTTCCCCGCCTCTGATTCCCCGCCTCTGATTCCCCATATCTCATTCCCCGCCTCTGAATCCCCATCTCTGATTCCCGGACTCTGATTCCCCACCTCTGATTTCCGGCCTCTTATTCCCGGCATCTGATTCCGGCCTCTGATTCCCGGCCTCTGATTCCCTGCTTCTGATTCTGATTCCCTGCCTTTGATTCCCCATCTCTGATTCCGCACATCTGATTCCCTGCCTCTGATTCCCCATCTCTGATTCCGCACATCTGATTCCCTGCCTCTGATTCCCCGCCTCTGAATCCCCGTGTCTGATACCCAGCCTCTGATACCCCACCCCTGATTCCCCACCTCTGATTCCCCATATCTGATTCCCCGCATCTCTTTCCGTGCCTCTAATTCCCCGCCTCTGATTCCCAATATCTGATTCCCCGCCTCCGATTCCCCAACTCTGATTTCCCCGCCTCTGATTCCCCAGCTCTGTTTCCCCGACTCTGATTCCCCGCCTCTGTTTCCCCATATCTAATTCCACGCCTCTGATTCCCAAACTCTGATTCCGCGCCTCTGATTCCCCAGCTCTGATTCCCCGCCTCTGATTCCCCACATCTGATTCCCTTCCTCTGATTCCCCGCCTCTGATTCCCTGCCTCTGATTCCCCAGCTCTGATTCCCCGTGTTTGATTCCCCGCCTCTGAATCCCCATCTCTGATTGCCGGCCTCTGATTGCCGGCCTCTGATTCCCGGCCTCTGATTCCCGGCCTCTGATTCCCGGCCTCTGATTCCCCGCCTCTGATTCCCCGCCTCTGATTCGCTGCCTCTGATTCCCCATCTCTGATTCTGCACATCTGATTCCCTGCCTCTGATTCCCCGCCTCTGACTCCCCACCTCTGATTCCCTGCCTCTGTTTCCCATCCTCTGATTCCCCACCTCTGATTCCCCATATCTGATTCCCCGCCTCTGTTTCCCCATATCTGATTCCCCGCCTCTGATTCCTCAAATCTGATTCCCCGCCTCTGATTCCCCAGCTCTGATTCCCCGCTTCTGATTCCCCGTGTTTGATTCCCTGCCTCTGATTCCCCGCCTCTGATTCACCATCTCTGATTCACCGCCTTTCATTCGCCACCCTGATTCCCCATATCAGATTCCCCGCCTCTGTTTCCCCGCCTCTGATACCCCGCCTCTGATTCCCCATATTTCATTCCCCGCCTCTGATTCCCCATCTCTGATTCCCGGACTCTGATTCCTGGCCTCTTATTCCCGGCATCTGATTCCCGGCCTCTGATCCCGGCCTCTGATTCCCCGCTTCTGATTCTGATCCCTGCCTCTGATTCCCCATCTCTGATTCCGCACATCTGATTCCCTGCCTCTGATTCCCCACCTCTGATTCCCCATATCTGTTTCCCCGCCTCTAATTCCCCGCCTCTGTTTCCCCATATCTATTTCCCCGCCTCTGATTCCCCGCCTCTGATTCCCCGCCTCTGATTCCCCAGCTCTGATTCCCCGCCTCTGAATCCCCAACTCTGATTCCCTGCCTCTGATTCCCCAGCTCTGATTCCCCGCCTCTGATTCCCCAGCTCTGATTCCCTGCCTCTGTTTCGCAACCTCTGATTCCCCACCTCTGATTCCCCATATATGATTCCCCACCTCTGTTTCCCTGCCTCTGATTCCCAGCCTCTGTTTCCCCATATCTGATTCCCCGCCTCTGATTCCCCAACTCTGATTCCCCGCCTCTGATTCCCCAGCTCTGATTCCCCACCTATGATTCCCCGTGTTTGATTCACTGCCTCTGATTCCCCGCCTCTGATTCCCCATCTCTGATTCACCGCCTTTCATTCGCCACCTCTGATTCCCCATATCAGATTCCCCGCCTCTGTTTCCCCGCCTCTGATTCCCCTCCTCTGTTTCCCCATATCTGATTCCCCGCCTCTGATTCCCCAACTCTGATTCCCCGCCTCTGATTCCCCAGCTCTGATTCCCCGCCTTTGATTCCCCCCTTCTGATTCCCAGCCTCTGAGTCCCCGTGTCTGATTTCCTGCCTCTGATTCCCCGCCTCTGATTCTCCATCTCTGATTCACAGCCGCTGATTCCCCACCTCTGATTCCCCATCTCTGATTCCGCACATCTGATTCCCTGCCTCTGATTCCCCGACTCTGATTCCCCAGCTCTGATTACCCGCCTCTGATTCCCCACATCTGATTCCATGCATCTGATTCCCAGCCTCTGATTCCCAGCCTCTGATTCCCAACCTCTGATTCCCCACCTCTGATCCCCATATCTGATTCCCCGCCTCTGTTTCCCCGCCTCTGATTCCCCGCCTCTGTTTCCCCATATCTGATCCCCACCTCTATTTGCCCGCCTCTGATTCCCCGCCTCTGTTTCCCCATATCTGATTCCACGCCTCTGAATCCCCAACTCTGATTCCCTGCCTCTAATTTCCCAGCTCTGATTCCCCGCCTCTGATTCCCCGCGTCTGATTACCGGCCTCTGATTCCCCGCCTCTGATACCCCATATCTGATACCCCGCCTCTGTTTCCCCGACTCTGATTCCCCACCTCTGATTCCCAATATCTGATTCCCCGCCTCTGATTCCCCACCTCTGATTCACAACCTCTGATTCCCCACCTCTGATACCCCATATCTGATACCCCGCCTCTGTTTCCCCGACTCTGATTCCCCACCTCTGATTCCCAATATCTGATTCCCCGCCTCTGATTCCCCACCTCTGATTCCCTGCCTCTGATTCCCTGCCCTGATTCCCCATCTCTGTTTCACCGCCTTTGATTCGCCACCTCTGATTCCCCATATCTGATTCCCCGCCTCTGTTTCCCCACCTCTGATTCCCTGCCTCTGATTCCCAACCTCTGATTCCACACCTCTGATTCCCCATATCTGATACCCCGCCTCTGTTTCCCCGCCTCTGATTCCCTGCCCCTGTTTCCCCATATCTGATTCCCTGCCTCTGATTCCCCAACTCTGATTCCCCGCCTCTGATTCCCCAGCTCTGATTCCCCGCCTCTGACTTCCCGTGTTTGATTCCCTGCCTCTGATTCCCCGCCTCTGATTCCCCATCTCTGATTCACCGCCTTTGATTCGCCACCTCTGATTCCACATATCTGATTCCCCACCTCTGTTTCCCCGCCTCTGATTCCCCGCCTCTGATTCTCCATATCTCATTCCCCGCCTCTGAATCCCCATCTCTGATTCCCGGACTCTGATTCCCCACCTCTGATTCCCGGCCTCTTATTCCCAGCATCTGATTCCCGGCCTCTGATTCCCGGCCTCTGATTCCCCGCTTCTGATTCTGATTCCCTGCCTCTGATTCCCCATCTCTGATTCCACACATCTGATTCCCTGCCTCTGATTCCCCACCTCTGATTCCCCATATCTGATTTCCCGCCTCTGTTTCCCCGCCTCTGATTCCCCGCCTCTGTTTCCCAATATCTAATTCCCAACCTCTGATTTCCCAACCTCTGATGCCCCAACTCTGATTCCCTGCCTCTGATTTCCCGCGTTCTATTCCCTGCCTCTGATTCCCCGCCTGTGATTCCCCATCTCTGATTCACCACCTCTGATTCCCCACCTCTGATTCCCCATATCTAATTCCCCGCCTCTGTTTGCCCGCCTCTGATTCCCCGCCTCTGTTTCCCCATATCTGATTCCCCGCCTCTGAATCCCCAACTCTGATTCCCTGCCTCTGATTCCCCAGCTCTGATTCCCCGCCTTTGATTCCCCCCATCTGATTCCCAGCCTCTGAATCCCCGTGTCTGATTTCCTGCCTCTGATTCCCCGCCTCTGATTCCCCATCTCTGATTCACAGCCTCTGATTCGCCACCTCTGATTCCCCATCTCTGATTCCGCACATCTGATTCCCTGCCTCTGATTCCCCGACTCTGATCCCCACCTCTGATTCCCCAGCTCTGATTCCCCGCCTCTGATTCCCCAACTCTGATTCCCCGCCTCTGATTCCCCAGCTCTGATTCCCCGCCTCTGATTCCCCGTGTTTGATTCCCTGCCTCTGATTCCCCGCCTCTGATTCCCCATCTCTGATTCAACGCCTTTGATTCGCCACCTCTGATTCCCCATATCTGATTCCTCGCCTCTGTTTCCCAGCCTCTGATTCCCCTCCTCTGATTCCCCATATCTCATTCCCCGCCTCTGATTCCCTATCTCTGATTCCAGGACTCTGATTCCCCACCTCTGATTCCCGGCCTCTTATTCCCGGCATCTGATTCCGGCCTCTGATTCCCGGCCTCTGATTCCCTGCTTCTGATTCCCCATCTCTGATTCCGCAAATCTAATTCCCTGCCTCTGATTCCCCACCTCTGATTCCCCATATCTGATTCCCCGCCTCTGTTACCCCGCCTCTGATTCCCCGCCTCTGTTTCCCCATATCTAAGTCCCCGCCTCTGATTCCCCAACTTTGATTCCCCACCTCTGATTCCCCAGCTCTGATTCCCCGCCTCTGATTCCCCGCATCTGATTCCATGCATCTGATTCCCAGCCTCTGATTCCCAGCCTCTGATTCCCAACCTCTGATTCCCCACCTCTGATCCCCATATCTGATTCCCCGCCTCTGTTTCCCCGCCTCTGATTCCCCGCCTCTGTTTCCCCATATCTGATCCCCGCCTCTATTTGCCCACCTCTGATTCCCCGCCTCTGTTTCCCCATATCTGATTCCCCGCCTCTGAATCCCCAACTCTGATTCCCTGCCTCTAATTTCCCAGCTCTGATTCCCCGCCTCTGATTCCCCGCGTCTGATTACCGGCCTCTGATTCCCCGCCTCTGATTCCCCATCTCTGATTCACAACCTTTGATTCCCCACCTCTGATACCCCATATCTGATTCCCCGCCTCTGTTTCCCCGCCTCTGATTCCCCACCTCTGATTCCCAATATCTGATTCCCCGCATCTGATTCCCTGCCTCTGATTCCCCGCCTCTGATTCCACATCTCTGATTCACCACCTCTGATTCCCCGCATCTGATTCCCTGCCTCTGATTCCCCATCTCTGATTCCCCATCTCTGATTGCCTAATTCTGATTCCCCTCCTCTGATTCCCCGTGTTTGATTCCCTGCCTCTGATTCCCGGCCTCTGATTCCCCATCTCTGATTCACCGCCTTTGATTCGCCACCTCTGATTCACCATATCTGATTCCCCGCCTCTGTTTCCCCGCCTCTGATTCCCCGCCTCTGATTCCCCATATCTCATTCCCCGCCTCTGAATCCCCATCTCTGATTCCCCGACTCTGATTCCCCACCTCTGATTCCCGGCCTCTAATTCCCGGCATCTGATTCCGGCCTCTGATTCCCGGCCTCTGATTCCCTGCTTCTGATTCTGATTCCCTGCCTTTGATTCCCCATCTCTGATTCCGCACATCTGATTCCCTGCCTCTGATTCCCCGCCTCTGAATCCCCGTGTCTGATACCCAGCCTCTGATACCCCACCCCTGATTCCCCACCTCTGATTCCCCATATCTGATTCCCCGCCTCTCTTTCCGTGCCCCTAATTCCCCGCCTCTGATTCCCCATATCTGATTCCCCGCCTCCGATTCCCCAACTCTGATTTCCCCGCCTCTGATTCCCCAGCTCTGTTTCCCCGCCTCTGATTCCCCGCCTCTGTTTCCCCATATCTAATTCCACGCCTCTGATTCCCAAACTCTGATTCCCCGCCTCTGATTCCCCAGCTCTGATTCCCCGCCTCTGATTCCCCACATCTGATTCCCTTCCTCTGATTCCCCGCCTCTGATTCCCCAGCTCTGATTCCCCGTGTTTGATTCCCCGCCTCTGAATCCCCATCTCTGATTCCCGGCCTCTGATTGCCGGCCTCTGATTCCCGGCCTCTGATTCCCGGCCTATGATTCCCGGCCTCTGATTCCCCGCCTCTGATTCCCCGCCTCTGATTCGCTGCCTCTGATTCCCCATCTCTGATTCTGCACATCTGATTCCCTGCCTCTGATTCCCCACCTCTGACTCCCCGCCTCTGATTCCCTGCCTCTGTTTCCCATCCTCTGATTCCCCACCTCTGATTCCCCATATCTGATTCCCCGCATCTGTTTCCCCATATCTGATTCCCCGCCTCTGATTCCCCAACTCTGATTCCCCGCCTCTGATTCCCCAGCTCTGATTCCCCGCCTCTGATTCCCCGTGTTTGATTCCCTGCCTCTGATTCCCCGCCTCTGATTCACCATCTCTGATTCACCGCCTTTCATTCGCCACCCTGATTCCCCATATCAGATTCCCCGCTTCTGTTTCCCCGCCTCTGATACCCCGCCTCTGATTCCCCATATTTCATTCCCCGCCTCTGATTCCCCATCTCTGATTCCCGGACTCTGATTCCTGGCCTCTTATTCCCGGCATCTGATTCCCGGCCTCTGATCCCGGCCTCTGATTCCCCGCTTCTGATTCTGATCCCTGCCTCTGATTCCCCATCTCTGATTCCGCACATCTGATTCCCTGCCTCTGATTCCCCACCTCTGATTCCCCATATCTGATTCCCCGCCTCTGTTTCCCCGCCTCTAATTCCCCGCCTCTGTTTCCCCATATCTATTTCCCCGCCTCTGATTCCCCGCCTCTGATTCCCCAGCTCTGATTCCCCGCCTCTGAATCCCCAACTCTGATTCTCTGCCTCTGATTCCCCAGCTCTGATTCCCCGCCTCTGATTCCCCAGCTCTGATTCCCTGCCTCTGTTTTGCAACCTCTGATTCCCCACCTCTGATTCCCCATATATGATTCCCCACCTCTGTTTCCCTGCCTCTGATTCCCATCCTCTGTTTCCCCATATCTGATTCCCCGCCTCTGATTCCCCAACTCTGATTCCCCGCCTCTGATTCCCCAGCTCTGATTCCCCACCTATGATTCCCCGTGTTTGATTCACTGCCTCTGATTCCCCGCCTCTGATTCCCCATCTCTGATTCACCGCCTTTCATTCGCCACCTCTGATTCCCCATATCAGATTCCCAGCCTCTGTTTCCCCGCCTCTGATTCCCCTCCTCTGTTTCCCCATATCCGATTCCCCGCTTCTGATTCCCCAACTCTGATTCCCCGCCTCTGATTCCCCAGCTCTGATTCCCCGCCTTTGATTCCCCCGGTCTGATTCCCAGCCTCTGAGTCCCCGTGTCTGATTTCCTGCCTCTGATTCCCCGCCTCTGATTCCCCATCTCTGATTCACAGCCGCTGATTCCCCACCTCTGATTCCCCATCTCTGATTCCGCACATCTGATTCCCTGCCTCTGATTCCCCGACTCTGATCCCCACCTCTGATTCCCCAGCTCTGATTCCCCGCCTCTGATTCCCCAACTCTGATTCCCCGCCTCTGATTCCCCAGCTATGATTCCCCGCCTCTGATTCCCCGTGTTTGATTCCCTGCCTCTGATTCCCCGCCTCTGATTCCCCATATCTGATTCCTCGCCTCTGTTTCCCCGCCTCTGATTCCCCTCCTCTGATTCCCCATATCTCATTCCCCGCCTCTGATTCCCCATCTCTGATTCCCGGACTCTGATTCCCCACCTCTGATTCCCGGCCTCTTATTCCCGGCATCTGATTCCGGCCTCTGATTCCCGGCCCCTGATTCCGTGCTTCTGATTCCCCATCTCTGATTCCGCAAATCTAAATCCCTGCCTCTGATTCCCCACCTCTGATTCCCCATATCTGATTCCCCGCCTCTGTTTCCCCGCCTCTGATTCCCCGCCTCTGTTTCCCCATATCTAAGTCCCCGCCTCTGATTCCCCAACTTTGATTCCCCACCTCTGATTCTCCAGCTCTGATTCCCCGCCTCTGATTCCCCGCATCTGATTCCATGCATCTGATTCCCAGCCTCTGATTCCCAGCCTCTGATTCCCAACCTCTGATTCCCCACCTCTGATCCCCATATCTGATTCCCCGCCTCTGTTTCCCCGCCTCTGATTCCCCGCCTCTGTTTCCCCATATCTGAACCCCACCTCTATTTGCCCGCCTCTGATTCCCCGCCTCTGTTTCCCCATATCTGATTCCCCGCCTCTGAATCCCCAACTCTGATTCCCTGCCTCTAATTTCCCAGCTCTGATTCCCCGCCTCTGATTCCCCGCGTCTGATTACCGGCCTCTGATTCCCCGCCTCTGATTCCCCATCTCTGATTCACAACCTCTGATTCCCCACCTCTGATACCCCATATCTGATTCCCCGCCTCTGTTTCCCCGCCTCTGATTCCCCACCTCTGATTCCCAATATCTGATTCCCCGCCTCTGATTCACCACCTCTGATTCCCCGCCTCTGATTCGCCAGCTATGATTCCCCGCCTCTTATTCCCCGCGTCTGATTCCCTGCCTCTGATTCCCCGCCTCTGATTCCACATCTCTGATTCACCACCTCTGATTCCCCGCGTCTGATTCCCTGCCTCTGATTCCCCATCTCTGATTCCCCATCTCTGATTCCCCAATTCTGATTCCCCTCCTCTGATTCCCCGTGTTTGATTCCCTGCCTCTGATTCCCGGCCTCTGATTCCCCATCTCTGATTCACCGCCTTTGATTCGCCACCTCTGATTCGCCATATCTGATTCCCCGCCTCTGTTTCCCCGCCTCTGATTCCCCGCCTCTGATTCCCCATATCTCATTCCCCGCCTCTGAATCCCCATCTCTGATTCCCGGACTCTGATTCCCCACCTCTGATTTCCGGCCTCTTATTCCCGGCATCTGATTCCGGCCTCTGATTCCCGGCCTCTGATTCCCTGCTTCTGATTCTGATTCCCTGCCTTTGATTCCCCATCTCTGATTCCGCACATCTGATTCCCTGCCTCTGATTCCCCATCTCTGATTCCGCACATCTGATTCCCTGCCTCTGATTCCCCGCCTCTGAATCCCCGTGTCTGATACCCAGCCTCTGATACCCCACCCCTGATTCCCCACCTCTGATTCCCCATATCTGATTCCCCGCCTCTCTTTCCGTGCCTCTAATTCCCCGCCTCTGATTCCCCATATCTGATTCCCCGCCTCCGATTCCCCAACTCTGATTTCCCCGCCTCTGATTCCCCAGCTCTGTTTCCCCGCCTCTGATTCCCCGCCTCTGTTTCCCCACATCTGATTCCATGCATCTGATTCCCAGCCTCTGATTCCCAGCCTCTGATTCCCAACCTCTGATTCCCCACCTCTGATCCCCATATCTGATTCCCCGCCTCTGTTTCCCCGCCTCTGATTCCCCGCCTCTGTTTCCCCATATCTGATCCCCACCTCTATTTGCCCGCCTCTGATTCCCCGCCTCTGTTTCCCCATATCTGATTCCACGCCTCTGAATCCCCAACTCTGATTCCCTGCCTCTAATTTCCCAGCTCTGATTCCCCGCCTCTGATTCCCCGCGTCTGATTACCGGCCTCTGATTCCCCGCCTCTGATACCCCATATCTGATACCCCGCCTCTGTTTCCCCGACTCTGATTCCCCACCTCTGATTCCCAATATCTGATTCCCCGCCTCTGATTCCCCACCTCTGATTCACAACCTCTGATTCCCCACCTCTGATACCCCATATCTGATACCCCGCCTCTGTTTCCCCGACTCTGATTCCCCACCTCTGATTCCCAATATCTGATTCCCCGCCTCTGATTCCCCACCTCTGATTCCCTGCCTCTGATTCCCTGCCCTGATTCCCCATCTCTGTTTCACCGCCTTTGATTCGCCACCTCTGATTCCCCATATCTGATTCCCCGCCTCTGTTTCCCCACCTCTGATTCCCTGCCTCTGATTCCCAACCTCTGATTCCACACCTCTGATTCCCCATATCTGATACCCCGCCTCTGTTTCCCCGCCTCTGATTCCCTGCCCCTGTTTCCCCATATCTGATTCCCTGCCTCTGATTCCCCAACTCTGATTCCCCGCCTCTGATTCCCCAGCTCTGATTCCCCGCCTCTGACTTCCCGTGTTTGATTCCCTGCCTCTGATTCCCCGCCTCTGATTCCCCATCTCTGATTCACCGCCTTTGATTCGCCACCTCTGATTCCACATATCTGATTCCCCACCTCTGTTTCCCCGCCTCTGATTCCCCGCCTCTGATTCTCCATATCTCATTCCCCGCCTCTGAATCCCCATCTCTGATTCCCGGACTCTGATTCCCCACCTCTGATTCCCGGCCTCTTATTCCCAGCATCTGATTCCCGGCCTCTGATTCCCGGCCTCTGATTCCCCGCTTCTGATTCTGATTCCCTGCCTCTGATTCCCCATCTCTGATTCCACACATCTGATTCCCTGCCTCTGATTCCCCACCTCTGATTCCCCATATCTGATTTCCCGCCTCTGTTTCCCCGCCTCTGATTCCCCGCCTCTGTTTCCCAATATCTAATTCCCAACCTCTGATTTCCCAACCTCTGATGCCCCAACTCTGATTCCCTGCCTCTGATTTCCCGCGTTCTATTCCCTGCCTCTGATTCCCCGCCTGTGATTCCCCATCTCTGATTCACCACCTCTGATTCCCCACCTCTGATTCCCCATATCTAATTCCCCGCCTCTGTTTGCCCGCCTCTGATTCCCCGCCTCTGTTTCCCCATATCTGATTCCCCGCCTCTGAATCCCCAACTCTGATTCCCTGCCTCTGATTCCCCAGCTCTGATTCCCCGCCTTTGATTCCCCCCATCTGATTCCCAGCCTCTGAATCCCCGTGTCTGATTTCCTGCCTCTGATTCCCCGCCTCTGATTCCCCATCTCTGATTCACAGCCTCTGATTCGCCACCTCTGATTCCCCATCTCTGATTCCGCACATCTGATTCCCTGCCTCTGATTCCCCGACTCTGATCCCCACCTCTGATTCCCCAGCTCTGATTCCCCGCCTCTGATTCCCCAACTCTGATTCCCCGCCTCTGATTCCCCAGCTCTGATTCCCCGCCTCTGATTCCCCGTGTTTGATTCCCTGCCTCTGATTCCCCGCCTCTGATTCCCCATCTCTGATTCAACGCCTTTGATTCGCCACCTCTGATTCCCCATATCTGATTCCTCGCCTCTGTTTCCCAGCCTCTGATTCCCCTCCTCTGATTCCCCATATCTCATTCCCCGCCTCTGATTCCCTATCTCTGATTCCAGGACTCTGATTCCCCACCTCTGATTCCCGGCCTCTTATTCCCGGCATCTGATTCCGGCCTCTGATTCCCGGCCTCTGATTCCCTGCTTCTGATTCCCCATCTCTGATTCCGCAAATCTAATTCCCTGCCTCTGATTCCCCACCTCTGATTCCCCATATCTGATTCCCCGCCTCTGTTACCCCGCCTCTGATTCCCCGCCTCTGTTTCCCCATATCTAAGTCCCCGCCTCTGATTCCCCAACTTTGATTCCCCACCTCTGATTCCCCAGCTCTGATTCCCCGCCTCTGATTCCCCGCATCTGATTCCATGCATCTGATTCCCAGCCTCTGATTCCCAGCCTCTGATTCCCAACCTCTGATTCCCCACCTCTGATCCCCATATCTGATTCCCCGCCTCTGTTTCCCCGCCTCTGATTCCCCGCCTCTGTTTCCCCATATCTGATCCCCGCCTCTATTTGCCCACCTCTGATTCCCCGCCTCTGTTTCCCCATATCTGATTCCCCGCCTCTGAATCCCCAACTCTGATTCCCTGCCTCTAATTTCCCAGCTCTGATTCCCCGCCTCTGATTCCCCGCGTCTGATTACCGGCCTCTGATTCCCCGCCTCTGATTCCCCATCTCTGATTCACAACCTTTGATTCCCCACCTCTGATACCCCATATCTGATTCCCCGCCTCTGTTTCCCCGCCTCTGATTCCCCACCTCTGATTCCCAATATCTGATTCCCCGCATCTGATTCCCTGCCTCTGATTCCCCGCCTCTGATTCCACATCTCTGATTCACCACCTCTGATTCCCCGCATCTGATTCCCTGCCTCTGATTCCCCATCTCTGATTCCCCATCTCTGATTGCCTAATTCTGATTCCCCTCCTCTGATTCCCCGTGTTTGATTCCCTGCCTCTGATTCCCGGCCTCTGATTCCCCATCTCTGATTCACCGCCTTTGATTCGCCACCTCTGATTCACCATATCTGATTCCCCGCCTCTGTTTCCCCGCCTCTGATTCCCCGCCTCTGATTCCCCATATCTCATTCCCCGCCTCTGAATCCCCATCTCTGATTCCCCGACTCTGATTCCCCACCTCTGATTCCCGGCCTCTAATTCCCGGCATCTGATTCCGGCCTCTGATTCCCGGCCTCTGATTCCCTGCTTCTGATTCTGATTCCCTGCCTTTGATTCCCCATCTCTGATTCCGCACATCTGATTCCCTGCCTCTGATTCCCCGCCTCTGAATCCCCGTGTCTGATACCCAGCCTCTGATACCCCACCCCTGATTCCCCACCTCTGATTCCCCATATCTGATTCCCCGCCTCTCTTTCCGTGCCCCTAATTCCCCGCCTCTGATTCCCCATATCTGATTCCCCGCCTCCGATTCCCCAACTCTGATTTCCCCGCCTCTGATTCCCCAGCTCTGTTTCCCCGCCTCTGATTCCCCGCCTCTGTTTCCCCATATCTAATTCCACGCCTCTGATTCCCAAACTCTGATTCCCCGCCTCTGATTCCCCAGCTCTGATTCCCCGCCTCTGATTCCCCACATCTGATTCCCTTCCTCTGATTCCCCGCCTCTGATTCCCCAGCTCTGATTCCCCGTGTTTGATTCCCCGCCTCTGAATCCCCATCTCTGATTCCCGGCCTCTGATTGCCGGCCTCTGATTCCCGGCCTCTGATTCCCGGCCTATGATTCCCGGCCTCTGATTCCCCGCCTCTGATTCCCCGCCTCTGATTCGCTGCCTCTGATTCCCCATCTCTGATTCTGCACATCTGATTCCCTGCCTCTGATTCCCCGCCTCTGACTCCCCGCCTCTGATTCCCTGCCTCTGTTTCCCATCCTCTGATTCCCCACCTCTGATTCCCCATATCTGATTCCCCGCATCTGTTTCCCCATATCTGATTCCCCGCCTCTGATTCCCCAACTCTGATTCCCCGCCTCTGATTCCCCAGCTCTGATTCCCCGCCTCTGATTCCCCGTGTTTGATTCCCTGCCTCTGATTCCCCGCCTCTGATTCACCATCTCTGATTCACCGCCTTTCATTCGCCACCCTGATTCCCCATATCAGATTCCCCGCTTCTGTTTCCCCGCCTCTGATACCCCGCCTCTGATTCCCCATATTTCATTCCCCGCCTCTGATTCCCCATCTCTGATTCCCGGACTCTGATTCCTGGCCTCTTATTCCCGGCATCTGATTCCCGGCCTCTGATCCCGGCCTCTGATTCCCCGCTTCTGATTCTGATCCCTGCCTCTGATTCCCCATCTCTGATTCCGCACATCTGATTCCCTGCCTCTGATTCCCCACCTCTGATTCCCCATATCTGATTCCCCGCCTCTGTTTCCCCGCCTCTAATTCCCCGCCTCTGTTTCCCCATATCTATTTCCCCGCCTCTGATTCCCCGCCTCTGATTCCCCAGCTCTGATTCCCCGCCTCTGAATCCCCAACTCTGATTCTCTGCCTCTGATTCCCCAGCTCTGATTCCCCGCCTCTGATTCCCCAGCTCTGATTCCCTGCCTCTGTTTTGCAACCTCTGATTCCCCACCTCTGATTCCCCATATATGATTCCCCACCTCTGTTTCCCTGCCTCTGATTCCCATCCTCTGTTTCCCCATATCTGATTCCCCGCCTCTGATTCCCCAACTCTGATTCCCCGCCTCTGATTCCCCAGCTCTGATTCCCCACCTATGATTCCCCGTGTTTGATTCACTGCCTCTGATTCCCCGCCTCTGATTCCCCATCTCTGATTCACCGCCTTTCATTCGCCACCTCTGATTCCCCATATCAGATTCCCAGCCTCTGTTTCCCCGCCTCTGATTCCCCTCCTCTGTTTCCCCATATCCGATTCCCCGCTTCTGATTCCCCAACTCTGATTCCCCGCCTCTGATTCCCCAGCTCTGATTCCCCGCCTTTGATTCCCCCGGTCTGATTCCCAGCCTCTGAGTCCCCGTGTCTGATTTCCTGCCTCTGATTCCCCGCCTCTGATTCCCCATCTCTGATTCACAGCCGCTGATTCCCCACCTCTGATTCCCCATCTCTGATTCCGCACATCTGATTCCCTGCCTCTGATTCCCCGACTCTGATCCCCACCTCTGATTCCCCAGCTCTGATTCCCCGCCTCTGATTCCCCAACTCTGATTCCCCGCCTCTGATTCCCCAGCTATGATTCCCCGCCTCTGATTCCCCGTGTTTGATTCCCTGCCTCTGATTCCCCGCCTCTGATTCCCCATATCTGATTCCTCGCCTCTGTTTCCCCGCCTCTGATTCCCCTCCTCTGATTCCCCATATCTCATTCCCCGCCTCTGATTCCCCATCTCTGATTCCCGGACTCTGATTCCCCACCTCTGATTCCCGGCCTCTTATTCCCGGCATCTGATTCCGGCCTCTGATTCCCGGCCCCTGATTCCGTGCTTCTGATTCCCCATCTCTGATTCCGCAAATCTAAATCCCTGCCTCTGATTCCCCACCTCTGATTCCCCATATCTGATTCCCCGCCTCTGTTTCCCCGCCTCTGATTCCCCGCCTCTGTTTCCCCATATCTAAGTCCCCGCCTCTGATTCCCCAACTTTGATTCCCCACCTCTGATTCTCCAGCTCTGATTCCCCGCCTCTGATTCCCCGCATCTGATTCCATGCATCTGATTCCCAGCCTCTGATTCCCAGCCTCTGATTCCCAACCTCTGATTCCCCACCTCTGATCCCCATATCTGATTCCCCGCCTCTGTTTCCCCGCCTCTGATTCCCCGCCTCTGTTTCCCCATATCTGAACCCCACCTCTATTTGCCCGCCTCTGATTCCCCGCCTCTGTTTCCCCATATCTGATTCCCCGCCTCTGAATCCCCAACTCTGATTCCCTGCCTCTAATTTCCCAGCTCTGATTCCCCGCCTCTGATTCCCCGCGTCTGATTACCGGCCTCTGATTCCCCGCCTCTGATTCCCCATCTCTGATTCACAACCTCTGATTCCCCACCTCTGATACCCCATATCTGATTCCCCGCCTCTGTTTCCCCGCCTCTGATTCCCCACCTCTGATTCCCAATATCTGATTCCCCGCCTCTGATTCCCCACCTCTGATTCCCCGCCTCTGATTCGCCAGCTATGATTCCCCGCCTCTTATTCCCCGCGTCTGATTCCCTGCCTCTGATTCCCCGCCTCTGATTCCACATCTCTGATTCACCACCTCTGATTCCCCGCGTCTGATTCCCTGCCTCTGATTCCCCATCTCTGATTCCCCATCTCTGATTCCCCAATTCTGATTCCCCTCCTCTGATTCCCCGTGTTTGATTCCCTGCCTCTGATTCCCGGCCTCTGATTCCCCATCTCTGATTCACCGCCTTTGATTCGCCACCTCTGATTCGCCATATCTGATTCCCCGCCTCTGTTTCCCCGCCTCTGATTCCCCGCCTCTGATTCCCCATATCTCATTCCCCGCCTCTGAATCCCCATCTCTGATTCCCGGACTCTGATTCCCCACCTCTGATTTCCGGCCTCTTATTCCCGGCATCTGATTCCGGCCTCTGATTCCCGGCCTCTGATTCCCTGCTTCTGATTCTGATTCCCTGCCTTTGATTCCCCATCTCTGATTCCGCACATCTGATTCCCTGCCTCTGATTCCCCATCTCTGATTCCGCACATCTGATTCCCTGCCTCTGATTCCCCGCCTCTGAATCCCCGTGTCTGATACCCAGCCTCTGATACCCCACCCCTGATTCCCCACCTCTGATTCCCCATATCTGATTCCCCGCCTCTCTTTCCGTGCCTCTAATTCCCCGCCTCTGATTCCCCATATCTGATTCCCCGCCTCCGATTCCCCAACTCTGATTTCCCCGCCTCTGATTCCCCAGCTCTGTTTCCCCGCCTCTGATTCCCCGCCTCTGTTTCCCCATATCTAATTCCACGCCTCTGATTCCCAAACTCTGATTCCCCGCCTCTGATTCCCCAGCTCTGATTCCCCGCCTCTGATTCCCCACATCTGATTCCCTTCCTCTGATTCCCCGCCTCTGATTCCCTGCCTCTGATTCCCCACCTCTGATTCCCCGTGTTTGATTCCCCGCCTCTGAATCCCCATCTCTGATTCCCGGCCTCTGATTGCCGGCCTCTGATTCCCGGCCTCTGATTCCCGGCCTCTGATTCCCGGCCTCTGATTCCCCGCCTCTGATTCCCCGCCTCTGATTCGCTGCCTCTGATTCCCCATCTCTGATTCTGCACATCTGATTCCCTGCCTCTGATTCCCCGCCTCTGACTCCCCGCCTCTGATTCCCTGCCTCTGTTTCCCATCCTCTGATTCCCCACCTCTGATTCCCCATATCTGATTCCCCGCCTCTGTTTCCCCATATCTGATTCCCCGCCTCTGATTCCCCAACTCTGATTCCCCGCCTCTGATTCCCCAGCTCTGATTCCCCGCCTCTGATTCCCCGTGTTTGATTCCCTGCCTCTGATTCCCCGCCTCTGATTCACCATCTCTGATTCACCGCCTTTCATTCGCCACCCTGATTCCCCATATCAGATTCCCCGCCTCTGTTTCCCCGCCTCTGATACCCCGCCTCTGATTCCCCATATTTCATTCCCCGCCTCTGATTCCCCATCTCTGATTCCCGGACTCTGATTCCTGGCCTCTTATTCCCGGCATCTGATTCCCGGCCTCTGATCCCGGCCTCTGATTCCCCGCTTCTGATTCTGATCCCTGCCTCTGATTCCCCATCTCTGATTCCGCACATCTGATTCCCTGCCTCTGATTCCCCACCTCTGATTCCCCATATCTGTTTCCCCGCCTCTAATTCCCCGCCTCTGTTTCCCCATATCTATTTCCCCGCCTCTGATTCCCCGCCTCTGATTCCCCGCCTCTGATTCCCCAGCTCTGATTCCCCGCCTCTGAATCCCCAACTCTGATTCCCTGCCTCTGATTCCCCAGCTCTGATTCCCCGCCTCTGATTCCCCAGCTCTGATTCCCTGCCTCTGTTTCGCAACCTCTGATTCCCCACCTCTGATTCCCCATATATGATTCCCCACCTCTGTTTCCCTGCCTCTGATTCCCAGCCTCTGTTTCCCCATATCTGATTCCCCGCCTCTGATTCCCCAACTCTGATTCCCCGCCTCTGATTCCCCAGCTCTGATTCCCCACCTATGATTCCCCGTGTTTGATTCACTGCCTCTGATTCCCCGCCTCTGATTCCCCATCTCTGATTCACCGCCTTTCATTCGCCACCTCTGATTCCCCATATCAGATTCCCCGCCTCTGTTTCCCCGCCTCTGATTCCCCTCCTCTGTTTCCCCATATCTGATTCCCCGCCTCTGATTCCCCAACTCTGATTCCCCGCCTCTGATTCCCCAGCTCTGATTCCCCGCCTTTGATTCCCCCCTTCTGATTCCAAGCCTCTGAGTCCCCGTGTCTGATTTCCTGCCTCTGATTCCCCGCCTCTGATTCCCCATCTCTGATTCACAGCCGCTGATTCCCCACCTCTGATTCCCCATCTCTGATTCCGCACATCTGATTCCCTGCCTCTGATTCCCCGACTCTGATCCCCACCTCTGATTCCCCAGCTCTGATTCCCCGCCTCTGATTCCCCAGCTCTGATTACCCGCCTCTGATTCCCCACATCTGATTCCATGCATCTGATTCCCAGCCTCTGATTCCCAGCCTCTGATTCCCAACCTCTGATTCCCCACCTCTGATCCCCATATCTGATTCCCCGCCTCTGTTTCCCCGCCTCTGATTCCCCGCCTCTGTTTCCCCATATCTGATCCCCACCTCTATTTGCCCGCCTCTGATTCCCCGCCTCTGTTTCCCCATATCTGATTCCCCGCCTCTGAATCCCCAACTCTGATTCCCTGCCTCTAATTTCCCAGCTCTGATTCCCCGCCTCTGATTCCCCGCGTCTGATTACCGGCCTCTGATTCCCCGCCTCTGATTCCCCATCTCTGATTCACAACCTCTGATTCCCCACCTCTGATACCCCATATCTGATTCCCCGCCTCTGTTTCACCGACTCTGATTCCCCACCTCTGATTCCCAATATCTGATTCCCCGCCTCTGATTCCCCACCTCTGATTCCCTGCCTCTGATTCCCTGCCCTGATTCCCCATCTCTGTTTCACCGCCTTTGATTCGCCACCTCTGATTCCCCATATCTGATTCCCCGCCTCTGTTTCCCCACCTCTGATTCCCTGCCTCTGATTCCCAACCTCTGATTCCACACCTCTGATTCCCCATATCTGATACCCCGCCTCTGTTTCCCCGCCTCTGATTCCCTGCCCCTGTTTCCCCATATCTGATTCCCTGCCTCTGATTCCCCAACTCTGATTCCCCGCCTCTGATTCCCCAGCTCTGATTCCCCGCCTCTGACTTCCCGTGTTTGATTCCCTGCCTCTGATTCCCCGCCTCTGATTCCCCATCTCTGATTCACCGCCTTTGATTCGCCACCTCTGATTCCACATATCTGATTCCCCACCTCTGTTTCCCCGCCTCTGATTCCCCGCCTCTGATTCTCCATATCTCATTCCCCGCCTCTGAATCCCCATCTCTGATTCCCGGACTCTGATTCCCCACCTCTGATTCCCGGCCTCTTATTCCCAGCATCTGATTCCCGGCCTCTGATTCCCGGCCTCTGATTCCCCGCTTCTGATTCTGATTCCCTGCCTCTGATTCCCCATCTCTGATTCCGCACATCTCATTCCCTGCCTCTGATTCCCCACCTCTGATTCCCCATATCTGATTTCCCGCCTCTGTTTCCCCGCCTCTGATTCCCCGCCTCTGTTTCCCAATATCTAATTCCCAACCTCTGATGCCCCAACTCTGATTCCCTGCCTCTGATTTCCCGCGTTCTATTCCCTGCCTCTGATTCCCCGCCTGTGATTCCCCATCTCTGATTCACCACCTCTGATTCCCCACCTCTGATTCCCCATATCTAATTCCCCGCCTCTGTTTGCCCGCCTCTGATTCCCCGCCTCTGTTTCCCCATATCTGATTCCCCGCCTCTGAATCCCCAACTCTGATTCCCTGCCTCTGATTCCCCAGCTCTGATTCCCCGCCTTTGATTCCCCCCATCTGATTCCCAGCCTCTGAATCCCCGTGTCTGATTTCCTGCCTCTGATTCCCCGCCTCTGATTCCCCATCTCTGATTCACAGCCTCTGATTCGCCACCTCTGATTCCCCATCTCTGATACCGCACATCTGATTCCCTGCCTCTGATTCCCCGACTCTGATCCCCACCTCTGATTCCCCAGCTCTGATTCCCCGCCTCTGATTCCCCAACTCTGATTCCCCACCTCTGATTCCCCAGCTCTGATTCCCCGCCTCTGATTCCCCGTGTTTGATTCCCTGCCTCTGATTCCCCGCCTCTGATTCCCCATCTCTGATTCAACGCCTTTGATTCGCCACCTCTGATTCCCCATATCTGATTCCTCGCCTCTGTTTCCCAGCCTCTGATTCCCCTCCTCTGAATCCCCATATCTCATTCCCCGCCTCTGATTCCCTATCTCTGATTCCCGGACTCTGATTCCCCACCTCTGATTCCCGGCCTCTTATTCCCGGCATCTGATTCCGGCCTCTGATTCCCGGCCTCTGATTCCCTGCCTCTGATTTCCCGCGTTCTATTCCCTGCCTCTGATTCCCCGCCTGTGATTCCCCATCTCTGATTCACCACCTCTGATTCCCCACCTCTGATTCCCCATATCTAATTCCCCGCCTCTGTTTGCCCGCCTCTGATTCCCCGCCTCTGTTTCCCCATATCTGATTCCCCGCCTCTGAATCCCCAACTCTGATTCCCTGCCTCTGATTCCCCAGCTCTGATTCCCCGCCTTTGATTCCCCCCATTTGATTCCCAGCCTCTGAATCCCCGTGTCTGATTTCCTGCCTCTGATTCCCCGCCTCTGATTCCCCATCTCTGATTCACAGCCTCTGATTCGCCACCTCTGATTCCCCATCTCTGATTCCGCACATCTGATTCCCTGCCTCTGATTCCCCGCCTCTGATTCCCCAGCTCTGATTCCCCGCCTTTGATTCCCCCCTTCTGATTCCCAGCCTCTGAGTCCCCGTGTCTGATTTCCTGCCTCTGATTCCCCGCCTCTGATTCCCCATCTCTGATTCACAGCCGCTGATTCCCCACCTCTGATTCCCCATCTCTGATTCCGCACATCTGATTCCCTGCCTCTGATTCCCCGACTCTGATCCCCACCTCTGATTCCCCAGCTCTGATTCCCCGCCTCTGATTCCCCAGCTCTGATTACCCGCCTCTGATTCCCCACATCTGATTCCATGCATCTGATTCCCAGCCTCTGATTCCCAGCCTCTGATTCCCAACCTCTGATTCCCCACCTCTGATCCCCATATCTGATTCCCCGCCTCTGTTTCCCCGCCTCTGATTCCCCGCCTCTGTTTCCCCATATCTGATCCCCACCTCTATTTGCCCGCCTCTGATTCCCCGCCTCTGTTTCCCCATATCTGATTCCCCGCCTCTGAATCCCCAACTCTGATTCCCTGCCTCTAATTTCCCAGCTCTGATTCCCCGCCTCTGATTCCCCGCGTCTGATACCGGCCTCTGATTCCCCGCCTCTGATTCCCCATCTCTGATTCACAACCTCTGATTCCCCACCTCTGATACCCCATATCTGATTCCCCGCCTCTGTTTCCCCGACTCTGATTCCCCACCTCTGATTCCCAATATCTGATTCCCCGCCTCTGATTCCCCACCTCTGATTCCCTGCCTCTGATTCCCTGCCCTGATTCCCCATCTCTGTTTCACCGCCTTTGATTCGCCACCTCTGATTCCCCATATCTGATTCCCCGCCTCTGTTTCCCCACCTCTGATTCCCTGCCTCTGATTCCCAACCTCTGATTCCACACCTCTGATTCCCCATATCTGATACCCCGCCTCTGTTTCCCCGCCTCTGATTCCCTGCCCCTGTTTCCCCATATCTGATTCCCTGCCTCTGATTCCCCAACTCTGATTCCCCGCCTCTGATTCCCCAGCTCTGATTCCCCGCCTCTGACTTCCCGTGTTTGATTCCCTGCCTCTGATTCCCCGCCTCTGATTCCCCATCTCTGATTCACCGCCTTTGATTCGCCACCTCTGATTCCACATATCTGATTCCCCACCTCTGTTTCCCCGCCTCTGATTCCCCGCCTCTGATTCTCCATATCTCATTCCCCGCCTCTGAATCCCCATCTCTGATTCCCGGACTCTGATTCCCCACCTCTGATTCCCGGCCTCTTATTCCCAGCATCTGATTCCCGGCCTCTGATTCCCGGCCTCTGATTCCCCGCTTCTGATTCTGATTCCCTGCCTCTGATTCCCCATCTCTGATTCCGCACATCTCATTCCCTGCCTCTGATTCCCCACCTCTGATTCCCCATATCTGATTTCCCGCCTCTGTTTCCCCGCCTCTGATTCCCCGCCTCTGTTTCCCAATATCTAATTCCCAACCTCTGATGCCCCAACTCTGATTCCCTGCCTCTGATTTCCCGCGTTCTATTCCCTGCCTCTGATTCCCCGCCTGTGATTCCCCATCTCTGATTCACCACCTCTGATTCCCCACCTCTGATTCCCCATATCTAATTCCCCGCCTCTGTTTGCCCGCCTCTGATTCCCCGCCTCTGTTTCCCCATATCTGATTCCCCGCCTCTGAATCCCCAACTCTGATTCCCTGCCTCTGATTCCCCAGCTCTGATTCCCCGCCTTTGATTCCCCCCATCTGATTCCCAGCCTCTGAATCCCCGTGTCTGATTTCCTGCCTCTGATTCCCCGCCTCTGATTCCCCATCTCTGATTCACAGCCTCTGATTCGCCACCTCTGATTCCCCATCTCTGATTCCGCACATCTGATTCCCTGCCTCTGATTCCCCGACTCTGATCCCCACCTCTGATTCCCCAGCTCTGATTCCCCGCCTCTGATTCCCCAACTCTGATTCCCCACCTCTGATTCCCCAGCTCTGATTCCCCGCCTCTGATTCCCCGTGTTTGATTCCCTGCCTCTGATTCCCCGCCTCTGATTCCCCATCTCTGATTCAACGCCTTTGATTCGCCACCTCTGATTCCCCATATCTGATTCCTCGCCTCTGTTTCCCAGCCTCTGATTCCCCTCCTCTGATTCCCCATATCTCATTCCCCGCCTCTGATTCCTTATCTCTGATTCCCGGACTCTGATTCCCCACCTCTGATTCCCGGCCTCTTATTCCCGGCATCTGATTCCGGCCTCTGATTCCCGGCCTCTGATTCCCTGCCTCTGATTTCCCGCGTTCTATTCCCTGCCTCTGATTCCCCGCCTGTGATTCCCCATCTCTGATTCACCACCTCTGATTCCCCACCTCTGATTCCCCATATCTAATTCCCCGCCTCTGTTTGCCCGCCTCTGATTCCCCGCCTCTGTTTCCCCATATCTGATTCCCCGCCTCTGAATCCCCAACTCTGATTCCCTGCCTCTGATTCCCCAGCTCTGATTCCCCGCCTTTGATTCCCCCCATCTGATTCCCAGCCTCTGAATCCCCGTGTCTGATTTCCTGCCTCTGATTCCCCGCCTCTGATTCCCCATCTCTGATTCACAGCCTCTGATTCGCCACCTCTGATTCCCCATCTCTGATTCCGCACATCTGATTCCCTGCCTCTGATTCCCCGACTCTGATCCCCACCTCTGATTCCCCAGCTCTGATTCCCCGCCTCTGATTCCCCAACTCTGATTCCCCACCTCTGATTCCCCAGCTCTGATTCCCCGCCTCTGATTCCCCGTGTTTGATTCCCTGCCTCTGATTCCCCGCCTCTGATTCCCCATCTCTGATTCAACGCCTTTGATTCGCCACCTCTGATTCCCCATATCTGATTCCTCGCCTCTGTTTCCCAGCCTCTGATTCCCCTCCTCTGATTCCCCATATCTCATTCCCCGCCTCTGATTCCCTATCTCTGATTCCCGGACTCTGATTCCCCACCTCTGATTCCCGGCCTCTTATTCCCGGCATCTGATTCCGGCCTCTGATTCCCGGCCTCTGATTCCCTGCTTCTGATTCCCCATCTCTGATTCCGCAAATCTAATTCCCTGCCTCTGATTCCCCACCTCTGATTCCCCATATCTGATTCCCCGCCTCTGTTACCCCGCCTCTGATTCCCCGCCTCTGTTTCCCCATATCTAAGTCCCCGCCTCTGATTCCCCAACTTTGATTCCCCACCTCTGATTCCCCAGCTCTGATTCCCCGCCTCTGATTCCCCGCATCTGATTCCATGCATCTGATTCCCAGCCTCTGATTCCCAGCCTCTGATTCCCAACCTCTGATTCCCCACCTCTGATCCCCATATCTGATTCCCCGCCTCTGTTTCCCCGCCTCTGATTCCCCGCCTCTGTTTCCCCATATCTGATCCCCGCCTCTATTTGCCCACCTCTGATTCCCCGCCTCTGTTTCCCCATATCTGATTCCCCGCCTCTGAATCCCCAACTCTGATTCCCTGCCTCTAATTTCCCAGCTCTGATTCCCCGCCTCTGATTCCCCGCGTCTGATTACCGGCCTCTGATTCCCCGCCTCTGATTCCCCATCTCTGATTCACAACCTCTGATTCCCCACCTCTGATACCCCATATCTGATTCCCCGCCTCTGTTTCCCCGCCTCTGATTCCCCACCTCTGATTCCCAATATCTGATTCCCCGCGTCTGATTCCCTGCCTCTGATTCCCCGCCTCTGATTCCACATCTCTGATTCACCACCTCTGATTCCCCGCATCTGATTCCCTGCCTCTGATTCCCCATCTCTGATTCCCCATCTCTGATTGCCTAATTCTGATTCCCCTCCTCTGATTCCCCGTGTTTGATTCCCTGCCTCTGATTCCCGGCCTCTGATTCCCCATCTCTGATTCACCGCCTTTGATTCGCCACCTCTGATTCGCCATATCTGATTCCCCGCCTCTGTTTCCCCGCCTCTGATTCCCCGCCTCTGATTCCCCATATCTCATTCCCCGCCTCTGAATCCCCATCTCTGATTCCCGGACTCTGATTCCCCACCTCTGATTCCCGGCCTCTTATTCCCGGCATCTGATTCCGGCCTCTGATTCCCGGCCTCTGATTCCCTGCTTCTGATTCTGATTCCCTGCCTTTGATTCCCCATCTCTGATTCCGCACATCTGATTCCCTGCCTCTGATTCCCCATCTCTGATTCCGCACATCTGATTCCCTGCCTCTGATTCCCCGCCTCTGAATCCCCGTGTCTGATACCCAGCCTCTGATACCCCACCCCTGATTCCCCACCTCTGATTCCCCATATCTGATTCCCCGCCTCTCTTTCCGTGCCCCTAATTCCCCGCCTCTGATTCCCCATATCTGATTCCCCGCCTCCGATTCCCCAACTCTGATTTCCCCGCCTCTGATTCCCCAGCTCTGTTTCCCCGCCTCTGATTCCCCGCCTCTGTTTCCCCATATCTAATTCCACGCCTCTGATTCCCAAACTCTGATTCCCCGCCTCTGATTCCCCAGCTCTGATTCCCCGCCTCTGATTCCCCACATCTGATTCCCTTCCTCTGATTCCCCGCCTCTGATTCCCTGCCTCTGATTCCCCAGCTCTGATTCCCCGTGTTTGATTCCCCGCCTCTGAATCCCCATCTCTGATTCCCGGCCTCTGATTGCCGGCCTCTGATTCCCGGCCTCTGATTCCCGGCCTATGATTCCCGGCCTCTGATTCCCCGCCTCTGATTCCCCGCCTCTGATTCGCTGCCTCTGATTCCCCATCTCTGATTCTGCACATCTGATTCCCTGCCTCTGATTCCCCGCCTCTGACTCCCCGCCTCTGATTCCCTGCCTCTGTTTCCCATCCTCTGATTCCCCACCTCTGATTCCCCATATCTGATTCCCCGCATCTGTTTCCCCATATCTGATTCCCCGCCTCTGATTCCCCAACTCTGATTCCCCGCCTCTGATTCCCCAGCTCTGATTCCCCGCCTCTGATTCCCCGTGTTTGATTCCCTGCCTCTGATTCCCCGCCTCTGATTCACCATCTCTGATTCACCGCCTTTCATTCGCCACCCTGATTCCCCATATCAGATTCCCCGCCTCTGTTTCCCCGCCTCTGATACCCCGCCTCTGATTCCCCATATTTCATTCCCCGCCTCTGATTCCCCATCTCTGATTCCCGGACTCTGATTCCTGGCCTCTTATTCCCGGCATCTGATTCCCGGCCTCTGATCCCGGCCTCTGATTCCCCGCTTCTGATTCTGATCCCTGCCTCTGATTCCCCGCCTCTGATTCCCCGCCTCTGATTTGCTGCCTCTGATTCCCCATCTCTAATTCCCCGCCTCTGATTCCCCATATCTGATTCCCCGCCTCTGTTTCCCCGCCTCTGATTCCCGCCCCTGTTTCCCCATATCTGATTCCCTGCCTCTGATTCCACAACTTTGATTCCCAGCCTCTGATTCCCCGTGTTTGATTCCCTGCCTCTGATTCCCCGCCTCTGATTCCCCATCTCTGATTCACCGCCTTTGATTCGCCACCTCTGATTCCCCATATCTGATTCCCCACCTCTGTTTCCCCGCCTCTGATTCCCCGCCTCTGATTCTCCATATCTCATTCCCCGCCTCTGAATCCCCATCTCTGATTCCCGGACTCTGATTCCCCACCTCTGATTCCTGGCCTCTTATTCCCAGCATCTGATTCCAGGCCTCTGATTCCCGGCCTCTGACTCCCCGCTTCTGATTCTGATTCCCTGCCTCTGATTCCCCATCTCTGATTCCGCACATCTGATTACCTGCCTCTGATTCCCCACCTCTGATTCGCCATATCTGATTCCCCGCCTCTGTTTCCACGCCTCTGATTCCCCGCCTCTGTTTCCCCATATCTAATTCCCCACCTCTGATGCCCCAACTCTGATTCCCCGCCTCTGATTCCCCAGCTCTGATTCCCCGCCTCTGATTCCACGCATCCGATTCCCCATATCTGATTCCCCGCCTCTGTTTCCCCGCCCCTGATTCCCCGCCTCTGTTTCCCCATATCTGATTCCCCGCCTCTGATTCCCAACTATGATTCCCCGCCTCTGATTCCCCAGCTCTGATTCCCTGCCTCTGATTCCCCGCGTTCTATTCCCTGCCTCTGATTCCCCGCCTGTGATTCCCCATCTCTGATTCACCACCTCTGATTCCCCACCACTGATTCCCCATATCTAATTCCCCACCTCTGTTTGCCCGCCTCTGATTCCCCGCCTCTGTTTCCCCATATCTGATTCCCCGCCTCTGATTCCCCAGCTCTGATTCCCCGTGTTTGATTCCCTGCCTCTGATTCCCTGCCCTGATTCCCCATCTCTGTTTCACCGCCTTTGATTCGCCACCTCTGATTCCCCATATCTGATTCCCCGCCTCTGTTTCGCCGCCTCTGATTCCCTGCCTCTGATTCCCAACCTCTGATTCCACACCTCTGATTCCCCATATCTGATTCCCCGCCTCTGTTTCCCCGCCTCTGATTCCCTGCCCTTGTTTCCCCATATCTGATTCCCTGCCTCTGATTCCCCAACTCTGATTCCCCGCCTCTGATTCCCCAGCTCTGATTCCCCGCCTCTGATTTCCCGTGTTTGATTCCCTGCCTCTGATTCCCCGCCTCTGATTCCCCATCTCTGATTCACCGCCTTTGATTCGCCACCTCTGATTCCACATATCTGATTCCCCACCTCTGTTTCCCCGCCTCTGATTCCCCGCCTCTGATTCTCCATATCTCATTCCCCGCCTCTGAATCCCCATCTCTGATTCCCGGCCTCTTATTCCCAGCATCTGATTCCCGGCCTCTGATTCCAGGCCTCTGATTCCCCGCTTCTGATTCTGATTCGCTGCCTCTGATTCCCCATCTCTGATTCCGCACATCTGATTCCCTGCCTCTGATTCCCCACCTCTGATTCCCCATATCTGATTTCCCGCCTCTGTTTCCCCGCCTCTGATTCCCTGCCTCTGTTTCCCCATATCTAATTCCCAACCTCTGATGCCCCAACTCTGATTCCCTGCCTCTGATTCCCCGCGTTCTATTCCCTGCCTCTGATTCCCCGCCTGTGATTCCCCATCTCTGATTCACCACCTCTGATTCCCCACATCTGATTCCCCATATCTAATTCCCCGCCTCTGTTTGCCCGCCTCTGATTCCCCGCCTCTGTTTCCCCATATCTGATTCCCCGCCTCTGAATCCCCAACTCCGATTCCCTGCCTCTGATTCCCCAGCTCTGATTCCCCGCCTTTGATTCCCCCCGTCTGATTCCCAGCCTCTGAATCCCCGTGTCTGATTTCCTGCCTCTGATTCCCCGCCTCTGATTCCCCATCTCTGATTCACAGCCTCTGATTCCCCACCTCTGATTCTCCATCTCGGATTCCGCACATCTGATTCCCTGCCTCTGATTCCCCGACTCTGATCCCCACCTCTGATTCCCAAGCTCTGATTCCCCGCCTCTGATTCCCCAACTCTGATTCCCCGCCTCTGATTCCCCAGCTCTGATTCCCCAACTCTGATTCCCCGTGTTTGATTCCCTGCCTCTGATTCCCCGCCTCTGATTCCCCATCTCTGATTCACCGCCTTTGATTCGCCACCTCTGATTCCCCATATCTGATTCCTCGCCTCTGTTTCCCCGCCTCTGATTCCCCGCCTCTGATTCCCCAGCTCTGATTCCCCGCCTCTGATTTTCCGTATTTGTTTCCCAGCCTCTGATTCCCGGCCTCTGATTCCCCATCTCTGATTCACCGCCTTTGATTCGCCACCTCTGATACCCCATATCTGATTCCCCGCCTCTGTTTCCCCGCCTCTGATTCCCCGCCTCTGATTCCCCATATCTCATTCCCCGCCTCTGAATCCCCATCTCTGATTCCCGGACTCTGATTCCCCACCTCTGATTCCCGGCCTCTTATTCCCGGCATCTGATTCCGGCCTCTGATTCCCGGCCTCTGATTCCCTGCTTCTGATTCTGATTCCCTGCCTCTGATTCCCCATCTCTGATTCCGCACATCTGATTCCCTGCCTCTGATTCCCCGCCTCTGATTCCCCGCCTCTGTTTCCCAATATCTAAGTCCCCGCCTCTGATTCCCCAACTCTGATTCCCCACCTCTGATTACCCAGCTCTGATTCCCCGCCTCTGATTCCCCGCATCTGATTCCCTGCATCTGATTCCAAGCCTCTGATTCCCTGCCTCTGATTCCCAACCTCTGATTCCCCACCTCTGATTCCCCATATCTGATTCCCAGCCTCTGTTTCCCCGCCTCTGATTCCCTGCCTCTGTTTCCCCATATCTGATTCCCGGCCTCTGATTCCCCGCCTCTGATTCCCCGCCTCTGATTCCCTGCCTCTGATTCCCCATCTCCGATTCCGCACATCTGATTCCCTGCCTCTGATTCCCCGCCTCTGATTCCCCGCCTCTGATTCCCTGCCTCTGATTCCCAACCTCTGATTCCCCACCTCTGATTCCCCGTGTTTGATTCCCCGCCTCTGTTTCCCCGCCTCTGATTCCCCGCCTGTGATTCCCCAACTCTAATTCCCCGCCTCTGATTCCCCATATCTGATTCCCCGCCTCTGTTTCCCCGCCTCTGATTCCCCGCCCCTGTTTCCCCATATCTGATTCCCTGCCTCTGATTCCCCAACTTTGATTCCCAGCCTCTGATTCCCCAGCTCTGATACCACGCCTCTGAGTCCCCGTGTTTGATTCCCTGCCTCTGATTCCCCGCCTCTGATTCCACATCTCTGATTCACCGCCTTTGATTCGCCACCTCTGATTCCCCATATCTGATTCCCCACCTCTGTATCCCCGCCTCTGATTCCCCGCCTCTGATTCTCCATATCTCATTCCCCGCCTCTGAATCCCCATCACTGATTCCCGGACTCTGATTCCCCACCTCTGATTCCCGGCCTCTTATTCCCAGCATCTGATTCCAGGCCTCTGATTCCCGGCCTCTGACTCCCCGCTTCTGATTCTGATTCCCTGCCTCTGATTCCCCATCTCTGATTCCGCACATCTGATTACCTGCCTCTGATTCCCCACCTCTGATTCCCCATATCTGATTCCCCGCCTCTGTTTCCACGCCTCTGATTCCCCGCCTCTGTTTCCCCATATCTAATTCCCCACCTCTGATGCCCCAACTCTGATTCCCCGCCTCTGATTCCCCAGCTCTGATTCCCCGCCTCTGATTCCCCGCATCCGAATCCCCATATCTGATTCCCCGCCTCTGTTTCCCCGCCCCTGATTCCCCGCCTCTGTTTCCCCATATCTCATTCCCCGCCTCTGATTCCCAACTATGATTCCCCGCCTCTGATTCCCCAGCTCTGATTCCCTGCCTCTGATTCCCCGCGTTCTATTCCCTGCCTCTGATTCCCCGCCTGTGATTCCCCATCTCTGATTCACCACCTCTGATTCCCCACCACTGATTCCCCATATCTAATTCCCCGCCTCTGTTTGCCCGCCTCTGATTCCCCGCCTCTGTTTCCCCATATCTGATTCCCCGCATCTGAATCCCCAACTCTGATTCGCTGCCTCTGATTCCCCAGCTTCATTCCCCGCCTTTGATTCCCCCCGTCTGATTCCCAGCCTCTGAATCCCCGTGTCTGATAACCTGCCTCTGATTCCCCGCCTCTGATTCCCCATCTCAGATTCACAGCCTCTGATTCCCCACCTCTGATTCCCCATCTCTGATTCCGCACATCCGATTCCCTGCCTCTGATTCCCCGACTCTGATTCCCCACCTCTGATTCCCCAGCTCTGATTCCTCGCCTCTGATTCCCCAACTCTGATTCCCCGCCTCTGATTCCCCAGCTCTGATTCCCCACCTCTGATTCCCCGTGTTTGATCCCCTGCCTCTGATTCCCCGCCTCTGATTCCACATCTCTGATTCACCGTCTTTGATTCGCCACCTCTGATTCCCCATATCTGTTTCCTCACCACTGTTTCCCCGCCTCTGATTCCCCGCCTCTGATTCCCCATATCTCATTCCCCGCCTCTGATTCGCCAGATATGATTCCCCGCCTCTGATTCCCCGCGTCTGATTCCCTGCCTCTGATTCCCCGCCTCTGATTCCACATGTCTGATTCACCACCTCTGATTCCCCGCGTCTGATTCCCCGCCTCTGATTCCCCATCTCTGATTCCCCATCTCTGATTCCCCAATTCTGATTCCCCGCCTCTGATTCCCCAGCTCTGATTCCTCGCCTCTGATTCCCTTCCTCTGATTCCCAACCTCTGATTCCCCACCTCTGATTTCCCATATTGATTCCCTGCGTCTGATTCCCCGCCTCTGATTCCCCAACTCTGATTCCCCGCCTCTGATTCCCCAGCTCTGATTCCTCGCCTCTGTTTCCCCGCGTCTGATTCCCCGCCTCTGATTCCCCAGCTCTGATTCCCCGCCTCTGATTTTCCGTGTTTGTTTCCCTGCCTCTGATTCCCGGCCTCTGATTCCCCATCTCTGATTCACCGCCTTTGATTCGCCACATCTGATTCCCCATATGTGATTCCCCGCCTCTGTTTCCCTGCCTCTGATTCCCCGCCTCTGATTCCCCATATCTCATTCCCCGCCTCTGAATCCCCATCTCTGATTCCCGGACTCTGATTCCCCACCTCTGATTCCCGGCCTCTTATTCCCGGCATCTGATTCCGGCCTCTGATTCCCGGCCTCTGATTCCCTGCTTCTGATTCTGATTCCCTGCCTCTGATTCCCCATCTCTGATTCCGCACATCTGATTCCCTGCCTCTGATTCCCCGCCTCTGATTCCCCGCCTCTGTTTCCCAATATCTAAGTCCCCGCCTCTGATTCCCCAACTCTGATTCCCCACCTCTGATTCCCCAGCTCTGATTCCCCGCCTCTGATTCCCCGCATCTGATTCCCTGCATCTGATTCCAAGCCTCTGATTCCCTGCCTCTGATTCCCAACCTCTGATTCCCCACCTCTGATTCCCCATATCTGAATCCCCGCCTCTGTTACCCCGCCTCTGATTCCCCACCTCTGTTTCCCCATATCTGATTCCCGGCCTCTGATTCCCCGCCTCTGATTCCCCGCCTCTGATTCCCTGCCTCTGATTCCACATCCCCGATTCCGCACATCTGATTCCTGCCTCTGATTCCCCGCCTCTGATTCCCCGCCTCTGATTCCCTGCCTCTGATTCCCAACCTCTGATTCCCCACCTCTGATTCCCCATATCTGATTCCCCGCCTCTGTTTCCCCGCCTCTGATTCCCCTCCTCTGATTCCCCAACTCTAATTCCCCGCCTCTGATTCCCCAGCTCTGATTCCCCGTGTTTGATACCCCGCCTCTGATTCCCTGCCTCTGATTCCCAACCTCTGATTCCACACCTCTGATTCCCCATATCTGATTCCCCGCCTCTGTTTCCCCGCCTCTGATTCCCTTCCCCTGTTTCCCCATATCTGATTCCCTGCCTCTGATTCCCCAACTCTAATTCCCCGCCTCTGATTCCCCAGCTCTGATTCCCCGCCTCTGATTTCCCGTGTTTGATTCCCTGCCTCTGATTCCCCGCCTCTGATTCCCCATCTCTGATTCACCGCCTTTGATTCGCCACCTCTGATTCCACATATCTGATTCCCCACCTCTGTTTCCCCGCCTCTGATTCCCCGCCTCTGATTCTCCATATCTCATTCCCCGCCTCTGATTCCCCACCTCTGATTCCCGGCCTCTTATTCCCAGCATCTGATTCCCGGCCTCTGATTCCCCGCTTCTGATTCTGATTCCCTGCCTCTGATTCCCCATCTCTGATTCCGCACATCTGATTCCCTGCCTCTGATTCCCCGCCTCTGATTCCCCATATCTGATTTCCCGCCTCTGTTTCCCCGCCTCTGATTCCCCGCCTCTGTTTCCCCATATCTAATTCCCAACCTCTGATGCCCCAACTCTGATTCCCTGCCTCTGATTCCCCGCGTTCTATTCCCTGCCTCTGATTCCCCGCCTGTGATTCCCCATCTCTGATTCACCACCTCTGATTCCCCACCTCTGATTCCCCATATCTAATTCCCCGCCTCTGTTTGCCCACCTCTGATTCCCCGCCTCTGTTTCCCCAACTCTGATTCCCTGCCTCTGATTCCCCAGCTCTGATTCCCCGCCTTTGATTCCCCCGTCTGATTCCCAGCCTCTGAAACCCCATGTCTGATTTCTTGCCTCTGATTCCCCGCCTCTGATTCCCCATCTCTGATTCACAGCCTCTGATTCCCCACCTCTGATTCCCCATCTCTGATTCCGCACATCTGTTTCCCTGCCTCTGATTCCCCGACTCTGATCCCCACCTCTGATTCCCCAGCTCTGATTCCCCGCCTCTGATTCCCCAACTCTGATTCCCCGCCTCTGATTCCCCAGCTCTGATTCCCCGCCTCTGATTCCCCGTGTTTGATTCCCTGCCTCTGATTCCACGCCTCTGATTCCCCATCTCTGATTCATCGCCTTTGATTCGCCACCTCTGATTCCCCATATCTGATTCCTCGCCTCTGTTTCCCCGCCTCTGATTCCCCGCCTCTGATTCCCCATATCTCATTCCCCGCCTCTGATTCCCCATCTCTGATTCCCGGACTCTGATTCCCCACCTCTGATTCCCGGCCTCTTATTCCCGGCATCTGATTCCGGCCTCTGATTCCCGGCCTCTGATTCCCTGCTTCTGATTCCCCATCTCTGATTCCGCAAATCTAATTCCCTGCCTCTGATTCCCCACCTCTGATTCCCCATATCTGATTCCCCACCTCTGTTTCCCGGCCTCTGATTCCCCGCTTCTGATTCTGATTCCCTGCCTCTGATTCCCCATCTCTGATTCCGCACATCTGATTCCCTGCCTCTGATTCCCCACCTCTGATTCCCCATATCTGATTTCACGCCTCTGTTTCCCCGCCTCTGATTCCCCGCCTCTGTTTCCCCATATCTAATTCCCAACCTCTGATGCCCCAACTCTGATTCCCTGCCTCTGATTCCCCGCGTTCTATTCCCTGCCTCTGATTCCCCGCCTGTGATTCCCCATCTCTGATTCACCACCTCTGATTCCCCACCTCTGATTCCCCATATCTAATTCCCCGCCTCTGTTTGCCCGACTCTGATTCCCCGCCTCTGTTTCCCCATATCTGATTCCCCGCCTCTGAATCCCCAACTCTGATTCCCTGCCTCTGATTCCCCAGCTCTGATTCCCCGCCTTTGATTCCCCCGTCTGATTCCCAGCCTCTGAAACCCCGTGTCTGATTTCTTGCCTCTGATTCCCCGCCTCTGATTCCCCATCTCTGATTCACAGCCTCTGATTCCCCACCTCTGATTCCCCATCTCTGATTCCGCACATCTGATTCCCTGCCTCTGATTCCCCGACTCTGATCCCCACCTCTGATTCCGCAGCTCTGATTCCCCGCCTCTGATTCCCCATCTCTGATTCCCCGCCTCTGATTCCTCATATCTGATTCCCCGCCTCTGTTTCCCCGCCCCTGATTCCCCGCCTCTGTTTCCCCATATCTGATTCCCCGCCTCTGATTCCCAACTATGATTCCCCGCCTCTGATTCCCCAGCTCTGATTCCCTGCCTCTGATTCCCCGCGTTCTATTCCCTGCCTCTGATTCCCCGCCTGTGATTCCCCATCTCTGATTCACCACCTCTGATTCCCCACCACTGATTCCCCATATCTAATTCCCCGCCTCTGTTTGCCCACCTCTGATTCCCCGCCTCTGTTTCCCCATATCTAATTCCCCGCCTCTGATTCCCCAGCTCTGATTCCCCGTGTTTGATTCCCTGCCTCTGATTCCCTGCCCTGATTCCCCATCTCTGTTTCACCGCCTTTGATTCGCCACCTCTGATTCCCCATATCTGATTCCCCGCCTCTGTTTCGCCGCCTCTGATTCCCTGCCTCTGATTCCCAACCTCTGATTCCACACCTCTGATTCCCCATATCTGATTCCCCGCCTCTGTTTCCCCGCCTCTGATTCCCTGCCCTTGTTTCCCCATATCTGATTCCCTGCCTCTGATTCCCCAACTCTGATTCCCCGCCTCTGATTCCCCAGCTCTGATTCCCCGCCTCTGATTTCCCGTGTTTGATTCCCTGCCTCTGATTCCCCGCCTCTGATTCCCCATCTCTGATTCACCGCCTTTGATTCGCCACCTCTGATTCCACATATCTGATTCCCCACCTCTGTTTCCCCGCCTCTGATTCCCCGCCTCTGATTCTCCATATCTCATTCCCCGCCTCTGAATCCCCATCTCTGATTCCCGGCCTCTTATTCCCAGCATCTGATTCCCGGCCTCTGATTCCAGGCCTCTGATTCCCCGCTTCTGATTCTGATTCGCTGCCTCTGATTCCCCATCTCTGATTCCGCACATCTGATTCCCTGCCTCTGATTCCCCACCTCTGATTCCCCATATCTGATTTCCCGCCTCTGTTTCCCCGCCTCTGATTCCCTGCCTCTGTTTCCCCATATCTAATTCCCAACCTCTGATGCCCCAACTCTGATTCCCTGCCTCTTATTCCCCGCGTTCTATTCCCTGCCTCTGATTCCCCGCCTGTGATTCCCCATCTCTGATTCACCACCTCTGATTCCCCACCTCTGATTCCCCATATCTAATTCCCCGCCTCTGTTTGCCCGCCTCTGATTCCCCGCCTCTGTTTCCCCATATCTGATTCCCCGCCTCTGAATCCCCAACTCCGATTCCCTGCCTCTGATTCCCCAGCTCAGATTCCCCGCCTTTGATTCCCCCCGTCTGATTCCCAGCCTCTGAATCCCCGTGTCTGATTTCCTGCCTCTGATTCCCCGCCTCTGATTCCCCATCTCTGATTCACAGCCTCTGATTCCCCACCTCTGATTCCCCATCTCGGATTCCGCACATCTGATTCCCTGCCTCTGATTCCCCGACTCTGATCCCCACCTCTGATTCCCAAGCTCTGATTCCCCGCCTCTGATTCCCCAACTCTGATTCCCCGCCTCTGATTCCCCAGCTCTGATTCCCCAACTCTGATTCCCCGTGTTTGATTCCCTGCCTCTGATTCCCCGCCTCTGATTCCCCATCTCTGATTCACCGCCTTTGATTCGCCACCTCTGATTCCCCATATCTGATTCCTCGCCTCTGTTTCCCCGCCTCTGATTCCCCGCCTCTGATTCCCCAGCTCTGATTCCCCGCCTCTGATTTTCCGTATTTGTTTCCCTGCCTCTGATTCCCGGCCTCTGATTCCCCATCTCTGATTCACCGCCTTTGATTCGCCACCTCTGATACCCCATATCTGATTCCCCGCCTCTGTTTCCCCGCCTCTGATTCCCCGCCTCTGATTCCCCATATCTCATTCCCCGCCTCTGAATCCCCATCTCTGATTCCCGGACTCTGATTCCCCACCTCTGATTCCCGGCCTCTTATTCCCGGCATCTGATTCCGGCCTCTGATTCCCGGCCTCTGATTCCCTGCTTCTGATTCTGATTCCCTGCCTCTGATTCCCCATCTCTGATTCCGCACATCTGATTCCCTGCCTCTGATTCCCCGCCTCTGATTCCCCGCCTCTGTTTCCCAATATCTAAGTCCCCGCCTCTGATTCCCCAACTCTGATTCCCCACCTCTGATTACCCAGCTCTGATTCCCCGCCTCTGATTCCCCGCATCTGATTCCCTGCATCTGATTCCAAGCCTCTGATTCCCTGCCTCTGATTCCCAACCTCTGATTCCCCACCTCTGATTCCCCATATCTGATTCCCAGCCTCTGTTTCCCCGCCTCTGATTCCCTGCCTCTGTTTCCCCATATCTGATTCCCGGCCTCTGATTCCCCGCCTCTGATTCCCCGCCTCTGATTCCCTGCCTCTGATTCCCCATCTCCGATTCCGCACATCTGATTCCCTGCCTCTGATTCCCCGCCTCTGATTCCCCGCCTCTGATTCCCTGCCTCTGATTCCCAACCTCTGATTCCCCACCTCTGATTCCCCGTGTTTGATTCCCCGCCTCTGTTTCCCCGCCTCTGATTCCCCGCCTGTGATTCCCCAACTCTAATTCCCCGCCTCTGATTCCCCATATCTGATTCCCCGCCTCTGTTTCCCCGCCTCTGATTCCCCGCCCCTGTTTCCCCATATCTGATTCCCTGCCTCTGATTCCCCAACTTTGATTCCCAGCCTCTGATTCCCCAGCTCTGATACCACGCCTCTGAGTCCCCGTGTTTGATTCCCTGCCTCTGATTCCCCGCCTCTGATTCCCCATCTCTGATTCACCGCCTTTGATTCGCCACCTCTGATTCCCCATATCTGATTCCCCACCTCTGTATCCCCGCCTCTGATTCCCCGCCTCTGATTCTCCATATCTCATTCCCCGCCTCTGAATCCCCATCACTGATTCCCGGACTCTGATTCCCCACCTCTGATTCCCGGCCTCTTATTCCCAGCATCTGATTCCAGGCCTCTGATTCCCGGCCTCTGACTCCCCGCTTCTGATTCTGATTCCCTGCCTCTGATTCCCCATCTCTGATTCCGCACATCTGATTACCTGCCTCTGATTCCCCACCTCTGATTCCCCATATCTGATTCCCCGCCTCTGTTTCCACGCCTCTGATTCCCCGCCTCTGTTTCCCCATATCTAATTCCCCACCTCTGATGCCCCAACTCTGATTCCCCGCCTCTGATTCCCCAGCTCTGATTCCCCGCCTCTGATTCCCCGCATCCGAATCCCCATATCTGATTCCCCGCCTCTGTTTCCCCGCCCCTGATTCCCCGCCTCTGTTTCCCCATATCTCATTCCCCGCCTCTGATTCCCAACTATGATTCCCCACCACTGATTCCCCATATCTAATTCCCCGCCTCTGTTTGCCCGCCTCTGATTCCCCGCCTCTGTTTCCCCATATCTGATTCCCCGCCTCTGAATCCCCAACTCTGATTCGCTGCCTCTGATTCCCCAGCTTCATTCCCCGCCTTTGATTCCCCCCGTCTGATTCCCAGCCTCTGAATCCCCGTGTCTGATAACCTGCCTCTGATTCCCCGCCTCTGATTCCCCATCTCAGATTCACAGCCTCTGATTCCCCACCTCTGATTCCCCATCTCTGATTCCGCACATCCGATTCCCTGCCTCTGATTCCCCGACTCTGATTCCCCACCTCTGATTCCCCAGCTCTGATTCCTCGCCTCTGATTCCCCAATTCTGATTCCCCGCCTCTGATTCCCCAGCTCTGATTCCCCACCTCTGATTCCCCGTGTTTGATCCCCTGCCTCTGATTCCCCGCCTCTGATTCCACATCTCTGATTCACCGTCTTTGATTCGCCACCTCTGATTCCCCATATCTGTTTCCTCACCACTGTTTCCCCGCCTCTGATTCCCCGCCTCTGATTCCCCATATCTCATTCCCCGCCTCTGATTCGCCAGATATGATTCCCCGCCTCTGATTCCCCGCGTCTGATTCCCTGCCTCTGATTCCCCGCCTCTGATTCCACATGTCTGATTCACCACCTCTGATTCCCCGCGTCTGATTCCCCGCCTCTGATTCCCCATCTCTGATTCCCCATCTCTGATTCCCCAATTCTGATTCCCCGCCTCTGATTCCCCAGCTCTGATTCCTCGCCTCTGATTCCCTTCCTCTGATTCCCAACCTCTGATTCCCCACCTCTGATTTCCCATATTGATTCCCTGCGTCTGATTCCCCGCCTCTGATTCCCCAACTCTGATTCCCCGCCTCTGATTCCCCAGCTCTGATTCCTCGCCTCTGTTTCCCCGCGTCTGATTCCCCGCCTCTGATTCCCCAGCTCTGATTCCCCGCCTCTGATTTTCCGTGTTTGTTTCCCTGCCTCTGATTCCCGGCCTCTGATTCCCCATCTCTGATTCACCGCCTTTGATTCGCCACCTCTGATTCCCCATATGTGATTCCCCGCCTCTGTTTCCCTGCCTCTGATTCCCCGCCTCTGATTCCCCATATCTCATTCCCCGCCTCTGAATCCCCATCTCTGATTCCCGGACTCTGATTCCCCACCTCTGATTCCCGGCCTCTTATTCTCGGCATCTGATTCCGGCCTCTGATTCCCGGCCTCTGATTCCCTGCTTCTGATTCTGATTCCCTGCCTCTGATTCCCCATCTCTGATTCCGCACATCTGATTCCCTGCCTCTGATTCCCCGCCTCTGATTCCCCGCCTCTGTTTCCCAATATCTAAGTCCCCGCCTCTGATTCCCCAACTCTGATTCCCCACCTCTGATTCCCCAGCTCTGATTCCCCGCCTCTGATTCCCCGCATCTGATTCCCTGCATCGGATTCCAAGCCTCTGATTCCCTGCCTCTGATTCCCAACCTCTGATTCCCCACCTCTGATTCCCCATATCTGAATCCCCGCCTCTGTTACCCCGCCTCTGATTCCCCACCTCTGTTTCCCCATATCTGATTCCCGGCCTCTGATTCCCCGCCTCTGATTCCCCGCCTCTGATTCCCTGCCTCTGATTCCACATCCCCGATTCCGCACATCTGATTCCCTGCCTCTGATTCCCCGCCTCTGATTCCCCGCCTCTGATTCCCTGCCTCTGATTCCCAACCTCTGATTCCCCACCTCAGATTCCCCATATCTGATTCCCCGCCTCTGTTTCCCCGCCTCTGATTCCCCTCCTCTGATTCCCCAACTCTAATTCCCCGCCTCTGATTCCCCAGCTCTGATTCCCCGTGTTTGATTCCCCGCCTCTGATTCCCTGCCTCTGATTCCCAACCTCTGATTCCACACCTCTGATTCCCCATATCTGATTCCCCGCCTCTGTTTCCCCGCCTCTGATTCCCTTCCCCTGTTTCCCCATATCTGATTCCCTGCCTCTGATTCCCCAACTCTGATTCCCCGCCTCTGATTCCCCAGCTCTGATTCCCCGCCTCTGATTTCCCGTGTTTGATTCCCTGCCTCTGATTCCCCGCATCTGATTCCCCATCTCTGATTCACCGCCTTTGATTCGCCACCTCTGATTCCACATATCTGATTCCCCACCTCTGTTTCCCCGCCTCTGATTCCCCGCCTCTGATTCTCCATATCTCATTCCCCGCCTCTGATTCCCAACCTCTGATTCCCGGCCTCTTATTCCCAGCATCTGATTCCCGGCCTCTGATTCCCCGCTTCTGATTCTGATTCCCTGCCTCTGATTCCCCATCTCTGATTCCGCACATCTGATTCCCTGCCTCTGATTCCCCGCCTCTGATTCCCCATATCTGATTTCCCGCCTCTGTTTCCCCGCCTCTGATTCCCCGCCTCTGTTTCCCCATATCTAATTCCCAACCTCTGATGCCCCAACTCTGATTCCCTGCCTCTGATTCCCCGCGTTCTATTCCCTGCCTCTGATTCCCCGCCTGTGATTCCCCATCTCTGATTCACCACCTCTGATTCCCCACCTCTGATTCCCCATATCTAATTCCCCGCCTCTGTTTGCCCACCTCTGATTCCCCGCCTCTGTTTCCCCAACTCTGATTCCCTGCCTCTGATTCCCCAGCTCTGATTCCCCGCCTTTGATTCCCCCGTCTGATTCCCAGCCTCTGAAACCCCATGTCTGATTTCTTGCCTCTGATTCCCCGCCTCTGATTCCCCATCTCTGATTCACAGCCTCTGATTCCCCACCTCTGATTCCCCATCTCTGATTCCGCACATCTGATTCCCTGCCTCTGATTCCCCGACTCTGATCCCCACCTCTGATTCCCCAGCTCTGATTCCCCGCCTCTGATTCCCCAACTCTGATTCCCCGCCTCTGATTCCCCAGCTCTGATTCCCCGCCTCTGATTCCCCGTGTTTGATTCCCTGCCTCTGATTCCACGCCTCTGATTCCCCATCTCTGATTCATCGCCTTTGATTCGCCACCTCTGATTCCCCATATCTGATTCCTCTCCTCTGTTTCCCCGCCTCTGATTCTCCGCCTCTGATTCCCCATATCTCATTCCCCGCCTCTGATTCCCCATCTCTGATTCCCGGACTCTGATTCCCCACCTCTGATTCCCGGCCTCTTATTCCCGGCATCTGATTCCGGCCTCTGATTCCCGGCCTCTGATTCCCTGCTTCTGATTCCCCATCTCTGATTCCGCAAATCTAATTCCCTGCCTCTGATTCCCCACCTCTGATTCCCCATATCTGATTCCCCACCTCTGTTTCCCGGCCTCTGATTCCCCGCTTCTGATTCTGATTCCCTGCCTCTGATTCCCCATCTCTGATTCCGCACATCTGATTCCCTGCCTCTGATTCCCCACCTCTGATTCCCCATATCTGATTTCACGCCTCTGTTTCCCCGCCTCTGATTCCCCGCCTCTGTTTCCCCATATCTAATTCCCAACCTCTGATGCCCCAACTCTGATTCCCTGCCTCTGATTCCCCGCGTTCTATTCCCTGCCTCTGATTCCCCGCCTGTGATTCCCCATCTCTGATTCACCACCTCTGATTCCCCACCTCTGATTCCCCATATCTAATTCCCCGCCTCTGTTTGCCCGACTCTGATTCCCCGCCTCTGTTTCCCCATATCTGATTCCCCGCCTCTGAATCCCCAACTCTGATTCCCTGCCTCTGATTCCCCAGCTCTGATTCCCCGCCTTTGATTCCCCCGTCTGATTCCCAGCCTCTGAAACCCCGTGTCTGATTTCTTGCCTCTGATTCCCCGCCTCTGATTCCCCATCTCTGATTCACAGCCTCTGATTCCCCACCTCTGATTCCCCATCTCTGATTCCGCACATCTGATTCCCTGCCTCTGATTCCCCGACTCTGATCCCCACCTCTGATTCCGCAGCTCTGATTCCCCGCCTCTGATTCCCCAACTCTGATTCCCCGCCTCTGATTCCCCATCTCTGATTCCCCGCCTCTGATTCCCCGTGTTTGATTCCCTGCCTCTGATTCCCCGCCTCTGATGCCCCATCTCTGATTCACCGCCTTTGATTCGCCACCTCTGATTCCCCATATCTGATTCCTCGCCTCTGTTTCCCCGCCTCTGATTCCCCGCCTCTGATTCCCCATATCTCATTCCCCGCCTCTGATTCCCCATCTCTGATTCCCGGACTCTGATTCCCCACCTCTGATTCCCGGCCTCTTATTCCCAGGATCTGATTCCGGCCTCTGATTCCCGGCCTCTGATTCCCTGCTTCTGATTCCCCATCTCTGATTCCGCAAATCTAATTCCCCGCCTCTGATTCCCCGCCTCTGTTTCCCCATATCTGATCCCCGCCTCTATTTGCCCGCATCTGATTCCCCGCCTCTGTTTCCCCATATCTGATTCCCCGCCTCTGAATCCCCAACTCTGATTCCCTGCCTCTAATTTCCCAGCTCTGATTCCCCGCCTCTGATTCCCCGCATCTGATTACCGGCCTCTGATTCCCCGCCTCTGATTCCCCATCTCTGATTCACAACCTCTGATTCCCCACCTCTGATACCCCATATCTGATTCCCCGCCTCTGTTTCCCCGCCTCTGATTCCCCACCTCTGATTCCCAATATCTGATTCCCCGCCTCTGATTCCCCACCTCTGATTCCCCGCCTCTGATTCGCCAGCTATGATTCCCCGCCTCTGATTCCCCGTGTTTGATTCCCTGCCTCTGATTCCCGGCCTCTGATTCCCCATCTCTGATTCACCGCCTTTGATTCGCCACCTCTGATTCCCCATATCTGATTCCCCGCCTCTGTTTCCCCGCCTCTGATTCCCCGCCTCTGAATCCCCATATCTCATTCCCCGCCTCTGAATCCCCATCTCTGATTCCCGGACTCTGATTCCCCACCTCTGATTCCCTGCTACTGATTCTGATTCCCTGCCTTTGATTCCCCATCTCTGATTCCGCACATCTGATTCCCTGCCTCTGATTCCCCATCTCTGATTCCCCATATCTGATTCCCCGCTTCTGTTTCCCCGCCTCTGATTCCCCGCCTCTGTTTCCCAATATCTAAGTCCCCGCCTCTGATTCCCCAACTCTAATTCCCCACCTCTGATTCCCCAGCTCTGATTCCACGCCTCTGATTCCCCGCATCTGATTCCCTGCATTTGATTCCAAGCCTCTTATTCCCTGCCACTGATTCCCCGCCCCTGATTCCCCACCTCTCATTCCCCATATCTGATTCCCCGCCTCTGTTTCCGCAACTCTGATTCCCTGCCTCTGATTCCCCATCTCTGATTCCCCATATCTGATTCCCCGCTTCTGTTTCCCCGCCTCTGATTCCCCGCCTCTGTTTCCCTGCATTTGATTCCAAGCCTCTTATTCCCTGCCTCTGATTCCCAACCTCTGATTCCCCACCTATGATTCCCGGCCTCTGATCCCCGGCCTATCATTCCAGGCCTCTGATTCCCGGCCTCTGATTCCCCGTCTCTGATTCCCCGCCTCTGATTCCCTGCCTCTGATTCCCCGCCTCTGATTCCCCAGCTCTGATTCCCCGCCTCTGATTCCCCGCGTCTGATTCCCTGCCTCTGATTCCCGCCTCTGATTCCCGGCCTCTTATTCCCGGCATCTGATTCCCTGCCTCTGAATCCCCACCTCTGATTCCCTGCCTCTGATTCCCAACCTCTGATTCCCCGCCTCTGTTTCCCCATATCTGATTCCCCGCCTCTGATTACCCAACTCTGATTCCCTGTGTTTGATTCCCTGCCTCTGATTCCCGGCCTCTGATTCCCCATCTCTGAATCACCGCCTTTGATTCGCCACCTCTGATTCCCCATATCTGATTCCCCGCCTCTGTTTCCCCGCCTCAGATTCCCCGCCTCTGATTCCCCATATCTCATTCCCCGCCTCTGATTCCCCGCCTCTGATTCCCCAACTCTGATTCCCGGCCTCTGATTCCCCACCTCTGATTCCCGGCCTCTGATTCCCGGCCTCTCATTCCCGGCCTCAGATTCCCGGCCTCTGATTCCCCACCTCTGATTCCCCGCCTCTGATTCCCTGCCTCTGATTCCCCATCTCTGATTCCGCACATCTGATTCCCTGCATCTGATTCCCCACCTCTGATTCCCCACCTCTGATTCTCCATATCTGATTCCCCGCCTCTGATTCCCCGCCTCTGATTCCCGGCCTCTTATTCCCGGCATCTGATTACCTGCCTCTGAATCCCCACCTCTGATTCCCTGCCTCTGATTCCCAACCTCTGATTCCCCGCCTCTGATTCCGCAACTTTGATTCCCCGCCTCTGATTCCACAGCTCTGATTCCCCGCCTCTGATTCCCCGTGTTTGATTCCCTGCCTCTGATTCCCGGCCTCTGATTCCCCATCTCTGAATCACAGCCTTTGATTCGCCACCTCTGATTCCCCATATCTGATTCCCCGCCTCTGTTTCCCCGCCTCCGATTCCCCGCCTCTGATTCACCAACTCTGATTCCCTGCCTCTGATTCGCCGCCTCTGATTCGCCATCTCTGATTCACAACCTCTGATTCCCCACCTCTGATTCCCCATATCTGATACCCCGCCTCTGTTTCCCCGCCTCTGATTCCCCGCCTCGTATTCCCCACCTCTGATTCCCCACCTGTGATTCGCCAGCTATGATTCCCCGCCTCTGATTCCCCGCGTCTGATTCCCTGCCTCTGATTCTCCGCCTCAGATTCCCCATCTCTGATTCACCACCTCTGATTCCCCGCGTCAGATTCCCCGCCTCTGATTCCCCATTTCTGATTCCCCATCTCTGATTCCCCAATTCTGATTCCCCGCCTCTGTTTCCCCATATCTGATTCCCCGCCTCTGATTCCCCAACTCTGATTCCCCGCCTCTGATTCCCCAGCTCTGATTCCCCGTGTTTGATTCCCTGCCTCTGATTCCCCACCTCTGATTCCCGGCCTCTGATTCCCGGCCTTTGATTCCCGGCCCCTCATTCCCCGCCTCTGATTCCCTGCCTCTGATTCCCCATCTCTGATTCACCGCCTTTGATTCGCCACCTCTGATTCCCCATATCAGATTCCCCGCCTCTGTTTCCCCGCCTTTGATTCGCCACCTCTGATTCCCCATATCTGATTCCCTGCATCTGATTCCCCACCTCTGATTCCCCACCTCTGATTCTCCATATCTGATTCCCCGCCTCTGATTCCCCGCCTCTGATTCCCGGCCTCTTATTCCCGGCATCTGATTACCTGCCTCTGAATCCCCACCTCTGATTCCCTGCCTCTGATTCCCAACCTCTGATTCCACGCCTCCGATTCCGCAACTCTGATTCCCCGCCTCTGATTCCACAGCTCTGATTCCCCGCCTCTGATTCCCCGTGTTTGATTCCCTGCCTCTGATTCCCGGCCTCTGATTCCCCATCTCTGAATCACCGCCTTTGATTCGCCACCTCTGATTCCCCATATCTGATTCCCCGCCTCTGTTTCCCCGCCTCCGATTCCCCGCCTCTGATTCACCAACTCTGATTCCCTGCCTCTGATTCGGCGCCTCTGATTCGCCATCTCTGATTCACAACCTCTGATTCCCCACCTCTGATTCCCCATATCTGATTCCCCGCCTCTGTTTCCCCGCCTCTGATTCCCCGCCTCTGATTCCCCACCTCTGATTCCCCGCCTGTGATTCGCCAGCTATGATTCCCCGCCTCTGATTCCCCGCATCTGATTCCCTGCCTCTGATTCTCCGCCTCAGATTCCCCATCTCTGATTCACCACCTCAGATTCCCCGCGTCAGATTCCCCGCCTCTGATTCCCCATCTCTGATTCCCCATCTCTCATTCCCCAATTCTGATTCCCCGCCTCTGTTTCCCCATATCTGATTCCCCGCCTCTGATTCCCCAACTCTGATTCACCGCCTCTGATTCCCCAGCTCTGATTCCCCGTGTTTGATTCCCTGCCTCTGATTCCCACCTCTGATTCCCGGACTCTGATTCCCGGCCTTTGATTGCCGGCCCCTCATTCCCCACCTCTGATTCCCTGCCTCTGATTCCCCATCTCTGATTCACCGCCTTTGATTCGCCACCTCTGATTCCCCATATCAGATTCCCCGCCTATGTTTCCCCGCCTCTGATACCCCACCTCTGATTCCCCATATCTCATTCCCCGCCTCTGATTCCCCTTCTCTGATTCCTGGACTCGGATTCCCGGCCTCTTATTCCCGGCATCTGATCCCGGCCACTGATTCCCCACTTCTGATTCTGATTCCCTGCCTCTGATTCCCCATCTCTGATTCCGCACATCTGATTCCCTGCCTCTTATTCCACACCTCTGATTCCCCATATCTGATTCCCCGCCTCTGTTCCCCACCTCTGATTCCCCGCCTCTGTTTCCCCATATCTAATTCCCCGCCTCTGATTCCCCAACTCCTATTCCCCGCCTCTGTTTCCCCAGCTCTGATTCCCCGCCTCTGATTCCCCTCATCTGATTCCCTGCCTCTGATTCCCCGCCTCTGATACCCTGCCTCTGATTCCCAACCTCTGATTCCCCACCTCTGATTCCCCATATCTGATTCCCCACCTCTGTTTCCCTAGCTCTGATTCCCCGCCTCTGTGTCCCCATATGTGATTCCCCGCCTCTGATTCCCCAATTCTGATTCCCCGCCTCTGATTCCCCAGCTCTGATTCCCCGCCTCTGATTCCCCGCGTCTGATTCCCTGCCTCTGATTCCCCGCCTATGATTCACCATCTCTGATTCACAACCTCTGATTCCCCACCTCTGATTCCCCATATCTGATTCCCCGCATCTGTTTGCCCGCCTCTGATTCCCCACCTCTGTTACCCCATATTTGATTCCCGGCCTCTGATTCCCCACCTCTGATTCCCCATCTCTGATTCCCCGCCTCTGATTCCTCATATCTGATTCCCCGCCTCTGTTTCCCCGCCCCTGATTCCCCGCCTCTGTTTCCCCATATCTGATTCCCCGCCTCTGATTCCCAACTATGATTCCCCGCCTCTGATTCCCCAGCTCTGATTCCCTGCCTCTGATTCCCCGCGTTCTATTCCCTGCCTCTGATTCCCCGCCTGTGATTCCCCATCTCTGATTCACCACCTCTGATTCCCCACCACTGATTCCCCATATCTAATTCCCCGCCTCTGTTTGCCCGCCTCTGATTCCCCGCCTCTGTTTCCCCATATCTGATTCCCCGCCTCTGATTCCCCAGCTCTGATTCCCCGTGTTTGATTCCCTGCCTCTGATTCCCTGCCCTGATTCCCCATCTCTGTTTCACCGCCTTTGATTCGCCACCTCTGATTCCCCATATCTGATTCCCCGCCTCTGTTTCGCCGCCTCTGATTCCCTGCCTCTGATTCCCAACCTCTGATTCCACACCTCTGATTCCCCATATCTGATTCCCCGCCTCTGTTTCCCCGCCTCTGATTCCCTGCCCTTGTTTCCCCATATCTGATTCCCTGCCTCTGATTCCCCAACTCTGATTCCCCGCCTCTGATTCCCCAGCTCTGATTCCCCGCCTCTGATTTCCCGTGTTTGAATCCCTGCCTCTGATTCCCCGCCTCTGATTCCCCATCTCTGATTCACCGCCTTTGATTCGCCACCTCTGATTCCACATATCTGATTCCCCACCTCTGTTTCCCCGCCTCTGATTCCCCGCCTCTGATTCTCCATATCTCATTCCCCGCCTCTGAATCCCCATCTCTGATTCCCGGCCTCTTATTCCCAGCATCTGATTCCCGGCCTCTGATTCCAGGCCTCTGATTCCCCGCTTCTGATTCTGATTCGCTGCCTCTGATTCCCCATCTCTGATTCCGCACATCTGATTCCCTGCCTCTGATTCCCCACCTCTGATTCCCCATATCTGATTTCCCGCCTCTGTTTCCCCGCCTCTGATTCCCTGCCTCTGTTTCCCCATATCTAATTCCCAACCTCTGATGCCCCAACTCTGATTCCCTGCCTCTGATTCCCCGCGTTCTATTCCCTGCCTCTGATTCCCCGCCTGTGATTCCCCATCTCTGATTCACCACCTCTGATTCCCCACCTCTGATTCCCCATATCTAATTCCCCGCCTCTGTTTGCCCGCCTCTGATTCCCCGCCTCTGTTTCCCCATATCTGATTCCCCGCCTCTGAATCCCCAACTCCGATTCCCTGCCTCTGATTCCCCAGCTCAGATTCCCCGCCTTTGATTCCCCCCGTCTGATTCCCAGCCTCTGAATCCCCGTGTCTGATTTCCTGCCTCTGATTCCCCGCCTCTGATTCCCCATCTCTGATTCACAGCCTCTGATTCCCCACCTCTGATTCCCCATCTCGGATTCCGCACATCTGATTCCCTGCCTCTGATTCCCCGACTCTGATCCCCACCTCTGATTCCCAAGCTCTGATTCCCCGCCTCTGATTCCCCAACTCTGATTCCCCGCCTCTGATTCCCCAGCTCTGATTCCCCAACTCTGATTCCCCGTGTTTGATTCCCTGCCTCTGATTCCCCGCCTCTGATTCCCCATCTCTGATTCACCGCCTTTGATTCGCCACCTCTGATTCCCCATATCTGATTCCTCGCCTCTGTTTCCCCGCCTCTGATTCCCCGCCTCTGATTCCCCAGCTCTGATTCCCCGCCTCTGATTTTCCGTATTTGTTTCCCTGCCTCTGATTCCCGGCCTCTGATTCCCCATCTCTGATTCACCGCCTTTGATTCGCCACCTCTGATACCCCATATCTGATTCCCCGCCTCTGTTTCCCCGCCTCTGATTCCCCGCCTCTGATTCCCCATATCTCATTCCCCGCCTCTGAATCCCCATCTCTTATTCCCGGACTCTGATTCCCCACCTCTGATTCCCGGCCTCTTATTCCCGGCATCTGATTCCGGCCTCTGATTCCCGGCCTCTGATTCCCTGCTTCTGATTCTGATTCCCTGCCTCTGATTCCCCATCTCTGATTCCGCACATCTGATTCCCTGCCTCTGATTCCCCGCCTCTGATTCCCCGCCTCTGTTTCCCAATATCTAAGTCACCGCCTCTGATTCCCCAACTCTGATTCCCCACCTCTGATTACCCAGCTCTGATTCCCCGCCTCTGATTCCCCGCATCTGATTCCCTGCATCTGATTCCAAGCCTCTGATTCCCTGCCTCTGATTCCCAACCTCTGATTCCCCACCTCTGATTCCCCATATCTGATTCCCAGCCTCTGTTTCCCCGCCTCTGATTCCCTGCCTCTGTTTCCCCATATCTGATTCCCGGCCTCTGATTCCCCGCCTCTGATTCCCCGCCTCTGATTCCCTGCCTCTGATTCCCCATCTCCGATTCCGCACATCTGATTCCCTGCCTCTGATTCCCCGCCTCTGATTCCCCGCCTCTGATTCCCTGCCTCTGATTCCCAACCTCTGATTCCCCACCTCTGATTCCCCGTGTTTGATTCCCCGCCTCTGTTTCCCCGCCTCTGATTCCCCGCCTGTGATTCCCCAACTCTAATTCCCCGCCTCTGATTCCCCATATCTGATTCCCCGCCTCTGTTTCCCCGCCTCTGATTCCCCGCCCCTGTTTCCCCATATCTGATTCCCTGCCTCTGATTCCCCAACTTTGATTCCCAGCCTCTGATTCCCCAGCTCTGATACCACGCCTCTGAGTCCCCGTGTTTGATTCCCTGCCTCTGATTCCCCGCCTCTGATTCCCCATCTCTGATTCACCGCCTTTGATTCGCCACCTCTGATTCCCCATATCTGATTCCCCACCTCTGTATCCCCGCCTCTGATTCCCCGCCTCTGATTCTCCATATCTCATTCCCCGCCTCTGAATCCCCATCACTGATTCCCGGACTCTGATTCCCCACCTCTGATTCCCGGCCTCTTATTCCCAGCATCTGATTCCAGGCCTCTGATTCCCGGCCTCTGACTCCCCGCTTCTGATTCTGATTCCCTGCCTCTGATTCCCCATCTCTGATTCCGCACATCTGATTACCTGCCTCTGATTCCCCACCTCTGATTCCCCATATCTGATTCCCCGCCTCTGTTTCCACGCCTCTGATTCCCCGCCTCTGTTTCCCCATATCTAATTCCCCACCTCTGATGCCCCAACTCTGATTCCCCGCCTCTGATTCCCCAGCTCTGATTCCCCGCCTCTGATTCCCCGCATCCGAATCCCCATATCTGATTCCCCGCCTCTGTTTCCCCGCCCCTGATTCCCCGCCTCTGTTTCCCCATATCTCATTCCCCGCCTCTGATTCCCAACTATGATTCCCCGCCTCTGATTCCCCAGCTCTGATTCCCTGCCTCTGATTCCCCGCGTTCTATTCCCTGCCTCTGATTCCCCGCCTGTGATTCCCCATCTCTGATTCACCACCTCTGATTCCCCACCACTGATTCCCCATATCTAATTCCCCGCCTCTGTTTGCCCGCCTCTGATTCCCCGCCTCTGTTTCCCCATATCTGATTCCCCGCCTCTGAATCCCCAACTCTGATTCGCTGCCTCTGATTCCCCAGCTTCATTCCCCGCCTTTGATTCCCCCCGTCTGATTCCCAGCCTCTGAATCCCCGTGTCTGATAACCTGCCTCTGATTCCCCGCCTCTGATTCCCCATCTCAGATTCACAGCCTCTGATTCCCCACCTCTGATTCCCCATCTCTGATTCCGCACATCCGATTCCCTGCCTCTGATTCCCCGACTCTGATTCCCCACCTCTGATTCCCCAGCTCTGATTCCTCGCCTCTGATTCCCCAACTCTGATTCCCCGCCTCTGATTCCCCAGCTCTGATTCCCCACCTCTGATTCCCCGTGTTTGATCCCCTGCCTCTGATTCCCCGCCTCTGATTCCACATCTCTGATTCACCGTCTTTGATTCGCCACCTCTGATTCCCCATATCTGTTTCCTCACCACTGTTTCCCCGCCTCTGATTCCCCGCCTCTGATTCCCCATATCTCATTCCCCGCCTCTGATTCGCCAGATATGATTCCCCGCCTCTGATTCCCCGCGTCTGATTCCCTGCCTCTGATTCCCCGCCTCTGATTCCACATGTCTGATTCACCACCTCTGATTCCCCGCGTCTGATTCCCCGCCTCTGATTCCCCATCTCTGATTCCCCATCTCTGATTCCCCAATTCTGATTCCCCGCCTCTGATTCCCCAGCTCTGATTCCTCGCCTCTGATTCCCTTCCTCTGATTCCCAACCTCTGATTCCCCACCTCTGATTTCCCATATTGATTCCCTGCGTCTGATTCCCCGCCTCTGATTCCCCAACTCTGATTCCCCGCCTCTGATTCCCCAGCTCTGATTCCTCGCCTCTGTTTCCCCGCGTCTGATTCCCCGCCTCTGATTCCCCAGCTCTGATTCCCCGCCTCTGATTTTCCGTGTTTGTTTCCCTGCCTCTGATTCCCGGCCTCTGATTCCCCATCTCTGATTCACCGCCTTTGATTCGCCACCTCTGATTCCCCATATGTGATTCCCCGCCTCTGTTTCCCTGCCTCTGATTCCCCGCCTCTGATTCCCCATATCTCATTCCCCGCCTCTGAATCCCCATCTCTGATTCCCGGACTCTGATTCCCCACCTCTGATTCCCGGCCTCTTATTCCCGGCATCTGATTCCGGCCTCTGATTCCCGGCCTCTGATTCCCTGCTTCTGATTCTGATTCCCTGCCTCTGATTCCCCATCTCTGATTCCGCACATCTGATTCCCTGCCTCTGATTCCCCGCCTCTGATTCCCCGCCTCTGTTTCCCAATATCTAAGTCCCCGCCTCTGATTCCCCAACTCTGATTCCCCACCTCTGATTCCCCAGCTCTGATTCCCCGCCTCTGATTCCCCGCATCTGATTCCCTGCATCTGATTCCAAGCCTCTGATTCCCTGCCTCTGATTCCCAACCTCTGATTCCCCACCTCTGATTCCCCATATCTGAATCCCCGCCTCTGTTACCCCGCCTCTGATTCCCCACCTCTGTTTCCCCATATCTGATTCCCGGCCTCTGATTCCCCGCCTCTGATTCCCCGCCTCTGATTCCCTGCCTCTGATTCCACATCCCCGATTCCGCACATCTGATTCCCTGCCTCTGATTCCCCGCCTCTGATTCCCCGCCTCTGATTCCCTGCCTCTGATTCCCAACCTCTGATTCCCCACCTCTGATTCCCCATATCTGATTCCCCGCCTCTGTTTCCCCGCCTCTGATTCCCCTCCTCTGATTCCCCAACTCTAATTCCCCGCCTCTGATTCCCCAGCTCTGATTCCCCGTGTTTGATTCCCCGCCTCTGATTCCCTGCCTCTGATTCCCAACCTCTGATTCCACACCTCTGATTCCCCATATCTGATTCCCCGCCTCTGTTTCCCCGCCTCTGATTCCCTTCCCCTGTTTCCCCATATCTGATTCCCTGCCTCTGATTCCCCAACTCTGATTCCCCGCCTCTGATTCCCCAGCTCTGATTCCCCGCCTCTGATTTCCCGTGTTTGATTCCCTGCCTCTGATTCCCCGCCTCTGATTCCCCATCTCTGATTCACCGCCTTTGATTCGCCACCTCTGATTCCACATATCTGATTCCCCACCTCTGTTTCCCCGCCTCTGATTCCCCGCCTCTGATTCTCCATATCTCATTCCCCGCCTCTGATTCCCCACCTCTGATTCCCGGCCTCTTATTCCCAGCATCTGATTCCCGGCCTCTGATTCCCCGCTTCTGATTCTGATTCCCTGCCTCTGATTCCCCATCTCTGATTCCGCACATCTGATTCCCTGCCTCTGATTCCCCGCCTCTGATTCCCCATATCTGATTTCCCGCCTCTGTTTCCCCGCCTCTGATTCCCCGCCTCTGTTTCCCCATATCTAATTCCCAACCTCTGATGCCCCAACTCTGATTCCCTGCCTCTGATTCCCCGCGTTCTATTCCCTGCCTCTGATTCCCCGCCTGTGATTCCCCATCTCTGATTCACCACCTCTGATTCCCCACCTCTGATTCCCCATATCTAATTCCCCGCCTCTGTTTGCCCACCTCTGATTCCCCGCCTCTGTTTCCCCAACTCTGATTCCCTGCCTCTGATTCCCCAGCTCTGATTCCCCGCCTTTGATTCCCCCGTCTGATTCCCAGCCTCTGAAACCCCATGTCTGATTTCTTGCCTCTGATTCCCCGCCTCTGATTCCCAATCTCTGATTCACAGCCTCTGATTCCCCACCTCTGATTCCCCATCTCTGATTCCGCACATCTGATTCCCTGCCTCTGATTCCCCGACTCTTATCCCCACCTCTGATTCCCCAGCTCTGATTCCCCGCCTCTGATTCCCCAACTCTGATTCCCCGCCTCTGATTCCCCAGCTCTGATTCCCCGCCTCTGATTCCCCGTGTTTGATTCCCTGCCTCTGATTCCACGCCTCTGATTCCCCATCTCTGATTCATCGCCTTTGATTCGCCACCTCTGATTCCCCATATCTGATTCCTCGCCTCTGTTTCCCCGCCTCTGATTCCCCGCCTCTGATTCCCCATATCTCATTCCCCGCCTCTGATTCCCCATCTCTGATTCCCGGACTCTGATTCCCCACCTCTGATTCCCGGCCTCTTATTCCCGGCATCTGATTCCGGCCTCTGATTCCCGGCCTCTGATTCCCTGCTTCTGATTCCCCATCTCTGATTCCGCAAATCTAATTCCCTGCCTCTGATTCCCCACCTCTGATTCCCCATATCTGATTCCCCACCTCTGTTTCCCGGCCTCTGATTCCCCGCTTCTGATTCTGATTCCCTGCCTCTGATTCCCCATCTCTGATTCCGCACATCTGATTCCCTGCCTCTGATTCCCCACCTCTGATTCCCCATATCTGATTTCACGCCTCTGTTTCCCCGCCTCTGATTCCCCGCCTCTGTTTCCCCATATCTAATTCCCAACCTCTGATGCCCCAACTCTGATTCCCTGCCTCTGATTCCCCGCGTTCTATTCCCTGCCTCTGATTCCCCGCCTGTGATTCCCCATCTCTGATTCACCACCTCTGATTCCCCACCTCTGATTCCCCATATCTAATTCCCCGCCTCTGTTTGCCCGACTCTGATTCCCCGCCTCTGTTTCCCCATATCTGATTCCCCGCCTCTGAATCCCCAACTCTGATTCCCTGCCTCTGATTCCCCAGCTCTGATTCCCCGCCTCTGATTCCCCAGCTCTGATTCCCCAACTCTGATTCCCCGTGTTTGATTCCCTGCCTCTGATTCCCCGCCTCTGATTCCCCATCTCTGATTCACCGCCTTTGATTCGCCACCTCTGATTCCCCATATCTGATTCCTCGCCTCTGTTTCCCCGCCTCTGATTCCCCGCCTCTGATTCCCCAGCTCTGATTCCCCGCCTCTGATTTTCCGTATTTGTTTCCCTGCCTCTGATTCCCGGCCTCTGATTCCCCATCTCTGATTCACCGCCTTTGATTCGCCACCTCTGATACCCCATATCTGATTCCCCGCCTCTGTTTCCCCGCCTCTGATTCCCCGCCTCTGATTCCCCATATCTCATTCCCCGCCTCTGAATCCCCATCTCTGATTCCCGGACTCTGATTCCCCACCTCTGATTCCCGGCCTCTTATTCCCGGCATCTGATTCCGGCCTCTGATTCCCGGCCTCTGATTCCCTGCTTCTGATTCTGATTCCCTGCCTCTGATTCCCCATCTCTGATTCCGCACATCTGATTCCCTGCCTCTGATTCCCCGCCTCTGATTCCCCGCCTCTGTTTCCCAATATCTAAGTCACCGCCTCTGATTCCCCAACTCTGATTCCCCACCTCTGATTACCCAGCTCTGATTCCCCGCCTCTGATTCCCCGCATCTGATTCCCTGCATCTGATTCCAAGCCTCTGATTCCCTGCCTCTGATTCCCAACCTCTGATTCCCCACCTCTGATTCCCCATATCTGATTCCCAGCCTCTGTTTCCCCGCCTCTGATTCCCTGCCTCTGTTTCCCCATATCTGATTCCCGGCCTCTGATTCCCCGCCTCTGATTCCCCGCCTCTGATTCCCTGCCTCTGATTCCCCATCTCCGATTCCGCACATCTGATTCCCTGCCTCTGATTCCCCGCCTCTGATTCCCCGCCTCTGATTCCCTGCCTCTGATTCCCAACCTCTGATTCCCCACCTCTGATTCCCCGTGTTTGATTCCCCGCCTCTGTTTCCCCGCCTCTGATTCCCCGCCTGTGATTCCCCAACTCTAATTCCCCGCCTCTGATTCCCCATATCTGATTCCCCGCCTCTGTTTCCCCGCCTCTGATTCCCCGCCCCTGTTTCCCCATATCTGATTCCCTGCCTCTGATTCCCCAACTTTGATTCCCAGCCTCTGATTCCCCAGCTCTGATACCACGCCTCTGAGTCCCCGTGTTTGATTCCCTGCCTCTGATTCCCCGCCTCTGATTCCCCATCTCTGATTCACCGCCTTTGATTCGCCACCTCTGATTCCCCATATCTGATTCCCCACCTCTGTATCCCCGCCTCTGATTCCCCGCCTCTGATTCTCCATATCTCATTCCCCGCCTCTGAATCCCCATCACTGATTCCCGGACTCTGATTCCCCACCTCTGATTCCCGGCCTCTTATTCCCAGCATCTGATTCCAGGCCTCTGATTCCCGGCCTCTGACTCCCCGCTTCTGATTCTGATTCCCTGCCTCTGATTCCCCATCTCTGATTCCGCACATCTGATTACCTGCCTCTGATTCCCCACCTCTGATTCCCCATATCTGATTCCCCGCCTCTGTTTCCACGCCTCTGATTCCCCGCCTCTGTTTCCCCATATCTAATTCCCCACCTCTGATGCCCCAACTCTGATTCCCCGCCTCTGATTCCCCAGCTCTGATTCCCCGCCTCTGATTCCCCGCATCCGAATCCCCATATCTGATTCCCCGCCTCTGTTTCCCCGCCCCTGATTCCCCGCCTCTGTTTCCCCATATCTCATTCCCCGCCTCTGATTCCCAACTATGATTCCCCGCCTCTGATTCCCCAGCTCTGATTCCCTGCCTCTGATTCCCCGCGTTCTATTCCCTGCCTCTGATTCCCCGCCTGTGATTCCCCATCTCTGATTCACCACCTCTGATTCCCCACCACTGATTCCCCATATCTAATTCCCCGCCTCTGTTTGCCCGCCTCTGATTCCCCGCCTCTGTTTCCCCATATCTGATTCCCCGCCTCTGAATCCCCAACTCTGATTCGCTGCCTCTGATTCCCCAGCTTCATTCCCCGCCTTTGATTCCCCCCGTCTGATTCCCAGCCTCTGAATCCCCGTGTCTGATAACCTGCCTCTGATTCCCCGCCTCTGATTCCCCATCTCAGATTCACAGCCTCTGATTCCCCACCTCTGATTCCCCATCTCTGATTCCGCACATCCGATTCCCTGCCTCTGATTCCCCGACTCTGATTCCCCACCTCTGATTCCCCAGCTCTGATTCCTCGCCTCTGATTCCCCAACTCTGATTCCCCGCCTCTGATTCCCCAGCTCTGATTCCCCACCTCTGATTCCCCGTGTTTGATCCCCTGCCTCTGATTCCCCGCCTCTGATTCCACATCTCTGATTCACCGTCTTTGATTCGCCACCTCTGATTCCCCATATCTGTTTCCTCACCACTGTTTCCCCGCCTCTGATTCCCCGCCTCTGATTCCCCATATCTCATTCCCCGCCTCTGATTCGCCAGATATGATTCCCCGCCTCTGATTCCCCGCGTCTGATTCCCTGCCTCTGATTCCCCGCCTCTGATTCCACATGTCTGATTCACCACCTCTGATTCCCCGCGTCTGATTCCCCGCCTCTGATTCCCCATCTCTGATTCCCCATCTCTGATTCCCCAATTCTGATTCCCCGCCTCTGATTCCCCAGCTCTGATTCCTCGCCTCTGATTCCCTTCCTCTGATTCCAAACCTCTGATTCCCCACCTCTGATTTCCCATATTGATTCCCTGCGTCTGATTCCCCGCCTCTGATTCCCCAACTCTGATTCCCCGCCTCTGATTCCCCAGCTCTGATTCCTCGCCTCTGTTTCCCCGCGTCTGATTCCCCGCCTCTGATTCCCCAGCTCTGATTCCCCGCCTCTGATTTTCCGTGTTTGTTTCCCTGCCTCTGATTCCCGGCCTCTGATTCCCCATCTCTGATTCACCGCCTTTGATTCGCCACCTCTGATTCCCCATATGTGATTCCCCGCCTCTGTTTCCCTGCCTCTGATTCCCCGCCTCTGATTCCCCATATCTCATTCCCCGCCTCTGAATCCCCATCTCTGATTCCCGGACTCTGAATCCCCACCTCTGATTCCCGGCCTCTTATTCCCGGCATCTGATTCCGGCCTCTGATTCCCGGCCTCTGATTCCCTGCTTCTGATTCTGATTCCCTGCCTCTGATTCCCCATCTCTGATTCCGCACATCTGATTCCCTGCCTCTGATTCCCCGCCTCTGATTCCCCGCCTCTGTTTCCCAATATCTAAGTCCCCGCCTCTGATTCCCCAACTCTGATTCCCCACCTCTGATTCCCCAGCTCTGATTCCCCGCCTCTGATTCCCCGCATCTGATTCCCTGCATCTGATTCCAAGCCTCTGATTCCCTGCCTCTGATTCCCAACCTCTGATTCCCCACCTCTGATTCCCCATATCTGAATCCCCGCCTCTGTTACCCCGCCTCTGATTCCCCACCTCTGTTTCCCCATATCTGATTCCCGGCCTCTGATTCCCCGCCTCTGATTCCCCGCCTCTGATTCCCTGCCTCTGATTCCACATCCCCGATTCCGCACATCTGATTCCCTGCCTCTGATTCCCCGCCTCTGATTCCCCGCCTCTGATTCCCTGCCTCTGATTCCCAACCTCTGATTCCCCACCTCTGATTCCCCATATCTGATTCCCCGCCTCTGTTTCCCCGCCTCTGATTCCCCTCCTCTGATTCCCCAACTCTAATTCCCCGCCTCTGATTCCCCAGCTCTGATTCCCCGTGTTTGATTCCCCGCCTCTGATTCCCTGCCTCTGATTCCCAACCTCTGATTCCACACCTCTGATTCCCCATATCTGATTCCCCGCCTCTGTTTCCCCGCCTCTGATTCCCTTCCCCTGTTTCCCCATATCTGATTCCCTGCCTCTGATTCCCCAACTCTGATTCCCCGCCTCTGATTCCCCAGCTCTGATTCCCCGCCTCTGATTTCCCGTGTTTGATTCCCTGCCTCTGATTCCCCGCCTCTGATTCCCCATCTCTGATTCACCGCCTTTGATTCGCCACCTCTGATTCCACATATCTGATTCCCCACCTCTGTTTCCCCGCCTCTGATTCCCCGCCTCTGATTCTCCATATCTCATTCCCCGCCTCTGATTCCCCACCTCTGATTCCCGGCCTCTTATTCCCAGCATCTGATTCCCGGCCTCTGATTCCCCGCTTCTGATTCTGATTCCCTGCCTCTGATTCCCCATCTCTGATTCCGCACATCTGATTCCCTGCCTCTGATTCCCCGCCTCTGATTCCCCATATCTGATTTCCCGCCTCTGTTTCCCCGCCTCTGATTCCCCGCCTCTGTTTCCCCATATCTAATTCCCAACCTCTGATGCCCCAACTCTGATTCCCTGCCTCTGATTCCCCGCGTTCTATTCCCTGCCTCTGATTCCCCGCCTGTGATTCCCCATCTCTGATTCACCACCTCTGATTCCCCACCTCTGATTCCCCATATCTAATTCCCCGCCTCTGTTTGCCCACCTCTGATTCCCCGCCTCTGTTTCCCCAACTCTGATTCCCTGCCTCTGATTCCCCAGCTCTGATTCCCCGCCTTTGATTCCCCCGTCTGATTCCCAGCCTCTGAAACCCCATGTCTGATTTCTTGCCTCTGATTCCCCGCCTCTGATTCCCCATCTCTGATTCACAGCCTCTGATTCCCCACCTCTGATTCCCCATCTCTGATTCCGCACATCTGATTCCCTGCCTCTGATTCCCCGACTCTGATCCCCACCTCTGATTCCCCAGCTCTGATTCCCCGCCTCTGATTCCCCAACTCTGATTCCCCGCCTCTGATTCCCCAGCTCTGATTCCCCGCCTCTGATTCCACGTGTTTGATTCCCTGCCTCTGATTCCACGCCTCTGATTCCCCATCTCTGATTCATCGCCTTTGATTCGCCACCTCTGATTCCCCATATCTGATTCCTCGCCTCTGTTTCCCCGCCTCTGATTCCCCGCCTCTGATTCCCCATATCTCATTCCCCGCCTCTGATTCCCCATCTCTGATTCCCGGACTCTGATTCCCCACCTCTGATTCCCGGCCTCTTATTCCCGGCATCTGATTCCGGCCTCTGATTCCCGGCCTCTGATTCCCTGCTTCTGATTCCCCATCTCTGATTCCGCAAATCTAATTCCCTGCCTCTGATTCCCCACCTCTGATTCCCCATATCTGATTCCCCACCTCTGTTTCCCGGCCTCTGATTCCCCGCTTCTGATTCTGATTCCCTGCCTCTGATTCCCCATCTCTGATTCCGCACATCTGATTCCCTGCCTCTGATTCCCCACCTCTGATTCCCCATATCTGATTTCACGCCTCTGTTTCCCCGCCTCTGATTCCCCGCCTCTGTTTCCCCATATCTAATTCCCAACCTCTGATGCCCCAACTCTGATTCCCTGCCTCTGATTCCCCGCGTTCTATTCCCTGCCTCTGATTCCCCGCCTGTGATTCCCCATCTCTGATTCACCACCTCTGATTCCCCACCTCTGATTCCCCATATCTAATTCCCCGCCTCTGTTTGCCCGACTCTGATTCCCCGCCTCTGTTTCCCCATATCTGATTCCCCGCCTCTGAATCCCCAACTCTGATTCCCTGCCTCTGATTCCCCAGCTCTGATTCCCCGCCTTTGATTCCCCCGTCTGATTCCCAGCCTCTGAAACCCCGTGTCTGATTTCTTGCCTCTGATTCCCCGCCTCTGATTCCCCATCTCTGATTCACAGCCTCTGATTCCCCACCTCTGATTCCCCATCTCTGATTCCGCACATCTGATTCCCTGCCTCTGATTCCCCGACTCTGATCCCCACCTCTGATTCCGCAGCTCTGATTCCCCGCCTCTGATTCCCCAACTCTGATTCCCCGCCTCTGATTCCCCATCTCTGATTCCCCGCCTCTGATTCCCCGTGTTTGATTCCCTGCCTCTGATTCCCCGCCTCTGATGCCCCATCTCTGATTCACCGCCTTTGATTCGCCACCTCTGATTCCCCATATCTGATTCCTCGCCTCTGTTTCCCCGCCTCTGATTCCCCGCCTCTGATTCCCCATATCTCATTCCCCGCCTCTGATTCCCCATCTCTGATTCCCGGACTCTGATTCCCCACCTCTGATTCCCGGCCTCTTATTCCCGGGATCTGATTCCGGCCTCTGATTCCCGGCCTCTGATTCCCTGCTTCTGATTCCCCATCTCTGATTCCGCAAATCTAATTCCCCGCCTCTGATTCCCCGCCTCTGTTTCCCCATATCTGATCCCCGCCTCTATTTGCCCGCATCTGATTCCCCGCCTCTGTTTCCCCATATCTGATTCCCCGCCTCTGAATCCCCAACTCTGATTCCCTGCCTCTAATTTCCCAGCTCTGATTCCCCGCATCTGATTACCGGCCTCTGATTCCCCGCCTCTGATTCCCCATCTCTGATTCACAACCTCTGATTCCCCACCTCTGATACCCCATATCTGATTCCCCGCCTCTGTTTCCCCGCCTCTGATTCCCCACCTCTGATTCCCAATATCTGATTCCCCGCCTCTGATTCCCCACCTCTGATTCCCCGCCTCTGATTCGCCAGCTATGATTCCCTGCCTCTGATTCCCCGTGTTTGATTCCCTGCCTCTGATTCCCGGCCTCTGATTCCCCATCTCTCATTCACCGCCTTTGATTCGCCACCTCTGATTCCCCATATCTGATTCCCCGCCTCTGTTTCCCCGCCTCTGATTCCCCGCCTCTGAATCCCCATATCTCATTCCCCGCCTCTGAATCCCCATCTCTGATTCCCGGACTCTGATTCCCCACCTCTGATTCCCTGCTACTGATTCTGATTCCCTGCCTTTGATTCCCCATCTCTGATTCCGCACATCTGATTCCCTGCCTCTGATTCCCCATCTCTGATTCCCCATATCTGATTCCCCGCTTCTGTTTCCCCGCCTCTGATTCCCCGCCTCTGTTTCCCAATATCTAAGTCCCCGCCTCTGATTCCCCAACTCTAATTCCCCACCTCTGATTCCCCAGCTCTGATTCCACGCCTCTGATTCCCCGCATCTGATTCCCTGCATTTGATTCCAAGCCTCTTATTCCCTGCCACTGATTCCCCGCCCCTGATTCCCCACCTCTCATTCCCCATATCTGATTCCCCGCCTCTGTTTCCGCAACTCTGATTCCCTGCCTCTGATTCCCCATCTCTGATTCCCCATATCTGATTCCCCGCTTCTGTTTCCCCGCCTCTGATTCCCCGCCTCTGTTTCCCTGCATTTGATTCCAAGCCTCTTATTCCCTGCCTCTGATTCCCAACCTCTGATTCCCCACCTATGATTCCCGGCCTCTGATCCCCGGCCTATCATTCCAGGCCTCCGATTCCCGGCCTCTGATTCCCCGCCTCTGATTCCCCGCCTCTGATTCCCTGCCTCTGATTCCCCGCCTCTGATTCCCCAGCTCTGATTCCCCGCCTCTGATTCCCCGCGTCTGATTCCCTGCCTCTGATTCCCGCCTCTGATTCCCGGCCTCTTATTCCCGGCATCTGATTCCCTGCCTCTGAATCCCCACCTCTGATTCCCTGCCTCTGATTCCCAACCTCTGATTCCCCGCCTCTGTTTCCCCATATCTGATTCCCCGCCTCTGATTACCCAACTCTGATTCCCCGCCTCTGATTCCACAGCTCTGATTCCCCGCCTCTGATTCCCTGTGTTTGATTCCCTGCCTCTGATTCCCGGCCTCTGATTCCCCATCTCTGAATCACCGCCTTTGATTCGCCACCTCTGATTCCCCATATCTGATTCCCCGCCTCTGTTTCCCCGCCTCAGATTCCCCGCCTCTGATTCCCCATATCTCATTCCCCGCCTCTGATTCCCCGCCTCTGATTCCCCAACTCTGATTCCCGGCCTCTGATTCCCCACCTCTGATTCCCGGCCTCTGATTCCCGGCCTCTCATTCCCGGCCTCAGATTCCCGGCCTCTGATTCCCCACCTCTGATTCCCCGCCTCTGATTCCCTGCCTCTGATTCCCCATCTCTGATTCCGCACATCTGATTCCCTGCATCTGATTCCCCACCTCTGATTCCCCACCTCTGATTCTCCATATCTGATTCCCCGCCTCTGATTCCCCGCCTCTGATTCCCGGCCTCTTATTCCCGGCATCTGATTACCTGCCTCTGAATCCCCACCTCTGATTCCCTGCCTCTGATTCCCAACCTCTGATTCCCCGCCTCTGATTCCGCAACTTTGATTCCCCGCCTCTGATTCCACAGCTCTGATTCCCCGCCTCTGATTCCCCGTGTTTGATTCCCTGCCTCTGATTCCCGGCCTCTGATTCCCCATCTCTGAATCACAGCCTTTGATTCGCCACCTCTGATTCCCCATATCTGATTCCCCGCCTCTGTTTCCCCGCCTCCGATTCCCCGCCTCTGATTCACCAACTCTGATTCCCTGCCTCTGATTCGCCGCCTCTGATTCGCCATCTCTGATTCACAACCTCTGATTCCCCACCTCTGATTCCCCATATCTGATTCCCCGCCTCTGTTTCCCCGCCTCTGATTCCCCGCCTCGTATTCCCCACCTCTGATTCCCCACCTGTGATTCGCCAGCTATGATTCCCCGCCTCTGATTCCCCGCGTCTGATTCCCTGCCTCTGATTCTCCGCCTCAGATTCCCCATCTCTGATTCACCACCTCTGATTCCCCGCGTCAGATTCCCCGCCTCTGATTCCCCATTTCTGATTCCCCATCTCTGATTCCCCAATTCTGATTCCCCGCCTCTGTTTCCCCATATCTGATTCCCCGCCTCTGATTCCCCAACTCTGATTCCCCGCCTCTGATTCCCCAGCTCTGATTCCCCGTGTTTGATTCCCTGCCTCTGATTCCCCACCTCTGATTCCCGGCCTCTGATTCCCGGCCTTTGATTCCCGGCCCCTCATTCCCCGCCTCTGATTCCCTGCCTCTGATTCCCCATCTCTGATTCACCGCCTTTGATTCGCCACCTCTGATTCCCCATATCAGATTCCCCGCCTCTGTTTCCCCGCCTTTGATTCGCCACCTCTGATTCCCCATATCTGATTCCCTGCATCTGATTCCCCACCTCTGATTCCCCACCTCTGATTCTCCATATCTGATTCCCCGCCTCTGATTCCCCGCCTCTGATTCCCGGCCTCTTATTCCCGGCATCTGATTACCTGCCTCTGAATCCCCACCTCTGATTCCCTGCCTCTGATTCCCAACCTCTGATTCCACGCCTCTGATTCCGCAACTCTGATTCCCCGCCTCTGATTCCACAGCTCTGATTCCCCGCCTCTGATTCCCCGTGTTTGATTCCCTGCCTCTGATTCCCGGCCTCTGATTCCCCATCTCTGAATCACCGCCTTTGATTCGCCACCTCTGATTCCCCATATCTGATTCCCCGCCTCTGTTTCCCCGCCTCCGATTCCCCGCCTCTGATTCACCAACTCTGATTCCCTGCCTCTGATTCGGCGCCTCTGATTCGCCATCTCTGATTCACAACCTCTGATTCCCCACCTCTGATTCCCCATATCTGATTCCCCGCCTCTGTTTCCCCGCCTCTGATTCCCCGCCTCTAATTCCCCACCTCTGATTCCCCGCCTGTGATTCGCCAGCTATGATTCCCCGCCTCTGATTCCCCGCATCTGATTCCCTGCCTCTGATTCTCCGCCTCAGATTCCCCATCTCTGATTCACCACCTCAGATTCCCCGCGTCAGATTCCCCGCCTCTGATTCCCCATCTCTGATTCCCCATCTCTCATTCCCCAATTCTGATTCCCCGCCTCTGTTTCCCCATATCTGATTCCCCGCCTCTGATTCCCCAACTCTGATTCCCCGCCTCTGATTCCCCAGCTCTGATTCCCCGTGTTTGATTCCCTGCCTCTGATTCCCCACCTCTGATTCCCGGACTCTGATTCCCGGCCTTTGATTGCCGGCCCCTCATTCCCCACCTCTGATTCCCTGCCTCTGATTCCCCATCTCTGATTCACCGCCTTTGATTCGCCACCTCTGATTCCCCATATCAGATTCCCCGCCTATGTTTCCCCGCCTCTGATACCCCACCTCTGATTCCCCATATCTCATTCCCCGCCTCTGATTCCCCTTCTCTGATTCCTGGACTCGGATTCCCGGCCTCTTATTCCCGGCATCTGATCCCGGCCACTGATTCCCCACTTCTGATTCTGATTCCCTGCCTCTGATTCCCCATCTCTGATTCCGCACATCTGATTCCCTGCCTCTTATTCCACACCTCTGATTCCCCATATCTGATTCCCCGCCTCTGTTCCCCACCTCTGATTCCCCGCCTCTGTTTCCCCATATCTAATTCCCCGCCTCTGATTCCCCAACTCCTATTCCCCGCCTCTGTTTCCCCAGCTCTGATTCCCCGCCTCTGATTCCCCTCATCTGATTCCCTGCCTCTGATTCCCCGCCTCTGATACCCTGCCTCTGATTCCCAACCTCTGATTCCCCACCTCTGATTCCCCATATCTGATTCCCCGCCTCTGTTTCCCTACCTCTGATTCCCCGCCTCTGTGTCCCCATATGTGATTCCCCGCCTCTGATTCCCCAATTCTGATTCCCCGCCTCTGATTCCCCAGCTCTGATTCCCCGCCTCTGATTCCCCGCGTCTGATTCCCTGCCTCTGATTCCCCGCCTATGATTCACCATCTCTGATTCACAACCTCTGATTCCCCACCTCTGATTCCCCATATCTGATTCCCCGCATCTGTTTGCCCGCCTCTGATTCCCCACCTCTGTTACCCCATATTTGATTCCCGGCCTCTGATTCCCCACCTCTGATTCCCGGACTCTGATTCCCGGCCTCTCATTCCCGGCCTCTGATTCCCGGCCTCTGATTCCCCGCCTCTGATTCCCCGCCTCTGATTCCCTGCCTCTGATTCCCCATCTCTGATTCCGCACATCTGATTCCCTGCCTCTGATTCGCGCCTCTGATTCCCCGCCTCTGATTCCCTGCCTCTGATTCCCAACCTCTGATACCCCATCTCTGATTCCCCAGCTCTGATTCCCCGCCTCTGATTCCCCATCTCTGATTCCCCGCCTCTGATTCCCCGTGTCTGATACCCTGCCTCTGATACCCCACCTCTGATTCCCCGCCTCTGATTCCCTGCCACTGATTCCCTACCCCTGATTCCCCACCTCTCATTCCCCATATCTGATTCCCCGCCTCTGTTTCCGCACCTCTGATTCCCGCCTCTGATTCACCATATCTGATTCCCCGCCTCTGATTCCACAAATCTGATACCCCGCCTTTGATTCCCCAGCTCTGATTCCCCGCCTGTGATTCCCCGCGTCTGATTCCCTGCCTCTGATTCCCAGCCTCTGATTCGCCATCTCTGATTCACAACTTCTGATTCCCCACCTGTGATTCCCCATATCTGATTCCCCGCCTCTGTTTCCCCGCCTCTGATTCCCCGCCTCTGATTCCCCATCTCTGATTCCCCGCCTCTGATTCCCCGTGTCTGACACCCTGCCTCTGATACCCCGCCTCTGATTCCCAGCCTCTGATTCCCTGCCACTGATTCCCCGCCCCTGATTCCCCACCTCTCATTCCCCATATCTGAATCCCCGCCTCTGTTTCCGCAACTCTGATTCCCTGCCTCTGATTCCCCATCTCTGATTCCCCATATCTGATTCCCCGCTTCTGTTTCCCCGCCTCTGATTCCCCGCCTCTGTTTCCCAATATCTAAGTCCCCGCCTCTGATTCCCCAACTCTAATTCCCCACCTCTGATTCCCCAGCCCTGATTCCCCGCCTCTGATTCCCCGCATCTGATTCCCTGCATTTGATTCCAAGCCTCTTATTCCCTGCCTCTGATTCCCAACCTCTGATTCCCCACCTCTGATTCCCCATATCTGATTCCCAGCCTCTGTTTCCCCGCCTCTGATTCCCCGCCTCTGTTTCCCCATATCTGATTCCCGGCCTCTGGTTCCCCGCCTCTGATTCCCCGCCTCTGATTCCCTGCCTCTGATTCCCCATCTCCGATTCCGCACATCTGATTCCCTGCCTCTGATTCCCCGCCTCTGATTCCCCGCCTCTGATTCCCTGCCTCTGATTCCCCGTGTTTGATTCCCCGCCTCTGTTTCCCCGCCTCTGATTCCCCGCCTCTGATTCCCCAACTCTAATTCCCCGCCTCTGATTCCCCATATCTGATTCCCCGCCTGTTTCCCCGCCTCTGATTCCCCACCCCTGTTTCCCCATATCTGATTCCCTGCCTCTGATTCCCCAACTTTGATTCCCAGCATCTGATTCCCCAGCTCTGATTCCCCGCCTCTGATTCCCCGCATCTGATTCCCTGCATCTGATTCCAAGCCTCTGATTCCCTGCCTCTGATTCCCAACCTCTGATTCCCCACCTCTGATTCCCCATATCTGATCCCCAGCCTCTGTTTCCCCGCCTCTGTTTCCCCATATCTGATTCCCGGCCTCTGATTCCCCGCCTCTGATTCCCCGCCTCTGATTCCCTGCCTCTGATTCCCCATCTCCGATTCCGCACATCTGATTCCCTGCCTCTGATTCCCCGCCTCTGATTCCCCGCCTCTGATTCCCTGCATCTGATTCCCAACCTCTGATTCCCCACCTCTGATTCCCCGTGTTTGATTCCCCGCCTCTGTTTCCCCGCCTCTGATTCCCCGCCTCTGATTCCCCAACTCTAATTCCCCGCCTCTGATTCCCCATATCTGATTCCCTGCCTCTGTTTCCCCGCCTCTGATTCCCCGCCCCTGTTTCCCCATATCTGATTCCCTGCCTCTGATTCCCCAACTTTGATTCCCAGCCTCTGATTCCCCAGCTCTGATTCCCCGCCTCTGATTCCCCGTGTTTGATTCCCTGCCTCTGATTCCCCGCCTCTGATTCCCCATCTCTGATTCACCGCCTTTGATTCGCCACCTCTGATTCCCCATATCTGATTCCCCACCTCTGTTTCCCCGCCTCTGATTCCCCGCCTCTGATTCTCCATATCTCATTCCCCGCCTCTGACTCCCCATCTCTGATTCCCGGACTCTGATTTCCCACCTCTGATTCCCGGCCTCTTATTCCCAGCATCTGATTCCAGGCATCTGATTCCCGTCCTCTGACTCCCCGCTTCTGATTCTGATTCCCTGCCTCTGATTCCCCATCTCTGATTCCGCACATCTGATTACCTGCCTCTGATTCCCCACCTCTGATTCCCCATATCTGATTCCCCGCCTCTGTTTCCACGCCTCTGATTCCCCGCCTCTGTTTCCCCATATCTAATTCCCCACTTCTGATGCCCCAACTCTGATTCCCCGCCTCTGATTCCACAGCTCTGATTCCCAGCCTCTGATTCCCCACATCCGATTCCCCATATCTGATTCCCCGCCTCTGTTTCCCCGCCCCTGATTCCCCGCCTCTGTTTCCCCATATCTGATTCCCCGCCTCTGATTCCCAACTATGATTCCCCGCCTCTTATTCCCCAGCTCTGATTCCCTGCCTCTGATTCCCCGCGTTCTATTCCCTGCCTCTGATTCCCCGCCTGTGATTCCCCATCTCTGATTCACCACCTCTGATTCCCCACCACTGATTCCCCATATCTAATTCCCCGCCTCTGTTTGCCAGCCTCTGATTCCCCGCCTCTGTTTCCCCATATCTGATTCCCCGCCTCTGAATCCCCAACTCTGATTCCCTGCCTCTGATTCCCCAGCTTCATTCCCCGCCTTTGATTCCCCCCGTCTGATTCCCAGCCTCTGAATCCCCGTGTCTGAAAACCTGCCTCTGATTCCCCGCCTCTGATTCCCCATCTCAGATTCACCGCCTCTGATTCCCCACCTCTGATTCCCCATCTCTTATTCCGCACATCCGATTCCCTACCTCTGATTCCCCGACTCTGATTCCCCACCTCTGATTCCCCAGCTCTGATTCCCCGCCTCTGATTCCCCAACTCTGATTCCCCACCTCTGATTCCCCAGCTGTGATTCCCCGCCTCTGATTCCCCGTGTTTGATCCCCTGCCTCTGATTCCCCAGCTCTGATTCCCCATCTCTGATTCACCGCCTTTGATTCGCCACCTCTGATTCCCCATATCTGATTCCTCGCCACTGTTTCCCCGCCTCTGATTCCCCGCCTCTGATTCCCCATATCTCATTCCCCGCCTCTGATTCCCCATCTCTGATTCCCGGACTCTGATTCCCCACCTCTGATTCCCGACCTCTTATTCCCGGCATCTGATTCCGGCCTCTGATTCCCGGCCTCTGATTCCCTGCTTCTGATTCTGATTCCCTGCCTCTGATTCCCCATTTCTGATTCCGCACATCTAATTCCCTGCCTCTGATTCCCCACCTCTGATTCCCCATATCTGAATCCCCGCCCCTGTTTCCCCGTCTCTGATTCCCCGCCTCTGTTTCCCCATATCTAAGTCCCCGCCTCTGATTCCCCAAATTTGATTCCCCACCTCTGTTTCCCCGCCTCTGATTCCCCGCCCCTGTTTCCCCATATCTGATTCCCTGCCTCTGATTCCCCAACTTTGATTCCCAGCCTCTGATTCCCCAGCTCTGATTCCCCGCCTCTGATTCCCCGTGTTTGATTCCCTGCCTCTGATTCCCTGCTTCTGATTCCCCATCTCTGATTCCGCAAATCTAATTCCCTGCCTCTGATTCCCCAACTCTGATTCCCCGCCTCTGATTCCCCAGCTCTGATTCCCGGCCTCTGATTCCCCACCTCTGATTCCCGGCCTCTGATTCCCGGCCTCTCATTCCCGGCCTCAGATTCCCGGCCTCTGATTCCCCACCTCTGATTCCCCGCCTCTGATTCCCTGCCTCTGATTCCCCATCTCTGATTCCGCACATCTGATTCCCTGCATCTGATTCCTCACCTCTGATTCCCCACCTCTGATTCTCCATATCTGATTCCCCGCCTCTGATTCCCCGCCTCTGATTCCCGGCCTCTTATTCCCGGCATCTGATTACCTGCCTCTGAATCCCCACCTCTGATTCCCTGCCTCTGATTCCCAACCTCTGATTCCCCGCCTCTGATCCCGCAACTTTGATTCCCCGCCTCTGATTCCACAGCTCTGATTCCCCGCCTCTGATTCCCCGTGTTTGATTCCCTGCCTCTGATTCCCGGCCTCTGATTCCCCATCTCTGAATCACCGCCTTTGATTCGCCAATCTGATTCCCCATATCTGATTCCCCGCCTCTGTTTCCCCGCCTCCGATTCCCCGCCTCTGATTCACCAACTCTGATTCCCTGCCTCTGATTCGCCGCCTCTGATTCGCCATCTCTGATTCACAACCTCTGATTCCCCACCTCTGATTCCCCATATCTGATTCCCCGCCTCTGTTTCCCCGCCTCTGATTCCCCGCCTCGTATTCCCCACCTCTGATTCCCCACCTGTGATTCGCCAGCTATGATTCCCCGCCTCTGATTCCCCGCGTCTGATTCCCTGCCTCTGATTCTCCGCCTCAGATTCCCCATCTCTGATTCACCACCTCTGATTCCCTGCGTCAGATTCCCCGCCTCTGATTCCCCATTTCTGATTCCCCATCTCTGATTCCCCAATTCTGATTCCCCGCCTCTGTTTCCCCATATCTGATTCCCCGCCTCTGATTCCCCAACTCTGATTCCCCGCCTCTGATTCCCAAGCTCTGATTCCCCGTGTTTGATTCCCTGCCTCTGATTCCCCACCTCTGATTCCCGGCCTCTGATTCCCGGCCTTTGATTCCCGGCCCCTCATTCCCCGCCTCTGATTCCCTGCCTCTGATTCCCCATCTCTGATTCACCGCCTTTGATTCGCCACCTCTGATTCCCCATATCAGATTCCCCGCCTCTGTTTCCCCGCCTTTGATTCGCCACCTCTGATTCCCCATATCTGATTCCCTGCATCTGATTCCCCACCTCTGATTCCCCACCTCTGATTCTCCATATCTGATTCCCCGCCTCTGATTCCCCGCCTCTGATTCCCGGCCTCTTATTCCCGGCATCTGATTACCTGCCTCTGAATCCCCACCTCTGATTCCCTGCCTCTGATTCCCAACCTCTGATTCCACGCCTCTGATTCCGCAACTCTGATTCCCCGCCTCTCATTCCACAGCTCTGATTCCCCGCCGCTGATTCCCCGTGTTTGATTCCCTGCCTCTGATTCCCGGCCTCTGATTCGCCATCTCTGATTCACAACCTCTGATTCCCCACCTCTGATTCCCCATATCTGATTCCCCGCCTCTGTTTCCCCGCCTCTGATTCCCCGCCTCTGATTCCCCACCTCTGATTCCCCGCCTGTGATTCGCCAGCTATGATTCCCCGCCTCTGATTCCCCGCATCTGATTCCCTGCCTCTGATTCTCCGCCTCAGATTCCCCATCTCTGATTCACCACCTCAGATTCCCCGCGTCAGATTCCCCGCCTTGATTCCCCATCTCTGATTCCCCATCTCTGATTCCCCAATTCTGATTCCCCGCCTCTGTTTCCCCATATATGATTCCCCGCCTCTGATTCCCCAACTCTGATTCCCCGCCTCTGATTCCCCAGCTCTGATTCCCCGTGTTTGATTCCCTGCCTCAGATTCCCCACCTCTGATTCCCGGCCTCTGATTCCCGGCCTTTGATTCCCGGCCCCTCATTCCCCACCTCTGATTCCCTGCCTCTGATTCCCCATCTCTGATTCACCGCCTTTGATTCGCCACCTCTGATTCCCCATATCAGATTCCCCGCCTATGTTTCCCCGCCTCTGATACCCCACCTCTGATACCCCATATCTCATTCCCCGCCTCTGATTCCCCTTCTCTGATTCCTGGACTCGGATTCCCGGCCTCTTATTCCGGGCATCTGATCCCGGCCACTGATTCCCCACTTCTGATTCTGATTCCCTGCCTCTGATTCCCCATCTCTGATTCCGCACATCTGATTCCCTGCCTCTTATTCCACACCTCTGATTCCCCATATCTGATTCCCCGCCTCTGTTCCCCACCTCTGATTCCCCGCCTCTGTTTCCCCATATCTAATTCCCCGCCTCTGATTCCCCAACTCCTATTCCCCGCCTCTGTTTCCCCAGATCTAATTCCCCGCCTCTGATTCCCCTCATCTGATTCCCTGCCTCTGATTCCCCGCCTCTGATACCCTGCCTCTGATTCCCAACCTCTGATTCCCCACCTCTGATTCCCCATATCTGATTCCCCGCCTCTGTTTCCCTAGCTCTGATTCCCCGCCTCTGTGTCCCCATATGTGATTCCCCGCCTCTGATTCCCCAATTCTGATTCACCGCCTCTGATTCCCCAGCTCTGATTCCCCATATCAGATTCCCCGCCTCTGTTTCCCCGCCTTTGATTCGCCACCTCTGATTCCCCATATCTGATTCCCTGCATCTGATTCCCCACCTCTGATTCCCCACCTCTGATTCTCCATATCTGATTCCCCGCCTCTGATTCCCCGCCTCTGATTCCCGGCCTCTTATTCCCGGCATCTGATTACCTGCCTCTGAATCCCCACCTCTGATTCCCTGCCTCTGATTCCCAACCTCTGATTCCACGCCTCTGATTCCGCAACTCTGATTCCCCGCCTCTGATTCCACAGCTCTGATTCCCCGCCGCTGATTCCCCGTGTTTGATTCCCTGCCTCTGATTCCCGGCCTCTGATTCCCCATCTCTGAATCACCGCCTTTGATTCGCCACCTCTGATTCCCCATATCTGATTCCCCGCCTCTGTTTCCCCGCCTCCGATTCCCCGCCTCTGATTCACCAACTCTGATTCCCTGCCTCTGATTCGGCGCCTCTGATTCGCCATCTCTGATTCACAACCTCTGATTCCCCACCTCTGATTCCCCATATCTGATTCCCCGCCTCTGTTTCCCCGCCTCTGATTCCCCGCCTCTGATTCCCCACCTCTGATTCCCCGCCTGTGATTCGCCAGCTATGATTCCCCGCCTCTGATTCCCCGCATCTGATTCCCTGCCTCTGATTCTCCGCCTCAGATTCCCCATCTCTGATTCACCACCTCAGATTCCCCGCGTCAGATTCCCCGCCTCTGATTCCCCATCTCTGATTCCCCATCTCTGATTCCCCAATTCTGATTCCCCGCCTCTGTTTCCCCATATCTGATTCCCCGCCTCTGATTCCCCAACTCTGATTCCCCGCCTCTGATTCCCCAGCTCAGATTCCCCGTGTTTGATTCCCTGCCTCTGATTCCCCACCTCTGATTCCCGGCCTCTGATTCCCGTCCTTTGATTCCCGGCCCCTCATTCCCCACCTCTGATTCCCTGCCTCTGATTCCCCATCTCTGATTCACCGCCTTTGATTCGCCACCTCTGATTCCCCATATCAGATTCCCCGCCTATGTTTTCCCGCCTCTGATACCCCACCTCTGATACCCCATATCTCATTCCCCGCCTCTGATTCCCCTTCTCTGATTCCTGGACTCGGATTCCCGGCCTCTTATTCCCGGCATCTGATCCCGGCCACTGATTCCCCACTTCTGATTCTGATTCCCTGCCTCTGATTCCCCATCTCTGATTCCGCACATCTGATTCCCTGCCTCTTATTCCACACCTCTGATTCCCCATATCTGATTCCCCGCCTCTGTTCCCCACCTCTGATTCCCCGCCTCTGTTTCCCCATATCTAATTCCCCGCCTCTGATTCCCCAACTCCTATTCCCCGCCTCTGTTTCCCCAGATCTAATTCCCCGCCTCTGATTCCCCTCATCTGATTCCCTGCCTCTGATTCCCCGCCTCTGATACCCTGCCTCTGATTCCCAACCTCTGATTCCCCACCTCTGATTCCCCATATCTGATTCCCCGCCTCTGTTTCCCTAGCTCTGATTCCCCGCCTCTGTGTCCCCATATGTGATTCCCCGCCTCTGATTCCCCAATTCTGATTCACCGCCTCTGATTCCCCAGCTCTGATTCCCCATATCAGATTCCCCGCCTCTGTTTCCCCGCCTTTGATTCGCCACCTCTGATTCCCCATATCTGATTCCCTGCATCTGATTCCCCACCTCTGATTCCCCACCTCTGATTCTCCATATCTGATTCCCCGCCTCTGATTCCCCGCCTCTGATTCCCGGCCTCTTATTCCCGGCATCTGATTACCTGCCTCTGAATCCCCACCTCTGATTCCCTGCCTCTGATTCCCAACCTCTGATTCCACGCCTCTGATTCCGCAACTCTGATTCCCCGCCTCTGATTCCACAGCTCTGATTCCCCGCCGCTGATTCCCCGTGTTTGATTCCCTGCCTCTGATTCCCGGCCTCTGATTCCCCATCTCTGAATCACCGCCTTTGATTCGCCACCTCTGATTCCCCATATCTGATTCCCCGCCTCTGTTTCCCCGCCTCCGATTCCCCGCCTCTGATTCACCAACTCTGATTCCCTGCCTCTGATTCGGCGCCTCTGATTCGCCATCTCTGATTCACAACCTCTGATTCCCCACCTCTGATTCCCCATATCTGATTCCCCGCCTCTGTTTCCCCGCCTCTGATTCCCCGCCTCTGATTCCCCACCTCTGATTCCCCGCCTGTGATTCGCCAGCTATGATTCCCCGCCTCTGATTCCCCGCATCTGATTCCCTGCCTCTGATTCTCCGCCTCAGATTCCCCATCTCTGATTCACCACCTCAGATTCCCCGCGTCAGATTCCCCGCCTCTGATTCCCCATCTCTGATTCCCCATCTCTGATTCCCCAATTCTGATTCCCCGCCTCTGTTTCCCCATATCTGATTCCCCGCCTCTGATTCCCCAACTCTGATTCCCCGCCTCTGATTCCCCAGCTCAGATTCCCCGTGTTTGATTCCCTGCCTCTGATTCCCCACCTCTGATTCCCGGCCTCTGATTCCCGTCCTTTGATTCCCGGCCCCTCATTCCCCACCTCTGATTCCCTGCCTCTGATTCCCCATCTCTGATTCACCGCCTTTGATTCGCCACCTCTGATTCCCCATATCAGATTCCCCGCCTATGTTTTCCCGCCTCTGATACCCCACCTCTGATACCCCATATCTCATTCCCCGCCTCTGATTCCCCTTCTCTGATTCCTGGACTCGGATTCCCGGCCTCTTATTCCCGGCATCTGATCCCGGCCACTGATTCCCCACTTCTGATTCTGATTCCCTGCCTCTGATTCCCCATCTCTGATTCCGCACATCTGATTCCCTGCCTCTTATTCCACACCTCTGATTCCCCATATCTGATTCCCCGCCTCTGTTCCCCACCTCTGATTCCCCGCCTCTGTTTCCCCATATCTAATTCCCCGCCTCTGATTCCCCAACTCCTATTCCCCGCCTCTGTTTCCCCAGCTCTGATTCCCCGCCTCTGATTCCCCTCATCTGATTCCCTGCCTCTGATTCCCCGCCTCTGATACCCTGCCTCTGATTCCCAACCTCTGATTCCCCACCTCTGATTCCCCATATCTGATTCCCCGCCTCTGTTTCCCTAGCTCTGATTCCCCGCCTCTGTGTCCCCATATGTGATTCCCCGCCTCTGATTCCCCAATTCTGATTCACCGCCTCTGATTCCCCAGCTCTGATTCCCCGCCTCTGATTCCCCGCGTCTGATTCCCTGCCTCTGATTCCCCGCCTATGATTCACCATCTCTGATTCACAACCTCTGATTCCCCACCTCTGATTCCCCATATCTGATTCCCCGCATCTGTTTGCCCGCCTCTGATTCCCCGCCTCTGTTACCCCATATTTGATTCCCGGCCTCTGATTCCCCACCTCTGATTCCCGGACTCTGATTCCCGGCCTCTCATTCCCGGCCTCTGATTCCCGGCCTCTGATTCCCCGCCTCTGATTCCCCGCCTCTGATTCCCTGCCTCTGATTCCCCATCTCTGATTCCGCACATCTGATTCCCTGCCACTGATTCGCGCCTCTGATTCCCCGCCTCTGATTCCCTGCCTCTGATTCCCAACCTCTGATACCCCATCTCTGACTCCCCAGCTCTGATTCCCCGCCTCTGATTCCCCATCTCTGATTCCCCGCCTCTGATTCCCCGTGTCTGATACGCTGCCTCTGATACCCCACTTCTGATTCCCCGCCTCTGATTCCCTGCCACTGATTCCCTGCCCCTGATTCCCCACCTCTCATTCCCCATATCTGATTCCCCGCCTCTGTTTCCGCACCTCTGATTCCCGCCTCTGATTCACCATATCTGATTCCCCGCCTCTGATTCCACAAATCTGATACCCCGCCTTTGATTCCCCACCTCTGATTCCCCATCTCTGATTCCGCACATCCGATTCCCTGCCTCTAATTCCCCGACTCTGATACCCCACCTCTGATTCCCCAGCTCTGATTCCCCGCCTCTGATTCCCCAACTCTGATTCCCCACCTCTGATTCCCCAGCTGTGATTCCCCGCCTCTGATTCCCCGTGTTTGATCCCCTGCCTCTGATTCCCCAGCTCTGATTCCCCATCTCTGATTCACCGCCTTTGATTCGCCACCTCTGATTCCCCATATCTGATTCCTCGCCACTGTTTCCCCACCTCTGATTCCCCGCCTCTGATTCCCCATATCTCATTCCCCGCCTCTGATTCCCCATCTCTGATTCCCGGACTCTGATTCCCCACCTCTGATTCCCGACCTCTTATTCCCGGCATCTGATTCCGGCCTCTGATTCCCGGCCTCTGATTCCCTGCTTCTGATTCTGATTCCCTGCCTCTGATTCCCCATTTCTGATTCCGCACATCTAATTCCCTGCCTCTGATTCCCCACCTCTGATTCCCCATATCTGAATCCCCGCCTCTGTTTCCCCGTCTCTGATTCCCCGCCTCTGTTTCCCCATATCTAAGTCCCCGCCTCTGATTCCCCAAATTTGATTCCCCACCTCTGATTCCCCAGCTCTGATTCCCCGCCTCTGATTCCCCACCTCTGATTCCCCATATCTGATTCGCAGCCTCTGTTTCCCCGCCTCTGATTCCCCGCCCCTGTTTCCCCATATCTGATTCCCTGCCTCTGATTCCCCAACTTTGATTCCCAGCCTCTTATTCCCCAGCTCTGATTCCCCGCCTCTGATTCCCCGTGTTTGATTCCCTGCCTCTGATTCCCTGCTTCTGATTCCCCATCTCTGATTCCGCAAATCTAATTCCCTGCCTCTGATTCCCCAACTCTGATTCCCCATATCTGATTCCCCACCTCTGTTTCCCGGCCTCTGATTCCCCGCTTCTGATTCTGATTCCCTGCCTCTGATTCCCCATCTCTGATTCCGCACATCTGATTCCCTGCCTCTGATTCCCCACCTCTGATTCCCCATATCTGATTTCCCGCCTCTGTTTCCCCGCCTCTGATTCCCCGCCTCTGTTTCCCCATATCTAATTCCCAACCTCTGATGCCCCAACTCTGATTCCCTGCCTCTGATTCCCCGCGTTCTATTCCCTGCCTCTGATTCCCCGCCTGTGATTCCCCATCTCTGATTCACCACCTCTGATTCCCCACCTCTGATTCCCCATATCTAATTCCCCGCCTCTGTTTGCCCGACTCTGATACCCCGCCTCTGTTTCCCCATATCTGATTCCCCGCCTCTGAATCCCCAACTCTGATTCCCTGCCTCTGATTCCCCAGCTCTGATTCCCCGCCTTTGATTCCCCCGTCTGATTCCCAGCCTCTGAAACCCCGTGTCTGATTTCTTGCCTCTGATTCCCCGCCTCTGATTCCCCATCTCTGATTCACAGCCTCTGATTCCCCACCTCTGATTCCCCATCTCTGATTCCGCACATCTGATTCCCTGCCTCTGATTCCCCGACTCTGATCCCCACCTCTGATTCTGCAGCTCTGATTCCCCGCCTCTGATTCCCCAACTCTGATTCCCCGCGTCTGATTCCCCAGCTCTGATTCCCCGCCTCTGATTCCCTGTGTTTGATTCCCTGCCTCTGATTCCCCGCCTCTGATTCCCCATCTCTGATTCACCGCCTTTGATTCCCCGCCTCTGATTCCCCATATCTCATTCCCGGACTCTGATTCCCCACCTCTGATTCCCGGCCTCTTATTCCCGGCATCTGATTCCGGCCTCTGATTACCGGCCTCTGATTCCCTGCTTCTGATTCCCCATCTCTGATTCCGCAAATCAAATTCCCTGCCTCTGATTCCCCACCTCTGATTCCCCATATCTGATTCCCAGCCTCTGTTTCCCCGCCTCTGATTCCCTGCCTCTGTTTCCCCATATCTGATTCCCGGCCTCTGATTCCCCGCCTCTGATTCCCCGCCTCTGATTCCCTGCCTCTGATTCCCCATCTCCGATTCCGCACATATGATTCCCTGCCTCTGATTCCCCGCCTCTGATTCCCCGCCTCTGATTCCCTGCCTCTGATTCCCAACCTCTGATTCCCCACCTCTGATTCCCTGTGTTTGATTCCCCACATCTGTTTCCCCGCCTCTGATTCCCCGCCTCTGATTCCCCAACTCTAATTCCCCGCCTCCGATTCCCCATATCTGATTCCCCGCCTCTGTTTCCCCGCCTCTGATTCCCCGCCCCTGTTTCCCCATATCTGATTCCCTGCCTCTGATTCCCCAACTTTGATTCCCAGCCTCTGATTCCCCAGCTCTGATACCATGCCTCTGAGTCCCCGTGTTTGATTCCCTGCCTCTGATTCCCCGCCTCTGATTCCCCATCTCTCATTCACCGCCTTTGATTCGCAACCTCTGATTCCCCATATCTGATTCCCCACCTCTGTTTCCCCGCCTCTGATTCCCCGCCTCTGATTCTCCATATCTCATTCCCCGCCTCTGAATCCCCATCACTGATTCCCGGACTCTGATTCCCCACCTCTGATTCCCGGCCTCTTATTCCCAGCATCTGATTCCAGGCCTCTGATCCCGGCCTCTGACTCCCCGCTTCTGATTCTGATTCCCTGCCTCTGATTCCCCATCTCTGATTCCGCACATCTGATTACCTGCCTCTGATTCCCCACCTCTGATTCCCCATATCTGATTCCCCGCCTCTGTTTCCACGCCTCTGATTCCCCGCCTCTGTTTCCCCATATCTAATTCCCCACCTCTGATGCCCCAACTCTGATTCCCCGCCTCTGATTCCCCAGCTCTGATTCCCCGCCTCTGATTCCCCGCATCCGATTCCCCATATCTGATTCCCCGCCTCTGTTTCCCCGCCCCTGATTCCCCGCCTCTGTTTCCCCATATCTGATTCCCCGCCTCTGATTCCCAACTATGATTCCCCGCCTCTGATTCCCCAGCTCTGATTCCCTGCCTCTGATTCCCCGCGTTCTATTCCCTGCCTCTGATTCCCCGCCTGTGATTCCCCATCTCTGATTCACCACCTCTGATTCCCCACCACTGATTCCCCATATCTAATTCCCCGCCTCTGTTTCCCCGCCTCTGATTCCCCGCCCCTGATTCCCCATATCTGATTCCCTGCCTCTGATTCCCCAACTTTGATTCCCAGCCTCTGATTCCCCAGCTCTCATTCCCCGCCTCTGATTCCCCGCATCTGATTCCCTGCATCTGATTCCAAGCCTCTGATTCCCTGCCTCTGATTCCCAACCTCTGATTCCCCGCCTCTGTTTCCCCATATCTGATTCCCGGCCTCTGATTCCCCGCATCTGATTCCCCGCCTCTGATTCCCTGCCTCTGATTCCTCATCTCCGATTCCGCACATCTGATTCCCTGCCTCTGATTCCCCGCCTCTGATTCCCCGCCTCAGATTCCCTGCCTCTGATTCCCAAGCTCTGATTCCCCACCTCTGATTCCCCGTGTTTGATTCCCCGCCTCTGTTTCCCCGCCTCTGATTCCCCGCCTCTGATTCCCCAACTCTAATTCCCCACCTCTGATTCCCCATATCTGATTCCCTGCCTATGTTTCCCCGCCTCTGATTCCCCGCCCCTGTTTCCCCATATCTGATTCCCTGCCTCTGATTCCCCAACTTTGATTCCCAGCCTCTGATTCCCCAGCTCTGATTCCCCGCCTCTGATTCCCCGTGTTTGATTCCCTGCCTCTGATTCCCCGCCTCTGATTCCCCATTTCTGATTCACCGCCTTTGATTCGCCACCTCTGATTCCCCATATCTGATTCCCCACCTCTGTTTCCCCGCCTCTGATTCCCCGCCTCTGATTCTCCATATCTCATTCCCCGCCTCTGACTCCCCATCTCTGATTCCCGTACTCTGATTCCCCACCTCTGATTCCCGGCCTCTTATTCCCAGCATCTGATTCCAGGCCTCTGATTCACGGCCTCTGACTCCCCGCTTCTGATTCTGATTCCCTGCCTCTGATTCCCCGCCTCTTATTCCGCACATCTGATTCCCCGCCTCTGTTTCCCCATATCTAATTCCCCACCTCTGATGCCCCAACTCTGATTCCCCGCCTCTGATTCCCCAGCTCTGATTCCCCGCCTCTGATTCTCCACATCCGATTCCCAATATCTGATTCCCCGCCTTTGTTTCCCCGCCCCTGATTCCCCGCCTCTGTTTCCCCATATCTGATTCCCCGCCTCTGATTCCCCGCGTTCTATTCCCTGCCTCTGATTCCCCGCCTGTGATTCCCCATCTCTGATTCACCACCTCTGATTCCCCACCACTGATTCCCCATATCTAATTCCCCGCCTCTGTTTGCCCGCCTCTGATTCCCCGCCTCTGTTTCCCCATATCTGATTCCCCGCCTCTGAATCCCCAACTCTGATTCCCTGCCTCTGATTCACCAGCTTCATTCCTCGCCTTTGATTCCCCCCTTCTGATTCCCAGCCTCTGAATCCCCGTGTCTGATAACCTGCCTCTGATTCCCCGCCTCTGATTCCCCATCTCAGATTCACCACCTCTGATTCCCCACCTCTGATTCCCCATCTCTGATTCCGCACATCCGATTCCCTGCCTCTGATTCCCCGACTCTGATTCCCCACCTCTGATTCCCCAGCTCTGATTCCCCGCCTCTGATTCCCCAACTCTGATTCCCCGCCTCTGATTTCCCAGCTCTGATTCCCCGCCTCTGATTCCCCGTGTTTGATCCCCTGCCTCTGATTCCCCAGCTCTGATTCCCCATCTCTGATTCACCGCCTTTGATTCGCCACCTCTGATTCCCCATATCTGATTCCTCGCCACTGTTTCCCCGCCTCTGATTCCGCGCCTCTGATTCCCCATATCTCATTCCCCGCCTCTGATTCCCCATCTCTGATTCCCGGACTCTGATTCCCCACCTCTGATTCCCGACCTCTTATTCCCGGCATCTGATTCCGGCCTCTGATTCCCGGCCTCTGATTCCCTGCTTCTGATTCTGATTCCCTGCCTCTGATTCCCCATTTCTGATTCCGCACATCTAATTCCCTGCCTCTCATTCCCCACCTCTGATTCCCCATATCTGAATTCCCGCCTCTGTTTCCCCGTCTCTGATTCCCCGCCTCTGTTTCCCCATATCTAAGTCCCCGCCTCTGATTCCCCAACTTTGATTCCCCACCTCTGATTCCCCAGCTCTGATTCCCCGCCTCTGATTCCCCACCTCTGATTCCCCATACCTGATTCCCAGCCTCTGTTTCCCCGCCTCTGATTCCCCACTTCTGTTTCCCCATATCTGATTCCCGGCCTCTGATTCCCTGCTTCTGATTCCCCGCCTCTGATTCCCTGCCTCTGATTCCCCATCTCCGATTCCGCACATCTGATTCCCTGCCTCTCATTCCCCGCCTCTGATTCCCCGCCTCTGATTCCCTGCCTCTGATTCCCAACCTCTGATTCCCCACCTCTGATTCCCCGTGTTTGATTCCCCGCCTCAGTTTCCCCGCCTCTCATTCCCCGCCTCTGATTCCCCAACCCTAATTCCCCGCCTCTGATTCCCCATATCTGATTCCCCGCCTCTGTTTCCCCGCCTCTGATTCCCCGCCCCTGTTTCCCCATATCTGATTCCCTGCCTCTGATTCCCCAACTTTGATTCCCAGACTCTGATTCCCCAGCTCTGATTCCCCGCCTCTGATTCCCCGCATCTGATTCCCTGCATCTGATTCCAAGCCTCTGATTCCCTGCCTCTGATTCCCAACCTCTGATTCCCCACCTCTGATTCCCCATATCTGATTCCCAGCCTCTGTTTCCCCGCCTCTGATTCCCCGCCTCTGTTTCCCCATATCTGATTCCCGGCCTCTGATTCCCCGCCTCTGATTCCCCGCCTCTGATTCCCTGCCTCTGATTCCCCATCTCCGATTCCGCACATCTGATTCCCTGCCTCTGATTACCCGCCTCTGATTCCCCGCCGCTGATTCCCTGCCTCTGATTTCCAACCTCTGATTCCCCACCTCTGATTCCCCGTGTTTGATTCCCCGCCTCTGTTTCCCCGCCACTGATTCCCCGCCTCTGATTCCCCAACTCTAATTCCCCGCCTCTGATTCCCCATATCTGATTCCCCACCTCTGTTTCCCCGCCTCTGATTCCCCGCCCCTGTTTCCTCATATCTGATTCCCTGACTCTGATTCCCCAACTTTGATTCCCAGCTCTGATTCCCCAGCTCTGATTCCCCGCCTCTGATTCCCCGTGTTTGATTCCCTGCCTCTGATTCCCCGCCTCTGATTCCCCATCTCTGATTCACCGCCTTTGATTCGCCACCTCTGATTCCCCATATCTGATTCCCCACCTCTGTTTCCCCGCCTCTGATTCCCCGCCTCTGATTCTCCATATCTCATTCCCCGCCTCTGACTCCCCATCTCTGATTCCCGGACTCTGATTCCCCACCTCTGATTCCCGGCCTCTTATTCCCAGCATCTGATTCCAGGCCTCTGATTCCCGGCCTCTGACTCCCCGCTTCTGATTCTGATTCCCTGCCTCTGATTCCCCATCTCTGATTCTGCACATCTGATTACCTGCCTCTGATTCCCCACCTCCGATTCCCCATATCTGATTCCCCGCCTCTGTTTCCACGCCTCTGATTCCCCGCCTCTGTTTCCCCATATCTAATTCCCCACCTCTGATGCCCCAACTCTGATTCCCCGCCTCTGATTCCCCAGCTCTGATTCCCCGCCTCTGATTCCCTGCATCCGATTCCCCATATCTGATTCCCCGCCTCTGTTTCCCCGCCCCTGATTCCCCGCCTCTGTTTCCCCATATCTGATTATCCACCTCTGATTCCCAACTATGATTCCCCGCCTCTGAATCCCCGCGTCTGATTCCCTGCCTCTGCTTCCCCGCCTCTGTTTCCCCAACTCTGATTCCCCGCCTCTGATTCCCCGTGTTTGATTCCCTGCCTCTGATTCCCGGCCTCTGATTCCCCATCTCTAATTCACCGCCTTTGATTCGCCACCTCTGATTCCCCATATCTGATTCCCCGCATCTGTTTCCCCGCCTCTGATTCCCCACCTCTGATTCCCCATATCTCATTCCCCGCCTCTGAATCCCCATCTCTGATTCCCGGCCTCTTATTCCCGGCATCTGATTCCGGCCTCTGATTCCCGGCCTCTGATTCCCTGCTTCTGATTCTGATTCCCTGCCTCTGATTCCCCATCTCTGATTCCGCACATCTGATTCCCTGCCTCTGATTCCCCACCTCTGATTCCCCATATCTGACTCCCCGCCTCTGTTTCCCCACCTCTGATTCCCCGCCTTTGTTTCCCAATATCTAAGTCCCCGCCTCTGATTCCCCAACTCTGATTCCCCACCTCTGATTCCCCAGCTCTGATTCCCCGCCTCTGATTCCCCGCATCTGATTCCCTGCATCTGATTCCAAGCCTCTGATTCCCTGCCTCTGATTCCCAACCTCTGATTCCCCACCTCTGATTCCCCATATCTGATTCCCCGCCTCTGTTTCCCCGCCTCTGATTCCCCACCTCTGTTTCCCCATATCTGATTCCCGGCCTCTTATTCCCCGCCTCTGATTCCCCACCTCTGATTCCCTACCTCTGATTACCCATCTCCGATTCCGCACATCTGATTCCCTGCCTCTGATTCCCCGCCTCTGATTCCCTGCCTCTGATTCCCAACCTCTGATTCCCCACCTCTGATTCCCCATATCTGATTCCCCGCCTCTGTTTCCCCGCCTCTGATTCCCCTCCTCTGATTCCCCAACTCTAATTCCCCGCCTCTGATTCCCCAGCTCTGATTCCCCGTGTTTGATTCCCTGCCTCTGATTCCCTGCCTCTGATTCCCCAGCTTCATTCCCCGCCTTTGATTCCCCCCGTCTGATTCCCAGCCTCTGAATCCCCGTGTCTGATAACCTGCCTCTGATTCCCCGCCTCTGATTCCCCATCTCAGATTCACCGCCTCTGATTCCCCACCTCTGATTCCCCATCTCTGATTCCGCACATCCGATTCCCTGCCTCTGATTCCCCGACTCTGATTCCCCACCTCTGATTCCCCAGCTCTGATTCCCCGCCTCTGATTCCCCAACTCTGATTCCCCGCCTCTGATTCCCCAGCTCTGATTCCCCGCCTCTGATTCCCCGTGTTTGATCCCCTGCCTCTGATTCCCCAGCTCTGATTCCCCATCTCTGATTCACGGCCTTTGATTCGCCACCTCTGATTCCCCATATCTGATTCCTCGCCACTGTTTCCCCGCCTCTGATTCCCCGCCTCTGATTCCCCATATCTCATTCCCCGCCTCTGATTCCCCATCTCTGATTCCCGGACTCTGATTCCCCACCTCTGATTCCCGACCTCTTATTCCCGGCATCTGATTCCGGCCTCTGATTCCCGGCCTCTGATTCCCTGCTTCTGATTCCCCATATCTGAATCCCCGCCTCTGTTTCCCCGTCTCTGATTCCCCGCCTCTGTTTCCCCATATCTAAGTCCCCGCCTCTGATTCCCCAACTTTGATTCCCCACCTCTGATTCCCCAGCTCTGATTCCCCGCCTCTGATTCCCCACCTCTGATTCCCCATACCTGATTCCCAGCCACTGTTTCCCGCCTCTGATTCCCCGCTTCTGTTTCCCAATATCTGATTCCCGGCCTCTGATTCCCTGCCTCTGATTCCCCGCCTCTGATTCCCTGCCACTGATTCACCATCTCCGATTCCGCACATCTGATTCCCTGCCTCTCATTCCCTGCCTCTGATTCCCCGCCTCTGATTCCCAGCCTCTGATTCCCAACCTCTGATTCCCCACCTCTGATTCCCCGTGTTTGATTCCCCGCCTCTGTTTCCCCGCCTCTGATTCCCCGCCTCTGATTCCCCAACTCTAATTCCCCGCCTCTGATTCCCCATATCTGATTCCCCGCCTCTGTTTCCCCGCCTCTGATTCCCCGCCCCTGTTTCCCCATATCTGATTCCCTGACTCTGATTCCCCAACTTTGATTCCCAGACTCTGATTCCCCAGCTCTGATTCCCCGCCTCTGATTCCCCGCATCTGATTCCCTGCATCTGATTCCAAGCCTCTGATTCCCTGCCTCTGATTCCCAACCTCTGATTCCCCACCTCTGATTCCCCATATCTGATTCCCAGCCTCTGTTTCCCCGCCTCTGATTCCCCGCCTCTGTTTCCCCATATCTGATTCCCGGCCTCTGATTCCCGCCTCTGATTCCCCGCCTCTGATTCCCTGCCTCTGATTCCCCACATCTGATTCCCTGCCTCTGATTCCCTGCCTCTGATTCCCCGCCTCTGATTCCCTGCCTCTGATTTCCAACCTCTAATTCCCCACCTCTGATTCCCCGTGTTTGATTCCCCGCCTCTGTTTCCCCGCCACTGATTCCCCGCCTCTGATTCCCCAACTCTAATTTCCCGCCTCTGATTCCCCATATCTGATTCCCCGCCTCTGTTTCCCCGCCTCTGATTCCCCGCCCCTGTTTCCCCATATCTGATTCCCTGACTCTGATTCCCCAACTTTGATTCCCAGCCTCTGATTCCCCAGCTCTGATTCCCCGCCTCTGATTCCCCATGTTTGATTCCCTGCCTCTGATTCCCCGCCTCTGATTCCCCATCTCTGATTCACCGCCTTTGATTCGCCACCTCTGATTCCCCATATCTGATTCACCACCTCTGTTTCCCCGCCTCTGATTCCCCGCCTCTGATTCTCCATATCTCATTCCCCGCCTCTGACTCCCCATCTCTGATTCCCGGACTCTGATTCCCCACCTCTGATTCCCGGCCTCTTATTCCCAGCATCTGATTCCAGGCCTCTGATTCCCGGCCTCTGACTCCCCGCTTCTGATTCTGATTCCCTGCCTCTGATTCCCCATCTCTGATTCCGCACATCTGATTACCTGCCTCTGATTCCCCACCTCTGATTCCCCATATCTGATTCCCCGCCTCTGTTTCCACGCCTCTGATTCCCCGCCTCTGTTTCCCCATATCTAATTCCCCACGTCTGATGCCCCAACTCTGATTCCCCGCCTCTGATTCCCCAGCTCTGATTCCCCGCCTCTGATTCCCTGCATCCGATTCCCATATCTGATTCCCCGCCTCTGTTTCCCCGCCCCTGATTCCCCGCCTCTGTTTCCCCATATCTGATTATCCGCCTCTGATTCCCAACTATGATTCCCCGCCTCTGAATCCCCGCGTCTGAATCCCTGCCTCTGCTTCCCCGCGTCTGATTCCCCAACTCTGATTCCCCGCCTCTGATTCCCCAGCTCTGATTCCCCGCCTCTGATTCCCCGTGTTTGATTCCCTGCCTCTGATTCCCGGCCTCTGATTCCCCATCTCTGATTCACCGCCTTTGATTCGCCACCTCTGATTCCCCATATCTGATTCCCCGCATCTGTTTCCCCGCCTCTGATTCCCCGCCTCTGATTCCCCATATCTCATTCCCCGCCTCTGTATCCCCATCTCTGATTCCCGGACTCTGATTCCCAACCTCTGATTCCCGGCCTCTTATTCCCGGCATCTGATTCCGGCCTCTGATTCCCGGCCTCTGATTCCATGTTTCTGATTCTGATTCCCTGCCTCTGATTCCCCATCTCTGATTCCGCACATCTGATTCCCTGCCTCTGATTCCCCACCTCTGATTCCCCATATCTGACTCCCCGCCTCTGTTTCCCCGCCCCTGATTCCCCGCCTTTGTTGTCCAATATCTAAGTCCCCGCCTCTGATTCCCCAACTCTGATTCCCCACCTCTGATTCCCCAGCTCTGATTCCCCGCCTCTGATTCCCCGCATCTGATTCCCTGCATCTGATTCCAAGCCTCTGATTCCCTGCCTCTGATTCCCAACCTCTGATTCCCCACCTCTGATTCCCCATATCTGATTCCCCGCCTCTGTTGACCCGCCTCTGATTCCCCACCTCTGTTTCCCCATATCTGATTCCCGGCCTCTTATTCCCCGCCTCTGATTCCCCACCTCTGATTCCCTACCTCTGATTACCCATCTCCGATTCCGCACATCTGATTCCCTGCCTCTGATTCCACGCCTCTGATTCCCTGCCTCTGATTCCCAACCTCTGATTCCCCACCTCTGATTCCCCATATCTGATTCCCCGCCTCTGTTTCCCCGCCTCTGATTCCCCTCCTCTGATTCCCCAACTCTAATTCCCCGCCTCTGATTCCCCAGCTCTGATTCCCCGTGTTTGATTCCCTGCCTCTGATTCCCTGCCCTGATTCCCCATCTCTGTTTCACCGCCTTTGATTCGCCACCTCTGATTCCCCATATCTGATTCCCCGCCTCTGTTTCGCCGCCTCTGATTCCCTGCCTCTGATTCCCAACCTCTGATTCCACACCTCTGATTCCCCATATCTGATTCCCCGCCTCTGTTTCCCCGCCTCTGATTCCCTGCCCTTGTTTCCCATATCTGATTCCCTGCCTCTGATTCCCCAACTCTGATTCCCCGCCTCTGATTCCCCAGCTCTGATTCCCCGCCTCTGATTTCCCGTGTTTGATTCCCTGCCTCTGATTCCCCGCCTCTGATTCCCCATCTCTGATTCACCGCCTTTGATTCGCCACCTCTGATTCCACATATCTGATTCCCCACCTCTGTTTCCCCGCCTCTGATTCCCTGCCTCTGATTCTCCATATCTCATTCCCCGCCTCTGAATCCCCATCTCTGATTCCCGGACTCTGATTCCCCACCTCTCATTCCCGGCCTCTTATTCCCAGCATCTGATTCCCGGCCTCTGATTCCCGGCCTCTGATTCCCCGCTTCTGATTCTGATGAGCTGCCTCTGATTCCCCATCTCTGATTCCGCACATCTGATTCCCTGCCTCTGATTCCCCACCTCTGATTCCCCATATTTGATTTCCCGCCTCTGTTTCCCCGCCTCTGATTCCCCGCCTCTGTTTCCCCATATCTAATTCCCAACCTCTGATGCCCCAACTCTAATTCCCTGCCTCTGATTCCCCGCGTTCTATTCCCTGCCACTGATTCCCCGCCTGTGATTCCCCATCTCTGATTCACCACCTCTGATTCCCCACCTCTGATTCCCCATATCTAATTCCCCGCCTCTGTTTGCCCGCCTCTGATTCCCCGCCTCTGTTTCCCCATATCTGATTCCCCGCCTCTGAATCCCCAACTCTGATTCCCTGCCTCTGATTCCCCAGCTCTGATTCCCCGCCTTTGATTCCCCCCGTCTGATTCCCAGCCTCTGAATCCCCGTGTCTGATTTCCTGCCTCTGATTCCCCGCCTCTGATTCCCCATCTCTGATTCACAGCCTCTGATTCCCCACCTCTGATTCCCCATCTCGGATTCCGCACATCTGATTCCCTGCCTCTGATTCCCCGACTCTGATCCCCACCTCTGATTCCCAAGCTCTGATTCCCCGCCTCTGATTCCCCAACTCTGATTCCCCGCCTCTGATTCCCCAGCTCTGATTCCCCGCCTCTGATTCCCCGTGTTTGATTCCCTGCCTCTGATTCCCCGCCTCTGATTCCCCATCTCTGATTCACCGCCTTTGATTCGCCACCTCTGATTCCCCATATCTGATTCCTCGCCTCTGTTTCCCCGCCTCTGATTCCCCGCCTCTGATTCCCCATATCTCATACCCCGCCTCTGATTCCCCATCTCTAATTCCCGGACTCTGATTCCCCACCTCTGATTCCCAGCCTCTTATTCCCGGCATCTGATTCCGGCCTCTGATTCCCGGCCTCTGATTCTCTGCTTCTGATTCTGATTCCCTGCCTTTGATTCCCCATCTCTGATTCCGCACATCTGATTCCCTGCCTCTGATTCCCCATCTCTGATTCCCCATATCTGATTCCCCGCCTCTGTTTCCCCGCCTCTGTTTCCCAATATCTAAGTCCCCGCCTCTGATTCCCCAACTCTGATTCCCCACCTCTGATTCCCCAGCTCTGATTCCCCGCCTCTGATTCCCTGCATCTGATTCCCTGCATCTGATTCCAAGCCTCTGATTCCCTGCCTCTGATTCCCAACCTCTGATTCCCCACCTCTGATTCCCAATATCTGATTCCCAGCCTCTGTTTCCCCGCCTCTGATTCCCCGCCTCTGTTTCCCCATATCTGATTCCCGGACTCTGATTCCCCGCCTCTGATTCCCTGCCTCTGATTCCCCATCTCCGATTCCGCACATCTGATTCCCTGCCTCTGATTCCCCGCCTCTGATTCCCCGCCTCTGATTCCCTGCCTCTGATTCCCAACCTCTGATTCCCCACCTCTGATTCCCCATGTTTGATTCCCCGCCTCTGTTTCCCCGCCTCTGATTTCCCGCCTCTGATTCCCCAACTCTAATTCCCCGCCTCTGATTCCCCATATCTGATTCCCCGCCTCTGTTTCCCCGCCTCTCATTCCCCGCCCCTGTTTCCCCATATCTGATTCCCTGCCTCTGATTCCCCAACTTTGATTCCCAGCCTCTGATTCCCCAGCTCTGATTCCCCGCCTCTGATTCCCCGTGTTTGATTCCCTGCCTCTGATTCCCGGCCTCTGATTCCCCATCTCTGATTCACCGCCTTTGATTCGCCACCTCTGATTCCCCATATCTGATTCCCCGCCTCTGTTTCCCCGCCTCTGATTCCCCGCCTCTGATTCCCCATATCTCATTCCCCGCCTCTGAATCCCCATCTCTGATTCCCGGACTCTGATTCCCCACCTCTGATTCCCGGCCTCTTATTCCCGGCATCTGATTCCGGCCTCTGATTCCCGGCCTCTGATTCCCTGCTTCTGATTCTGATTCCCTGCCTTTGATTCCCCATCTCTGATTCCGCACATCTGATTCCCTGCCTCTGATTCCCCATCTCTGATTCCCCATATCTGATTCCCCGCCTCTGTTTCCCCGCCTCTGATTCCCCGCCTCTGTTTCCCAATATCTAAGTCCCCGCCTCTGATTCCCCAACTCTGATTCCCCACCTCTGATTCCCCAGCTCTGATTCCCCGCCTCTGAATCCCCGCATCTGATTCCCTGCATCTGATTCCAAGCCTCTGATTCCCTGCCTCTGATTCCCAACCTCTGATTCCCCACCTCTGATTCCCCATATCTGATTCCCAGCCTCTGTTTCCCCGCCTCTGATTCCCCGCCTCTGTTTCCCCATATCTGATACCCGGCCTCTGATTCCCCGCCTCTGATTCCCCGCCTCTGATTCCCTGCCTCTGATTCCCAATCTCCGATTCCGCACATCTGATTCCCTGCCTCTGATTCCCCGCCTCTGATTCCCCGCCTCTGATTCCCTGCCTCTGATTCCCAACCTCTGATTCCGCACCTCTGATTCCCCGTGTTTGATTCCCCGACTCTGTTTCCCCACCTCTGATTCCCCGCCTCTGATTCCCCAACTCTAATTCCCCGCCTCTGATTCCCCATATCTGATTCCCCGCCTTTGTTTCCCCGCCTCTGATTCCCCGCCCCTGTTTCCCCATATCTGATTCCCTGCCTCTGATTCCACAACTTTGATTCCCAGCCTCTGATTCCCCAGCTCTGATTCCCCGCCTCTGATTCCCCGTGTTTGATTCCCTGCCTCTGATTCCCCGCCTCTGATTCCCCATCTCTGATTCACCGCCTTTGATTCGCCACCTCTGATTCCCCATATCTGATTCCCCACCTCTGTTTCCCCGCCTCTGATTCCCCGCCTCTGATTCTCCATATCTCATTCCCCGCCTCTGAATCCCCATCTCTGATTCCCGGACTCTGATTCCCCACCTCTGATTCCTGGCCTCTTATTCCCAGCATCTGATTCCAGGCCTCTGATTCCCGGCCTCACACTCCCCGCTTCAGATTCTGATTCCCTGCCTCTGATTCCCCATCTCTGATTCCGCACATCTGATTACCTGCCTCTGATTCCCCACCTCTGATTCCCCATATCTGATTCCCCGCCTCCGTTTCCACGCCTCTGATTCCCCGCCTCTGTTTCCCCAGCTCTGATTCCCCGCCTCTGATTCCCCGTGTTTGATTCCCTGCCTCTGATTCCCCGCCTCTGATTCCCCATCTCTGATTCACCGCCTTTGATTCGCCACCTCTGATTCCCCATATCTGATTCCTCGCCTCTGTTTCCCCGCCTCTGATTCCCCGCCTCTGATTCCCCATATCTCATACCCCGCCTCTGATTCCCCATCTCTAATTCCCGGACTCTGATTCCCCACCTCTGATTCCCAGCCTCTTATTCCCGGCATCTGATTCCGGCCTCTGATTCCCGGCCTCTGATTCTCTGCTTCTGATTCTGATTCCCTGCCTTTGATTCCCCATCTCTGATTCCGCACATCTGATTCCCTGCCTCTGATTCCCCATCTCTGATTCCCCATATCTGATTCCCCGCCTCTGTTTCCCCGCCTCTGTTTCCCAATATCTAAGTCCCCGCCTCTGATTCCCCAACTCTGATTCCCCACCTCTGATTCCCCAGCTCTGATTCCCCGCCTCTGATTCCCTGCATCTGATTCCCTGCATCTGATTCCAAGCCTCTGATTCCCTGCCTCTGATTCCCAACCTCTGATTCCCCACCTCTGATTCCCAATATCTGATTCCCAGCCTCTGTTTCCCCGCCTCTGATTCCCCGCCTCTGTTTCCCCATATCTGATTCCCGGACTCTGATTCCCCGCCTCTGATTCCCTGCCTCTGATTCCCCATCTCCGATTCCGCACATCTGATTCCCTGCCTCTGATTCCCCGCCTCTGATTCCCCGCCTCTGATTCCCTGCCTCTGATTCCCAACCTCTGATTCCCCACCTCTGATTCCCCATGTTTGATTCCCCGCCTCTGTTTCCCCGCCTCTGATTTCCCGCCTCTGATTCCCCAACTCTAATTCCCCGCCTCTGATTCCCCATATCTGATTCCCCGCCTCTGTTTCCCCGCCTCTCATTCCCCGCCCCTGTTTCCCCATATCTGATTCCCTGCCTCTGATTCCCCAACTTTGATTCCCAGCCTCTGATTCCCCAGCTCTGATTCCCCGCCTCTGATTCCCCGTGTTTGATTCCCTGCCTCTGATTCCCGGCCTCTGATTCCCCATCTCTGATTCACCGCCTTTGATTCGCCACCTCTGATTCCCCATATCTGATTCCCCGCCTCTGTTTCCCCGCCTCTGATTCCCCGCCTCTGATTCCCCATATCTCATTCCCCGCCTCTGAATCCCCATCTCTGATTCCCGGACTCTGATTCCCCACCTCTGATTCCCGGCCTCTTATTCCCGGCATCTGATTCCGGCCTCTGATTCCCGGCCTCTGATTCCCTGCTTCTGATTCTGATTCCCTGCCTTTGATTCCCCATCTCTGATTCCGCACATCTGATTCCCTGCCTCTGATTCCCCATCTCTGATTCCCCATATCTGATTCCCCGCCTCTGTTTCCCCGCCTCTGATTCCCCGCCTCTGTTTCCCAATATCTAAGTCCCCGCCTCTGATTCCCCAACTCTGATTCCCCACCTCTGATTCCCCAGCTCTGATTCCCCGCCTCTGAATCCCCGCATCTGATTCCCTGCATCTGATTCCAAGCCTCTGATTCCCTGCCTCTGATTCCCAACCTCTGATTCCCCACCTCTGATTCCCCATATCTGATTCCCAGCCTCTGTTTCCCCGCCTCTGATTCCCCGCCTCTGTTTCCCCATATCTGATACCCGGCCTCTGATTCCCCGCCTCTGATTCCCCGCCTCTGATTCCCTGCCTCTGATTCCCAATCTCCGATTCCGCACATCTGATTCCCTGCCTCTGATTCCCCGCCTCTGATTCCCCGCCTCTGATTCCCTGCCTCTGATTCCCAACCTCTGATTCCGCACCTCTGATTCCCCGTGTTTGATTCCCCGACTCTGTTTCCCCACCTCTGATTCCCCGCCTCTGATTCCCCAACTCTAATTCCCCGCCTCTGATTCCCCATATCTGATTCCCCGCCTTTGTTTCCCCGCCTCTGATTCCCCGCCCCTGTTTCCCCATATCTGATTCCCTGCCTCTGATTCCACAACTTTGATTCCCAGCCTCTGATTCCCCAGCTCTGATTCCCCGCCTCTGATTCCCCGTGTTTGATTCCCTGCCTCTGATTCCCCGCCTCTGATTCCCCATCTCTGATTCACCGCCTTTGATTCGCCACCTCTGATTCCCCATATCTGATTCCCCACCTCTGTTTCCCCGCCTCTGATTCCCCGCCTCTGATTCTCCATATCTCATTCCCCGCCTCTGAATCCCCATCTCTGATTCCCGGACTCTGATTCCCCACCTCTGATTCCTGGCCTCTTATTCCCAGCATCTGATTCCAGGCCTCTGATTCCCGGCCTCACACTCCCCGCTTCAGATTCTGATTCCCTGCCTCTGATTCCCCATCTCTGATTCCGCACATCTGATTACCTGCCTCTGATTCCCCACCTCTGATTCCCCATATCTGATTCCCCGCCTCCGTTTCCACGCCTCTGATTCCCCGCCTCTGTTTCCCCATATCTAATTCCCCACCTCTGATGCCCCAACTCTGATTCCCCGCCTCTGATTCCCCAGCTCTGATTCCCCGCCTCTGATTCCCCGCATTCTATTCCCCATATCTGATTCCCCGCCTCTGTTTCCCCGCCCCTGATTCCCCGCCTCTGTTTCCCCATATCTGATTCCCCGCCTCTGATTCCCAACTATGATTCCCCGCCTCTGATTCCCCAGCTCTGATTCCCTGCCTCTGATTCCCCGCGTTCTATTCCCTGCCTCTGATTCCCCGCCTGTGATTCCCCATCTCTGATTCACCACCTCTGATTCCCCACCACTGATTCCCCATATCTAATTCCCCGCCTCTGTTTGCCCGCCTCTGATTCCCCGCCTCTGTTTCCCCATATCTGATTCCCCGCCTCTGATTCCCCAGCTCTGATTCCCCGTGTTTGATTCCCTGCCTCTGATTCCCTGCCCTGATTCCACATCTCTGTTTCACCGCCTTTGATTCGCCACCTCTGATTCCCCATATCTGATTCCCCGCCTCTGTTTCGCCGCCTCTGATTCCCTGCCTCTGATTCCCAACCTCTGATTCCCTGCCTCTGATTCCCCAACTCTGATTCCCCGCCTCTGATTCCCCAGCTCTGATTCCCCGCCTCTGATTTCCCGTGTTTGATTCCCTGCCTCTGATTCCCCGCCTCTGATTCCCCATCTCTGATTCACCGCCTTTGATTCGCCACCTCTGATTCCACATATCTGATTCCCCACCTCTGTTTCCCCGCCTCTGATTCCCCGCCTCTGATTCTCCATATCTCATTCCCCGCCTCTGAATCCCCATCTCTGATTCCCGGACTCTGATTCCCCACCTCTGATTCCCGGCCTCTTATTCCCAGCATCTGATTCCCGGCCTCTGATTCCCGGCCTCTGATTCCCCGCTTCTGATTCTGATTCGCTGCCTCTGATTCCCCATCTCTGATTCCGCACATCTGATTCCCTGCCTCTGATTCCCCACCTCTGATTCCCCATATCTGATTTCCCGCCTCTGTTTCCCCGCCTCTGATTCCCCGCCTCTGTTTCCCCATATCTAATTCCCAACCTCTGATGCCCCAACTCTGATTCCCTTCCTCTGATTCCCCGCGTTCTATTCCCTGCCTCTGATTCCCCGCCTGTGATTCCCCATCCCTGATTCACCACCTCTGATTCCCCACCTCTGATTCCCCATATCTAATTCCCCGCCTCTGTTTGCCCGCCTCTGATTCCCCGCCTCTGTTTCCCCATATCTGATTCCACGCCTCTGAATCCCCAACTCTCATTCCCTGCCTCTGATTCCCCAGCTCTGATTCCCCGCCTTTGATTCCCCCCGTCTGATTCCCAGCCTCTGAATCCCCGTGTCTGATTTCCTGCCTCTGATTCCCCGCCTCTGATTCCCCATCTCTGATTCACAGCCTCTGATTCCCCACCTCTGATTCCCCATCTCGGATTCCGCACATCTGATTCCCTGCTTCTGATTCCCCGTCTCTGATCCCCACCTCTGATTCCCAAGCTCTGATTCCCCGCCTCTGATTCCCCAACTCTGATTCCCCGCCTCTGATTCCCCAGCTCTGATTCCCCGCCTCTGATTCCCCGTGTTTGATTCCCTGCCTCTGATTCCCCGCCTCTGATTCCCCATCTCTGATTCACCGCCTTTGATTCGCCACCTCTGATTCCCCATATCTGATTCCTCGCCTCTGTTTCCCCGCGTCTGATTCCCCGCCTCTGATTCCCCAGCTCTGATTCCCCGCCTCTGATTTTCCGTGTTTGTTTCCCTGCCTCTGATTCCCGGCCTCTGATTCCCCATCTCTGATTCACCACCTTTGATTCGCTACCTCTGATTCCCCATATCTGATTCCCCGCCTCTGTTTCCCCGCCTCTGATTCCCCGCCTCTGATTCCCCATATCTCATTCCCCGCCTCTGAATCCCCATCTCTGATTCCCGGACTCTGATTCCCCACCTCTGATTCCCGGCCTCTTATTCCCGGCATCTGATTCCGGCCTCTGATTCCCGGCCTCTGATTCCCTGCTTCTGATTCTGATTCCCTGCCTCTGATTCCCCATCTCTGATTCCGCACATCTGATTCCCTGCCTCTGATTCCCCGCCTCTGATTCCCCGCCTCTGTTTCCCAATATCTAAGTCCCCGCCTCTGTTTCCCCAACTCTGATTCCCCACCTCTGATTCCCCAGCTCTGATTCCCCGCCTCTGATTCCCCGCATCTGATTCCCTGCATCTGATTCCAAGCCTCTGATTCCCTGCCTCTGATTCCCAACCTCTGATTCCCCACCTCTGATTCCCCATATCTGATTCCCAGCCTCTGTTTCCCCGCCTCTGATTCCCTGCCTCTGTTTCCCCATATCTGATTTTCTGTCTCTGATTCCCCGCCTCTGATTCCCCGCCTCTGATTCGCTGCCTCTCATTCCCCATCTCCGATTCCGCACATCTGATTCCCTGCCTCTGATTCCCCGCCTCTGATTCCCCGCCTCTGATTCCCTGCCTCTGATTCCCAACCTCTGATTCCCCACCTCTGATTCCCCGTGTTTGATTCCCCGCCTCTGTTTCCCCGCCTCTGATTCCCCGCCTCTGATTCCCCAACTCTAATTCCCCGCCTCTGATTCCCCATATCTGATTCCCCGCCTCTGTTTCCCCGCCTCTGATTCCCCGCCCCTGTTTCCCCATATCTGATTCCCTGCCTCTGATTCCCCAACTTTGATTCCCAGCCTCTGATTCCCCAGCTCTGATACCACGCCTCTGAGTCCCCGTGTTTGATTCCCTGCCTCTGATTCCCCGCCTCTGATTCCCCATCTCTGATTCACCGCCTTTGATTCGCCACCTCTGATTCCCCATATCTGATTCCCCACCTCTGTTTCCCCGCCTCTGATTCCCCGCCTCTGATTCTCCATATCTCATTCCCCGCCTCTGAATCCCCATCACTGATTCCCGGACTCTGATTCCCCACCTCTGATTCCCGGCCTCTTATTCCCAGCATCTGATTCCAGGCCTCTGATTCCCGGCCTCTGACTCCCCGCTTCTGATTCTGATTCCCTGCCTCTGATTCCCCATCTCTGATTCCGCACATCTGATTACCTGCCTCTGATTCCCCACCTCTGATTCCCCATATCTGATTCCCCGCCTCTGTTTCCACGCCTCTGATTCCCCGCCTCTGTTTCCCCATATCTAATTCCCCACCTCTGATGCCCCAACTCTGATTCCCCGCCTCTGATTCCCCAGCTCTGATTCCCCGCCTCTGATTCCCCGCATCCGAATCCCCATATCTGATTCCCCGCCTCTGTTTCCCCGCCCCTGATTCCCCGCCTCTGTTTCCCCATATCTCATTCCCCGCCTCTGATTCCCAACTATGATTCCCCGCCTCTGATTTCCCAGCTCTGATTCCCTGCCTCTGTTTCCCCGCGTTCTATTCCCTGCCTCTGATTCCCCGCCTGTGATTCCCCATCTCTGATTCACCACCTCTGATTCCCCACCACTGATTCCCCATATCTAATTCCCCGCCTCTGTTTGCCCGCCTCTGATTCCCCGCCTCTGTTTCCCCATATCTGATTCCCCGCCTCTGAATCCCCAACTCTGATTCGCTGCCTCTGATTCCCCAGCTTCATTCCCCGCCTTTGATTCCCCCCGTCTGATTCCCAGCCTCTGAATCCCCGTGTCTGATAACCTGCCTCTGATTCCCCGCCTCTGATTCCACATCTCAGATTCACCGCCTCTGATTCCCCACCTCTGATTCCCCATCTCTGATTCCGCACATCCGATTCCCTGCCTCTGATTCCCCGACTCTGATTCCCCACCTCTGATTCCCCAGCTCTGATTCCTCGCCTCTGAATCCCCAACTCTGATTCCCCGCCTCTGATTCCCCAGCTCTGATTCCCCACCTCTGATTCCCCGTGTTTGATCCCCTGCCTCTGATTCCCCGCCTCTGATTCCCCATCTCTGATTCACCGTCTTTGATTCGCCACCTCTGATTCCCCATATCTGATTCCTCACCACTGTTTCCCCGCCTCTGATTCCCCGCCTCTGATTCCACATATCTCATTCCCCGCCTCTGATTCGCCAGCTATGATTCCCCGCCTCTGATTCCCCGCGTCTGATTCCCTGCCTCTGATTCCCCGCCTCTGATTCCACATCTCTGATTCACCACCTCTGATTCCCCACGTCTGATTCCCCGCCTCTGATTCCCCATCTCTGATTCCCCATCTCTGATTCCCCAATTCTGATTCCCCGCCTCTGATTCCCCAGCTCTGATTCCTCGCCTCTGATTCCCTTCCTCTGATTCCCAACCTCTGATTCCCCACCTCTGATTTCCCATATTGATTCCCTGCGTCTGATTCCCTGCCTCTGATTCCTCAACTCTGATTCCCCGCCTCTGATTCCCCAGCTCTGATTCCCCGCCTCTGATTCCCCGTGTTTGATTCCCTGCCTCTGATTCCCGGCCTCTGATTCCCCATCTCTGATTCACCGCCTTTGATTCGCCACCTCTGATTCCCCATATCTGATTCCCCGCCTCTGTTTCCCCGCCTCTGATTCCCCGCCTCTGATTCCCCATATCTCATTCCCCACCTCTGAATCCCCATCTCTGATTCCCGGACTCTGATTCCCCACCTCTGATTCCTGGCCTCTTATTCCCGGCATCTGATTCCGGCCTCTGATTCCCGGCCTCTGATTCCCTGCTTCTGATTCTGATTCCCTGCCTCTGATTCCCTACCTCTGATTCCGCACATCTGATTCCCTGCCTCTGATTCCCCGCCTCTGATTCCCCGCCTCTGTTTCCCAATATCTAAGTCCCCGCCTCTGATTCCCCAACTCTGATTCCCCACCTCTGATTCCCCAGCTCTGATTCCCCGCCTCTGATTCCCCGCATCTGATTCCCTGCATCTGATTCCAAGCCTCTGATTCCCTGCCTCTGATTCCCAACCTCTGATTCCCCACCTCTGATTCCCCATATCTGAATCCCCGCCTCTGTTTCCCCGCCTCTGATTCCCCACCTCTGTTTCGCCATATCTGATTCCCGGCCTCTGATTCCCCGCCTCTGATTCCCCGCCTCTGATTCCCTGCCTCTGATTCCACATCCCCGATTCCGCACATCTGATTCCCTGCCTCTGATTCCCCGCCTCTGATTCCCCGCCTCTGATTCCCTGCCTCTGATTCCCAACCTCTGATTCCCCACCTCTGATTCCCCATATCTGATTCCCCGCCTCTGTTTCCCCGCCTCTGATTCCCCTCCTCTGATTCCCCAACTCTAATTCCCCGCCTCTGATTCCCCAGCTCTGATTCCCCGTGTTTGATTCCCCGCCTCTGATTCCCTGCCTCTGATTCCCAACCTCTGATTCCACACCACTGATTCCCCATATCTGATTCCCCGCCTCTGTTTCCCCGCCTCTGATTCCCTGCCCCTGTTTCCCCATATCTGATTCCCTGCCTCTGATTCCCCAACTCTGATTCCCCGCCTCTGATTCCCCAGCTCTGATTCCCCGCCTCTGATTTCCCGTGTTTGATTCCCTGCCTCTGATTCCCCGCCTCTGATTCCCCATCTCTGATTCACCGCATTTGATTCCCCGCCTCTGATTCTCCATATCTCATTCCCCGCCTCTGATTCCCCACCTCTGATTCCCGGCCTCTTATTCCCGTCATCTGATTCCCGGCCTCTGATTCCCCGCTTCTGATTCTGATTCCCTGCCTCTGATTCCCCATCTCTGATTCCGCACATCTGATTCCCTGCCTCTGATTCCCCATCTCTGATTCACCACCTCTGATTCCCCACCACTGATTCCCCATATCTAATTCCCCGCCTCTGTTTGCCCGCCTCTGATTCCCCGCCTCTGTTTCCCCATATCTGATTCCCCGCCTCTGAATCCCCAACTCTGATTCGCTGCCTCTGATTCCCCAGCTTCATTCCCCGCCTTTGATTCCCCCCGTCTGATTCCCAGCCTCTGAATCCCCGTGTCTGATAACCTGCCTCTGATTCCCCGCCTCTGATTCCACATCTCAGATTCACCGCCTCTGATTCCCCACCTCTGATTCCCCATCTCTGATTCCGCACATCCGATTCCCTGCCTCTGATTCCCCGACTCTGATTCCCCACCTCTGATTCCCCGCGTTCTATTCCCTGCCTCTGATTCCCCGCCTGTGATTCCCCATCTCTGATTCACCACCTCTGATTCCCCACCTCTGATTCCCCATATCTAATTCCCCGCCTCTGTTTGCCCGCCTCTGATTCCCCGCCTCTGTTTCCCCAACTCTGATTCCCTGCCTCTGATTCCCCAGCTCTGATTCCCCGCCTTTGATTTCCCCGTCTGATTCCCAGCCTCTGAAACCCCGTGTCTGATTTCTTGTCTCTGATTCCCCGCCTCTGATTCCCCATCTCTGATTCACAGCCTCTGATTCCCCACCTCTGATTCCCCATCTCGGATTCCGCACATCTGATTCCCTGCCTCTGATTCCCCGACTCTGATCCCCACCTCTGATTCCCAAGCTCTGATTCCCCGCCTCTGATTCCCCAACTCTGATTCCCCGCCTCTGATTCCCCAGCTCTGATTCCCCGCCTCTGATTCCCCGTGTTTGATTCCCTGCCTCTGATTCCCCGCCTCTGATTCCCCATCTCTGATTCACCGCCTTTGATTCGCCACCTCTGATTCCCCATATCTGATTCCTCGCCTCTGTTTCCCCGCCTCTGATTCCCCGCCTCTGATTCCCCATATCTCATACCCCGCCTCTGATTCCCCATCTCTAATTCCCGGACTCTGATTCCCCACCTCTGATTCCCAGCCTCTTATTCCCGGCATCTGATTCCGGCCTCTGATTCCCGGCCTCTGATTCTCTGCTTCTGATTCTGATTCCCTGCCTTTGATTCCCCATCTCTGATTCCGCACATCTGATTCCCTGCCTCTGATTCCCCATCTCTGATTCCCCATATCTGATTCCCCGCCTCTGTTTCCCCGCCTCTGTTTCCCAATATCTAAGTCCCCGCCTCTGATTCCCCAACTCTGATTCCCCACCTCTGATTCCCCAGCTCTGATTCCCCGCCTCTGATTCCCTGCATCTGATTCCCTGCATCTGATTCCAAGCCTCTGATTCCCTGCCTCTGATTCCCAACCTCTGATTCCCCACCTCTGATTCCCCATATCTGATTCCCAGCCTCTGTTTCCCCGCCTCTGATTCCCCGCCTCTGTTTCCCCATATCTGATTCCCGGACTCTGATTCCCCGCCTCTGATTCCCTGCCTCTGATTCCCCATCTCCGATTCCGCACATCTGATTCCCTGCCTCTGATTCCCCGCCTCTGATTCCCCGCCTCTGATTCCCTGCCTCTGATTCCCAACCTCTGATTCCCCACCTCTGATTCCCCATGTTTGATTCCCCGCCTCTGTTTCCCCGCCTCTGATTTCCCGCCTCTGATTCCCCAACTCTAATTCCCCGCCTCTGATTCCCCATATCTGATTCCCCGCCTCTGTTTCCCCGCCTCTCATTCCCCGCCCCTGTTTCCCCATATCTGATTCCCTGCCTCTGATTCCCCAACTTTGATTCCCAGCCTCTGATTCCCCAGCTCTGATTCCCCGCCTCTGATTCCCCGTGTTTGATTCCCTGCCTCTGATTCCCGGCCTCTGATTCCCCATCTCTGATTCACCGCCTTTGATTCGCCACCTCTGATTCCCCATATCTGATTCCCCGCCTCTGTTTCCCCGCCTCTGATTCCCCGCCTCTGATTCCCCATATCTCATTCCCCGCCTCTGAATCCCCATCTCTGATTCCCGGACTCTGATTCCCCACCTCTGATTCCCGGCCTCTTATTCCCGGCATCTGATTCCGGCCTCTGATTCCCGGCCTCTGATTCCCTGCTTCTGATTCTGATTCCCTGCCTTTGATTCCCCATCTCTGATTCCGCACATCTGATTCCCTGCCTCTGATTCCCCATCTCTGATTCCCCATATCTGATTCCCCGCCTCTGTTTCCCCGCCTCTGATTCCCCGCCTCTGTTTCCCAATATCTAAGTCCCCGCCTCTGATTCCCCAACTCTGATTCCCCACCTCTGATTCCCCAGCTCTGATTCCCCGCCTCTGAATCCCCGCATCTGATTCCCTGCATCTGATTCCAAGCCTCTGATTCCCTGCCTCTGATTCCCAACCTCTGATTCCCCACCTCTGATTCCCCATATCTGATTCCCAGCCTCTGTTTCCCCGCCTCTGATTCCCCGCCTCTGTTTCCCCATATCTGATACCCGGCCTCTGATTCCCCGCCTCTGATTCCCCGCCTCTGATTCCCTGCCTCTGATTCCCAATCTCCGATTCCGCACATCTGATTCCCTGCCTCTGATTCCCCGCCTCTGATTCCCCGCCTCTGATTCCCTGCCTCTGATTCCCAACCTCTGATTCCGCACCTCTGATTCCCCGTGTTTGATTCCCCGACTCTGTTTCCCCACCTCTGATTCCCCGCCTCTGATTCCCCAACTCTAATTCCCCGCCTCTGATTCCCCATATCTGATTCCCCGCCTTTGTTTCCCCGCCTCTGATTCCCCGCCCCTGTTTCCCCATATCTGATTCCCTGCCTCTGATTCCACAACTTTGATTCCCAGCCTCTGATTCCCCAGCTCTGATTCCCCGCCTCTGATTCCCCGTGTTTGATTCCCTGCCTCTGATTCCCCGCCTCTGATTCCCCATCTCTGATTCACCGCCTTTGATTCGCCACCTCTGATTCCCCATATCTGATTCCCCACCTCTGTTTCCCCGCCTCTGATTCCCCGCCTCTGATTCTCCATATCTCATTCCCCGCCTCTGAATCCCCATCTCTGATTCCCGGACTCTGATTCCCCACCTCTGATTCCAGGCCTCTTATTCCCAGCATCTGATTCCAGGCCTCTGATTCCCGGCCTCACACTCCCCGCTTCAGATTCTGATTCCCTGCCTCTGATTCCCTGCCTCTGATTCCCCATCTCTGATTCACCACCTCTGATTCCCCACCACTGATTCCCCATATCTAATTCCCCGCCTCTGTTTGCCCGCCTCTGATTCCCCGCCTCTGTTTCCCCATATCTGATTCCCCGCCTCTGAATCCCCAACTCTGATTCGCTGCCTCTGATTCCCCAGCTTCATTCCCCGCCTTTGATTCCCCCCGTCTGATTCCCAGCCTCTGAATCCCCGTGTCTGATAACCTGCCTCTGATTCCCCGCCTCTGATTCCACATCTCAGATTCACCGCCTCTGATTCCCCACCTCTGATTCCCCATCTCTGATTCCGCACATCCGATTCCCTGCCTCTGATTCCCCGACTCTGATTCCCCACCTCTGATTCCCCGCGTTCTATTCCCTGCCTCTGATTCCCCGCCTGTGATTCCCCATCTCTGATTCACCACCTCTGATTCCCCACCTCTGATTCCCCATATCTAATTCCCCGCCTCTGTTTGCCCGCCTCTGATTCCCCGCCTCTGTTTCCCCAACTCTGATTCCCTGCCTCTGATTCCCCAGCTCTGATTCCCCGCCTTTGATTTCCCCGTCTGATTCCCAGCCTCTGAAACCCCGTGTCTGATTTCTTGTCTCTGATTCCCCGCCTCTGATTCCCCATCTCTGATTCACAGCCTCTGATTCCCCACCTCTGATTCCCCATCTCGGATTCCGCACATCTGATTCCCTGCCTCTGATTCCCCGACTCTGATCCCCACCTCTGATTCCCAAGCTCTGATTCCCCGCCTCTGATTCCCCAACTCTGATTCCCCGCCTCTGATTCCCCAGCTCTGATTCCCCGCCTCTGATTCCCCGTGTTTGATTCCCTGCCTCTGATTCCCCGCCTCTGATTCCCCATCTCTGATTCACCGCCTTTGATTCGCCACCTCTGATTCCCCATATCTGATTCCTCGCCTCTGTTTCCCCGCCTCTGATTCCCCGCCTCTGATTCCCCATATCTCATACCCCGCCTCTGATTCCCCATCTCTAATTCCCGGACTCTGATTCCCCACCTCTGATTCCCAGCCTCTTATTCCCGGCATCTGATTCCGGCCTCTGATTCCCGGCCTCTGATTCTCTGCTTCTGATTCTGATTCCCTGCCTTTGATTCCCCATCTCTGATTCCGCACATCTGATTCCCTGCCTCTGATTCCCCATCTCTGATTCCCCATATCTGATTCCCCGCCTCTGTTTCCCCGCCTCTGTTTCCCAATATCTAAGTCCCCGCCTCTGATTCCCCAACTCTGATTCCCCACCTCTGATTCCCCAGCTCTGATTCCCCGCCTCTGATTCCCTGCATCTGATTCCCTGCATCTGATTCCAAGCCTCTGATTCCCTGCCTCTGATTCCCAACCTCTGATTCCCCACCTCTGATTCCCCATATCTGATTCCCAGCCTCTGTTTCCCCGCCTCTGATTCCCCGCCTCTGTTTCCCCATATCTGATTCCCGGACTCTGATTCCCCGCCTCTGATTCCCTGCCTCTGATTCCCCATCTCCGATTCCGCACATCTGATTCCCTGCCTCTGATTCCCCGCCTCTGATTCCCCGCCTCTGATTCCCTGCCTCTGATTCCCAACCTCTGATTCCCCACCTCTGATTCCCCATGTTTGATTCCCCGCCTCTGTTTCCCCGCCTCTGATTTCCCGCCTCTGATTCCCCAACTCTAATTCCCCGCCTCTGATTCCCCATATCTGATTCCCCGCCTCTGTTTCCCCGCCTCTCATTCCCCGCCCCTGTTTCCCCATATCTGATTCCCTGCCTCTGATTCCCCAACTTTGATTCCCAGCCTCTGATTCCCCAGCTCTGATTCCCCGCCTCTGATTCCCCGTGTTTGATTCCCTGCCTCTGATTCCCGGCCTCTGATTCCCCATCTCTGATTCACCGCCTTTGATTCGCCACCTCTGATTCCCCATATCTGATTCCCCGCCTCTGTTTCCCCGCCTCTGATTCCCCGCCTCTGATTCCCCATATCTCATTCCCCGCCTCTGAATCCCCATCTCTGATTCCCGGACTCTGATTCCCCACCTCTGATTCCCGGCCTCTTATTCCCGGCATCTGATTCCGGCCTCTGATTCCCGGCCTCTGATTCCCTGCTTCTGATTCTGATTCCCTGCCTTTGATTCCCCATCTCTGATTCCGCACATCTGATTCCCTGCCTCTGATTCCCCATCTCTGATTCCCCATATCTGATTCCCCGCCTCTGTTTCCCCGCCTCTGATTCCCCGCCTCTGTTTCCCAATATCTAAGTCCCCGCCTCTGATTCCCCAACTCTGATTCCCCACCTCTGATTCCCCAGCTCTGATTCCCCGCCTCTGAATCCCCGCATCTGATTCCCTGCATCTGATTCCAAGCCTCTGATTCCCTGCCTCTGATTCCCAACCTCTGATTCCCCACCTCTGATTCCCCATATCTGATTCCCAGCCTCTGTTTCCCCGCCTCTGATTCCCCGCCTCTGTTTCCCCATATCTGATACCCGGCCTCTGATTCCCCGCCTCTGATTCCCCGCCTCTGATTCCCTGCCTCTGATTCCCAATCTCCGATTCCGCACATCTGATTCCCTGCCTCTGATTCCCCGCCTCTGATTCCCCGCCTCTGATTCCCTGCCTCTGATTCCCAACCTCTGATTCCGCACCTCTGATTCCCCGTGTTTGATTCCCCGACTCTGTTTCCCCACCTCTGATTCCCCGCCTCTGATTCCCCAACTCTAATTCCCCGCCTCTGATTCCCCATATCTGATTCCCCGCCTTTGTTTCCCCGCCTCTGATTCCCCGCCCCTGTTTCCCCATATCTGATTCCCTGCCTCTGATTCCACAACTTTGATTCCCAGCCTCTGATTCCCCAGCTCTGATTCCCCGCCTCTGATTCCCCGTGTTTGATTCCCTGCCTCTGATTCCCCGCCTCTGATTCCCCATCTCTGATTCACCGCCTTTGATTCGCCACCTCTGATTCCCCATATCTGATTCCCCACCTCTGTTTCCCCGCCTCTGATTCCCCGCCTCTGATTCTCCATATCTCATTCCCCGCCTCTGAATCCCCATCTCTGATTCCCGGACTCTGATTCCCCACCTCTGATTCCTGGCCTCTTATTCCCAGCATCTGATTCCAGGCCTCTGATTCCCGGCCTCACACTCCCCGCTTCAGATTCTGATTCCCTGCCTCTGATTCCCCATCTCTGATTCCGCACATCTGATTACCTGCCTCTGATTCCCCACCTCTGATTCCCCATATCTGATTCCCCGCCTCCGTTTCCACGCCTCTGATTCCCCGCCTCTGTTTCCCCATATCTAATTCCCCACCTCTGATGCCCCAACTCTGATTCCCCGCCTCTGATTCCCCAGCTCTGATTCCCCGCCTCTGATTCCCCGCATTCTATTCCCCATATCTGATTCCCCGCCTCTGTTTCCCCGCCCCTGATTCCCCGCCTCTGTTTCCCCATATCTGATTCCCCGCCTCTGATTCCCAACTATGATTCCCCGCCTCTGATTCCCCAGCTCTGATTCCCTGCCTCTGATTCCCCGCGTTCTATTCCCTGCCTCTGATTCCCCGCCTGTGATTCCCCATCTCTGATTCACCACCTCTGATTCCCCACCACTGATTCCCCATATCTAATTCCCCGCCTCTGTTTGCCCGCCTCTGATTCCCCGCCTCTGTTTCCCCATATCTGATTCCCCGCCTCTGATTCCCCAGCTCTGATTCCCCGTGTTTGATTCCCTGCCTCTGATTCCCTGCCCTGATTCCACATCTCTGTTTCACCGCCTTTGATTCGCCACCTCTGATTCCCCATATCTGATTCCCCGCCTCTGTTTCGCCGCCTCTGATTCCCTGCCTCTGATTCCCAACCTCTGATTCCCTGCCTCTGATTCCCCAACTCTGATTCCCCGCCTCTGATTCCCCAGCTCTGATTCCCCGCCTCTGATTTCCCGTGTTTGATTCCCTGCCTCTGATTCCCCGCCTCTGATTCCCCATCTCTGATTCACCGCCTTTGATTCGCCACCTCTGATTCCACATATCTGATTCCCCACCTCTGTTTCCCCGCCTCTGATTCCCCGCCTCTGATTCTCCATATCTCATTCCCCGCCTCTGAATCCCCATCTCTGATTCCCGGACTCTGATTCCCCACCTCTGATTCCCGGCCTCTTATTCCCAGCATCTGATTCCCGGCCTCTGATTCCCGGCCTCTGATTCCCCGCTTCTGATTCTGATTCGCTGCCTCTGATTCCCCATCTCTGATTCCGCACATCTGATTCCCTGCCTCTGATTCCCCACCTCTGATTCCCCATATCTGATTTCCCGCCTCTGTTTCCCCGCCTCTGATTCCCCGCCTCTGTTTCCCCATATCTAATTCCCAACCTCTGATGCCCCAACTCTGATTCCCTTCCTCTGATTCCCCGCGTTCTATTCCCTGCCTCTGATTCCCCGCCTGTGATTCCCCATCCCTGATTCACCACCTCTGATTCCCCACCTCTGATTCCCCATATCTAATTCCCCGCCTCTGTTTGCCCGCCTCTGATTCCCCGCCTCTGTTTCCCCATATCTGATTCCACGCCTCTGAATCCCCAACTCTCATTCCCTGCCTCTGATTCCCCAGCTCTGATTCCCCGCCTTTGATTCCCCCCGTCTGATTCCCAGCCTCTGAATCCCCGTGTCTGATTTCCTGCCTCTGATTCCCCGCCTCTGATTCCCCATCTCTGATTCACAGCCTCTGATTCCCCACCTCTGATTCCCCATCTCGGATTCCGCACATCTGATTCCCTGCTTCTGATTCCCCGTCTCTGATCCCCACCTCTGATTCCCAAGCTCTGATTCCCCGCCTCTGATTCCCCAACTCTGATTCCCCGCCTCTGATTCCCCAGCTCTGATTCCCCGCCTCTGATTCCCCGTGTTTGATTCCCTGCCTCTGATTCCCCGCCTCTGATTCCCCATCTCTGATTCACCGCCTTTGATTCGCCACCTCTGATTCCCCATATCTGATTCCTCGCCTCTGTTTCCCCGCGTCTGATTCCCCGCCTCTGATTCCCCAGCTCTGATTCCCCGCCTCTGATTTTCCGTGTTTGTTTCCCTGCCTCTGATTCCCGGCCTCTGATTCCCCATCTCTGATTCACCACCTTTGATTCGCTACCTCTGATTCCCCATATCTGATTCCCCGCCTCTGTTTCCCCGCCTCTGATTCCCCGCCTCTGATTCCCCATATCTCATTCCCCGCCTCTGAATCCCCATCTCTGATTCCCGGACTCTGATTCCCCACCTCTGATTCCCGGCCTCTTATTCCCGGCATCTGATTCCGGCCTCTGATTCCCGGCCTCTGATTCCCTGCTTCTGATTCTGATTCCCTGCCTCTGATTCCCCATCTCTGATTCCGCACATCTGATTCCCTGCCTCTGATTCCCCGCCTCTGATTCCCCGCCTCTGTTTCCCAATATCTAAGTCCCCGCCTCTGTTTCCCCAACTCTGATTCCCCACCTCTGATTCCCCAGCTCTGATTCCCCGCCTCTGATTCCCCGCATCTGATTCCCTGCATCTGATTCCAAGCCTCTGATTCCCTGCCTCTGATTCCCAACCTCTGATTCCCCACCTCTGATTCCCCATATCTGATTCCCAGCCTCTGTTTCCCCGCCTCTGATTCCCTGCCTCTGTTTCCCCATATCTGATTTTCTGTCTCTGATTCCCCGCCTCTGATTCCCCGCCTCTGATTCGCTGCCTCTCATTCCCCATCTCCGATTCCGCACATCTGATTCCCTGCCTCTGATTCCCCGCCTCTGATTCCCCGCCTCTGATTCCCTGCCTCTGATTCCCAACCTCTGATTCCCCACCTCTGATTCCCCGTGTTTGATTCCCCGCCTCTGTTTCCCCGCCTCTGATTCCCCGCCTCTGATTCCCCAACTCTAATTCCCCGCCTCTGATTCCCCATATCTGATTCCCCGCCTCTGTTTCCCCGCCTCTGATTCCCCGCCCCTGTTTCCCCATATCTGATTCCCTGCCTCTGATTCCCCAACTTTGATTCCCAGCCTCTGATTCCCCAGCTCTGATACCACGCCTCTGAGTCCCCGTGTTTGATTCCCTGCCTCTGATTCCCCGCCTCTGATTCCCCATCTCTGATTCACCGCCTTTGATTCGCCACCTCTGATTCCCCATATCTGATTCCCCACCTCTGTTTCCCCGCCTCTGATTCCCCGCCTCTGATTCTCCATATCTCATTCCCCGCCTCTGAATCCCCATCACTGATTCCCGGACTCTGATTCCCCACCTCTGATTCCCGGCCTCTTATTCCCAGCATCTGATTCCAGGCCTCTGATTCCCGGCCTCTGACTCCCCGCTTCTGATTCTGATTCCCTGCCTCTGATTCCCCATCTCTGATTCCGCACATCTGATTACCTGCCTCTGATTCCCCACCTCTGATTCCCCATATCTGATTCCCCGCCTCTGTTTCCACGCCTCTGATTCCCCGCCTCTGTTTCCCCATATCTAATTCCCCACCTCTGATGCCCCAACTCTGATTCCCCGCCTCTGATTCCCCAGCTCTGATTCCCCGCCTCTGATTCCCCGCATCCGAATCCCCATATCTGATTCCCCGCCTCTGTTTCCCCGCCCCTGATTCCCCGCCTCTGTTTCCCCATATCTCATTCCCCGCCTCTGATTCCCAACTATGATTCCCCGCCTCTGATTCCCCAGCTCTGATTCCCTGCCTCTGATTCCCCGCGTTCTATTCCCTGCCTCTGATTCCCCGCCTGTGATTCCCCATCTCTGATTCACCACCTCTGATTCCCCACCACTGATTCCCCATATCTAATTCCCCGCCTCTGTTTGCCCGCCTCTGATTCCCCGCCTCTGTTTCCCCATATCTGATTCCCCGCCTCTGAATCCCCAACTCTGATTCGCTGCCTCTGATTCCCCAGCTTCATTCCCCGCCTTTGATTCCCCCCGTCTGATTCCCAGCCTCTGAATCCCCGTGTCTGATAACCTGCCTCTGATTCCCCGCCTCTGATTCCACATCTCAGATTCACCGCCTCTGATTCCCCACCTCTGATTCCCCATCTCTGATTCCGCACATCCGATTCCCTGCCTCTGATTCCCCGACTCTGATTCCCCACCTCTGATTCCCCAGCTCTGATTCCTCGCCTCTGAATCCCCAACTCTGATTCCCCGCCTCTGATTCCCCAGCTCTGATTCCCCACCTCTGATTCCCCGTGTTTGATCCCCTGCCTCTGATTCCCCGCCTCTGATTCCCCATCTCTGATTCACCGTCTTTGATTCGCCACCTCTGATTCCCCATATCTGATTCCTCACCACTGTTTCCCCGCCTCTGATTCCCCGCCTCTGATTCCACATATCTCATTCCCCGCCTCTGATTCGCCAGCTATGATTCCCCGCCTCTGATTCCCCGCGTCTGATTCCCTGCCTCTGATTCCCCGCCTCTGATTCCACATCTCTGATTCACCACCTCTGATTCCCCGCGTCTGATTCCCCGCCTCTGATTCCCCATCTCTGATTCCCCATCTCTGATTCCCCAATTCTGATTCCCCGCCTCTGATTCCCCAGCTCTGATTCCTCGCCTCTGATTCCCTTCCTCTGATTCCCAACCTCTGATTCCCCACCTCTGATTTCCCATATTGATTCCCTGCGTCTGATTCCCTGCCTCTGATTCCTCAACTCTGATTCCCCGCCTCTGATTCCCCAGCTCTGATTCCCCGCCTCTGATTCCCCGTGTTTGATTCCCTGCCTCTGATTCCCGGCCTCTGATTCCCCATCTCTGATTCACCGCCTTTGATTCGCCACCTCTGATTCCCCATATCTGATTCCCCGCCTCTGTTTCCCCGCCTCTGATTCCCCGCCTCTGATTCCCCATATCTCATTCCCCACCTCTGAATCCCCATCTCTGATTCCCGGACTCTGATTCCCCACCTCTGATTCCTGGCCTCTTATTCCCGGCATCTGATTCCGGCCTCTGATTCCCGGCCTCTGATTCCCTGCTTCTGATTCTGATTTCCTGCCTCTGATTCCCTACCTCTGATTCCGCACATCTGATTCCCTGCCTCTGATTCCCCGCCTCTGATTCCCCGCCTCTGTTTCCCAATATCTAAGTCCCCGCCTCTGATTCCCCAACTCTGATTCCCCACCTCTGATTCCCCAGCTCTGATTCCCCGCCTCTGATTCCCCGCATCTGATTCCCTGCATCTGATTCCAAGCCTCTGATTCCCTGCCTCTGATTCCCAACCTCTGATTCCCCACCTCTGATTCCCCATATCTGAATCCCCGCCTCTGTTTCCCCGCCTCTGATTCCCCACCTCTGTTTCGCCATATCTGATTCCCGGCCTCTGATTCCCCGCCTCTGATTCCCCGCCTCTGATTCCCTGCCTCTGATTCCACATCCCCGATTCCGCACATCTGATTCCCTGCCTCTGATTCCCCGCCTCTGATTCCCCGCCTCTGATTCCCTGCCTCTGATTCCCAACCTCTGATTCCCCACCTCTGATTCCCCATATCTGATTCCCCGCCTCTGTTTCCCCGCCTCTGATTCCCCTCCTCTGATTCCCCAACTCTAATTCCCCGCCTCTGATTCCCCAGCTCTGATTCCCCGTGTTTGATTCCCCGCCTCTGATTCCCTGCCTCTGATTCCCAACCTCTGATTCCACACCACTGATTCCCCATATCTGATTCCCCGCCTCTGTTTCCCCGCCTCTGATTCCCTGCCCCTGTTTCCCCATATCTGATTCCCTGCCTCTGATTCCCCAACTCTGATTCCCCGCCTCTGATTCCCCAGCTCTGATTCCCCGCCTCTGATTTCCCGTGTTTGATTCCCTGCCTCTGATTCCCCGCCTCTGATTCCCCATCTCTGATTCACCGCATTTGATTCCCCGCCTCTGATTCTCCATATCTCATTCCCCGCCTCTGATTCCCCACCTCTGATTCCCGGCCTCTTATTCCCGTCATCTGATTCCCGGCCTCTGATTCCCCGCTTCTGATTCTGATTCCCTGCCTCTGATTCCCCATCTCTGATTCCGCACATCTGATTCCCTGCCTCTGATTCCCCATCTCTGATTCACCACCTCTGATTCCCCACCACTGATTCCCCATATCTAATTCCCCGCCTCTGTTTGCCCGCCTCTGATTCCCCGCCTCTGTTTCCCCATATCTGATTCCCCGCCTCTGAATCCCCAACTCTGATTCGCTGCCTCTGATTCCCCAGCTTCATTCCCCGCCTTTGATTCCCCCCGTCTGATTCCCAGCCTCTGAATCCCCGTGTCTGATAACCTGCCTCTGATTCCCCGCCTCTGATTCCACATCTCAGATTCACCGCCTCTGATTCCCCACCTCTGATTCCCCATCTCTGATTCCGCACATCCGATTCCCTGCCTCTGATTCCCCGACTCTGATTCCCCACCTCTGATTCCCCGCGTTCTATTCCCTGCCTCTGATTCCCCGCCTGTGATTCCCCATCTCTGATTCACCACCTCTGATTCCCCACCTCTGATTCCCCATATCTAATTCCCCGCCTCTGTTTGCCCGCCTCTGATTCCCCGCCTCTGTTTCCCCAACTCTGATTCCCTGCCTCTGATTCCCCAGCTCTGATTCCCCGCCTTTGATTTCCCCGTCTGATTCCCAGCCTCTGAAACCCCGTGTCTGATTTCTTGTCTCTGATTCCCCGCCTCTGATTCCCCATCTCTGATTCACAGCCTCTGATTCCCCACCTCTGATTCCCCATCTCTGATTCCGCACATCTGATTCCCTGCCTCTGATTCCCCGACTCTGATCCCCACCTCTGATTCCCCAGCTCTGATTCCCCTCCTCTGATTCCCCAACTCTGATTCCCCGCCTCTGATTCCCCAGCTCTGATTCCCCGCCTCTGATTCCCCGTGTTTGATTCCCTGCCTCTGATTCCACGCCTCTGATTCCCCATCTCTGATTCATCGCCTTTGATTCGCCACCTCTGATTCCCCATATCTGATTCCCCGCCTCTGATTCCCCATATCTCATTCCCCGCCTCTGATTCCCCATCTCTGATTCCCGGACTCTGATTCCCCACCTCTGATTCCCGGCCTCTTATTCCCGGCATCTGATTCCGGCCTCTGATTCCCGGCCTCTGATTCCCTGCTTCTGATTCCCCATCTCTGATTCCGCAAATCTAATTCCCTGCCTCTGATTCCCCACCTCTGATTCCCCATATCTGATTCCCCACCTCTGTTTCCCGGCCTCTGATTCCCCGCTTCTGATTCTGATTCCCTGCCTCTGATTCCCCATCTCTGATTCCGCACATCTCATTCCCTGCCTCTGATTCCCCACCTCTGATTCCCCATATCTGATTTCCCGCCTCTGTTTCCCCGCCTCTGATTCCCCGCCTCTGTTTCCCCATATCTAATTCCCAACCTCTGATGCCCCAACTCTGATTCCCTGCCTCTGATTCCCCGCGTTCTATTCCCTGCCTCTGATTCCCCGCCTGTGATTCCCCATCTCTGATTCACCACCTCTGATTCCCCACCTCTGATTCCCCATATCTAATTCCCCGCCTCTGTTTGCCCGACTCTGATTCCCCGCCTCTGTTTCCCCATATCTGATTCCCCGCCTCTGAATCCCCAACTCTGATTCCCTGCCTCTGATTCCCCAGCTCTGATTCCCCGCCTTTGATTCCCCCGTCTGATTCCCAGCCTCTGAAACCCCGTGTCTGATTTCTTGCCTCTGATTCCCCGCCTCTGATTCCCCATCTCTGATTCACAGCCTCTGATTCCCCACCTCTGATTCCCCATCTCCGATTCCGCACATCTGATTCCCTGCCTCTGATTCCCCGACTCTGATCCCCACCTCTGATTCCGCAGCTCTGATTCCCCGCCTCTGATTCCCCAACTCTGATTCCCCGCGTCTGATTCCCCAGCTCTGATTCCCCGCCTCTGATTCCCCGTGTTTGATTCCCTGCCTCTGATTCCCCGCCTCTGATTCCCCATCTCTGATTCACCGCCTTTGATTCGCCACCTCTGATTCCCCATATCTGATTCCTCGCCTCTGTTTCCCCGCCTCTGATTCCCCGCCTCTGATTCCCCATATCTCATTCCCCGCCTCTGATTCCCCATCTCTGATTCCCGGACTCTGATTCCCCACCTCTGATTCCCGGCCTCTTATTCCCGGCATCTGAATCCGGCCTCTGATTCCCGGCCTCTGATTCCCTGCTTCTGATTCTGATTCCCTGCCTCTGATTCCCCATCTCTGATTCCGCACATCAGATTCCCTCCCTCTGATTACCCGCCTCTGATTCCCCGCCTCTGTTTCCCAATATCTAAGTCCCCGCCTCTGATTCCCCAACTCTGATTCCCCACCTCTGATCCCCAGCTCTGATTCCCCGCCTCTGATTCCCCGCATCTGATTCCCTGCATCTGATTCCAAGCCTCTGATTCCCTGCCTCTGATTCCCAACCTCTGATTCCCCACCTCTGATTCCCCATATCTGAATCCCCGCCTCTGTTTCCCCGCCTCTGATTCCCCACCTCTGTTTCCCCATATCTGATTCCCGGCCTCTGATTCCCCGCCTCTGATTCCCCGACTCTGATTCCCCACCTCTGATTCCCCGCGTTCTATTCCCTGCCTCTGATTCCCCGCCTGTGATTCCCCATCTCTGATTCACCACCTCTGATTCCCCACCTCTGATTCCCCATATCTAATTCCCCGCCTCTGTTTGCCCGCCTCTGATTCCCCGCCTCTGTTTCCCCAACTCTGATTCCCTGCCTCTGATTCCCCAGCTCTGATTCCCCGCCTTTGATTTCCCCGTCTGATTCCCAGCCTCTGAAACCCCGTGTCTGATTTCTTGTCTCTGATTCCCCGCCTCTGATTCCCCATCTCTGATTCACAGCCTCTGATTCCCCACCTCTGATTCCCCATCTCTGATTCCGCACATCTGATTCCCTGCCTCTGATTCCCCGACTCTGATCCCCACCTCTGATTCCCCAGCTCTGATTCCCCTCCTCTGATTCCCCAACTCTGATTCCCCGCCTCTGATTCCCCAGCTCTGATTCCCCGCCTCTGATTCCCCGTGTTTGATTCCCTGCCTCTGATTCCACGCCTCTGATTCCCCATCTCTGATTCATCGCCTTTGATTCGCCACCTCTGATTCCCCATATCTGATTCCCCGCCTCTGATTCCCCATATCTCATTCCCCGCCTCTGATTCCCCATCTCTGATTCCCGGACTCTGATTCCCCACCTCTGATTCCCGGCCTCTTATTCCCGGCATCTGATTCCGGCCTCTGATTCCCGGCCTCTGATTCCCTGCTTCTGATTCCCCATCTCTGATTCCGCAAATCTAATTCCCTGCCTCTGATTCCCCACCTCTGATTCCCCATATCTGATTCCCCACCTCTGTTTCCCGGCCTCTGATTCCCCGCTTCTGATTCTGATTCCCTGCCTCTGATTCCCCATCTCTGATTCCGCACATCTCATTCCCTGCCTCTGATTCCCCACCTCTGATTCCCCATATCTGATTTCCCGCCTCTGTTTCCCCGCCTCTGATTCCCCGCCTCTGTTTCCCCATATCTAATTCCCAACCTCTGATGCCCCAACTCTGATTCCCTGCCTCTGATTCCCCGCGTTCTATTCCCTGCCTCTGATTCCCCGCCTGTGATTCCCCATCTCTGATTCACCACCTCTGATTCCCCACCTCTGATTCCCCATATCTAATTCCCCGCCTCTGTTTGCCCGACTCTGATTCCCCGCCTCTGTTTCCCCATATCTGATTCCCCGCCTCTGAATCCCCAACTCTGATTCCCTGCCTCTGATTCCCCAGCTCTGATTCCCCGCCTTTGATTCCCCCGTCTGATTCCCAGCCTCTGAAACCCCGTGTCTGATTTCTTGCCTCTGATTCCCCGCCTCTGATTCCCCATCTCTGATTCACAGCCTCTGATTCCCCACCTCTGATTCCCCATCTCCGATTCCGCACATCTGATTCCCTGCCTCTGATTCCCCGACTCTGATCCCCACCTCTGATTCCGCAGCTCTGATTCCCCGCCTCTGATTCCCCAACTCTGATTCCCCGCGTCTGATTCCCCAGCTCTGATTCCCCGCCTCTGATTCCCCGTGTTTGATTCCCTGCCTCTGATTCCCCGCCTCTGATTCCCCATCTCTGATTCACCGCCTTTGATTCGCCACCTCTGATTCCCCATATCTGATTCCTCGCCTCTGTTTCCCCGCCTCTGATTCCCCGCCTCTGATTCCCCATATCTCATTCCCCGCCTCTGATTCCCCATCTCTGATTCCCGGACTCTGATTCCCCACCTCTGATTCCCGGCCTCTTATTCCCGGCATCTGAATCCGGCCTCTGATTCCCGGCCTCTGATTCCCTGCTTCTGATTCTGATTCCCTGCCTCTGATTCCCCATCTCTGATTCCGCACATCAGATTCCCTCCCTCTGATTACCCGCTTCTGATTCCCCGCCTCTGTTTCCCAATATCTAAGTCCCCGCCTCTGATTCCCCAACTCTGATTCCCCACCTCTGATCCCCAGCTCTGATTCCCCGCCTCTGATTCCCCGCATCTGATTCCCTGCATCTGATTCCAAGCCTCTGATTCCCTGCCTCTGATTCCCAACCTCTGATTCCCCACCTCTGATTCCCCATATCTGAATCCCCGCCTCTGTTTCCCCGCCTCTGATTCCCCACCTCTGTTTCCCCATATCTGATTCCCGGCCTCTGATTCCCCGCCTCTGATTCCCCGCCTCTGATTCCCTGCCTCTGATTCCACATCCCCGATTCCGCACATCTGATTCCCTGCCTCTGATTCCCCGCCTCTGATTCCAAGCCTCTGATTCCCTGCCTCTGATTCCCAACCTCTGATTCCCCACCTCTGATTCCCCATATCTGATTCCCCGCCTCTGTTTCCCCGACTCTGATTCCCCTCCTCTGATTCCCCAACTCTAATTCCCCGCCTCTGATTCCCCAGCTCTGATTCCCCGTGTTTGATTCCCCGCCTCTGATTCCCTGCCTCTGATTCCCAACCTCTGATTCCACACCTCTGATTCCCCATATCTGATTCCCCGCCTCTGTTTCCCCGCCTCTGATTCCCTGCCCCTGTTTCCCCATATCTGATTCCCTGCCTCTGATTCCCCAACTCTGATTCCCCGCCTCTGATTCCCCAGCTCTGATTCCCCGCCTCTGATTTCCCGTGTTTGATTCCCTGCCTCTGATTCCCCGCCTCTGATTCCCCATCTCTGATTCACCGCCTTTGATTCGCCACCTCTGATTCCACATATCTGATTCCCCACCTCTGTTTCCCCGCCTCTGATTCCCCGCCTCTGATTCTCCATATCTCATTCCCCGCCTCTGATTCCCCACCTCTGATTCCCGGCCTCTTATTCCCAGCATCTGATTCCCGGCCTCTGATTCCCCGCTTCTGATTCTGATTCCCTGCCTCTGATTCCCCATCTCTGATTCCGCACATCTGATTCCCTGCCTCTGATTCCCCGCCTCTGATTCCCCATATCTGATTTCCCGCCTCTGTTTCCCCGCCTCTGATTCCCCGCCTCTGTTTCCCCTTATCTAATTCCCAACCTCTGATGCCCCAACTCTGATTCCCTGCCTCTGATTCCCCGCGTTCTATTCCCTGCCTCTGATTCCCCGCCTGTGATTCCCCATCTCTGATTCACCACCTCTGATTCCCCACCTCTGATTCCCCATATCTAATTCCCCACCTCTGTTTGCCCGCCTCTGATTCCCCGCCTCTGTTTCCCCAACTCTGATTCCCTGCCTCTGATTCCCCAGCTCTGATTCCCCGCCTTTGATTTCCCCGTCTGATTCCCAGCCTCTGAAACCCCGTGTCTGATTTCTTGCCTCTGATTCCCCGCCTCTGTTTCCCCATCTCTGATTCACAGCCTCTGATTCCCCATCTCTGATTCCGCACATCTGATTCCCTGCCTCTGATTCCCCGACTCTGATCCCCACCTCTGATTCCCCAGCTCTGATTCCCCGCCTCTGATTCCCCAACTCTGATTCCCCGCCTCTGATTCCCCAGCTCTGATTCCCCGCCTCTGATTCCCCGTGTTTGATTCCCTGCCTCTGATTCCACGCCTCTGATTCCCCATCTCTGATTCATCGCCTTTGATTCGCCACCTCTGATTCCCCATATCTGATTCCTCGCCTCTGTTTCCCCGCCTCTGATTCCCCGCCTCTGATTCCCCATATCTCATTCCCCGCCTCTGATTCCCCATCTCTGATTCCCGGACTCTGATTCCCCACCTCTGATTCCCGGCCTCTTATTCCCGGCATCTGATTCCGGCCTCTGATTCCCGGCCTCTGATTCCCTGCTTCTGATTCCCCATCTCTGATTCCGCAAATCTAATTCCCTGCCTCTGATTCCCCACCTCTGATTCCCCATATCTGATTCCCCACCTCTGTTTCCCGGCCTCTGATTCCCCGCTTCTGATTCTGATTCCCTGCCTCTGATTCCCCATCTCTGATTCCGCACATCTCATTCCCTGCCTCTGATTCCCCACCTCTGATTCCCCATATCTGATTTCCCGCCTCTGTTTCCCCGCCTCTGATTCCCCGCCTCTGTTTCCCCATATCTAATTCCCAACCTCTGATGCTCCAACTCTGATTCCCTGCCTCTGATTCCCCGCGTTCTATTCCCTGCCTCTGATTCCCCGCCTGTGATTCCCCATCTCTGATTCACCACCTCTGATTCCCCACCTCTGATTCCCCATATCTAATTCCCCGCCTCTGTTTGCCCGACTCTGATTCCCCGCCTCTGTTTCCCCATATCTGATTCCCCGCCTCTGAATCCCCAACTCTGATTCCCTGCCTCTGATTCCCCAGCTCTGATTCCCCGCCTTTGATTCCCCCGTCTGATTCCCAGCCTCTGAAACCCCGTGTCTGATTTCTTGCCTCTGATTCCCCGCCTCTGATTCCCCATCTCTGATTCACAGCCTCTGATTCCCCACCTCTGATTCCCCATCTCCGATTCCGCACATCTGATTCCCTGCCTCTGATTCCCCGACTCTGATCCCCACCTCTGATTCCGCAGCTCTGCTTCCCCGCCTCTGATTCCCCAACTCTGATTCCCCGCCTCTGATTCCCCAGCTCTGATTCCCCGCCTCTGATTCCCCGTGTTTGATTCCCTGCCTCTGATTCCCCGCCTCTGATTCCCCATCTCTGATTCACCGCCTTTGATTCGCCACCTCTGATTCCCCATATCTGATTCCTCGCCTCTGTTTCCCCGCCTCTGATTCCCCGCCTCTGATTCCCCATATCTCATTCCCCGCCTCTGATTCCCCATCTCTGATTCCCGGACTCTGATTCCCCACCTCTGATTCCCGGCCTCTTATTCCCGGCATCTGATTCCGGCCTCTGATTCCCGGCCTCTGATTCCCCGCCTCTGATTCCCCATCTCTGATTCACCGCCTTTGATTCGCCACCTCTGATTCCCCATATCTGATTCCCCACCTCTGTTTCCCCGCCTCTGATTCCCCGCCTCTGATTCTCCATATCTCATTCCCCGCCTCTGAATCCCCATCACTGATTCCCAGACTCTGATTCCCCACCTCTGATTCCCGGCCTCTTATTCCCAGCATCTGATTCCAGGCCTCTGATTCCCGGCCTCTGACTCCCCGCTTCTGATTCTGATTCCCTGCCTCTGATTCCCCATCTCTGATTCCGCACATCTGATTACCTGCCTCTGATTCCCCACCTCTGATTCCCCATATCTGATTCCTCGCCTCTGTTTCCCCGCCTCTGATTCCCCGCCTCTGATTCCCCAGCTCTGATTCCCCGCCTCTGATTTTCCGTGTTTGATTCCCTGCCTCTGATTCCCGGCCTCTGATTCCCCATCTCTGATTCACCGCCTTTGATTCGCCACCTCTGATTCCCCATATCTGATTCCCCGCCTCTGTTTCCCCGCCTCTGATTCCCCGCCTCTGATTCTCCATATCTCATTCCCCGCCTCTGATTCCCCACCTCTGATTCCCGGCCTCTTATTCCCAGCATCTGATTCCCGGCCTCTGATTCCCCGCTTCTGATTCTGATTCCCTGCCTCTGATTCCCCATCTCTGATTCCGCACATCTGATTCCCTGCCTCTGATTCCCCGCCTCTGATTCCCCATATCTGATTTCCCGCCTCTGTTTCCCCGCCTCTGATTCCCCGCCTCTGTTTCCCCATATCTAATTCCCAACCTCTGATGCCCCAACTCTGATTCCCTGCCTCTGATTCCCCGCGTTCTATTCCCTGCCTCTGATTCCCCGCCTGTGATTCCCCATCTCTGATTCACCGCCTCTGATTCCCCGCCTCTGTTTCCCCAACTCTGATTCCCTGCCTCTGATTCCCCAGCTCTGATACCCCGCCTTTGATTTCCCCGTCTGATTCCCAGCCTCTGAAACCCCGTGTCTGATTTCTTGCCTCTGATTCCCCGCCTCTGTTTCCCATCTCTGATTCACAGCCTCTGATTCCCCATCTCTGATTCCGCACATCTGATTCCCTGCCTCTGATTCCCCGACTCTGATCCCCACCTCTGATTCCCCAGCTCTGATTCCCCGCCTCTGATTCCCCAACTCTGATTCTCCGCCTCTGATTCCCCAGCTCTGATTCCCCGCCTCTGATTCCCCGTGTTTGATTCCCTGCCTCTGATTCCACGCCTCTGATTCCCCATCTCTGATTCATCGCCTTTGATTCGCCACCTCTGATTCCCCATACCTGATTCCTCGCCTCTGTTTCCCCGCCTCTGATTCCCCGCCTCTGATTCCCCATATCTCATTCCCCGCCTCTGATTCCCCATCTCTGATTCCCGGACTCTGATTCCCCACCTCTGATTCCCGGCCTCTTATTCCCGGCATCTGATTCCGGCCTCTGATTCCCGGCCTCTGATTCCCTGCTTCTGATTCCCCATCTCTGATTCCGCAAATCTAATTCCCTGCCTCTGATTCCCCACCTCTGATTCCCCATATCTGATTCCCCACCTCTGTTTCCCGGCCCCTGATTCCCCGCTTCTGATTCTGATTCCCTGCCTCTGATTCCCCATCTCTGATTCCGCACATCTCATTCCCTGCCTCTGATTCCCCACCTCTGATTCCCCATATCTGATTTCCCGCCTCTGTTTCCCCGCCTCTGATTCCCCGCCTCTGTTTCCCCATATCTAATTCCCAACCTCTGATGCCCCAACTCTGATTCCCTGCCTCTGATTCCCCGCGTTCTATTCCCTGCCTCTGATTCCCCGCCTGTGATTCCCCATCTCTGATTCACCACCTCTGATTCCCCACCTCTGATTCCCCATATCTAATTCCCCGCCTCTGTTTGCCCGACTCTGATTCCCCGCCTCTGTTTCCCCATATCTGATTCCCCGCCTCTGAATCCCCAACTCTGATTCCCTGCCTCTGATTCCCCAGCTCTGATTCCCCGCCTTTGATTCCCCCGTCTGATTCCCAGCCTCTGAAACCCCGTGTCTGATTTCTTGCCTCTGATTCCCCGCCTCTGATTCCCCATCTCTGATTCACAGCCTCTGATTCCCCACCTCTGATTCCCCATCTCCGATTCCGCACATCTGATTCCCTGCCTCTGATTCCCCGACTCTGATCCCCACCTCTGATTCCGCAGCTCTGATTCCCCGCCTCTGATTCCCCAACTCTGATTCCCCGCCTCTGATTCCCCAGCTCTGATTCCCCGCCTCTGATTCCCCGTGTTTGATTCCCTGCCTCTGATTCCCCGCCTCTGATTCCCCATCTCTGATTCACCGCCTTTGATTCGCCACCTCTGATTCCCCATATCTGATTCCTCGCCTCTGTTTCCCCGCCTCTGATTCCCCGCCTCTGATTCCCCATATCTCATTCCCCGCCTCTGATTCCCCATCTCTGATTCCCGGACTCTGATTCCCCACCTCTGATTCCCGGCCTCTTATTCCCGGCATCTGATTCCGGCCTCTGATTCCCGGCCTCTGATTCCCCGCCTCTGATTCCCCATCTCTGATTCACCGCCTTTGATTCGCCACCTCTGATTCCCCATATCTGATTCCCCACCTCTGTTTCCCCGCCTCTGATTCCCCGCCTCTGATTCTCCATATCTCATTCCCCGCCTCTGAATCCCCATCACTGATTCCCAGACTATGATTCCCCACCTCTGATTCTGGGCCTCTTATTCCCAGCATCTGATTCCAGGCCTCTGATTCCCGGCCTCTGACTCCCCGCTTCTGATTCTGATTCCCTGCCTCTGATTCCCCATCTCTGATTCCGCACATCTGATTACCTGCCTCTGATTCCCCACCTCTGATTCCCCATATCTGATTCCTCGCCTCTGTTTCCCCGCCTCTGATTCCCCGCCTCTGATTCCCCAGCTCTGATTCCCCGCCTCTGATTTTCCGTGTTTGATTCCCTGCCTCTGATTCCCGGCCTCTGATTCCCCATCTCTGATTCACCGCCTTTGATTCGCCACCTCTGATTCCCCATATCTGATTCCCCGCCTCTGTTTCCCCGCCTCTGATTCCCCGCCTCTGATTCCCCATATCTCATTCCCCGCCTCTGAATCCCCATCTCTGATTCCCGGACTCTGATTCCCCACCTCTGAATCCCGGCCTCTTATTCCCGGCATCTGATTCCGGCCTCTGATTCCCGGCCTCTGATTCCCTGCTTCTGATTCCCCATCTCTGATTCCGCAAATCTAATTCCCTGCCTCTGATTCCCCACCTCTGATTCCCCATATATGATTCCCCGCCTCTGTTTCCCGGCCTCTGATTCCCCGCTTCTGATTCTGATTCCCTGCCTCTGATTCCCCATCTCTGATTCCGCACATCTGATTCCCTGCCTCTGATTCCCAACCTCTGATTCCCCATCTCTGATTCATCGCCTTTGATTCGCCACCTCTGATTCCCCATATCTGATTCCTCGCCTCTGTTTCCCCGCCTCTGATTCCCCGCCTCTGATTCCCCATATCTCATTCCCCGCCTCTGATTCCCCATCTCTGATTCCCGGACTCTGATTCCCCACCTCTGATTCCCGGCCTCTTATTCCCGGCATCTGATTCCGGCCTCTGATTCCCGGCCTCTGATTCCCTGCTTCTGATTCCCCATCTCTGATTCCGCAAATCTAATTCCCTGCCTCTGATTCCCCACCTCTGATTCCCCATATCTGATTCCCCGCCTCTGTTTCCCGGCCTCTGATTCCCCGCTTCTGATTCTGATTCCCTGCCTCTGATTCCCCATCTCTGATTCCGCACATCTGATTCCCTGCCTCTGATTCCCCACCTCTGATTCCCCATATCTGATTTCCCGCCTCTGTTTCCCCGCCTCTGATTCCCCGCCTCTGTTTCCCCATATCTAATTCCCAACCTCTGATGCCCCAACTCTGATTCCCTGCCTCTGATTCCCCGCGTTCTATTCCCTGCCTCTGATTCCCCGCCTGTGATTCCCCATCTCTGATTCACCACCTCTGATGCCCCACCTCTGATTCCCCACCTCTGATTCCCCGCCTCTGAATCCCCAACTCTGATTCCCTGCCTCTGATTCCCCAGCTCTGATTCCCCGCCTTTGATTGCCCCGTCTGATTCCCAGCCTCTGAAACCCCGTGTCTGATTTCTTGCCTCTGATTCCCCGCCTCTGATTCCCCACCTCTGATTCCCCATCTCTGATTCCACACATCTGATTCCCTGCCTCTGATTCCCCGACTCTGATCCCCACCTCTGATTCCGCAGCTCTGATTCCCCGCCTCTGATTCCCCAACTCTGATTCCCCGCCTCTGATTCCCCAGCTCTGATTCCCCGCCTCTGATTCCTCGTGTTTGATTCCCTGCCTCTGATTCCCAACCTCTGATTCCCCACCTCTGATTCCCCGTGTTTGATTCCCCGCCTCTGTTTCCCCGCCTCTGATTCCCCGCCTCTGATTCCCCAACTCTAATTCCCCGCCTCTGATTCCCCATATCTGATTCCCCGCCTCTGAATCCCCAACTCTGATTCCCTGCCTCTGATTCCCCAGCTCTGATTCCCCGCCTTTGATTCCCCCGTCTGATTCCAAGCCTCTGAAACCCCGTGTCTGATTTCTTGCCTCTGATTCCCCGCCTCTGATTCCCCATCTCTGATTCACAGCCTCTGATTCCCCACCTCTGATTCCCCATCTCTGATTCCGCACATCTGATTCCCTGCCTCTGATTCCCCATCTCTGATTCACCGCCTTTGATTCGCCACCTCTGATTCCCCATATCTGATTCCCCGCCTCTGTTTCCCCGCCTCTGATTCCCCGCCTCTGATTCCCCATATCTCATTCCCCGCCTCTGAATCCCCATCTCTGATTCCCGGACTCTGATTCCCCACCTCTGATTCCCGGCCTCTTATTCCCGGCATCTGACTCCGGCCTCTGATTCCCGGCCTCTGATTCCCTGCTTCTGATTCTGATTCCCTGCCTTTGATTCCCCATCTCTGATTCCGCACATCTGATTCCCTGCCTCTGATTCCCCATCTCTGATTCCCCATATCTGATTCCCCGCCTCTGTTTCCCCGCCTCTGATTCCCCGCCTCTGTTTCCCAATATCTAAGTCCCCGCCTCTGATTCCCCAACTCTGATTCCTCACCTCTGATTCCCCAGCTCTGATTCCCTGCCTCTGATTCCCCGCATCTGATTCCCTGCATCTGATTCCAAGCCTCTGATTCCCTGCCTCTGATTCCCAACCTCTGATTCCCCACCTCTGATTCCCCATATCTGATTCCCAGCCTCTGTTTCCCCGCCTCTGATTCCCTGCCTCTGTTTCCCCATATCTGATTCCCGGCCTCTGATTCCCCGCCTCTGATTCCCCGCCTCTGATTCCCTGCCTCTGATTCCCCATCTCCGATTCCGCACATCTGATTCCCTGCCTCTGATTCCCCGCCTTGATTCCCCGCCTCTGATTCCCTGCCTCTGATTCCCAACCTCTGATTCCCCACCTCTGATTCCCCGTGTTTGATTCCCCGCCTCTGTTACCCCGCCTCTGATTCCCCGCCTCTGATTCCCCAACTCTAATTCCCCGCCTCTGATTCCCCATATCTGATTCCCCGCCTCTGTTTCCCCGCCTCTGATTCCCCGCCCCTGTTTCCCCATATCTGATTCCCTGCCTCTGATTCCCCAACTTTGATTCCCAGCCTCTGATTCCCCAGCTCTGATACCACGCCTCTGATTCCCCGTGTTTGATTCCCTGCCTCTGATTCCCCGCCTCTGATTCCCCATTTCTGATTCACCGCCTTTGATTCGCCACCTCTGATTCCCCATATCTGATTCCCCACCTCTGTTTCCCCGCCTCTGATTCCCCGCCTCTGATTCTCCATATCTCATTCCCCGCCTCTGAATCCCCATCACTGATTCCCAGACTCTGATTCCCCACCTCTGATTCCCGGCCTCTTATTCCCAGCATCTGATTCCAGGCCTCTGATTCCCGGCCTCTGACTCCCCGCTTCTGATTCTGATTCCCTGCTTCTGATTCCCCATCTCTGATTCCGCACATCTGATTACCTGCCTCTGATTCCCCACCTCTGATTCCCCATATCTGATTCCTCGCCTCTGTTTCCCCGCCTCTGATTCCCCGCCTCTGATTCCCCAGCTCTGATTCCCCGCCTCTGATTTTCCGTGTTTGATTCCCTGCCTCTGATTCCCGGCCTCTGAATCCCCAACTCTGATTCCCTGCCTCTGATTCCCCAGCTCTGATTCCCTGCCTTTGATTCCCCCGTCTGATTCCCAGCCTCTGAAACCCCGTGTCTGATTTCTTGCCTCTGATTCCCCGCCTCTGATTCCCCATCTCTGATTCACAGCCTCTGATTCCCCACCTCTGATTCCCCATCTCCGATTCCGCACATCTGATTCCCTGCCTCTGATTCCCCGACTCTGATCCCCACCTCTGATTCCGCAGCTCTGATTCCCCGCCTCTGATTCCCCAACTCTGATTCCCCACCTCTGATTCCCCAGCTCTGATTCCCCGCCTCTGATTCCCCGTGTTTGATTCCCTGCCTCTGATTCCCCGCCTCTGATTCCCCATCTCTGATTCACCGCCTTTGATTCGCCACCTCTGATTCCCCATATCTGATTCCTCGCCTCTGTTTCCCCGCCTCTGATTCCCCGCCTCTGATTCCCCATATCTCATTCCCCGCCTCTGATTCCCCATCTCTGATTCCCGGACTCTGATTCCCCACCTCTGATTCCCGGCCTCTTATTCCCGGCATCTGATTCCGGCATCTGATTCCCGGCCTCTGATTCCCCGCCTCTGATTCCCCATCTCTGATTCACCGCCTTTGATTCGCCACCTCTGATTCCCCATATCTGATTCCCCACCTCTGTTTCCCCGCCTCTGATTCCCCGCCTCTGATTCTCCATATCTCATTCCCCGCCTCTGAATCCCCATCACTGATTCCCAGACTCTGATTCCCCACCTCTGATTCCCGGCCTCTTATTCCCAGCATCTGATTCCAGGCCTCTGATTCCCGGCCTCTGACTCCCCGCTTCTGATTCTGATTCCCTGCCTCTGATTCCCCATCTCTGATTCCGCACATCTGATTACCTGCCTCTGATTCCCCACCTCTGATTCCCCATATCTGATTCCTCGCCTCTGTTTCCCCGCCTCTGATTCCCCGCCTCTGATTCCCCAGCTCTGATTCCCCGCCTCTGATTTTCCGTGTTTGATTCCCTGCCTCTGATTCCCGGCCTCTGATTCCCCATCTCTGATTCACCGCCTTTGATTCGCCACCTCTGATTCCCCATATCTGATTCCCCGCCTCTGTTTCCCCGCCTCTGATTCCCCGCCTCTGATTCCCCATATCTCATTCCCCGCCTCTGAATCCCCATCTCTGATTCCCGGACTCTGATTCCCCACCTCTGATTCCCGGCCTCTTATTCCCGGCATCTGATTCCGGCCTCTGATTCCCGGCCTCTGATTCCCTGCTTCTGATTCCCCATCTCTGATTCCGCAAATCTAATTCCCTGCCTCTGATTCCCCACCTCTGATTCCCCATATATGATTCCACGCCTCTGTTTCCCGGCCTCTGATTCCCCGCTTCTGATTCTGATTCCCTGCCTCTGATTCCCCATCTCTGATTCCGCACATCTGATTCCCTGCCTCTGATTCCCAACCTCTGATTCCCCATCTCTGATTCATCGCCTTTGATTCGCCACCTCTGATTCCCCATATCTGATTCCTCGCCTCTGTTTCCCCGCCTCTGATTCCCCGCCTCTGATTCCCCATATCTCATTCCCCGCCTCTGATTCCCCATCTCTGATTCCCGGACTCTGATTCCCCACCTCTGATTCCCGGCCTCTTATTCCCGGCATCTGATTCCGGCCTCTGATTCCCGGCCTCTGATTCCCTGCTTCTGATTCCCCATCTCTGATTCCGCAAATCTAATTCTCTGCCTCTGATTCCCCACCTCTGATTCCCCATATCTGATTCCCCGCCTCTGTTTCCCGGCCTCTGATTCCCCGCTTCTGATTCTGATTCCCTGCCTCTGATTCCCCATCTCTGATTCCGCACATCTGATTCCCTGCCTCTGATTCCCCACCTCTTATTCCCCATATCTGATTTCCCGCCTCTGTTTCCCCGCCTCTGATTCCCCGCCTCTGTTTCCCCATATCTAATTCCCAACCTCTGATGCCCCAACTCTGATTCCCTGCCTCTGATTCCACGCGTTCTATTCCCTGCCTCTGATTCCCCGCCTGTGATTCCCCATCTCTGATTCACCACCTCTGATTCCCCACCTCTGATTCCCCATATCTGATTCCCCGCCTCTGAATCCCCAACTCTGATTCCCTGCCTCTGATTCCCCAGCTCTGATTCCCCGCCTTTGATTCCCCCGTCTGATTCCCAGCCTCTGAAACCCCGTGTCTGATTTCTTGCCTCTGATTCCCCGCCTCTGATTCCCCACCTCTGATTCCCCATCTCTGATTCCGCACATCTGATTCCCTGCCTCTGATTCCCCGACTCTGATCCCCACCTCTGATTCCGCAGCTCTGATTCCCCGCCTCTGATTCCCCAACTCTGATTCCCCGCCTCTGATTCCCCAGCTCTGATTCCCCGCCTCTGATTCCTCGTGTTTGATTCCCTGCCTCTGATTCCCAACCTCTGATTCCCCACCTCTGATTCCCCGTGTTTGATTCCCCGCCTCTGTTTCCCCGCCTCTGATTCCCCGCCTCTGATTCCCCAACTCTAATTCCCCGCCTCTGATTCCCCATATCTGATTCCCCGCCTCTGAATCCCCAACTCTGATTCCCTGCCTCTGATTCCCCAGCTCTGATTCCCCGCCTTTGATTCCCCCGTCTGATTCCCAGCCTCTGAAACCCCGTGTCTGATTTCTTGCCTCTGATTCCCCGCCTCTGATTCCCCATCTCTGATTCACAGCCTCTGATTCCCCACCTCTGATTCCCCATCTCTGATTCCGCACATCTGATTCCCTGCCTCTGATTCCCCATCTCTGATTCACCGCCTTTGATACGCCACCTCTGATTCCCCATATCTGATTCCCCGCCTCTGTTTCCCCGCCTCTGATTCCCCGCCTCTGATTCCCCATATCTCATTCCCCGCCTCTGAATCCCCATCTCTGATTCCCGGACTCTGATTCCCCACCTCTGATTCCCGGCCTCTTATTCCCGGCATCTGATTCCGGCCTCTGATTCCCGGCCTCTGATTCCCTGCTTCTGATTCTGATTCCCTGCCTTTGATTCCCCATCTCTGATTCCGCACATCTGATTCCCTGCCTCTGATTCCCCATCTCTGATTCCCCATATCTGATTCCCCGCCTCTGTTTCCCCGCCTCTGATTCCCCGCCTCTGTTTCCCAATATCTAAGTCCCCGCCTCTGATTCCCCAACTCTGATTCCCCACCTCTGATTCCCCAGCTCTGATTCCCCGCCTCTGATTCCCCGCATCTGATTCCCTGCATCTGATTCCAAGCCTCTGATTCCCTGCCTCTGATTCCCAACCTCTGATTCCCCACCTCTGATTCCCCATATCTGATTCCCAGCCTCTGTTTCCCCGCCTCTGATTCCCTGCCTCTGTTTCCCCATATCTGATTCCCGGCCTCTGATTCCCCGCCTCTGATTCCCCGCCTCTGATTCCCTGCCTCTGATTCCCCATCTCCGATTCCGCACATCTGATTCCCTGCCTCTGATTCCCCGCCTCTGATTCCCCGCCTCTGATTCCCTGCCTCTGATTCCCAACCTCTGATTCCCCACCTCTGATTCCCCGTGTTTGATTCCCCGCCTCTGTTTCCCCGCCTCTGATTCCCCGCCTCTGATTCCCCAACTCTAATTCCCCGCCTCTGATTCCCCATATCTGATTCCCCGCCTCTGTTTCCCCGCCTCTGATTCCCCGCCCCTGTTTCCCCATATCTGATTCCCTGCCTCTGATTCCCCAACTTTGATTCCCAGCCTCTGATTCCCCAGCTCTGATACCACGCCTCTGATTCCCCGTGTTTGATTCCCTGCCTCTGATTCCCCGCCTCTGATTCCCCATCTCTGATTCACTGCCTTTGATTCGCCACCTCTGATTCCCCATATCTGATTCCCCACCTCTGTTTCCCCGCCTCTGATTCCCCGCCTCTGATTCTCCATATCTCATTCCCCGCCTCTGAATCCCCATCACTGATTCCCAGACTCTGATTCCCCACCTCTGATTCCCGGCCTCTTATTCCCAGCATCTGATTCCAGGCCTCTGATTCCCGGCCTCTGACTCCCCGCTTCTGATTCTGATTCCCTGCCTCTGATTCCCCATCTCTGATTCCGCACATCTGATTACCTGCCTCTGATTCCCCACCTCTGATTCCCCATATCTGATTCCTCGCCTCTGTTTCCCCGCCTCTGATTCCCCGCCTCTGATTCCCCAGCTCTGATTCCCCGCCTCTGATTTTCCGTGTTTGATTCCCTGCCTCTGATTCCCGGCCTCTGATTCCCCATATCTGATTCACCGCCTTTGATTCGCCACCTCTGATTCCCCATATCTGATTCCCCGCCTCTGTTTCCCCGCCTCTGATTCCCCGCCTCTGATTCCCCATATCTCATTCCCCGCCTCTGAATCCCCATCTCTGATTCCCGGACTCTGATTCCCCACCTCTGATTCCCGGCCTCTTATTCCCGGCATCTGATTCCGGCCTCTGATTCCCGGCCTCTGATTCCCTGCTTCTGATTCCCCATCTCTGATTCCGCAAATCTAATTCCCTGCCTCTGATTCCCCACCTCTGATTCCCCGCCTCTGATTCCCCGCCTCTGATTCCCCATATCTCATTCCCCGCCTCTGAATCCCCATCTCTGATTCCCGGACTCTGATTCCCCACCTCTGATTCCCGGCCTCTTATTCCCGGCATCTGATTCCGGCCTCTGATTCCCGGCCTCTGATTCCCTGCTTCTGATTCCCCATCTCTGATTCCGCAAATCTAATTCCCTGCCTCTGATTCCCCACCTCTGATTCCCCATATATGATTCCCCGCCTCTGTTTCCCGGCCTCTGATTCCCCGCATCTGATTCTGATTCCCTGCCTCTGATTCCCCATCTCTGATTCCGCACATCTGATTCCCTGCCTCTGATTCCCAACCTCTGATTCCCCATCTCTGATTCATCGCCTTTGATTCGCCACCTCTGATTCCCCATATCTGATTCCTCGCCTCTGTTTCCCCGCCTCTGATTCCCCGCCTCTGATTCCCCATATCTCATTCCCCGCCTCTGATTCCCCATCTCTGATTCCCGGACTCTGATTCCCCACCTCTGATTCCCGGCCTCTTATTCCCGGCATCTGATTCCGGCCTCTGATTCCCGGCCTCTGATTCCCTGCTTCTGATTCCCCATCTCTGATTCCGCAAATCTAATTCCCTGCCTCTGATTCCCCACCTCTGATTCCCCATATCTGATTCCCCGCCTCTGTTTCCCGGCCTCTGATTCCCCGCTTCTGATTCTGATTCCCTGCCTCTGATTCCCCATCTCTGATTCCGCACATCTGATTCCCTGCCTCTGATTCCCCACCTCTGATTCCCCATATCTGATTTCCCGCCTGTTTCCCCGCCTCTGATTCCCCGCCTCTGTTTCCCCATATCTAATTCCCAACCTCTGATGCCCCAACTCTGATTCCCTGCCTCTGATTCCCCGCGTTCTATTCCCTGCCTCTGATTCCCCGCCTGTGATTCCCCATCTCTGATTCACCACCTCTGATTCCCCACCTCTGATTCCCCATATCTGATTCCCCGCCTCTGAATCCCCAACTCTGATTCCCTGCCTCTGATTCCCCAGCTCTGATTCCCCGCCTTTGATTCCCCCGTCTGATTCCCAGCCTCTGAAACCCCGTGTCTGATTTCTTGCCTCTGATTCCCCGCCTCTGATTCCCCACCTCTGATTCCCCATCTCTGATTCCGCACAAATGATTCCCTGCCTCTGATTCCCCGACTCTGATCCCCACCTCTGATTCCGCAGCTCTGATTCCCCACCTCTGATTCCCCAACTCCGATTCCCCGCCTCTGATTCCCCAGCTCTGATTCCCCGCCTCTGATTCCCCGTGTTTGATTCCCTGCCTCTGATTCCCAACCTCTGATTCCCCACCTCTGATTCCCCGTGTTTGATTCCCCGCCTCTGTTTCCCCGCCTCTGATTCCCCGCCTCTGATTCCCCAACTCTAATTCCCCGCCTCTGATTCCCCATATCTGATTCCCCGCCTCTGAATCCCCAACTCTGATTCCCTGCCTCTGATTCCCCAGCTCTGATTCCCCGCCTTTGATTCCCCCGTCTGATTCCCAGCCTCTGAAACCCCGTGTCTGATTTCTTGCCTCTGATTCCCCGCCTCTGATTCCGCATCTCTGATTCACAGCCTCTGATTCCCCACCTCTGATTCCCCATCTCTGATTCCGCACATCTGATTCCCTGCCTCTGATTCCCCATCTCTGATTCACCGCCTTTGATTCGCCACCTCTGATTCCCCATATCTGATTCCCCGCCTCTGTTTCCCCGCCTCTGATTCCCCGCCTCTGATTCCCCATATCTCATTCCCCGCCTCTGAATCCCCATCTCTGATTCCCGGACTCTGATTCCCCACCTCTGATTCCCGGCCTCTTATTCCCGGCATCTGATTCCGGCCTCTGATTCCCGGCCTCTGATTCCCTGCTTCTGATTCTGATTCCCTTCCTTTGATTCCCCATCTCTGATTCCGCACATCTGATTCCCTGCCTCTGATTCCCCATCTCTGATTCCCCATATCTCATTCCCCGCCTCTGTTTCCCCGCCTCTGATTCCCCGCCTCTGTTTCCCAATATCTAAGACCCCGCCTCTGATTCCCCAACTCTGATTCCCCACCTCTGATTCCCCAGCTCTGATTCCCCGCCTCTGATTCCCCGCATCTGATTCCCTGCATCTGATTCCAAGCCTCTGATTCCCTGCCTCTGATTCCCAACCTCTGATTCCCCACCTCTGATTCCCCATATCTGATTCCCAGCCTCTGTTTCCCCGCCTCTGATTCCCTGCCTCTGTTTCCCCATATCTGATTCCCGGCCTCTGATTCCCCGCCTCTGATTCCCCGCCTCTGATTCCCTGCCTCTGATTCCCCATCTCCGATTCCGCACATCTGATTCCCTGCCTCTGATTCCCCGCCTCTGATTCCCCGCCTCTGATTCCCTGCCTCTGATTCCCAACCTCTGATTCCCCACCTCTGATTCCCCGTTTTTGATTCCCCGCCTCTGTTCCCCGCCTCTGATTCCCCGCCTCTGATTCCCCAACTCTAATTCCCCGCCTCTGATTCCCCATATCTGATTCCCCGCCTCTGTTTCCCCGCCTCTGATTCCCCGCCCCTGTTTCCCCATATCTGATTCCCTGCCTCTGATTCCCCAACTTTGATTCCCAGCCTCTGATTCCCCAGCTCTGATACCACGCCTCTGATTCCCCGTGTTTGATTCCCTGCCTCTGATTCCCCGCCTCTGATTCCCCATCTCAGATTCACCGCCTTTGATTCGCCACCTCTGATTCCCCATATCTGATTCCCCACCTCTGTTTCCCCGCCTCTGATTCCCCGCCTCTGATTCTCCATATCTCATTCCCCGCCTCTGAATCCCCATCACTGATTCCCAGACTCTGATTCCCCACCTCTGATTCCCGGCCTCTTATTCCCAGCATCTGATTCCAGGCCTCTGATTCCCGGCCTCTGACTCCCCGCTTCTGATTCTGATTCCCTGCCTCTGATTCCCCATCTCTGATTCCACACATCTGATTACCTGCCTCTGATTCCCCACCTCTGATTCCCCATATCTGATTCCTCGCCTCTGTTTCCCCGCCTCTGATTCCCCGCCTCTGATTCCCCAGCTCTGATTCCCCGCCTCTGATTTTCCGTGTTTGATTCCCTGCCTCTGATTCCCGGCCTCTGATTCCCCATCTCTGATTCACCGCCTTTGATTCGCCACCTCTGATTCCCCATATCTGATTCCCCGCCTCTGTTTCCCCGCCTCTGATTCCCCGCCTCTGATTCCCCATATATCATTATCCGCCTCTGAATCCCCATCTCTGATTCCCGGACTCTGATTCCCCACCTCTGATTCCCGGCCTCTTATTCCCGGCATCTGATTCCGGCCTCTGATTCCCGGCCTCTGATTCCCTGCTTCTGATTCCCCATCTCTGATTCCGCAAATCTAATTCCCTGCCTCTGATTCCCCACCTCTGATTCCCCATATATGATTCCCCGCCTCTGTTTCCCGGCCTCTGATTCCCCGCTTCTGATTCTGATTCCCTGCCTCTGATTCCCCATCTCTGATTCCGCACATCTGATTCCCTGCCTCTGATTCCCAACCTCTGATTCCCCATCTCTGATTCATCGCCTTTGATTCGCCACCTCTGATACCCCATATCTGATTCCTCGCCTCTGTTTCCCCGCCTCTGATTCCCCGCCTCTGATTCCCCATATCTCATTCCCCGCCTCTGATTCCCCATCTCTGATTCCCGGACTCTGATTCCCCACCTCTGATTCCCGGCCTCTTATTCCCGGCATCTGATTCCGGCCTCTGATTCCCGGCCTCTGATTCCCTGCTTCTGATTCCCCATCTCTGATTCCGCAAATCTAATTCCCTGCCTCTGATTCCCCACCTCTGATTCCCCATATCTGATTCCCCGCCTCTGTTTCCCGGCCTCTGATTCCCCGCTTCTGATTCTGATTCCCTGCCTCTGATTCCCCATCTCTGATTCCGCACATCTGATTCCCTGCCTCTGATTCCCCACCTCTGATTCCCCATATCTGATTTCCTGCCTCTGTTTCCCCGCCTCTGATTCCCCGCCTCTGTTTCCCCATATCTAATTCCCAACCTCTGATGCCCCAACTCTGATTCCCTGCCTCTGATTCCCCGCGTTCTATTCCCTGCCTCTGATTCCCCGCCTGTGATTCCCCATCTCTGATTCACCACCTCTGATTCCCCACCTCTGATTCCCCATATCTGATTCCCCGCCTCTGAATCCCCAACTCTGATTCCCTGCCTCTGATTCCCCAGCTCTGATTCCCCGCCTTTGATTCCCCCGTCTGATTCCCAGCCTCTGAAACCCCGTGTCTGATTTCTTGCCTCTGATTCCCCGCCTCTGATTCCCCACCTCTGATTCCCCATCTCTGATTCCGCACATCTGATTCCCTGCCTCTGATTCCCCGACTCTGATCCCCACCTCTGATTCCGCAGCTCTGATTCCCCGCCTCTGATTCCCCAACTCTGATTCCCCGCCTCTGATTCCCCAGCTCTGATTCCCCGTTTTTGATTCCCCGCCTCTGTTCCCCGCCTCTGATTCCCCGCCTCTGATTCCCCAACTCTAATTCCCCGCCTCTGATTCCCCATATCTGATTCCCCGCCTCTGTTTCCCCGCCTCTGATTCCCCGCCCCTGTTTCCCCATATCTGATTCCCTGCCTCTGATTCCCCAACTTTGATTCCCAGCCTCTGATTCCCCAGCTCTGATACCACGCCTCTGATTCCCCGTGTTTGATTCCCTGCCTCTGATTCCCCGCCTCTGATTCCCCATCTCAGATTCACCGCCTTTGATTCGCCACCTCTGATTCCCCATATCTGATTCCCCACCTCTGTTTCCCCGCCTCTGATTCCCCGCCTCTGATTCTCCATATCTCATTCCCCGCCTCTGAATCCCCATCACTGATTCCCAGACTCTGATTCCCCACCTCTGATTCCCGGCCTCTTATTCCCAGCATCTGATTCCAGGCCTCTGATTCCCGGCCTCTGACTCCCCGCTTCTGATTCTGATTCCCTGCCTCTGATTCCCCATCTCTGATTCCACACATCTGATTACCTGCCTCTGATTCCCCACCTCTGATTCCCCATATCTGATTCCTCGCCTCTGTTTCCCCGCCTCTGATTCCCCGCCTCTGATTCCCCAGCTCTGATTCCCCGCCTCTGATTTTCCGTGTTTGATTCCCTGCCTCTGATTCCCGGCCTCTGATTCCCCATCTCTGATTCACCGCCTTTGATTCGCCACCTCTGATTCCCCATATCTGATTCCCCGCCTCTGTTTCCCCGCCTCTGATTCCCCGCCTCTGATTCCCCATATATCATTATCCGCCTCTGAATCCCCATCTCTGATTCCCGGACTCTGATTCCCCACCTCTGATTCCCGGCCTCTTATTCCCGGCATCTGATTCCGGCCTCTGATTCCCGGCCTCTGATTCCCTGCTTCTGATTCCCCATCTCTGATTCCGCAAATCTAATTCCCTGCCTCTGATTCCCCACCTCTGATTCCCCATATATGATTCCCCGCCTCTGTTTCCCGGCCTCTGATTCCCCGCTTCTGATTCTGATTCCCTGCCTCTGATTCCCCATCTCTGATTCCGCACATCTGATTCCCTGCCTCTGATTCCCAACCTCTGATTCCCCATCTCTGATTCATCGCCTTTGATTCGCCACCTCTGATACCCCATATCTGATTCCTCGCCTCTGTTTCCCCGCCTCTGATTCCCCGCCTCTGATTCCCCATATCTCATTCCCCGCCTCTGATTCCCCATCTCTGATTCCCGGACTCTGATTCCCCACCTCTGATTCCCGGCCTCTTATTCCCGGCATCTGATTCCGGCCTCTGATTCCCGGCCTCTGATTCCCTGCTTCTGATTCCCCATCTCTGATTCCGCAAATCTAATTCCCTGCCTCTGATTCCCCACCTCTGATTCCCCATATCTGATTCCCCGCCTCTGTTTCCCGGCCTCTGATTCCCCGCTTCTGATTCTGATTCCCTGCCTCTGATTCCCCATCTCTGATTCCGCACATCTGATTCCCTGCCTCTGATTCCCCACCTCTGATTCCCCATATCTGATTTCCTGCCTCTGTTTCCCCGCCTCTGATTCCCCGCCTCTGTTTCCCCATATCTAATTCCCAACCTCTGATGCCCCAACTCTGATTCCCTGCCTCTGATTCCCCGCGTTCTATTCCCTGCCTCTGATTCCCCGCCTGTGATTCCCCATCTCTGATTCACCACCTCTGATTCCCCACCTCTGATTCCCCATATCTGATTCCCCGCCTCTGAATCCCCAACTCTGATTCCCTGCCTCTGATTCCCCAGCTCTGATTCCCCGCCTTTGATTCCCCCGTCTGATTCCCAGCCTCTGAAACCCCGTGTCTGATTTCTTGCCTCTGATTCCCCGCCTCTGATTCCCCACCTCTGATTCCCCATCTCTGATTCCGCACATCTGATTCCCTGCCTCTGATTCCCCGACTCTGATCCCCACCTCTGATTCCGCAGCTCTGATTCCCCGCCTCTGATTCCCCAACTCTGATTCCCCGCCTCTGATTCCCCAGCTCTGATTCCCTGCCTCTGATTCCCAACCTCTGATTCCCCACCTCTGATTCCCCGTGTTTGATTCCCCGCCTCTGTTTCCCCGCCTCTGATTCCCCGCCTCTGATTCCCCAACTCTAATTCCCCGCCCCTGATTCCCCATATCTGATTCCCCGCCTCTGAATCCCCAACTCCCTGCCTCTGATTCCCCAGCTCTGATTCCCCGCCTTTGATTCCCCCGTCTGATTCCCAGCCTCTGAAACCCCGTGTCTGATTTCTTGCCTCTGATTCCCCGCCTCTGATTCCCCATCTCTGATTCACAGCCTCTGATTCCCCACCTCTGATTCCCCATCTCTGATTCCGCACATCTGATTCCCTGCCTCTGATTCCCCGACTCTGATCCCCACCTCTGATTCCCCAGCTCTGATTCCCCGCCTCTGATTCCCCAACTCTGATTCCCCGCCTTTGATTCCCCAGCTCTGATTCCCCGCCTCTGATTCCCCGTGTTTGATTCCCTGCCTCTGATTCCCCGCCTGTGATTCCCCATCTCTGATTCACCACCTCTGATTCCCCACCTCTGATTCCCCATATCTGATTCCCCGCCTCTGAATCCCCAACTCTGATTCCCTGCCTCTGATTCCCCAGCTCTGATTCCCCGCCTTTGATTCCCCCGTCTGATTCCCAGCCTCTGAAACCCCGTGTCTGATTTCTTGCCTCTGATTCCCCGCCTCTGATTCCCCACCTCTGATTCCCCATCTCTGATTCCGCACAAATGATTCCCTGCCTCTGATTCCCCGACTCTGATCCCCACCTCTTATTCCGCAGCTCTGATTCCCCACCTCTGATTCCCCAACTCCGATTCCCCGCCTCTGATTCCCCAGCTCTGATTCCCCGCCTCTGATTCCCCGTGTTTGATTCCCTGCCTCTGATTCCCAACCTCTGATTCCCCACCTCTGATTCCCCGTGTTTGATTCCCCGCCTCTGTTTCCCCGCCTTTGATTCCCCGCCTCTGATTCCCCAACTCTAATTCCCCGCCTCCTATTCCCCATATCTGATTCCCCGCCTCTGAATCCCCAACTCTGATTCCCTGCCTCTGATTCCCCAGCTCTGATTCCCCGCCTTTGATTCCCCCGTCTGATTCCCAGCCTCTGAAACCCCGTGTCTGATTTCTTGCCTCTGATTCCCCGCCTCTGATTCCGCATCTCTGATTCACAGCCTCTGATTCCCCACCTCTGATTCCCCATCTCTGATTCCGCACATCTGATTCCCTGCCTCTGATTCCCCATCTCTGATTCACCGCCTTTGATTCGCCACCTCTGATTCCCCATATCTGATTCCCCGCCTCTGTTTCCCCGCCTCTGATTCCCCGCCTCTGATTCCCCATATCTCATTCCCCGCCTCTGAATCCCCATCTCTGATTCCCGGACTCTGATTCCCCACCTCTGATTCCCGGCCTCTTATTCCCGGCATCTGATTCCGGCCTCTGATTCCCGGCCTCTGATTCCCTGCTTCTGATTCTGATTCCCTGCCTTTGATTCCCCATCTCTGATTCCGCACATCTGATTCCCTGCCTCTGATTCCCCATCTCTGATTCCCCATATCTCATTCCCCGCCTCTGTTTCCCCGCCTCTGATTCCCCGCCTCTGTTTCCCAATATCTAAGACCCCGCCTCTGATTCCCCAACTCTGATTCCCCACCTCTGATTCCCCAGCTCTGATTCCCCGCCTCTGATTCCCCGCATCTGATTCCCTGCATCTGATTCCAAGCCTCTGATTCCCTGCCTCTGATTCCCAACCTCTGATTCCCCACCTCTGATTCCCCATATCTGATTCCCAGCCTCTGTTTCCCCGCCTCTGATTCCCTGCCTCTGTTTCCCCATATCTGATTCCCGGCCTCTGATTCCCCGCCTCTGATTCCCCGCCTCTGATTCCCTGCCTCTGATTCCCCATCTCCGATTCCGCACATCTGATTCCCTGCCTCTGATTCCCCGCCTCTGATTCCCCGCCTCTGATTCCCTGCCTCTGATTCCCAACCTCTGATTCCCCACCTCTGATTCCCCGTTTTTGATTCCCCGCCTCTGTTCCCCGCCTCTGATTCCCCGCCTCTGATTCCCCAACTCTAATTCCCCGCCTCTGATTCCCCATATCTGATTCCCCGCCTCTGTTTCCCCGCCTCTGATTCCCCGCCCCTGTTTCCCCATATCTGATTCCCTGCCTCTGATTCCCCAACTTTGATTCCCAGCCTCTGATTCCCCAGCTCTGATACCACGCCTCTGATTCCCCGTGTTTGATTCCCTGCCTCTGATTCCCCGCCTCTGATTCCCCATCTCAGATTCACCGCCTTTGATTCGCCACCTCTGATTCCCCATATCTGATTCCCCACCTCTGTTTCCCCGCCTCTGATTCCCCGCCTCTGATTCTCCATATCTCATTCCCCGCCTCTGAATCCCCATCACTGATTCCCAGACTCTGATTCCCCACCTCTGATTCCCGGCCTCTTATTCCCAGCATCTGATTCCAGGCCTCTGATTCCCGGCCTCTGACTCCCCGCTTCTGATTCTGATTCCCTGCCTCTGATTCCCCATCTCTGATTCCACACATCTGATTACCTGCCTCTGATTCCCCACCTCTGATTCCCCATATCTGATTCCTCGCCTCTGTTTCCCCGCCTCTGATTCCCCGCCTCTGATTCCCCAGCTCTGATTCCCCGCCTCTGATTTTCCGTGTTTGATTCCCTGCCTCTGATTCCCGGCCTCTGATTCCCCATCTCTGATTCACCGCCTTTGATTCGCCACCTCTGATTCCCCATATCTGATTCCCCGCCTCTGTTTCCCCGCCTCTGATTCCCCGCCTCTGATTCCCCATATATCATTATCCGCCTCTGAATCCCCATCTCTGATTCCCGGACTCTGATTCCCCACCTCTGATTCCCGGCCTCTTATTCCCGGCATCTGATTCCGGCCTCTGATTCCCGGCCTCTGATTCCCTGCTTCTGATTCCCCATCTCTGATTCCGCAAATCTAATTCCCTGCCTCTGATTCCCCACCTCTGATTCCCCATATATGATTCCCCGCCTCTGTTTCCCGGCCTCTGATTCCCCGCTTCTGATTCTGATTCCCTGCCTCTGATTCCCCATCTCTGATTCCGCACATCTGATTCCCTGCCTCTGATTCCCAACCTCTGATTCCCCATCTCTGATTCATCGCCTTTGATTCGCCACCTCTGATACCCCATATCTGATTCCTCACCTCTGTTTCCCCGCCTCTGATTCCCCGCCTCTGATTCCCCATATCTCATTCCCCGCCTCTGATTCCCCATCTCTGATTCCCGGACTCTGATTCCCCACCTCTGATTCCCGGCCTCTTATTCCCGGCATCTGATTCCGGCCTCTGATTCCCGGCCTCTGATTCCCTGCTTCTGATTCCCCATCTCTGATTCCGCAAATCTAATTCCCTGCCTCTGATTCCCCACCTCTGATTCCCCATATCTGATTCCCCGCCTCTGTTTCCCGGCCTCTGATTCCCCGCTTCTGATTCTGATTCCCTGCCTCTGATTCCCCATCTCTGATTCCGCACATCTGATTCCCTGCCTCTGATTCCCCACCTCTGATTCCCCATATCTGATTTCCTGCCTCTGTTTCCCCGCCTCTGATTCCCCGCCTCTGTTTCCCCATATCTAATTCCCAACCTCTGATGCCCCAACTCTGATTCCCTGCCTCTGATTCCCCGCGTTCTATTCCCTGCCTCTGATTCCCCGCCTGTGATTCCCCATCTCTGATTCACCACCTCTGATTCCCCACCTCTGATTCCCCATATCTGATTCCCCGCCTCTGAATCCCCAACTCTGATTCCCTGCCTCTGATTCCCCAGCTCTGATTCCCCGCCTTTGATTCCCCCGTCTGATTCCCAGCCTCTGAAACCCCGTGTCTGATTTCTTGCCTCTGATTCCCCGCCTCTGATTCCCCACCTCTGATTCCCCATCTCTGATTCCGCACATCTGATTCCCTGCCTCTGATTCCCCGACTCTGATCCCCACCTCTGATTCCGCAGCTCTGATTCCCCGCCTCTGATTCCCCAACTCTGATTCCCCGCCTCTGATTCCCCAGCTCTGATTCCCCGTTTTTGATTCCCCGCCTCTGTTCCCCGCCTCTGATTCCCCGCCTCTGATTCCCCAACTCTAATTCCCCGCCTCTGATTCCCCATATCTGATTCCCCGCCTCTGTTTCCCCGCCTCTGATTCCCCGCCCCTGTTTCCCCATATCTGATTCCCTGCCTCTGATTCCCCAACTTTGATTCCCAGCCTCTGATTCCCCAGCTCTGATACCACGCCTCTGATTCCCCGTGTTTGATTCCCTGCCTCTGATTCCCCGCCTCTGATTCCCCATCTCAGATTCACCGCCTTTGATTCGCCACCTCTGATTCCCCATATCTGATTCCCCACCTCTGTTTCCCCGCCTCTGATTCCCCGCCTCTGATTCTCCATATCTCATTCCCCGCCTCTGAATCCCCATCACTGATTCCCAGACTCTGATTCCCCACCTCTGATTCCCGGCCTCTTATTCCCAGCATCTGATTCCAGGCCTCTGATTCCCGGCCTCTGACTCCCCGCTTCTGATTCTGATTCCCTGCCTCTGATTCCCCATCTCTGATTCCACACATCTGATTACCTGCCTCTGATTCCCCACCTCTGATTCCCCATATCTGATTCCTCGCCTCTGTTTCCCCGCCTCTGATTCCCCGCCTCTGATTCCCCAGCTCTGATTCCCCGCCTCTGATTTTCCGTGTTTGATTCCCTGCCTCTGATTCCCGGCCTCTGATTCCCCATCTCTGATTCACCGCCTTTGATTCGCCACCTCTGATTCCCCATATCTGATTCCCCGCCTCTGTTTCCCCGCCTCTGATTCCCCGCCTCTGATTCCCCATATATCATTATCCACCTCTGAATCCCCATCTCTGATTCCCGGACTCTGATTCCCCACCTCTGATTCCCGGCCTCTTATTCCCGGCATCTGATTCCGGCCTCTGATTCCCGGCCTCTGATTCCCTGCTTCTGATTCCCCATCTCTGATTCCGCAAATCTAATTCCCTGCCTCTGATTCCCCACCTCTGATTCCCCATATATGATTCCCCGCCTCTGTTTCCCGGCCTCTGATTCCCCGCTTCTGATTCTGATTCCCTGCCTCTGATTCCCCATCTCTGATTCCGCACATCTGATTCCCTGCCTCTGATTCCCAACCTCTGATTCCCCATCTCTGATTCATCGCCTTTGATTCGCCACCTCTGATATCCCATATCTGATTCCTCGCCTCTGTTTCCCCGCCTCTGATTCCCCGCCTCTGATTCCCCATATCTCATTCCCCGCCTCTGATTCCCCATCTCTGATTCCCGGACTCTGATTCCCCACCTCTGATTCCCGGCCTCTTATTCCCGGCATCTGATTCCGGCCTCTGATTCCCGGCCTCTGATTCCCTGCTTCTGATTCCCCATCTCTGATTCCGCAAATCTAATTCCCTGCCTCTGATTCCCCACCTCTGATTCCCCATATCTGATTCCCCGCCTCTGTTTCCCGGCCTCTGATTCCCCGCTTCTGATTCTGATTCCCTGCCTCTGATTCCCCATCTCTGATTCCGCACATCTGATTCCCTGCCTCTGATTCCCCACCTCTGATTCCCCATATCTGATTTCCTGCCTCTGTTTCCCCGCCTCTGATTCCCCGCCTCTGTTTCCCCATATTTAATTCCCAACCTCTGATGCCCCAACTCTGATTCCCTGCCTCTGATTCCCCGCGTTCTATTCCCTGCCTCTGATTCCCCGCCTGTGATTCCCCATCTCTGATTCACCACCTCTGATTCCCCACCTCTGATTCCCCATATCTGATTCCCCGCCTCTGAATCCCCAACTCTGATTCCCTGCCTCTGATTCCCCAGCTCTGATTCCCCGCCTTTGATTCCCCCGTCTGATTCCCAGCCTCTGAAACCCCGTGTCTGATTTCTTGCCTCTGATTCCCCGCCTCTGATTCCCCACCTCTGATTCCCCATCTCTGATTCCGCACATCTGATTCCCTGCCTCTGATTCCCCGACTCTGATCCCCACCTCTGATTCCGCAGCTCTGATTCCCCGCCTCTGATTCCCCAACTCTGATTCCCCGCCTCTGATTCCCCAGCTCTGATTCCCTGCCTCTGATTCCCAACCTCTGATTCCCCACCTCTGATTCCCCGTGTTTGATTCCCCGCCTCTGTTTCCCCGCCTCTGATTCCCCGCCTCTGATTCCCCAACTCTAATTCCCCGCCTCTGATTCCCCATATCTGATTCCCCGCCTCTGAATCCCCAACTCCCTGCCTCTGATTCCCCAGCTCTGATTCCACGCCTTTGATTCCCCCGTCTGATTCCCAGCCTCTGAAACCCCGTGTCTGATTTCTTGCCTCTGATTCCCCGCCTCTGATTCCCCATCTCTGATTCACAGCCTCTGATTCCCCACCTCTGATTCCCCATCTCTGATTCCGCACATCTGATTCCCTGCCTCTGATTCCCCGACTCTGATCCCCACCTCTGATTCCCCAGCTCTGATTCCCCGCCTCTGATTCCCCAACTCTGATTCCCCGCCTTTGATTCCCCAGCTCTGATTCCCCGCCTCTGATTCCCCGTGTTTGATTCCCTGCCTCTGATTCCCCGCCTGTGATTCCCCATCTCTGATTCACCACCTCTGATTCCCCACCTCTGATTCCCCATATCTGATTCCCCGCCTCTGAATCCCCAACTCTGATTCCCTGCCTCTGATTCCCCAGCTCTGATTCCCCGCCTTTGATTCCCCCGTCTGATTCCCAGCCTCTGAAACCCCGTGTCTGATTTCTTGCCTCTGATTCCCCGCCTCTGATTCCCCACCTCTGATTCCCCATCTCTGATTCCGCACAAATGATTCCCTGCCTCTGATTCCCCGACTCTGATCCCCACCTCTTATTCCGCAGCTCTGATTCCCCACCTCTGATTCCCCAACTCCGATTCCCCGCCTCTGATTCCCCAGCTCTGATTCCCCGCCTCTGATTCCCCGTGTTTGATTCCCTGCCTCTGATTCCCAACCTCTGATTCCCCACCTCTGATTCCCCGTGTTTGATTCCCCGCCTCTGTTTCCCCGCCTCTGATTCCCCGCCTCTGATTCCCCAACTCTAATTCCCCGCCTCTGATTCCCCATATCTGATTCCCCGCCTCTGAATCCCCAACTCTGATTCCCTGCCTCTGATTCCCCAGCTCTGATAACCCGCCTTTGATTCCCCCGTCTGATTCCCAGCCTCTGAAACCCCGTGTCTGATTTCTTGCCTCTGATTCCCCGCCTCTGATTCCGCATCTCTGATTCACAGCCTCTGATTCCCCACCTCTGATTCCCCATCTCTGATTCCGCACATCTGATTCCCTGCCTCTGATTCCCCATCTCTGATTCACCGCCTTTGATTCGCCACCTCTGATTCCCCATATCTGATTCCCCGCCTCTGTTTCCCCGCCTCTGATTCCCCGCCTCTGATTCCCCATATCTCATTCCCCGCCTCTGAATCCCCATCTCTGATTCCCGGACTCTGATTCCCCACCTCTGATTCCCGGCCTCTTATTCCCGGCATCTGATTCCGGCCTCTGATTCCCGGCCTCTGATTCCCTGCTTCTGATTCTGATTCCCTGCCTTTGATTCCCCATCTCTGATTCCGCACATCTGATTCCCTGCCTCTGATTCCCCATCTCTGATTCCCCATATCTCATTCCCCGCCTCTGTTTCCCCGCCTCTGATTCCCCGCCTCTGTTTCCCAATATCTAAGACCCCGCCTCTGATTCCCCAACTCTGATTCCCCACCTCTGATTCCCCAGCTCTGATTCCCCGCCTCTGATTCCCCGCATCTGATTCCCTGCATCTGATTCCAAGCCTCTGATTCCCTGCCTCTGATTCCCAACCTCTGATTCCCCACCTCTGATTCCCCATATCTGATTCCCAGCCTCTGTTTCCCCGCCTCTGATTCCCTGCCTCTGTTTCCCCATATCTGATTCCCGGCCTCTGATTCCCCGCCTCTGATTCCCCGCCTCTGATTCCCTGCCTCTGATTCCCCATCTCCGATACCGCACATCTGATTCCCTGCCTCTGATTCCCCGCCTCTGATTCCCCGCCTCTGATTCCCTGCCTCTGATTCCCAACCTCTGATTCCCCACCTCTGATTCCCCGTGTTTGATTCCCCGCCTCTGTTCCCCGCCTCTGATTCCCCGCCTCTGATTCCCCAACTCTAATTCCCCGCCTCTGATTCCCCATATCTGATTCCCCGCCTCTGTTTCCCCGCCTCTGATTCCCCGCCCCTGTTTCCCCATATCTGATTCCCTGCCTCTGATTCCCCAACTTTGATTCCCAGCCTCTGATTCCCCAGCTCTGATACCACGCCTCTGATTCCCCGTGTTTGATTCCCTGCCTCTGATTCCCCGCCTCTGATTCCCCATCTCAGATTCACCGCCTTTGATTCGCCACCTCTGATTCCCCATATCTGATTCCCCACCTCTGTTTCCCCGCCTCTGATTCCCCGCCTCTGATTCTCCATATCTCATTCCCCGCCTCTGAATCCCCATCACTGATTCCCAGACTCTGATTCCCCACCTCTGATTCCCGGCCTCTTATTCCCAGCATCTGATTCCAGGCCTCTGATTCCCGGCCTCTGACTCCCCGCTTCTGATTCTGATTCCCTGCCTCTGATTCCCCATCTCTGATTCCACACATCTGATTACCTGCCTCTGATTCCCCACCTCTGATTCCCCATATCTGATTCCTCGCCTCTGTTTCCCCGCCTCTGATTCCCCGCCTCTGATTCCCCAGCTCTGATTCCCCGCCTCTGATTTTCCGTGTTTGATTCCCTGCCTCTGATTCCCGGCCTCTGATTCCCCATCTCTGATTCACCGCCTTTGATTCGCCACCTCTGATTCCCCATATCTGATTCCCCGCCTCTGTTTCCCCGCCTCTGATTCCCCGCCTCTGATTCCCCATATATCATTATCCGCCTCTGAATCCCCATCTCTGATTCCCGGACTCTGATTCCCCACCTCTGATTCCCGGCCTCTTATTCCCGGCATCTGATTCCGGCCTCTGATTCCCGGCCTCTGATTCCCTGCTTCTGATTCCCCATCTCTGATTCCGCAAATCTAATTCCCTGCCTCTGATTCCCCACCTCTGATTCCCCATATATGATTCCCCGCCTCTGTTTCCCGGCCTCTGATTCCCCGCTTCTGATTCTGATTCCCTGCCTCTGATTCCCCATCTCTGATTCCGCACATCTGATTCCCTGCCTCTGATTCCCAACCTCTGATTCCCCATCTCTGATTCATCGCCTATGATTCGCCACCTCTGATACCCCATATCTGATTCCTCGCCTCTGTTTCCCCGCCTCTGATTCCCCGCCTCTGATTCCCCATATCTCATTCCCCGCCTCTGATTCCCCATCTCTGATTCCCGGACTCTGATTCCCCACCTCTGATTCCCGGCCTCTGATTCCCCATCTCCGATTCCGCACATCTGATTCCCTGCCTCTGATTCCCCGCCTCTGATTCCCCGCCTCTGATTCCCTGCATCTGATTCCCAACATCTGATTCCCCACCTCTGATTCCCCGTGTTTGATTCCCCGCCCCTGTTTCCCCATATCTGATTCCCTGACTCTGATTCCCCAACTTTGATTCTCAGCCTCTGATTCCCCAGCTCTGATTCCCCGCCTCTGATTCCCCGTGTTTGATTCCGTGCCTCTGATACACCGCCTCTGATTCCCCATCTCTGATTCACCGCCTTTGATTCGCCACCTCTGATTCCCCATATCTCATTCCCCGCCTCTGACTCCCCATCTCTGATTCCCGGACTCTGATTCCCCACCTCTGATTCCCGGCCTCTGATTCCCCATATCTCATTCCCCGCCTCTGGATCCCCAACTTTGATTCCCAGCCTCTGATTCCCCAGCTCTGATTCCCCGCCTCTGATTCCCCGTGTTTGATTCCCTGCCTCTGATTCCCCGCCTCTGATTCCCCATCTCTGATTCACCGCCTTTGATTCGCCACCTCTGATTCCCCATATCTGATTCCCCACCTCTGTTTCCCCGCCTCTGATTCCCCGCCTCTGATTCTCCATATCTCATTCCCCGCCTCTGACTCCCCATCTCTGATTCCCGGACTCTGATTCCCCACCTCTGATTCCCGGCCTCTTATTCCCAGCATCTGATTCCAGGCCTCTGATTCCCGTCCTCTGACTCCCCGCTTCTGATTCTGATTCCCTGCCTCTGATTCCCCATCTCTGATTCACTGCCTTTGATTCGCCACCTCTGATTCCCCATATCTGATTCCCCACCTCTGTTTCCCCGCCTCTGATTCCCCGCCTCTGATTCTCCATATCTCATTCCCCGCCTCTGAATCCCCATCACTGATTCCCAGACTCTGATTCCCCACCTCTGATTCCCGGCCTCTTATTCCCAGCATCTGATTCCAGGCCTCTGATTCCCGGCCTCTGACTCCCCGCTTCTGATTCTGATTCCCTGCCTCTGATTCCCCATCTCTGATTCCGCACATCTGATTACCTGCCTCTGATTCCCCACCTCTGATTCCCCATATCTGATTCCTCGCCTCTGTTTCCCCGCCTCTGATTCCCCGCCTCTGATTCCCCAGCTCTGATTCCCCGCCTCTGATTTTCCGTGTTTGATTCCCTGCCTCTGATTCCCGGCCTCTGATTCCCCATATCTGATTCACCGCCTTTGATTCGCCACCTCTGATTCCCCATATCTGATTCCCCGCCTCTGTTTCCCCGCCTCTGATTCCCCGCCTCTGATTCCCCATATCTCATTCCCCGCCTCTGAATCCCCATCTCTGATTCCCGGACTCTGATTCCCCACCTCTGATTCCCGGCCTCTTATTCCCGGCATCTGATTCCGGCCTCTGATTCCCGGCCTCTGATTCCCTGCTTCTGATTCCCCATCTCTGATTCCGCAAATCTAATTCCCTGCCTCTGATTCCCCACCTCTGATTCCCCGCCTCTGATTCCCCGCCTCTGATTCCCCATATCTCATTCCCCGCCTCTGAATCCCCATCTCTGATTCCCGGACTCTGATTCCCCACCTCTGATTCCCGGCCTCTTATTCCCGGCATCTGATTCCGGCCTCTGATTCCCGGCCTCTGATTCCCTGCTTCTGATTCCCCATCTCTGATTCCGCAAATCTAATTCCCTGCCTCTGATTCCCCACCTCTGATTCCCCATATATGATTCCCCGCCTCTGTTTCCCGGCCTCTGATTCCCCGCATCTGATTCTGATTCCCTGCCTCTGATTCCCCATCTCTGATTCCGCACATCTGATTCCCTGCCTCTGATTCCCAACCTCTGATTCCCCATCTCTGATTCATCGCCTTTGATTCGCCACCTCTGATTCCCCATATCTGATTCCTCGCCTCTGTTTCCCCGCCTCTGATTCCCCGCCTCTGATTCCCCATATCTCATTCCCCGCCTCTGATTCCCCATCTCTGATTCCCGGACTCTGATTCCCCACCTCTGATTCCCGGCCTCTTATTCCCGGCATCTGATTCCGGCCTCTGATTCCCGGCCTCTGATTCCCTGCTTCTGATTCCCCATCTCTGATTCCGCAAATCTAATTCCCTGCCTCTGATTCCCCACCTCTGATTCCCCATATCTGATTCCCCGCCTCTGTTTCCCGGCCTCTGATTCCCCGCTTCTGATTCTGATTCCCTGCCTCTGATTCCCCATCTCTGATTCCGCACATCTGATTCCCTGCCTCTGATTCCCCACCTCTGATTCCCCATATCTGATTTCCCGCCTGTTTCCCCGCCTCTGATTCCCCGCCTCTGTTTCCCCATATCTAATTCCCAACCTCTGATGCCCCAACTCTGATTCCCTGCCTCTGATTCCCCGCGTTCTATTCCCTGCCTCTGATTCCCCGCCTGTGATTCCCCATCTCTGATTCACCACCTCTGATTCCCCACCTCTGATTCCCCATATCTGATTCCCCGCCTCTGAATCCCCAACTCTGATTCCCTGCCTCTGATTCCCCAGCTCTGATTCCCCGCCTTTGATTCCCCCGTCTGATTCCCAGCCTCTGAAACCCCGTGTCTGATTTCTTGCCTCTGATTCCCCGCCTCTGATTCCCCACCTCTGATTCCCCATCTCTGATTCCGCACAAATGATTCCCTGCCTCTGATTCCCCGACTCTGATCCCCACCTCTGATTCCGCAGCTCTGATTCCCCACCTCTGATTCCCCAACTCCGATTCCCCGCCTCTGATTCCCCAGCTCTGATTCCCCGCCTCTGATTCCCCGTGTTTGATTCCCTGCCTCTGATTCCCAACCTCTGATTCCCCACCTCTGATTCCCCGTGTTTGATTCCCCGCCTCTGTTTCCCCGCCTCTGATTCCCCGCCTCTGATTCCCCAACTCTAATTCCCCGCCTCTGATTCCCCATATCTGATTCCCCGCCTCTGAATCCCCAACTCTGATTCCCTGCCTCTGATTCCCCAGCTCTGATTCCCCGCCTTTGATTCCCCCGTCTGATTCCCAGCCTCTGAAACCCCGTGTCTGATTTCTTGCCTCTGATTCCCCGCCTCTGATTCCGCATCTCTGATTCACAGCCTCTGATTCCCCACCTCTGATTCCCCATCTCTGATTCCGCACATCTGATTCCCTGCCTCTGATTCCCCATCTCTGATTCACCGCCTTTGATTCGCCACCTCTGATTCCCCATATCTGATTCCCCGCCTCTGTTTCCCCGCCTCTGATTCCCCGCCTCTGATTCCCCATATCTCATTCCCCGCCTCTGAATCCCCATCTCTGATTCCCGGACTCTGATTCCCCACCTCTGATTCCCGGCCTCTTATTCCCGGCATCTGATTCCGGCCTCTGATTCCCGGCCTCTGATTCCCTGCTTCTGATTCTGATTCCCTTCCTTTGATTCCCCATCTCTGATTCCGCACATCTGATTCCCTGCCTCTGATTCCCCATCTCTGATTCCCCATATCTCATTCCCCGCCTCTGTTTCCCCGCCTCTGATTCCCCGCCTCTGTTTCCCAATAACTAAGACCCCGCCTCTGATTCCCCAACTCTGATTCCCCACCTCTGATTCCCCAGCTCTGATTCCCCGCCTCTGATTCCCCGCATCTGATTCCCTGCATCTGATTCCAAGCCTCTGATTCCCTGCCTCTGATTCCCAACCTCTGATTCCCCACCTCTGATTCCCCATATCTGATTCCCAGCCTCTGTTTCCCCGCCTCTGATTCCCTGCCTCTGTTTCCCCATATCTGATTCCCGGCCTCTGATTCCCCGCCTCTGATTCCCCGCCTCTGATTCCCTGCCTCTGATTCCCCATCTCCGATTCCGCACATCTGATTCCCTGCCTCTGATTCCCCGCCTCTGATTCCCCGCCTCTGATTCCCTGCCTCTGATTCCCAACCTCTGATTCCCCACCTCTGATTCCCCGTTTTTGATTCCCCGCCTCTGTTCCCCGCCTCTGATTCCCCGCCTCTGATTCCCCAACTCTAATTCCCCGCCTCTGATTCCCCATATCTGATTCCCCGCCTCTGTTTCCCCGCCTCTGATTCCCCGCCCCTGTTTCCCCATATCTGATTCCCTGCCTCTGATTCCCCAACTTTGATTCCCAGCCTCTGATTCCCCAGCTCTGATACCACGCCTCTGATTCCCCGTGTTTGATTCCCTGCCTCTGATTCCCCGCCTCTGATTCCCCATCTCAGATTCACCGCCTTTGATTCGCCACCTCTGATTCCCCATATCTGATTCCCCACCTCTGTTTCCCCGCCTCTGATTCCCCGCCTCTGATTCTCCATATCTCATTCCCCGCCTCTGAATCCCCATCACTGATTCCCAGACTCTGATTCCCCACCTCTGATTCCCGGCCTCTTATTCCCAGCATCTGATTCCAGGCCTCTGATTCCCGGCCTCTGACTCCCCGCTTCTGATTCTGATTCCCTGCCTCTGATTCCCCATCTCTGATTCCACACATCTGATTACCTGCCTCTGATTCCCCACCTCTGATTCCCCATATCTGATTCCTCGCCTCTGTTTCCCCGCCTCTGATTCCCCGCCTCTGATTCCCCAGCTCTGATTCCCCGCCTCTGATTTTCCGTGTTTGATTCCCTGCCTCTGATTCCCGGCCTCTGATTCCCCATCTCTGATTCACCGCCTTTGATTCGCCACCTCTGATTCCCCATATCTGATTCCCCGCCTCTGTTTCCCCGCCTCTGATTCCCCGCCTCTGATTCCCCATATATCATTATCCGCCTCTGAATCCCCATCTCTGATTCCCGGACTCTGATTCCCCACCTCTGATTCCCGGCCTCTTATTCCCGGCATCTGATTCCGGCCTCTGATTCCCGGCCTCTGATTCCCTGCTTCTGATTCCCCATCTCTGATTCCGCAAATCTAATTCCCTGCCTCTGATTCCCCACCTCTGATTCCCCATATATGATTCCCCGCCTCTGTTTCCCGGCCTCTGATTCCCCGCTTCTGATTCTGATTCCCTGCCTCTGATTCCCCATCTCTGATTCCGCACATCTGATTCCCTGCCTCTGATTCCCAACCTCTGATTCCCCATCTCTGATTCATCGCCTTTGATTCGCCACCTCTGATACCCCATATCTGATTCCTCGCCTCTGTTTCCCCGCCTCTGATTCCCCGCCTCTGATTCCCCATATCTCATTCCCCGCCTCTGATTCCCCATCTCTGATTCCCGGACTCTGATTCCCCACCTCTGATTCCCGGCCTCTTATTCCCGGCATCTGATTCCGGCCTCTGATTCCCGGCCTCTGATTCCCTGCTTCTGATTCCCCATCTCTGATTCCGCAAATCTAATTCCCTGCCTCTGATTCCCCACCTCTGATTCCCCATATCTGATTCCCCGCCTCTGTTTCCCGGCCTCTGATTCCCCGCTTCTGATTCTGATTCCCTGCCTCTGATTCCCCATCTCTGATTCCGCACATCTGATTCCCTGCCTCTGATTCCCCACCTCTGATTCCCCATATCTGATTTCCTGCCTCTGTTTCCCCGCCTCTGATTCCCCGCCTCTGTTTCCCCATATCTAATTCCCAACCTCTGATGCCCCAACTCTGATTCCCTGCCTCTGATTCCCCGCGTTCTATTCCCTGCCTCTGATTCCCCGCCTGTGATTCCCCATCTCTGATTCACCACCTCTGATTCCCCACCTCTGATTCCCCATATCTGATTCCCCGCCTCTGAATCCCCAACTCTGATTCCCTGCCTCTGATTCCCCAGCTCTGATTCCCCGCCTTTGATTCCCCCGTCTGATTCCCAGCCTCTGAAACCCCGTGTCTGATTTCTTGCCTCTGATTCCCCGCCTCTGATTCCCCACCTCTGATTCCCCATCTCTGATTCCGCACATCTGATTCCCTGCCTCTGATTCCCCGACTCTGATCCCCACCTCTGATTCCGCAGCTCTGATTCCCCGCCTCTGATTCCCCAACTCTGATTCCCCGCCTCTGATTCCCCAGCTCTGATTCCCCGTTTTTGATTCCCCGCCTCTGTTCCCCGCCTCTGATTCCCCGCCTCTGATTCCCCAACTCTAATTCCCCGCCTCTGATTCCCCATATCTGATTCCCCGCCTCTGTTTCCCCGCCTCTGATTCCCCGCCCCTGTTTCCCCATATCTGATTCCCTGCCTCTGATTCCCCAACTTTGATTCCCAGCCTCTGATTCCCCAGCTCTGATACCACGCCTCTGATTCCCCGTGTTTGATTCCCTGCCTCTGATTCCCCGCCTCTGATTCCCCATCTCAGATTCACCGCCTTTGATTCGCCACCTCTGATTCCCCATATCTGATTCCCCACCTCTGTTTCCCCGCCTCTGATTCCCCGCCTCTGATTCTCCATATCTCATTCCCCGCCTCTGAATCCCCATCACTGATTCCCAGACTCTGATTCCCCACCTCTGATTCCCGGCCTCTTATTCCCAGCATCTGATTCCAGGCCTCTGATTCCCGGCCTCTGACTCCCCGCTTCTGATTCTGATTCCCTGCCTCTGATTCCCCATCTCTGATTCCACACATCTGATTACCTGCCTCTGATTCCCCACCTCTGATTCCCCATATCTGATTCCTCGCCTCTGTTTCCCCGCCTCTGATTCCCCGCCTCTGATTCCCCAGCTCTGATTCCCCGCCTCTGATTTTCCGTGTTTGATTCCCTGCCTCTGATTCCCGGCCTCTGATTCCCCATCTCTGATTCACCGCCTTTGATTCGCCACCTCTGATTCCCCATATCTGATTCCCCGCCTCTGTTTCCCCGCCTCTGATTCCCCGCCTCTGATTCCCCATATATCATTATCCGCCTCTGAATCCCCATCTCTGATTCCCGGACTCTGATTCCCCACCTCTGATTCCCGGCCTCTTATTCCCGGCATCTGATTCCGGCCTCTGATTCCCGGCCTCTGATTCCCTGCTTCTGATTCCCCATCTCTGATTCCGCAAATCTAATTCCCTGCCTCTGATTCCCCACCTCTGATTCCCCATATATGATTCCCCGCCTCTGTTTCCCGGCCTCTGATTCCCCGCTTCTGATTCTGATTCCCTGCCTCTGATTCCCCATCTCTGATTCCGCACATCTGATTCCCTGCCTCTGATTCCCAACCTCTGATTCCCCATCTCTGATTCATCGCCTTTGATTCGCCACCTCTGATACCCCATATCTGATTCCTCGCCTCTGTTTCCCCGCCTCTGATTCCCCGCCTCTGATTCCCCATATCTCATTCCCCGCCTCTGATTCCCCATCTCTGATTCCCGGACTCTGATTCCCCACCTCTGATTCCCGGCCTCTTATTCCCGGCATCTGATTCCGGCCTCTGATTCCCGGCCTCTGATTCCCTGCTTCTGATTCCCCATCTCTGATTCCGCAAATCTAATTCCCTGCCTCTGATTCCCCACCTCTGATTCCCCATATCTGATTCCCCGCCTCTGTTTCCCGGCCTCTGATTCCCCGCTTCTGATTCTGATTCCCTGCCTCTGATTCCCCATCTCTGATTCCGCACATCTGATTCCCTGCCTCTGATTCCCCACCTCTGATTCCCCATATCTGATTTCCTGCCTCTGTTTCCCCGCCTCTGATTCCCCGCCTCTGTTTCCCCATATCTAATTCCCAACCTCTGATGCCCCAACTCTGATTCCCTGCCTCTGATTCCCCGCGTTCTATTCCCTGCCTCTGATTCCCCGCCTGTGATTCCCCATCTCTGATTCACCACCTCTGATTCCCCACCTCTGATTCCCCATATCTGATTCCCCGCCTCTGAATCCCCAACTCTGATTCCCTGCCTCTGATTCCCCAGCTCTGATTCCCCGCCTTTGATTCCCCCGTCTGATTCCCAGCCTCTGAAACCCCGTGTCTGATTTCTTGCCTCTGATTCCCCGCCTCTGATTCCCCACCTCTGATTCCCCATCTCTGATTCCGCACATCTGATTCCCTGCCTCTGATTCCCCGACTCTGATCCCCACCTCTGATTCCGCAGCTCTGATTCCCCGCCTCTGATTCCCCAACTCTGATTCCCCGCCTCTGATTCCCCAGCTCTGATTCCCTGCCTCTGATTCCCAACCTCTGATTCCCCACCTCTGATTCCCCGTGTTTGATTCCCCGCCTCTGTTTCCCCGCCTCTGATTCCCCGTCTCTGATTCCCCAACTCTAATTCCCCGCCCCTGATTCCCCATATCTGATTCCCCGCCTCTGAATCCCCAACTCCCTGCCTCTGATTCCCCAGCTCTGATTCCCCGCCTTTGATTCCCCCGTCTGATTCCCAGCCTCTGAAACCCCGTGTCTGATTTCTTGCCTCTGATTCCCCGCCTCTGATTCCCCATCTCTGATTCACAGCCTCTGATTCCCCACCTCTGATTCCCCATCTCTGATTCCGCACATCTGATTCCCTGCCTCTGATTCCCCGACTCTGATCCCCACCTCTGATTCCCCAGCTCTGATTCCCCGCCTCTGATTCCCCAACTCTGATTCCCCGCCTTTGATTCCCCAGCTCTGATTCCCCGCCTCTGATTCCCCGTGTTTGATTCCCTGCCTCTGATTCCCCGCCTGTGATTCCCCATCTCTGATTCACCACCTCTGATTCCCCACCTCTGATTCCCCATATCTGATTCCCCGCCTCTGAATCCCCAACTCTGATTCCCTGCCTCTGATTCCCCAGCTCTGATTCCCCGCCTTTGATTCCCCCGTCTGATTCCCAGCCTCTGAAACCCCGTGTCTGATTTCTTGCCTCTGATTCCCCGCCTCTGATTCCCCACCTCTGATTCCCCATCTCTGATTCCGCACAAATGATTCCCTGCCTCTGATTCCCCGACTCTGATCCCCACCTCTTATTCCGCAGCTCTGATTCCCCACCTCTGATTCCCCAACTCCGATTCCCCGCCTCTGATTCCCCAGCTCTGATTCCCCGCCTCTGATTCCCCGTGTTTGATTCCCTGCCTCTGATTCCCAACCTCTGATTCCCCACCTCTGATTCCCCGTGTTTGATTCCCCGCCTCTGTTTCCCCGCCTCTGATTCCCCGCCTCTGATTCCCCAACTCTAATTCCCCGCCTCCTATTCCCCATATCTGATTCCCCGCCTCTGAATCCCCAACTCTCATTCCCTGCCTCTGATTCCCCAGCTCTGATTCCCCGCCTTTGATTCCCCCGTCTGATTCCCAGCCTCTGAAACCCCGTGTCTGATTTCTTGCCTCTGATTCCCCGCCTCTGATTCCGCATCTCTGATTCACAGCCTCTGATTCCCCACCTCTGATTCCCCATCTCTGATTCCGCACATCTGATTCCCTGCCTCTGATTCCCCATCTCTGATTCACCGCCTTTGATTCGCCACCTCTGATTCCCCATATCTGATTCCCCGCCTCTGTTTCCCCGCCTCTGATTCCCCGCCTCTGATTCCCCATATCTCATTCCCCGCCTCTGAATCCCCATCTCTGATTCCCGGACTCTGATTCCCCACCTCTGATTCCCGGCCTCTTATTCCCGGCATCTGATTCCGGCCTCTGATTCCCGGCCTCTGATTCCCTGCTTCTGATTCTGATTCCCTGCCTTTGATTCCCCATCTCTGATTCCGCACATCTGATTCCCTGCCTCTGATTCCCCATCTCTGATTCCCCATATCTCATTCCCCGCCTCTGTTTCCCCGCCTCTGATTCCCCGCCTCTGTTTCCCAATATCTAAGACCCCGCCTCTGATTCCCCAACTCTGATTCCCCACCTCTGATTCCCCAGCTCTGATTCCCCGCCTCTGATTCCCCGCATCTGATTCCCTGCATCTGATTCCAAGCCTCTGATTCCCTGCCTCTGATTCCCAACCTCTGATTCCCCACCTCTGATTCCCCATATCTGATTCCCAGCCTCTGTTTCCCCGCCTCTGATTCCCTGCCTCTGTTTCCCCATATCTGATTCCCGGCCTCTGATTCCCCGCCTCTGATTCCCCGCCTCTGATTCCCTGCCTCTGATTCCCCATCTCCGATTCCGCACATCTGATTCCCTGCCTCTGATTCCCCGCCTCTGATTCCCCGCCTCTGATTCCCTGCCTCTGATTCCCAACCTCTGATTCCCCACCTCTGATTCCCCGTTTTTGATTCCCCGCCTCTGTTCCCCGCCTCTGATTCCCCGCCTCTGATTCCCCAACTCTAATTCCCCGCCTCTGATTCCCCATATCTGATTCCCCGCCTCTGTTTCCCCGCCTCTGATTCCCCGCCCCTGTTTCCCCATATCTGATTCCCTGCCTCTGATTCCCCAACTTTGATTCCCAGCCTCTGATTCCCCAGCTCTGATACCACGCCTCTGATTCCCCGTGTTTGATTCCCTGCCTCTGATTCCCCGCCTCTGATTCCCCATCTCAGATTCACCGCCTTTGATTCGCCACCTCTGATTCCCCATATCTGATTCCCCACCTCTGTTTCCCCGCCTCTGATTCCCCGCCTCTGATTCTCCATATCTCATTCCCCGCCTCTGAATCCCCATCACTGATTCCCAGACTCTGATTCCCCACCTCTGATTCCCGGCCTCTTATTCCCAGCATCTGATTCCAGGCCTCTGATTCCCGGCCTCTGACTCCCCGCTTCTGATTCTGATTCCCTGCCTCTGATTCCCCATCTCTGATTCCACACATCTGATTACCTGCCTCTGATTCCCCACCTCTGATTCCCCATATCTGATTCCTCGCCTCTGTTTCCCCGCCTCTGATTCCCCGCCTCTGATTCCCCAGCTCTGATTCCCCGCCTCTGATTTTCCGTGTTTGATTCCCTGCCTCTGATTCCCGGCCTCTGATTCCCCATCTCTGATTCACCGCCTTTGATTCGCCACCTCTGATTCCCCATATCTGATTCCCCGCCTCTGTTTCCCCGCCTCTGATTCCCCGCCTCTGATTCCCCATATATCATTATCCGCCTCTGAATCCCCATCTCTGATTCCCGGACTCTGATTCCCCACCTCTGATTCCCGGCCTCTTATTCCCGGCATCTGATTCCGGCCTCTGATTCCCGGCCTCTGATTCCCTGCTTCTGATTCCCCACCTCTGATTCCCCATATATGATTCCCCGCCTCTGTTTCCCGGCCTCTGATTCCCCGCTTCTGATTCTGATTCCCTGCCTCTGATTCCCCATCTCTGATTCCGCACATCTGATTCCCTGCCTCTGATTCCCAACCTCTGATTCCCCATCTCTGATTCATCGCCTTTGATTCGCAACCTCTGATACCCCATATCTGATTCCTCGCCTCTGTTTCCCCGCCTCTGATTCCCCGCCTCTGATTCCCCATATCTCATTCCCCGCCTCTGATTCCCCATCTCTGATTCCCGGACTCTGATTCCCCACCTCTGATTCCCGGCCTCTTATTCCCGGCATCTGATTCCGGCCTCTGATTCCCGGCCTCTGATTCCCTGCTTCTGATTCCCCATCTCTGATTCCGCAAATCTAATTCCCTGCCTCTGATTCCCCACCTCTGATTCCCCATATCTGATTCCCCGCCTCTGTTTCCCGGCCTCTGATTCCCCGCTTCTGATTCTGATTCCCTGCCTCTGATTCCCCATCTCTGATTCCGCACATCTGATTCCCTGCCTCTGATTCCCCACCTCTGATTCCCCATATCTGATTTCCTGCCTCTGTTTCCCCGCCTCTGATTCCCCGCCTCTGTTTCCCCATATCTAATTCCCAACCTCTGATGCCCCAACTCTGATTCCCTGCCTCTGATTCCCCGCGTTCTATTCCCTGCCTCTGATTCCCCGCCTGTGATTCCCCATCTCTGATTCACCACCTCTGATTCCCCACCTCTGATTCCCCATATCTGATTCCCCGCCTCTGAATCCCCAACTCTGATTCCCTGCCTCTGATTCCCCAGCTCTGATTCCCCGCCTTTGATTCCCCCGTCTGATTCCCAGCCTCTGAAACCCCGTGTCTGATTTCTTGCCTCTGATTCCCCGCCTCTGATTCCCCACCTCTGATTCCCCATCTCTGATTCCGCACATCTGATTCCCTGCCTCTGATTCCCCGACTCTGATCCCCACCTCTGATTCCGCAGCTCTGATTCCCCGCCTCTGATTCCCCAACTCTGATTCCCCGCCTCTGATTCCCCAGCTCTGATTCCCCGTTTTTGATTCCCCGCCTCTGTTCCCCGCCTCTGATTCCCCGCCTCTGATTCCCCAACTCTAATTCCCCGCCTCTGATTCCCCATATCTGATTCCCCGCCTCTGTTTCCCCGCCTCTGATTCCCCGCCCCTGTTTCCCCATATCTGATTCCCTGCCTCTGATTCCCCAACTTTGATTCCCAGCCTCTGATTCCCCAGCTCTGATACCACGCCTCTGATTCCCCGTGTTTGATTCCCTGCCTCTGATTCCCCGCCTCTGATTCCCCATCTCAGATTCACCGCCTTTGATTCGCCACCTCTGATTCCCCATATCTGATTCCCCACCTCTGTTTCCCCGCCTCTGATTCCCCGCCTCTGATTCTCCATATCTCATTCCCCGCCTCTGAATCCCCATCACTGATTCCCAGACTCTGATTCCCCACCTCTGATTCCCGGCCTCTTATTCCCAGCATCTGATTCCAGGCCTCTGATTCCCGGCCTCTGACTCCCCGCTTCTGATTCTGATTCCCTGCCTCTGATTCCCCATCTCTGATTCCACACATCTGATTACCTGCCTCTGATTCCCCACCTCTGATTCCCCATATCTGATTCCTCGCCTCTGTTTCCCCGCCTCTGATTCCCCGCCTCTGATTCCCCAGCTCTGATTCCCCGCCTCTGATTTTCCGTGTTTGATTCCCTGCCTCTGATTCCCGGCCTCTGATTCCCCATCTCTGATTCACCGCCTTTGATTCGCCACCTCTGATTCCCCATATCTGATTCCCCGCCTCTGTTTCCCCGCCTCTGATTCCCCGCCTCTGATTCCCCATATATCATTATCCACCTCTGAATCCCCATCTCTGATTCCCGGACTCTGATTCCCCACCTCTGATTCCCGGCCTCTTATTCCCGGCATCTGATTCCGGCCTCTGATTCCCGGCCTCTGATTCCCTGCTTCTGATTCCCCATCTCTGATTCCGCAAATCTAATTCCCTGCCTCTGATTCCCCACCTCTGATTCCCCATATATGATTCCCCGCCTCTGTTTCCCGGCCTCTGATTCCCCGCTTCTGATTCTGATTCCCTGCCTCTGATTCCCCATCTCTGATTCCGCACATCTGATTCCCTGCCTCTGATTCCCAACCTCTGATTCCCCATCTCTGATTCATCGCTTTTGATTCGCCACCTCTGATACCCCATATCTGATTCCTCGCCTCTGTTTCCCCGCCTCTGATTCCCCGCCTCTGATTCCCCATATCTCATTCCCCGCCTCTGATTCCCCATCTCTGATTCCCGGACTCTGATTCCCCACCTCTGATTCCCGGCCTCTTATTCCCGGCATCTGATTCCGGCCTCTGATTCCCGGCCTCTGATTCCCTGCTTCTGATTCCCCATCTCTGATTCCGCAAATCTAATTCCCTGCCTCTGATTCCCCACCTCTGATTCCCCATATCTGATTCCCCGCCTCTGTTTCCCGGCCTCTGATTCCCCGCTTCTGATTCTGATTCCCTGCCTCTGATTCCCCATCTCTGATTCCGCACATCTGATTCCCTGCCTCTGATTCCCCACCTCTGATTCCCCATATCTGATTTCCTGCCTCTGTTTCCCCGCCTCTGATTCCCCGCCTCTGTTTCCCCATATTTAATTCCCAACCTCTGATGCCCCAACTCTGATTCCCTGCCTCTGATTCCCCGCGTTCTATTCCCTGCCTCTGATTCCCCGCCTGTGATTCCCCATCTCTGATTCACCACCTCTGATTCCCCACCTCTGATTCCCCATATCTGATTCCCCGCCTCTGAATCCCCAACTCTGATTCCCTGCCTCTGATTCCCCAGCTCTGATTCCCCGCCTTTGATTCCCCCGTCTTATTCCCAGCCTCTGAAACCCCGTGTCTGATTTCTTGCCTCTGATTCCCCGCCTCTGATTCCCCACCTCTGATTCCCCATCTCTGATTCCGCACATCTGATTCCCTGCCTCTGATTCCCCGACTCTGATCCCCACCTCTGATTCCGCAGCTCTGATTCCCCGCCTCTGATTCCCCAACTCTGATTCCCCGCCTCTGATTCCCCAGCTCTGATTCCCTGCCTCTGATTCCCAACCTCTGATTCCCCACCTCTGATTCCCCGTGTTTGATTCCCCGCCTCTGTTTCCCCGCCTCTGATTCCCCGCCTCTGATTCCCCAACTCTAATTCCCCGCCTCTGATTCCCCATATCTGATTCCCCGCCTCTGAATCCCCAACTCCCTGCCTCTGATTCCCCAGCTCTGATTCCACGCCTTTGATTCCCCCGTCTGATTCCCAGCCTCTGAAACCCCGTGTCTGATTTCTTGCCTCTGATTCCCCGCCTCTGATTCCCCATCTCTGATTCACAGCCTCTGATTCCCCACCTCTGATTCCCCATCTCTGATTCCGCACATCTGATTCCCTGCCTCTGATTCCCCGACTCTGATCCCCACCTCTGATTCCCCAGCTCTGATTCCCCGCCTCTGATTCCCCAACTCTGATTCCCCGCCTTTGATTCCCCAGCTCTGATTCCCCGCCTCTGATTCCCCGTGTTTGATTCCCTGCCTCTGATTCCCCGCCTGTGATTCCCCATCTCTGATTCACCACCTCTGATTCCCCACCTCTGATTCCCCATATCTGATTCCCCGCCTCTGAATCCCCAACTCTGATTCCCTGCCTCTGATTCCCCAGCTCTGATTCCCCGCCTTTGATTCCCCCGTCTGATTCCCAGCCTCTGAAACCCCGTGTCTGATTTCTTGCCTCTGATTCCCCGCCTCTGATTCCCCACCTCTGATTCCCCATCTCTGATTCCGCACAAATGATTCCCTGCCTCTGATTCCCCGACTCTGATCCCCACCTCTTATTCCGCAGCTCTGATTCCCCACCTCTGATTCCCCAACTCCGATTCCCCGCCTCTGATTCCCCAGCTCTGATTCCCCGCCTCTGATTCCCCGTGTTTGATTCCCTGCCTCTGATTCCCAACCTCTGATTCCCCACCTCTGATTCCCCGTGTTTGATTCCCCGCCTCTGTTTCCCCGCCTCTGATTCCCCGCCTCTGATTCCCCAACTCTAATTCCCCGCCTCTGATTCCCCATATCTGATTCCCCGCCTCTGAATCCCCAACTCTGATTCCCTGCCTCTGATTCCCCAGCTCTGATAACCCGCCTTTGATTCCCCCGTCTGATTCCCAGCCTCTGAAACCCCGTGTCTGATTTCTTGCCTCTGATTCCCCGCCTCTGATTCCGCATCTCTGATTCACAGCCTCTGATTCCCCACCTCTGATTCCCCATCTCTGATTCCGCACATCTGATTCCCTGCCTCTGATTCCCCATCTCTGATTCACCGCCTTTGATTCGCCACCTCTGATTCCCCATATCTGATTCCCCGCCTCTGTTTCCCCGCCTCTGATTCCCCGCCTCTGATTCCCCATATCTCATTCCCCGCCTCTGAATCCCCATCTCTGATTCCCGGACTCTGATTCCCCACCTCTGATTCCCGGCCTCTTATTCCCGGCATCTGATTCCGGCCTCTGATTCCCGGCCTCTGATTCCCTGCTTCTGATTCTGATTCCCTGCCTTTGATTCCCCATCTCTGATTCCGCACATCTGATTCCCTGCCTCTGATTCCCCATCTCTGATTCCCCATATCTCATTCCCCGCCTCTGTTTCCCCGCCTCTGATTCCCCGCCTCTGTTTCCCAATATCTAAGACCCCGCCTCTGATTCCCCAACTCTGATTCCCCACCTCTGATTCCCCAGCTCTGATTCCCCGCCTCTGATTCCCCGCATCTGATTCCCTGCATCTGATTCCAAGCCTCTGATTCCCTGCCTCTGATTCCCAACCTCTGATTCCCCACCTCTGATTCCCCATATCTGATTCCCAGCCTCTGTTTCCCCGCCTCTGATTCCCTGCCTCTGTTTCCCCATATCTGATTCCCGGCCTCTGATTCCCCGCCTCTGATTCCCCGCCTCTGATTCCCTGCCTCTGATTCCCCATCTCCGATACCGCACATCTGATTCCCTGCCTCTGATTCCCCGCCTCTGATTCCCCGCCTCTGATTCCCTGCCTCTGATTCCCAACCTCTGATTCCCCACCTCTGATTCCCCGTGTTTGATTCCCCGCCTCTGTTCCCCGCCTCTGATTCCCCGCCTCTGATTCCCCAACTCTAATTCCCCGCCTCTGATTCCCCATATCTGATTCCCCGCCTCTGTTTCCCCGCCTCTGATTCCCCGCCCCTGTTTCCCCATATCTGATTCCCTGCCTCTGATTCCCCAACTTTGATTCCCAGCCTCTGATTCCCCAGCTCTGATACCACGCCTCTGATTCCCCGTGTTTGATTCCCTGCCTCTGATTCCCCGCCTCTGATTCCCCATCTCAGATTCACCGCCTTTGATTCGCCACCTCTGATTCCCCATATCTGATTCCCCACCTCTGTTTCCCCGCCTCTGATTCCCCGCCTCTGATTCTCCATATCTCATTCCCCGCCTCTGAATCCCCATCACTGATTCCCAGACTCTGATTCCCCACCTCTGATTCCCGGCCTCTTATTCCCAGCATCTGATTCCAGGCCTCTGATTCCCGGCCTCTGACTCCCCGCTTCTGATTCTGATTCCCTGCCTCTGATTCCCCATCTCTGATTCCACACATCTGATTACCTGCCTCTGATTCCCCACCTCTGATTCCCCATATCTGATTCCTCGCCTCTGTTTCCCCGCCTCTGATTCCCCGCCTCTGATTCCCCAGCTCTGATTCCCCGCCTCTGATTTTCCGTGTTTGATTCCCTGCCTCTGATTCCCGGCCTCTGATTCCCCATCTCTGATTCACCGCCTTTGATTCGCCACCTCTGATTCCCCATATCTGATTCCCCGCCTCTGTTTCCCCGCCTCTGATTCCCCGCCTCTGATTCCCCATATATCATTATCCGCCTCTGAATCCCCATCTCTGATTCCCGGACTCTGATTCCCCACCTCTGATTCCCGGCCTCTTATTCCCGGCATCTGATTCCGGCCTCTGATTCCCGGCCTCTGATTCCCTGCTTCTGATTCCCCATCTCTGATTCCGCAAATCTAATTCCCTGCCTCTGATTCCCCACCTCTGATTCCCCATATATGATTCCCCGCCTCTGTTTCCCGGCCTCTGATTCCCCGCTTCTGATTCTGATTCCCTGCCTCTGATTCCCCATCTCTGATTCCGCACATCTGATTCCCTGCCTCTGATTCCCAACCTCTGATTCCCCATCTCTGATTCATCGCCTATGATTCGCCACCTCTGATACCCCATATCTGATTCCTCGCCTCTGTTTCCCCGCCTCTGATTCCCCGCCTCTGATTCCCCATATCTCATTCCCCGCCTCTGATTCCCCATCTCTGATTCCCGGACTCTGATTCCCCACCTCTGATTCCCGGCCTCTGATTCCCCATCTCCGATTCCGCACATCTGATTCCCTGCCTCTGATTCCCCGCCTCTGATTCCCCGCCTCTGATTCCCTGCATCTGATTCCCAACATCTGATTCCCCACCTCTGATTCCCCGTGTTTGATTCCCCGCCCCTGTTTCCCCATATCTGATTCCCTGACTCTGATTCCCCAACTTTGATTCTCAGCCTCTGATTCCCCAGCTCTGATTCCCCGCCTCTGATTCCCCGTGTTTGATTCCGTGCCTCTGATACACCGCCTCTGATTCCCCATCTCTGATTCACCGCCTTTGATTCGCCACCTCTGATTCCCCATATCTCATTCCCCGCCTCTGACTCCCCATCTCTGATTCCCGGACTCTGATTCCCCACCTCTGATTCCCGGCCTCTGATTCCCCATATCTCATTCCCCGCCTCTGGATCCCCAACTTTGATTCCCAGCCTCTGATTCCCCAGCTCTGATTCCCCGCCTCTGATTCCCCGTGTTTGATTCCCTGCCTCTGATTCCCCGCCTCTGATTCCCCATCTCTGATTCACCGCCTTTGATTCGCCACCTCTGATTCCCCATATCTGATTCCCCACCTCTGTTTCCCCGCCTCTGATTCCCCGCCTCTGATTCTCCATATCTCATTCCCCGCCTCTGACTCCCCATCTCTGATTCCCGGTCTCTGATTCCCCACCTCTGATTCCCGGCCTCTTATTCCCAGCATCTGATTCCAGGCCTCTGATTCCCGTCCTCTGACTCCCCGCTTCTGATTCTGATTCCCTGCCTCTGATTCCCCATCTCTGATTCCGCACATCTGATTACCTGCCTCTGATTCCCCACCTCTGATTCCCCATATCTGATTCCCCGCCTCTGTTTCCACGCCTCTGATTCCCCGCCTCTGTTTCCCCATATCTAATTCCCCACCTCTGATGCCCCAACTCTGATTCCCCGCCTCTGATTCCACAGCTCTGATTCCCCGCCTCTGATTCCCCACATCCGATTCCCCATATCTGATTCCCCACCTCTGTTTCCCCGCCCCTGATTCCCCGCCTCTGTTTCCCCATATCTGATTCCCCGCCTCTGATTCCCAACTATGATTCCCCGCCTCTTATTCCCCAGCTCTGATTCCCTGCCTCTGATTCCCCGCGTTCTATTCCCTGCCTCTGATTCCCCGCCTGTGATTCCCCATCTCTGATTCACCACCTCTGATTCCCCACCACTGATTCCCCATATCTAATTCCCCGCCTCTGTTTGCCCGCCTCTGATTCCCCGCCTCTGTTTCCCCATATCTGATTCCCCGCCTCTGAATCCCCAACTCTGATTCCCTGCCTCTGATTCCCCAGCTTCATTCCCCGCCTTTGATTCCCCCCGTCTGATTCCCAGCCTCTGAATCCCCGTGTCTGAAAACCTGCCTCTGATTCCCCGCCTCTGATTCCCCATCTCAGATTCACCGCCACTGATTCCCCACCTCTGATTCCCCATCTCTGATTCCGCACATCCGATTCCCTGCCTCTGATTCCCCGACTCTGATTCCCCACCTCTGATTCCCCAGCTCTGATTCCCCGCCTCTGATTCCCCAACTCTGATTCCCCACCTCTGATTCCCCAGCTGTGATTCCCCGCCTCTGATTCCCCGTGTTTGATCCCCTGCCTCTGATTCCCCAGCTCTGATTCCCCATCTCTGATTCACCGCCTTTGATTCGCCACCTCTGATTCCCCATATCTGATTCCTCGCCACTGTTTCCCCGCCTCTGATTCCCCGCCTCTGATTCCCCATATCTCATTCCCCGCCTCTGAATCCCCATCTCTGATTCCCGGACTCTGATTCCCCACCTCTGATTCCCGACCTCTTATTCCCGGCATCTGATTCTGGCCTCTGATTCCCGGCCTCTGATTCCCTGCTTCTGATTCTGATTCCCTGCCTCTGATTCCCCATTTCTGATTCCGCACATCTAATTCCCTGCCTCTGATTCCCCACCTCTGATTCCCCATATCTGAATCCCCGCCTCTGTTTCCCCGTCTCTGATTCCCCGCCTCTGTTTCCCCATTACTAAGTCCCCGCCTCTGATTCCCCAACTTTGATTCCCCACCTCTGATTCCCCAGCTCTGATTCCCCACCTCTGATTCCCCACCTCTGATTCCCCATATCTGATTCCCAGCCTCTGTTTCCCCGCCTCTGATTCCCCGCCCCTGTTTCCCCATATCTGATTCCCTGCCTCTGATTCCCCAACTTTGATTCCCAGCCTCTGATTCCCCAGCTCTGATTCCCGGCCTCTGATTCCTCGTGTTTGATTCCCTGCCTCTGATTCCCTGCTTCTGATTCCCCATCTCTGATTCCGCAAATCTAATTCCCTGCCTCTGATTCCCCACCTCTGATTCCCCATATCTGATTCCCCACCTCTGTTTCCCGGCCTCTGATTCCCCGCTTCTGATTCTGATTCCCTGCCTCTGATTCCCCATCTCTGATTCCGCACATCTGATTCCCTGCCTCTGATTCCCCACCTCTGATTCCCCATATCTGATTTCCCGCCTCTGTTTCCCCGCCTCTGATTCCCCGCCTCTGTTTCCCCATATCTAATTCCCAACCTCTGATGCCCCAACTCTGATTCCCTGCCTCTGATTCCCCGCGTTCTATTCCCTGCCTCTGATTCCCCGCCTGTGATTCCCCATCTCTGATTCACCACCTCTGATTCCCCACCTCTGATTCCCCATATCTGATTCCCCGCCTCTGAATCCTCAACTCTGATTCCCTGCCTCTGATTCCCCAGCTCTGATTCCCCGCCTTTGATTCCCCCGTCTGATTCCCAGCCTCTGAAACCCCGTGTCTGATTTCTTGCCTCTGATTCCCCGCCTCTGATTCCCCACCTCTGATTCCCCATCTCTGATTCCGCACATCTGATTCCCTGCCTCTGATTCCTCGACTCTGATCCCCACCTCTGATTCCGCAGCTCTGATTCCCCGCCTCTGATTCCCCCGCTCTGATTCCCCGCCTCTGATTCCCCAGCTCTGATTCCCCGCCTCTGATTCCCCGTGTTTGATTCCCTGCCTCTGATTCCCCGCCTCTGATTCCCCATCTCTGATTCACCGCCTTTGATTCGCCACCTCTGATTCCCCATATCTGATTCCTCGCCTCTGTTTCCCCGCCTCTGATTCCCCGCCTCTGATTCCCCATATCTCATTCCCCGCCTCTGATTCCCCATCTCTGATTCCCGGACTCTGATTCCCCACCTCTGATTCCCGGCCTCTTATTCCCGGCATCTGATTCCGGCCTCTGATTCCCGGCCTCTGATTCCCTGCTTCTGATTCCCCATCTCTGATTCCGCAAATCTAATTCCCTGCCTCTGATTCCCCACCTCTGATTCCCCATATCTGATTCCCCGCCTCTGTTTCCCCGCCTCTGATTCCCCGCCTCTGTTTCCCCATATCTAAGTCCCCGCCTCTGATTCCCCAACTTTGATTCCCCACCTCTGATTCCCCAGCTCTGATTCCCCGCCTCTGATTCCCCGCATCTGATTCCATGCATCTGATTCCCAGCCTCTGATTCCCAGCCTCTGATTCCCAACCTCTGATTCCCCACCTCTGATTCCCCATATCTGATTCCCCGCCTCTGTTTCCCCGCCTCTGATTCCCCGCCTCTGTTTCCCCATATCTGATCCCCGCCTCTATTTGCCCGCATCTGATTCCCCGCCTCTGTTTCCCCATATCTGATTCCCCGCCTCTGAATCCCCAACTCTGATTCCCTGCCTCTAATTTCCCAGCTCTGATTCCCCGCCTCTGATGCCCCGCGTCTGATTACCGGCCTCTGATTCCCCGCCTCTGATTCCCCATCTCTGATTCACAACCTCTGATTCCCCACCTCTGATACCCCATATCTGATTCCCCGCCTCTGTTTCCCCGCCTCTGATTCCCCACCTCTGATTCCCAATATCTGATTCCCCGCCTCTGATTCCCCACCTCTGATTCCCCGCCTCTGATTCGCCAGCTATGATTCCCCGCCTCTGATTCCCCGTGTTTGATTCCCTGGCTCTGATTCCCGGCCTCTGATTCCCCATCTCTGATTCACCGCCTTTGATTCGCCACCTCTGATTCCCCATATCTGATTCCCCGCCTCTGTTTCCCCGCCTCTGATTCCCCGCCTCTGATTCCCCATATCTCATTCCCCGCCTCTGAATCCCCACCTCTGATTCCAGGACTCTGATTCCCCACCTCTGATTCCCTGCTACTGATTCTGATTCCCTGCCTTTGATTCCCCATCTCTGATTCCGCACATCTGATTCCCTGCCTCTGATTCCCCATCTCTGATTCCCCATATCTGATTCCCCGCTTCTGTTTCCCCGCCTCTGATTCCCCGCCTCTGTTTCCCAATATCTAAGTCCCCGCCTCTGATTCCCCAACTCTAATTCCCCACCTCTGATTCCCCAGCTCTGATTCCCCGCCTCTGATTCCCCGCATCTGATTCCCTGCATCTGATTCCAAGCCTCTTATTCCCTGCCTCTGATTCCCAACCTCTGATTCCCCACCTCTGATTCCCCATATCTGATTCCCAGCCTCTGTTTCCCCGCCTCTGATTCCCCGCCTCTGTTTCCCCATATCTGATTCCCGGCCTCTGGTTCCCCGCCTCTGATTCCCCGCCTCTGATTCCCTGCCTCTGATTCCCCATCTCCGATTCCGCACATCTGATTCCCTGCCTCTGATTCCCCGCCTCTGATTCCCCGCCTCTGATTCCCTGCCTCTGATTCCCAACCTCTGATTCCCCACCTCTGATTCCCCGTGTTTGATTCCCCGCCTCTGCTTCCCCGCCTCTGATTCCCCGCCTCTGATTCCCCAACTCTAATTCCCCGCCTCTGATTCCCCATATCTGATTCCCCGCCTCTGTTTCCCCGCCTCTGATTCCCCACCCCTGTTTCCCCATATCTGATTCCCTGCCTCTGATTCCCCAACTTTGATTCCCAGCATCTGATTCCCCAGCTCTGATTCCCCGCCTCTGATTCCCCGCATCTGATTCCCTGCATCTGATTCCAAGCTTCTGATTCCCTGCCTCTGATTCCCAACCTCTGATTCCCCACCTCTGATTCCCCATATCTGATCCCCAGCCTCTTTTTTTCCCCGCCTCTGTTTCCCCATATCTGATTCCCGGCCTCTGATTCCCCGCCTTTGATTCCCCGCCTCTGATTCCCTGCCTCTGATTCCCCATCTCCGATTCCGCACATCTGATTCCCTGCCTCTGATTCCCCGCCTCTGATTCCCCGCCTCTGATTCCCTGCATCTGATTCCCAACATCTGATTCCCCACCTCTGATTCCCCGTGTTTGATTCCCCGCCCCTGTTTCCCCATATCTGATTCCCTGACTCTGATTCCCCAACTTTGATTCTCAGCCTCTGATTCCCCAGCTCTGATTCCCCGCCTCTGATTCCCCGTGTTTGATTCCGTGCCTCTGATACACCGCCTCTGATTCCCCATCTCTGATTCACCGCCTTTGATTCGCCACCTCTGATTCCCCATATCTGATTCCCCACCTCTGTTTCCCCGCCTCTGATTCCCCGCCTCTGATTCTCCATATCTCATTCCCCGCCTCTGACTCCCCATCTCTGATTCCCGGACTCTGATTCCCCACCTCTGATTCCCGGCCTCTTATTCCCAGCATCTGATTCCAGGCCTCTGATTCCCGTCCTCTGACTCCCCGCTTCTGATTCTGATTCCCTGCCTCTGATTCCCCATCTCTGATTCCGCACATCTGATTACCTGCCCCTGATTCCCCACCTCTGATTCTCCATATCTGATTCCCCGCCTCTGTTTCCACGCCTCTGATTCCCCGCCTCTGTTTCCCCATATCTAATTCCCCACCTCTGATGCCCCAACTCTGATTCCCCGCCTCTGATTCAACAGCACTGATTCCCCGCCTCTGATTCCCCACATCCGATTCCCCATATCTGATTCCCCGCCTCTGTTTCCCCGCCCCTGACTCCCCGCCTCTGTTTCCCCATATCTGATTCCCCGCCTCTGATTCCCAACTATGATTCCCCGCCTCTTATTCCCCAGCTCTGATTCCCTGCCTCTGATTCCCCGCGTTCTATTCCCTGCCTCTGATTCCCCGCCTGTGATTCCCCATCTCTGATTCACCACCTCTGATTCCCCACCACTGATTCCCCATATCTAATTCCCCGCCTCTGTTTGCCCGCCTCTGATTCCCCGCCTCTGTTTCCCCATATCTGATTCCCCGCCTCTGAATCCCCAACTCTGATTCCCTGCCTCTGATTCCCCAGCTTCATTCCGCGCCTTTGAATCCCCCCGTCTGATTCCCAGCCTCTGAATCCCCGTGTCTGAAAACCTGCCTCTGATTCCCCGCCTCTGATTCCCCATCTCAGATTCACCGCCTCTGATTCCCCACCTCTGATTCCCCATCTCTGATTCCGCACATCCGATTCCCTGCCTCTGATGCCCCGACTCTGATTCCCCACCTCTGATTCCCCAGCTCTGATTCCTCGCCTCTGATTCCCCAACTCTGATTCCCCACCTCTGATTCCCCAGCTGTGATTCCCCGCCTCTGATTACCCGTGTTTGATCCCCTGCTTCTGATTCCCTAGCTCTGATTCCCCATCTCTGATTCCTCGCCACTGTTTCCCCGCCTCTGATTCCCCGCCTCTGATTCCCCATATCTCATTCCCCGCCTCTGATTCCCCATCTCTGATTCCCGGACTCTGATTCCCCACCTCTGATTCCCGACCTCTTATTCCCGGCATCTGATTCCGGCCTCTGATTCCCGGCCTCTGATTCCCTGCTTCTGATTCTGATTCCCTGCCTCTGATTCCCCATTACTGATTCCGCACATCTAATTCCCTGCCTCTGATTCCCCACCTCTGATTCCCCATATCTGAATCCCCGCCTCTGTTTCCCCGTCTCTGATTCCCCGCCTCTGTTTCCCCATATCTAAGTCCCCGCCTCTGATTCCCCAACTTTGATTCCCCACCTCTGATTCCCCAGCTCTGATTCCCCGCCTCTGATTCCCCACCTCTGATTCCCCATATCTGATTCCCAGCCTCTGTTTCCCCGCCTCTGATTCCCCGCCCCTGTTTCCCCATATCTGATTCCCTGCCTCTGATTCCCCAACTTTGATTCCCAGCCTCTGATTCCCCAGCTCTGATTCCCCGCCTCTGATTCCCCGTGTTTGATTCCCTGCCTCTGATTCCCCGCCTCTGATTCCCCATCTCTGATTCACCGCCTTTGATTCGCCACCTCTGATTCCCCATATCTGATTCCCCACCTCTGTTTCCCCGCCTCTGATTCCCCGCCTCTGATTCTCCATATCTCATTCCCCGCCTCTGACTCCCCATCTCTGATTCCCGGACTCTGATACCCCACCTCTGATTCCCGGCCTCTTATTCCCAGCATCTGATTCCAGGCCTCTGATTCCCGGCCTCTGACTCCCCGCTTCTGATTCTGATTCCCTGACTCTGATTCCCCATCTCTGATTCCGCACATCTGATTACCTGCCTCTGATTCCCCACCTCTGATTCCCCATATCTGATTCCCCGCCTCGGTTTCCACGCCTCTGATTCCCCGCCTCTGTTTCCCCATATCTAATTCCCCACCTCTGATGCCCCAACTCTGATTCCCCGCATCTGATTCCACAGCTCTGATTCCCCGCCTCTGATTCCCCACTTCCGATTCCCCATATCTGATTCCCCGCCTCTGTTTCCCCGCCCCTGATTCCCCGCCTCTGTTTCCCCATATCTGATTCCCCGCCTCTGATTCCCAACTATGATTCCCCGCCTCTTATTCCCCAGCTCTGATTCCCTGCCTCTGATTCCCCGCGTTCTATTCCCTGCCTCTGATTCCCCGCCTGTGATTCCCCATCTCTGATTCACCACCTCTGATTCCCCACCACTGATTCCCCATATCTAATTCCCCGCCTCTGTTTGCCCGCCTCTGATTCCCCGCCTCTGTTTCCCCATATCTGATTCCCCGCCTCTGAATTCCCAACTCTGATTCCCTGCCTCTGATTCCCCAGCTTCATTCCCCGCCTTTGATTCCCCCCGTCCGATTCCCAGCCTCTGAATCCCCGTGTCTGATAACCTGCCTCTGATTCCCCGCCTCTGATTCCCCATCTCAGATTCACTGCCTCTGATTCCCCACCTCTGATTCCCCATCTCTGATTCCGCACATCCGATTCCCTGCCTCTGATTCCCCGACTCTGATTCCCCACCTCTGATTCCCCAGCTCTGATTCCCCGCCTCTGATTCCCCAACTCTGATTCCCCGCCTCTGATTCCCCAGCTCTGATTCCCCGCCTCTGATTCCCCGTGTTTGATCCCCTGCCTCTGATTCCCCAGCTCTGATTCCCCATCTCTGATTCACCGCATTTGATTCGCCACCTCTGATTCCCCATATCTGATTCCTCGCCAATGTTTCCCCGCCTCTGATTCCCCGCCTCTGATTCCCCATATCTCATTCCCCGCCTCTGATTCCCCATCTCTGATTCCCGGACTCTGATTCCCCACCTCTGATTCCCGACCTCTTATTCCCGGCATCTGATTCCGGCCTGTGATTCCCGGCCTCTGATTCCCTGCTTCTGATTCTGATTCCCTGCCTCTGATTCCCCATTTCTGATTCCGCACATCTAATTCCCTGCCTCTGATTCCCCACCTCTGATTCCCCATATCTGATTCCCAGCCTCTGTTTCCCCGACTCTGATTCCCCGCCTCTGATTCCCCGCCTCTGAATCCCTGCCTCTGATTCCCCATCTCCGATTCCGCACATCTGATTCCCTGCCTCTCATTCCCCGCCTCTGATTCCCCGCCTCTGATTCCCTGCCTCTGATTCCCAACCTCTGATTCCCCACCTCTGATTCCCAGTGTTTGATTCCCCGCCTCTGTTTCCCCGCCTCTAATTCCCCGCCTCTGATTCCCCAACTCTAATTCCCCGCCTCTGATTCCCCATATCTGATTCCCCGCCTCTGTTTCCCCGCCTCTGATTCCCCGCCCCTGTTTCCCCATATCTGATTCCATGCCTCTGATTCCCCAACTTTGATTCCCAGCCTCTGATTCCCCAGCTCTGATTCCCCGCCTCTGATTCCCCGCATCTGATTCCCTGCATCTGATTCCAAGCCTCTGATTCCCTGCCTCTGATTCCCAACCTCTGATTCCCCACCTCTGATTCCCCATATCTGATTCCCAGCCTCTGTTTCCCCGCCTCTTATTCCCCGCCTCTGTTTCCCCATATCTGATTCCCGGCCTCTGATTCCCCGCCTCTGATTCCCCACCTCTGATTCCCAGCCTCTGATTCCCCATCTCCGATTCCGCACATCTGATTCCCTGCCTCTGATTCCCCTCCTCTGATTCCCCGCCTCTGATTCCCTGCCTCTGATTTCCAACCTCTGATTCCCGACCTCTGATTCCCCGTGTTTGATTCCCCGCCTATGTTTCCCCGCCTCTGATTCCCCACCTCTGTTTCCCAATATCTAAGTCCCCGCCTCTGATTCCCCAACTCTAATTCCCCACCTCTGATTCCCCAGCTCTGATTCCCCGCCTCTGATTCCCTGCATCTGATTCCCTGCATCTGATTCCAAGCCTCTGATTCCCTTCCTCTGATTCCCAACCTCTGAGTCCCCACCTCTGATTCCCCATATCTGATTCCCAGCATCTGTTTCCCCGCCTCTGATTCCCCGCCTCTGTTTCCCCATATCTGATTCCCGGCCTCTGGTTCCCCGCCTCTGATTCCCCGCCTCTGATTCCCTGCCTCTGATTCCCCATCTCCGATTCCGCACATCTGATTCGCTGCCTCTGATTCCCCGCCTCTGATTCCCCGCCTCTGATTCCCTGCCTCTGATTCCCAACCTCTGATTCCCCACCTCTGATTCCCCGTGTTTGATTCCCCGCCTCTGTATCCCCGCCTCTGATTCCCCGCCTCTGATTCCCCAACTCTAATTCCCCGCCTCTGATTCCCCATATCTGATTCCCCGCCTCTGTTTCCCCGCCTCTGATTCCCCGCCCCTGTTTCCCCATATCTGATTCCCTGCCTCTGATTCCCCAACTTTGATTCCCAGCTTCTGATTCCCCAGCTCTCATTCCCCGCCTCTGATTCCCCGCATCTGATTCCCTGCATCTGATTCCAAGCCTCTGATTCCCTGCCTCTGATTCCCCATATCTGATTCCCAGCCTCTGTTTCCCCGCCTCTGATTCCCCGCCTCTGTTTCCCCATATCTGATTCCCGGCCTCTGATTCCCCGCATCTGATTCCCCGCCTCTGATTCCCTGCCTCTGATTCCTCATCTCCGATTCCGCACATCTGATTCCCTGCCTCTGATTCCCCGCCTCTGATTCCCCGCCTCTGATTCCCTGCCTCTGATTCCCAACCTCTGATTCCCCACCTCTGATTCCCCGTGTTTGATTCCCCGCCTCTGTTTCCCCGCCTCTGATTCCCCGCCTCTGATTCCCCAACTCTAATTCCCCGCCTCTGATTCCCCATATCTGATTCCCTGCCTATGATTCCCCGCCTCTGATTCCCCGCCCCTGTTTCCCCATATCTGATTCCCTGCCTCTGATTCCCCAACTTTGATTCCCAGCCTCTGATTCCCCAGCTCTGATTCCCCGCCTCTGATTCCCTGTGTTTGATTCCCTGCCTCTGATTCCCCGCCTCTGATTCCCCATCTCTGATTCACCGCCTTTGATTCGCCACCTCTGATTCCCCATATCTGATTCCCCACCTCTGTTTCCCCGCCTCTGATTCCCCGCCTCTGATACTCCATATCTCATTCCCCGCCTCTGACTCCCCATCTCTGATTCCCGTACTCTGATTCCCCACCTCTGATTCCCGGCCTCTTATTCCCAGCATCTGATTCCAGGCCTCTGATTCCCGGCCTCTGACTCCCCGCTTCTGATTCTGATTCCCTGCCTCTGATTCCCCGCCTCTGATTCCGCACATCTGATTCCCCGCCTCTGTTTCCCCATATCTAATTCCCCACCTCTGATGCCCCAACTCTGATTCCCCGCCTCTGATTCCCCAGCTCTGATTCCCCGCCTCTGATTCTCCACATCCGATTCCCAATATCTGATTCCCCGCCTTTGTTTCCCCGCCCCTGATTCCCCGCCTCTGTTTCCCCATATCTGATTCCCCGCCTCTGATTCCCCGCGTTCTATTCCCTGCCTCTGATTCCCCGCCTGTGATTCCCCATCTCTGATTCACCACCTCTGATTCCCCACCACTGATTCCCCATATCTAATTCCCCGCCTCTGTTTGCCCGCCTCTGATTCCCCGCCTCTGTTTCCCCATATCTGATTCCCCGCCTCTGAATCCCCAACTCTGATTCCCTGCCTCTGATTCCCCAGCTTCATTCCCCGCCTTTGATTCCCCCCGTCTGATTCCCAGCCTCTGAATCCCCGTGTCTGAATCCCTGCCTCTGATTCCCCACCTCTGATTCCCCATATCTGAATCCCCGCCTCTGTTTCCCCGTCTCTGATTCCCCGCCTCTGTTTCCCCATATCTAAGTCCCCGCCTCTGATTCCCCAACTTTGATTCCCCACCTCTGATTCCCCAGCTCTGATTCCCCGCCTCTGATTCCCCACCTCTGATTCCCCATATCTGATTCCCAGCCTCTGTTTCCCCGCCTCTGATTCCCCGCCCCTGTTTCCCCATATCTGATTCCCTGCCTCTGATTCCCCAACTTTGATTCCCAGCCTCTGATTCCCCAGCTCTGATTCCCCGCCTCTGATTCCCCGTGTTTGATTCCCTGCCTCTGATTCCCCGCCTCTGATTCCCCATCTCTGATTCACCGCCTTTGATTCGCCACCTCTGATTCCCCATATCTGATTCCCCACCTCTGTTTCCCCGCCTCTGATTCCCCGCCTCTGATTCTCCATATCTCATTCCCCGCCTCTGACTCCCCATCTCTGATTCCCGGACTCTGATACCCCACCTCTGATTCCCGGCCTCTTATTCCCAGCATCTGATTCCAGGCCTCTGATTCCCGGCCTCTGACTCCCCGCTTCTGATTCTGATTCCCTGACTCTGATTCCCCATCTCTGATTCCGCACATCTGATTACCTGCCTCTGATTCCCCACCTCTGATTCCCCATATCTGATTCCCCGCCTCGGTTTCCACGCCTCTGATTCCCCGCCTCTGTTTCCCCATATCTAATTCCCCACCTCTGATGCCCCAACTCTGATTCCCCGCCTCTGATGCCACAGCTCTGATTCCCCGCCTCTGATTCCCCACTTCCGATTCCCCATATCTGATTCCCCGCCTCTGTTTCCCCGCCCCTGATTCCCCGCCTCTGTTTCCCCATATCTGATTCCCCGCCTCTGATTCCCAACTATGATTCCCCACCTCTTATTCCCCAGCTCTGATTCCCTGCCTCTGATTCCCCGCGTTCTATTCCCTGCCTCTGATTCCCCGCCTGTGATTCCCCATCTCTGATTCACCACCTCTGATTCCCCACCACTGATTCCCCATATCTAATTCCCCGCCTCTGTTTGCCCGCCTCTGATTCCCCGCCTCTGTTTCCCCATATCTGATTCCCCGCCTCTGAATTCCCAACTCTGATTCCCTGCCTCTGATTCCCCAGCTTCATTCCCCGCCTTTGATTCCCCCCGTCCGATTCCCAGCCTCTGAATCCCCGTGTCTGATAACCTGCCTCTGATTCCCCGCCTCTGATTCCCCATCTCAGATTCACCACCTCTGATTCCCCACCTCTGATTCCCCATCTCTGATTCCGCACATCCGATTCCCTGCCTCTGATTCCCCGACTCTGATTCCCCACCTCTGATTCCCCAGCTCTGATTCCCCGCCTCTGATTCCCCAACTCTGATTCCCCGCCTCTGATTCCCCAGCTCTGATTCCCCGCCTCTGATTCCCCGTGTTTGATCCCCTGCCTCTGATTCCCCAGCTCTGATTCCCCATCTCTGATTCACCGCATTTGATTCGCCACCTCTGATTCCCCATATCTGATTCCTCGCCAATGTTTCCCCGCCTCTGATTCCCCGCCTCTGATTCCCCATATCTCATTCCCCGCCTCTGATTCCCCATCTCTGATTCCCGGACTCTGATTCCCCACCTCTGATTCCCGACCTCTTATTCCCGGCATCTGATTCCGGCCTGTGATTCCCGGCCTCTGATTCCCTGCTTCTGATTCTGATTCCCTGCCTCTGATTCCCCATTTCTGATTCCGCACATCTAATTCCCTGCCTCTGATTCCCCACCTCTGATTCCCCATATCTGAATCCCCGCCTCTGTTTCCCCGTCTCTGATTCCCCGCCTCTGTTTCCCCATATCTAAGTCCCCGCCTCTGATTCCCCAAATTTGATTCCCCACCTCTGATTCCCCAGCTCTGATTCCCCGCCTCTGATTCCCCACCTCTGATTCCCCATATCTGATTCCCAGCCTCTGTTTCCCCGCCTCTGATTCCCCGCCTCTGATTCCCCGCCTCTGAATCCCTGCCTCTGATTCCCCATCTCCGATTCCGCACATCTGATTCCCTGCCTCTCATTCCCCGCCTCTGATTCCCCGCCTCTGATTCCCTGCCTCTGATTCCCAACCTCTGATTCCCCACCTCTGATTCCCAGTGTTTGATTCCCCGCCTCTGTTTCCCCGCCTCTGATTCCCCGCCTCTGATTCCCCAACTCTAATTCCCCGCCTCTGATTCCCCATATCTGATTCCCCGCCTCTGTTTCCCCGCCTCTGATTCCCCGCCCCTGTTTCCCCATATCTGATTCCATGCCTCTGATTCCCCAACTTTGATTCCCAGCCTCTGATTCCCCAGCTCTGATTCCCCGCCTCTGATTCCCCGCATCTGATTCCCTGCATCTGATTCCAAGCCTCTGATTCCCTGCCTCTGATTCCCAACCTCTGATTCCCCACCTCTGATTCCCCATATCTGATTCCCAGCCTCTGTTTCCCCGCCTCTTATTCCCCGCCTCTGTTTCCCCATATCTGATTCCCGGCCTCTGATTCCCCGCCTCTGATTCCCCGCCTCTGATTCCCTGCCTCTGATTCCCCATCTCCGATTCCGCACATCTGATTCCCTGCCTCTGATTCCCCTCCGCTGATTCCCCGCCTCTGATTCCCTGCCTCTGATTTCCAACCTCTGATTCCCGACCTCTGATTCCCCGTGTTTGATTCCCCGCCTATGTTTCCCCGCCTCTGATTCCCCGCCTCTGTTTCCCAATATCTAAGTCCCCGCCTCTGATTCCCCAACACTAATTCCCCACCTCTGATTCCCCAGCTCTGATTCCCCGCCTCTGATTCCCTGCATCTGATTCCCTGCATCTGATTCCAAGCCTCTGATTCCCTGCCTCTGATTCCCAACCTCTGAGTCCCCACCTCTGATTCCCCATATCTGATTCCCAGCATCTGTTTCCCCGCCTCTGATTCCCCGCCTCTGTTTCCCCATATCTGATTCCCGGCCTCTGGTTCCCCGCCTCTGATTCCCCGCCTCTGATTCCCTGCCTCTGATTCCCCATCTCCGATTCCGCACATCTGATTCGCTGCCTCTGATTCCCCGCCTCTGATTCCCCGCCTCTGATTCCCTGCCTCTGATTCCCAACCTCTGATTCCCCACCTCTGATTCCCCGTGTTTGATTCCCCGCCTCTGTATCCCCGCCTCTGATTCCCCGCCTCTGATTCCCCAACTCTAATTCCCCGCCTCTGATTCCCCATATCTGATTCCCCGCCTCTGTTTCCCCGCCTCTGATTCCCCGCCCCTGTTTCCCCATATCTGATTCCCTGCCTCTGATTCCCCAACTTTGATTCCCAGCTTCTGATTCCCCAGCTCTCATTCCCCGCCTCTGATTCCCCGCATCTGATTCCCTGCATCTGATTCCAAGCCTTTGATTCCCTGCCTCTGATTCCCCATATCTGATTCCCAGCCTCTGTTTCCCCGCCTCTGATTCCCCGCCTCTGTTTCCCCATATCTGATTCCCGGCCTCTGATTCCCCGCATCTGATTCCCCGCCTCTGATTCCCTGCCTCTGATTCCTCATCTCCGATTCCGCACATCTGATTCCCTGCCTCTGATTCCCCGCCTCTGATTCCCCGCCTCTGATTCCCTGCCTCTGATTCCCAACCTCTGATTCCCCACCTCTGATTCCCCGTGTTTGATTCCCCGCCTCTGTTTCCCCGCCTCTGATTCCCCGCCTCTGATTCCCCAACTCTAATTCCCCGCCTCTGATTCCCCATATCTGATTCCCTGCCTATGATTCCCCGCCTCTGATTCCCCGCCCCTGTTTCCCCATATCTGATTCCCTGCCTCTGATTCCCCAACTTTGATTCCCAGCCTCTGATTCCCCAGCTCTGATTCCCCGCCTCTGATTCCCTGTGTTTGATTCCCTGCCTCTGATTCCCCGCCTCTGATTCCCCATCTCTGATTCACCGCCTTTGATTCGCCACCTCTGATTCCCCATATCTGATTCCCCACCTCTGTTTCCCCGCCTCTGATTCCCCGCCTCTGATACTCCATATCTCATTCCCCGCCTCTGACTCCCCATCTCTGATTCCCGTACTCTGATTCCCCACCTCTGATTCCCGGCCTCTTATTCCCAGCATCTGATTCCAGGCCTCTGATTCCCGGCCTCTGACTCCCCGCTTCTGATTCTGATTCCCTGCCTCTGATTCCCCGCCTCTGATTCCCCAACTCTGATTCCCCGCCTCTGATTCCCCAGCTCTGATTCCCCGCCTCTGATTCCCCGTGTTTGATCCCCTGCCTCTGATTCCCCAGCTCTGATTCCCCATCTCTGATTCACCGCATTTGATTCGCCACCTCTGATTCCCCATATCTGATTCCTCGCCAATGTTTCCCCGCCTCTGATTCCCCGCCTCTGATTCCCCATATCTCATTCCCCGCCTCTGATTCCCCATCTCTGATTCCCGGACTCTGATTCCCCACCTCTGATTCCCGACCTCTTATTCCCGGCATCTGATTCCGGCCTGTGATTCCCGGCCTCTGATTCCCTGCTTCTGATTCTGATTCCCTGCCTCTGATTCCCCATTTCTGATTCCGCACATCTAATTCCCTGCCTCTGATTCCCCACCTCTGATTCCCCATATCTGAATCCCCGCCTCTGTTTCCCCGTCTCTGATTCCCCGCCTCTGTTTCCCCATATCTAAGTCCCCGCCTCTGATTCCCCAAATTTGATTCCCCACCTCTGATTCCCCAGCTCTGATTCCCCGCCTCTGATTCCCCACCTCTGATTCCCCATATCTGATTCCCAGCCTCTGTTTCCCCGCCTCTGATTCCCCGCCTCTGATTCCCCGCCTCTGAATCCCTGCCTCTGATTCCCCATCTCCGATTCCGCACATCTGATTCCCTGCCTCTCATTCCCCGCCTCTGATTCCCCGCCTCTGATTCCCTGCCTCTGATTCCCAACCTCTGATTCCCCACCTCTGATTCCCAGTGTTTGATTCCCCGCCTCTGTTTCCCCGCCTCTGATTCCCCGCCTCTGATTCCCCAACTCTAATTCCCCGCCTCTGATTCCCCATATCTGATTCCCCGCCTCTGTTTCCCCGCCTCTGATTCCCCGCCCCTGTTTCCCCATATCTGATTCCATGCCTCTGATTCCCCAACTTTGATTCCCAGCCTCTGATTCCCCAGCTCTGATTCCCCGCCTCTGATTCCCCGCATCTGATTCCCTGCATCTGATTCCAAGCCTCTGATTCCCTGCCTCTGATTCCCAACCTCTGATTCCCCACCTCTGATTCCCCATATCTGATTCCCAGCCTCTGTTTCCCCGCCTCTTATTCCCCGCCTCTGTTTCCCCATATCTGATTCCCGGCCTCTGATTCCCCGCCTCTGATTCCCCGCCTCTGATTCCCTGCCTCTGATTCCCCATCTCCGATTCCGCACATCTGATTCCCTGCCTCTGATTCCCCTCCGCTGATTCCCCGCCTCTGATTCCCTGCCTCTGATTTCCAACCTCTGATTCCCGACCTCTGATTCCCCGTGTTTGATTCCCCGCCTATGTTTCCCCGCCTCTGATTCCCCGCCTCTGTTTCCCAATATCTAAGTCCCCGCCTCTGATTCCCCAACACTAATTCCCCACCTCTGATTCCCCAGCTCTGATTCCCCGCCTCTGATTCCCTGCATCTGATTCCCTGCATCTGATTCCAAGCCTCTGATTCCCTGCCTCTGATTCCCAACCTCTGAGTCCCCACCTCTGATTCCCCATATCTGATTCCCAGCATCTGTTTCCCCGCCTCTGATTCCCCGCCTCTGTTTCCCCATATCTGATTCCCGGCCTCTGGTTCCCCGCCTCTGATTCCCCGCCTCTGATTCCCTGCCTCTGATTCCCCATCTCCGATTCCGCACATCTGATTCGCTGCCTCTGATTCCCCGCCTCTGATTCCCCGCCTCTGATTCCCTGCCTCTGATTCCCAACCTCTGATTCCCCACCTCTGATTCCCCGTGTTTGATTCCCCGCCTCTGTATCCCCGCCTCTGATTCCCCGCCTCTGATTCCCCAACTCTAATTCCCCGCCTCTGATTCCCCATATCTGATTCCCCGCCTCTGTTTCCCCGCCTCTGATTCCCCGCCCCTGTTTCCCCATATCTGATTCCCTGCCTCTGATTCCCCAACTTTGATTCCCAGCTTCTGATTCCCCAGCTCTCATTCCCCGCCTCTGATTCCCCGCATCTGATTCCCTGCATCTGATTCCAAGCCTTTGATTCCCTGCCTCTGATTCCCCATATCTGATTCCCAGCCTCTGTTTCCCCGCCTCTGATTCCCCGCCTCTGTTTCCCCATATCTGATTCCCGGCCTCTGATTCCCCGCATCTGATTCCCCGCCTCTGATTCCCTGCCTCTGATTCCTCATCTCCGATTCCGCACATCTGATTCCCTGCCTCTGATTCCCCGCCTCTGATTCCCCGCCTCTGATTCCCTGCCTCTGATTCCCAACCTCTGATTCCCCACCTCTGATTCCCCGTGTTTGATTCCCCGCCTCTGTTTCCCCGCCTCTGATTCCCCGCCTCTGATTCCCCAACTCTAATTCCCCGCCTCTGATTCCCCATATCTGATTCCCTGCCTATGATTCCCCGCCTCTGATTCCCCGCCCCTGTTTCCCCATATCTGATTCCCTGCCTCTGATTCCCCAACTTTGATTCCCAGCCTCTGATTCCCCAGCTCTGATTCCCCGCCTCTGATTCCCTGTGTTTGATTCCCTGCCTCTGATTCCCCGCCTCTGATTCCCCATCTCTGATTCACCGCCTTTGATTCGCCACCTCTGATTCCCCATATCTGATTCCCCACCTCTGTTTCCCCGCCTCTGATTCCCCGCCTCTGATACTCCATATCTCATTCCCCGCCTCTGACTCCCCATCTCTGATTCCCGTACTCTGATTCCCCACCTCTGATTCCCGGCCTCTTATTCCCAGCATCTGATTCCAGGCCTCTGATTCCCGGCCTCTGACTCCCCGCTTCTGATTCTGATTCCCTGCCTCTGATTCCCCGCCTCTGATTCCGCACATCTGATTCCCCGCCTCTGTTTCCCCATATCTAATTCCCCACCTCTGATGCCCCAACTCTGATTCCCCGCCTCTGATTCCCCAGCTCTGATTCCCCGCCTCTGATTCTCCACATCCGATTCCCAATATCTGATTCCCCGCCTTTGTTTCCCCGCCCCTGATTCCCCGCCTCTGTTTCCCCATATCTGATTCCCCGCCTCTGATTCCCCGCGTTCTATTCCCTGCCTCTGATTCCCCACCACTGATTCCCCATATCTAATTCCCCGCCTCTGTTTGCCCGCCTCTGATTCCCCGCCTCTGTTTCCCCATATCTGATTCCCCGCCTCTGAATCCCCAACTCTGATTCCCTGCCTCTGATTCCCCAGCTTCATTCCCCGCCTTTGATTCCCCCCGTCTGATTCCCAGCCTCTGAATCCCCGTGTCTGATAACCTGCCTCTGATTCCCCGCCTCTGATTCCCCATCTCAGATACACCGCCTCTGATTCCCCACCTCTGATTCCCCATCTCTGATTCCGCACATCCGATTCCCTGCCTCTGATTCCCCGACTCTGATTCCCCACCTCTGATTCCCCAGCTCTGATTCCCCGCCTCTGATTCCCCAACTCTGATTCCCCGCCTCTGATTCCCCAGCTCTGATTCCCCGCCTCTGATTCCCCGTGTTTGATCCCCTGCCTCTGATTCCCCAGCTCTGATTCCCCATCTCTGATTCACCGCCTTTGATTCGCCACCTCTGATTCCCCATATCTGATTCCTCGCCACTGTTTCCCCGCCTCTGATTCCGCGCCTCTGATTCCCCATATCTCATTCCCCGCCTCTGATTCCCCATCTCTGATTCCCGGACTCTGATTCCCCACCTCTGATTCCCGACCTCTTATTCCCGGCATCTGATTCCGGCCTCTGATTCCCGGCCTCTGATTCCCTGCTTCTGATTCTGATTCCCTGCCTCTGATTCCCCATTTCTGATTCCGCACATCTAATTCCCTGCCTCTGATTCCCCACCTCTGATTCCCCATATCTGAATCCCCGCCTCTGTTTCCCCGTCTCTGATTCCCCGACTCTGTTTCCCCATATCTAAGTCCCCGCCTCTGATTTCCCAACTTTGATTCCCCACCTCTGATTCCCCAGCTCTGATTCCCCGCCTCTGATTCCCCACCTCTGATTCCCCATACCTGATTCCCAGCCTCTGTTTCCCCGCCTCTGATTCCCCACTTCTGTTTCCCCATATCTGATTCCCGGCCTCTGATTTCCTGCCTCTGATTCACCGCCTCTGATTCCCTGCCTCTGATTCCCCATCTCCGATTCCGCACATCTGATTCCCTGCCTCTCATTCCCCGCCTCTGATTCCCCGCCTCTGATTCCCTGCCTCTGATTCCCAACCTCTGATTCCCCACCTCTGATTCCCCGTGTTTGATTCCCCGCCTCTGTTTCCCCGCCTCTCATTCCCCGCCTCTGATTCCCCAACCATAATTCCCCGCCTCTGATTTCCCATATCTGATTCCCCGCCTCTGTTTCCCCGCCTCTGATTCCCCGCCCCTGTTTCCCCATATCTGATTCCCTGCCTCTGATTCCCCAACTTTGATTCCCAGACTCTGATTCCCCAGCTCTGATTCCCCGCCTCTGATTCCCCGCATCTGATTCCCTGCATCTGATTCCAAGCCTCTGATTCCCTGCCTCTGAATCCCTGCCTCTGATTCCCCATCTCCGATTCCGCACATCTGATTCCCTGCCTCAGATTCCCCGCCTCTGATTCCCCGCCGCTGATTCCCTGCCTCTGATTTCCAACCTCTGATTCCCCACCTCTGATTCCCCGTGTTTGATTCCCCGCCTCTGTTTCCCCGCCACTGATTCCCCGCCTCTGATTCCCCAACTCTAATTCCCCGCCTCTGATTCCCCATATCTGATTCCCCACCTCTGTTTCCCTGCCTCTGATTCCCCGCCCCTGTTTCCCCATATCTGATTCCCTGACTCTGATTCCCCAACTTTGATTCCCAGCCTCTGATTCCCCAGCTCTGATTCCCCGCCTCTGATTCCCCGTGTTTGATTCCCTGCCTCTGATTCCCCGCCTCTGATTCCCCATCTCTGATTCACCGCCTTTGATTCGCCACCTCTGATTCCCCATATCTGATTCCCCACCTCTGTTTCCCCGCCTCTGATTCCCCGCCTCTGATTCTCCTTATCTCATTCCCCGCCTCTGACTCCCCATCTCTGATTCCCGGACTCTGATTCCCCACCTCTGATTCCCGGCCTCTTATTCCCAGCATCTGATTCCAGGCCTCTGATTCCCGGCCTCTGACTCCCCGCTTTTGATTCTGATTCCCTGCCTCTGATTCCCCATCTCTGATTCCGCACATCTGATTACCTGCCTCTGATTCCCCACCTCTGATTCCCCATATCTGATTCCCCGCCTCTGTTTCCACGCCTCTGATTCCCCGCCTCTGTTACCCCATCTCTAATTCCCCACCTCTGATGCCCCAACTCTGATTCCCCGCCTCTGATTCCCCAGCTCTGATTCCCCGCCTCTGATTCCCTGCATCCGATTCCCCATATCTGATTCCCCGCCTCTGTTTCCCCGCCCCTGATTCCCCGCCTCTGTTTCCCCATATCTGATTATCCGCCTCTGATTCCCAACTATGATTCCCCGCCTCTGAATCCCCGCGTCTGATTCCCTGCCTCTGCTTCCCCGCCTCTGATTCCCCAACTCTGATTCCCCGCCTCTGATTCCCCGTGTTTGATTCCCTGCCTCTGATTCCCGGCCTCTGATTCCCCATCTCTGATTCACCGCCTTTGATTCGCCACCTTTGATTCCCCATATCTGATTCCCCGCATCTGTTTCCCCGCCTCTGATTCCCCGCCTCTGATTCCCCATATCTCATTCCCCGCCTCTGAATCCCCATCTCTGATTCCCGGACTCTGATTCCCCACCTCTGATTCCCGGCCTCTTATTCCCGGCATCTGATTCCGGCCTCTGATTCCCGGCCTCTGATTCCCTGCTTCTGATTCTGATTCCCTGCCTCTGATTCCCCATCTCTGATTCCGCACATCTGATTCCCTGCCTCTGATTCCCCACCTCTGATTCCCCATATCTGACTCCACGCCTCTGTTTCCCCGCCTCTGATTCCCCGCCTTTGTTTCCCAATATCTAAGTCCCCGCCTCTGATTCCCCAACTCTGATTCCCCACCTCTGATTCCCCAGCTCTGATTCCCCGCCTCTGATTCCCCGCATCTGATTCCCTGCATCTGATTCCAAGCCTCTGATTCCCTGCCTCTGATTCCCAACCTCTGATTCCCCACCTCTGATTCCCCATATCTGATTCCCCGCCTCTGTTTCCCCGCCTCTGATTCCCCACCTCTGTTTCCCCATATCTGATTCCCGGCCTCTTATTCCCCGCCTCTGATTCCCCACCTCTGATTCCCTACCTCTGATTACCCATCTCCGATTCCGCACATTTGATTCCCTGCCTCTGATTCCCCGCCTCTGATTCCCTGCCTCTGATTCCCAACCTCTGATTCCCCACCTCTGATTCCCCATATCTGATTCCCCGCCTCTGTTTCCCCTCCTCTTATTCCCCTCCTCTGATTCCCCAACTCTAATTCCCCGCCTCTGATTCCCCAGCTCTGATTCCCCGTGTTTGATTCCCATCCTCTGATTCCCTGCCTCTGATTCCCCAGCTTCATTCCCCGCCTTTGATTCCCCCCGTCTGATTCCCAGCCTCTGAATCCCCGTGTCTGATAACCTGCCTCTGATTCCCCGCCTCTGATTCCCCATCTCAGATTCACCGCCTCTGATTCCCCACCTCTGATTCCCCATCTCTGATTCCGCACATCCGATTCCCTGCCTCTGATTCCCCGACTCTGATTCCCCACCTCTGATTCCCCAGCTCTGATTCCCCGCCTCTGATTCCCCAGCTCTGATTCCCCGCCTCTGATTCCCCAGCTTTGATTCCCCGCCTCTGATTCCCCGTGTTTGATCCCCTGCCTCTGATTCCCCAGCTCTGATTCCCCATCTCTGATTCACCGCCTTTGATTCGCCACCTCTGATTCCCCATATCTGATTCCTCGCCACTGTTTCCCCGCCTCTGATTCCCCGCCTCTGATTCCCCATATCTCATTCCCCGCCTCTGATTCCCCATCTCTGATTCCCCGCCTCTGATTCCCCATATCTGATTCCCCACCTCTGTTTCCCTGCCTCTGATTCCCCGCCCCTGTTTCCCCATATCTGATTCCCTGACTCTGATTCCCCAACTTTGATTCCAAGCCTCTGATTCCCCAGCTCTGATTCCCCGCCTCTGATTCCCCGTGTTTGATTCCCTGCCTCTGATTCCCCGCCTCTGATTCCCCATCTCTGATTCACCGCCTTTGATTCGCCACCTCTGATTCCCTATATCTGATTCCCCACCTCTGTTTCCCCGCCTCTGATTCCCCGCCTCTGATTCTCCTTATCTCATTCCCCGCCTCTGACTCCCCATCTCTGATTCCCGGACTCTGATTCCCCACCTCTGATTCCCGGCCTCTTATTCCCAGCATCTGATTCCAGGCCTCTGATTCCCGGCCTCTGACTCCCCGCTTTTGATTCTGATTCCCTGCCTCTGATTCCCCATCTCTGATTCCGCACATGTGATTACCTGCCTCTGATTCCCCACCTCTGATTCCCCATATCTGATTCCCCGCCTCTGTTTCCACGCATCTGATTCCCCGCCTCTGTTTCCCCATCTCTAATTCCCCACCTCTGATGCCCCAACTCTGATTCCCCGCCTCTGATTCCCCAGCTCTGATTCCCCGCCTCTGATTCCCTGCATCCGATTCCCCATATCTGATTCCCCGCCTCTGTTTCCCCGCCCCTGATTCCCCGCCTCTGTTTCCCCATATCTGATTATCCGCCTCTGATTCCCAACTATGATTCCCCGCCTCTGAATCCCCGCGTCTGATTCCCTGCCTCTGCTTCCCCGCCTCTGATTCCCCAACTCTGATTCCCCGCCTCTGATTCCCCGTGTTTGATTCCCTGCCTCTGATTCCCGGCCTCTGATTCCCCATCTCTGATTCACCGCCTTTGATTCGCCACCTCTGATTCCCCATATCTGATTCCCCGCATCTGTTTCCCCGCCTCTGATTCCCCGCCTCTGATTCCCCATATCTCATTCCCCGCCTCTGAATCCCCATCTCTGATTCCCGGACTCTGATTCCCCACCTCTGATTCCCGGCCTCTTATTCCCGGCATCTGATTCCGGCCTCTGATTCCTGGCCTCTGATTCCCTGCTTCTGATTCTGATTCCCTGCCTCTGATTCCCCATCTCTGATTCCGCACATCTGATTCCCTGCCTCTGATTCCCCACCTCTGATTCCCCATATCTGACTCCCCGCCTCTGTTTCCCCGCCTCTGATTCCCCGCCTTTGTTTCCCAATATCTAAGTCCCCGCCTCTGATTCCCCAACTCTGATTCCCCACCTCTGATTCCCCAGCTCTGATTCCCCGCCTCTGATTCCCCGCATCTGATTCCCTGCATCTGATTCCAAGCCTCTGATTCCCTGCCTCTGATTCCCAACCTCTGATTCCCCACCTCTGATTCCCCATATCTGATTCCCCGCCTCTGTTTCCCCGCCTCTGATTCCCCACCTCTGTTTCCCCATATCTGATTCCCGGCCTCTTATTCCCCGCCTCTGATTCCCCACCTCTGATTCCCTACCTCTGATTACCCATCTCCGATTCCGCACATTTGATTCCCTGCCTCTGATTCCCCGCCTCTGATTCCCTGCCTCTGATTCCCAACCTCTGATTCCCCACCTCTGATTCCCCATATCTGATTCCCCGCCTCTGTTTCCCCTCCTCTTATTCCCCTCCTCTGATTCCCCAACTCTAATTCCCCGCCTCTGATTCCCCAGCTCTGATTCCCCGTGTTTGATTCCCTGCCTCTGATTCCCTGCCTCTGATTCCCCAGCTTCATTCCCCGCCTTTGATTCCCCCCGTCTGATTCCCAGCCTCTGAATCCCCGTGTCTGATAACCTGCCTCTGATTCCCCGCCTCTGATTCCCCATCTCAGATTCACCGCCTCTGATTCCCCACCTCTGATTCCCCATCTCTGATTCCGCACATCCGATTCCCTGCCTCTGATTCCCCGACTCTGATTCCCCACCTCTGATTCCCCAGCTCTGATTCCCCGCCTCTGATTCCCCAGCTCTGATTCCCCGCCTCTGATTCCCCAGCTTTGATTCCCCGCCTCTGATTCCCCGTGTTTGATCCCCTGCCTCTGATTCCCCAGCTCTGATTCCCCATCTCTGATTCACCGCCTTTGATTCGCCACCTCTGATTCCCCATATCTGATTCCTCGCCACTGTTTCCCCGCCTCTGATTCCCCGCCTCTGATTCCCTATATCTCATTCCCCGCCTCTGATTCCCCATCTCTGATTCCCGGACTCTGATTCCCCACCTCTGATTCCCGACCTCTTATTCCCGGCATCTGATTCCGGCCTCTGATTCCCGGCCTCTGATTCCCTGCTTCTGATTCTGATTCCCTGCCTCTGATTCCCCATTTCTGATTCCGCACATCTAATTCCCTGCCTCTGATTCCCCACCTCTGATTCCCCATATCTGAATCCCCGCCTCTGTTTCCCCGTCTCTGATTCCCCGCCTCTGTTTCCCCATATCTAAGTCCACGCCTCTGATTCCCCAACTTTGATTCCCCACCTCTGATTCCCCAGCTCTGATTCCCCGCCTCTGATTCCCCACCTCTGATTCCCCATACCTGATTCCCAGCCTCTGTTTCCCCGCCTCTGATTCCCCGCTTCTGTTTCCCCATATCTGATTCCCGGCCTCTGATTCCCTGCCTCTGATTCCCCGCCTCTGATTCCCTGCCACTGATTCACCATCTCCGATTCCGCACATCTGATTCCCTGCCTCTCATTCCCCGCCTCTGATTCCCCGCCTCTGATTCCCCATACCTGATTCCCAGCCTCTGTTTCCCCGCCTCTGATTCCCCACTTCTGTTTCCCCATATCTGATTCCCGGCCTCTGATTTCCTGCCTCTGATTCCCCGCCTCTGATTCCCTGCCTCTGATTCCCCGCCCCTGTTTCCCCATATCTGATTCCCTGCCTCTGATTCCCCAACTTTGATTCACAGAGTCTGATTCCCCAGCTCTGATTCCCCGCCTCTGATTCCCCGCATCTGATTCCCTGCATCTGATTCCAAGCCTCTGATTCCCTGCCTCTGATTCCCTGCCTCTGATTCCCCATCTCCGAATCCGCACATCTGATTCCCTGCCTCTGATTCCCCGCCTCTGATTCCCCGCCGCTGATTCCCTGCCTCTGATTTCCAACCTCTGATTCCCCACCTCTGATTCCCCGTGTTTGATTCCCCGCCTCTGTTTCCCCGCCACTGATTCCCCGCCTCTGATTCCCCAACTCTAATTCCCCGCCTCTGATTCCCCATATCTGATTCCCCACCTCTGTTTCCCCGCCTCTGATTCCCCGCCTCTGATTCTCCATATCTCATTCCCCGCCTCTGACTCCCCATCTCTGATTCCCGGACTCTGATTCCCCACCTCTGATTCCCGGCCTCTTATTCCCAGCATCTGATTCCATGCCTCTGATTCCCGGCCTCTGACTCCCCGCTTTTGATTCTGATTCCCTGCCTCTGATTCCCCATCTCTGATTCCGCACATCTGATTACCTGCCTCTGATTCCCCACCTCTGATTCCCCATATCTGATTCCCCGCCTCTGTTTCCATGCCTCTGATTCCCCGCCTCTGTTTCCCCATATCTAATTCCCCACCTCTGATGCCCCAACTCTGATTCCCCGCCTCTGATTCCCCAGCTCTGATTCCCCGCCTCTGATTCCCTGCATCCGATTCCCCATATCTGATTCCCCGCCTCTGTTTCCCCGCCCCTGATTCCCCGCCTCTGTTTCCCCATATCTGATTATCCGCCTCTGATTCCCAACTATGATTCCCCGCCTCTGAATCCCCGCGTCTGATTCCCTGCCTCTGCTTCCCCGCCTCTGATTCCCCAACTCTGATTCCCCGCCTCTGATTCCCCGTGTTTGATTCCCTGCCTCTGATTCCCGGCATCTGATTCCCCATCTCTGATTCACCGCCTTTGATTCGCCACCTCTGATTCCCCATATCTGATTCCCCGCATCTGTTTCCCCGCCTCTGATTCCCCGCCTCTGATTCCCCATATCTCATTCCCCGCCTCTGAATCCCCATCTCTGATTCCCGGACTCTGATTCCCCACCTCTGATTCCCGGCCTCTTATTCCCGGCATCTGATTCCGGCCTCTGATTCCCGGCCTCTGATTCCCTGCTTCTGATTCTGATTCCCTGCCTCTGATTCCCCATCTCTGATTCCGCACATCTGATTCCCTGCCTCTGATTCCCCACCTCTGATTCCCCATATCTGACTCCCCGCCTCTGTTTCCCCGCCTCTGATTCCCCGCCTTTGTTTCCCAATATCTAAGTCCCCGCCTCTGATTCCCCAACTCTGATTCCCCACCTCTGATTCCCCAGCTCTGATTCCCCGCCTCTGATTCCCCGCATCTGATTCCCTGCATCTGATTCCAAGCCTCTGATTCCCTGCCTCTGATTCCCAACCTCTGATTCCCCACCTCTGATTCCCCATATCTGATTCCCCGCCTCTGTTTCCCCGCCTCTGATTCCCCACCTCTGTTTCCCCATATCTGATTCCCGGCCTCTTATTCCCCGCCTCTGATTCCCCACCTCTGATTCCCTACCTCTGATTACCCATCTCCGATTCCGCACATCTGATTCCCTGCCTCTGATTCCCCGCTTCTGATTCCCTGCCTCTGATTCCCAACCTCTGATTCCCCACATCTGATTCCCCATATCTGATTCCCCGCCTCTGTTTCCCCTCCTCTTATTCCCCTCCTCTGATTCCCCAACTCTAATTCCCCGCCTCTGATTCCCCAGCTCTGATTCCCCGTGTTTGATTCCCTGCCTCTGATTTCCTGCCTCTGATTCCCCAGCTTCATTCCCCGCCTTTGATTCCCCCCGTCTGATTCCCAGCCTCTGAATCCCCGTGTCTGATAACCTGCCTATCATTCCCCGCCTCTGATTCCCCATCTCAGATTCACCGCCTCAGATTCCCCACCTCTGATTCCCCATCTCTGATTCCGCACATCCGATTCCCTGCCTCTGATTCCCCGACTCTGATTCCCCACCTCTGATTCCCCAGCTCTGATTCCCCGCCTCTGATTCCCCAACTCTGATTCCCCGCCTCTGATTCCCCAGCTCTGATTCCCCGCCTCTGATTCCCCGTGTTTGATCCCCTGCCTCTGATTCCCCAGCTCTGATTCCCCATCTCTGATTCACCGCCTTTGATTCGCCACCTCTGATTCCCCATATCTGATTCCTCGCCACTGTTTCCCCGCCTCTGATTCCCCGCCTCTGATTCCCCATATCTCATTCCCCGCCTCTGATTCCCCATCTCTGATTCCCGGACTCTGATTCCCCACCTCTGATTCCCGACCTCTTATTCCCGGCATCTGATTCCGGCCTCTGATTCCCGGCCTCTGATTCCCTGCTTCTGATTCTGATTCCCTGCCTCTGATTCCCCATTTCTGATTCCGCACATCTAATTCCCTGCCTCTGATTCCCCACCTCTGATTCCCCATATCTGAATCCCCGCCTCTGTTTCCCCGTCTCTGATTCCATGCATCTGATTCCCAACATCTGATTCCCCACCTCTGATTCCGCACATCTGATTCCCTGCCTCTGATTCCCCGCCTCTGATTCCCCGCCTCTGATTCCCTGCATCTGATTCCCAACATCTGATTCCCCACCTCTGATTCCCCGTGTTTGATTCCCCGCCCCTGTTTCCCCATATCTGATTCCCTGACTCTGATTCCCCAACTTTGATTCTCAGCCTCTGATTCCCCAGCTCTGATTCCCCGCCTCTGATTCCCCGTGTTTGATTCCGTGCCTCTGATACACCGCCTCTGATTCCCCATCTCTGATTCACCGCCTTTGATTCGCCACCTCTGATTCCCCATATCTCATTCCCCGCCTCTGACTCCCCATCTCTGATTCCCGGACTCTGATTCCCCACCTCTGATTCCCGGCCTCTGATTCCCCATATCTCATTCCCCGCCTCTGGATCCCCAACTTTGATTCCCAGCCTCTGATTCCCCAGCTCTGATTCCCCGCCTCTGATTCCCCGTGTTTGATTCCCTGCCTCTGATTCCCCGCCTCTGATTCCCCATCTCTGATTCACCGCCTTTGATTCGCCACCTCTGATTCCCCATATCTGATTCCCCACCTCTGTTTCCCCGCCTCTGATTCCCCGCCTCTGATTCTCCATATCTCATTCCCCGCCTCTGACTCCCCATCTCTGATTCCCGGACTCTGATTCCCCACCTCTGATTCCCGGCCTCTTATTCCCAGCATCTGATTCCAGGCCTCTGATTCCCGTCCTCTGACTCCCCGCTTCTGATTCTGATTCCCTGCCTCTGATTCCCCATCTCTGATTCCGCACATCTGATTACCTGCCTCTGATTCCCCACCTCTGATTCCCCATATCTGATTCCCCGCCTCTGTTTCCACGCCTCTGATTCCCCGCCTCTGTTTCCCCATATCTAATTCCCCACCTCTGATGCCCCAACTCTGATTCCCCGCCTCTGATTCCACAGCTCTGATTCCCCGCCTCTGATTCCCCACATCCGATTCCCCATATCTGATTCCCCACCTCTGTTTCCCCGCCCCTGATTCCCCGCCTCTGTTTCCCCATATCTGATTCCCCGCCTCTGATTCCCAACTATGATTCCCCGCCTCTTATTCCCCAGCTCTGATTCCCTGCCTCTGATTCCCCGCGTTCTATTCCCTGCCTCTGATTCCCCGCCTGTGATTCCCCATCTCTGATTCACCACCTCTGATTCCCCACCACTGATTCCCCATATCTAATTCCCCGCCTCTGTTTGCCCGCCTCTGATTCCCCGCCTCTGTTTCCCCATATCTGATTCCCCGCCTCTGAATCCCCAACTCTGATTCCCTGCCTCTGATTCCCCAGCTTCATTCCCCGCCTTTGATTCCCCCCGTCTGATTCCCAGCCTCTGAATCCCCGTGTCTGAAAACCTGCCTCTGATTCCCCGCCTCTGATTCCCCATCTCAGATTCACCGCCACTGATTCCCCACCTCTGATTCCCCATCTCTGATTCCGCACATCCGATTCCCTGCCTCTGATTCCCCGACTCTGATTCCCCACCTCTGATTCCCCAGCTCTGATTCCCCGCCTCTGATTCCCCAACTCTGATTCCCCACCTCTGATTCCCCAGCTGTGATTCCCCGCCTCTGATTCCCCGTGTTTGATCCCCTGCCTCTGATTCCCCAGCTCTGATTCCCCATCTCTGATTCACCGCCTTTGATTCGCCACCTCTGATTCCCCATATCTGATTCCTCGCCACTGTTTCCCCGCCTCTGATTCCCCGCCTCTGATTCCCCATATCTCATTCCCCGCCTCTGAATCCCCATCTCTGATTCCCGGACTCTGATTCCCCACCTCTGATTCCCGACCTCTTATTCCCGGCATCTGATTCTGGCCTCTGATTCCCGGCCTCTGATTCCCTGCTTCTGATTCTGATTCCCTGCCTCTGATTCCCCATTTCTGATTCCGCACATCTAATTCCCTGCCTCTGATTCCCCACCTCTGATTCCCCATATCTGAATCCCCGCCTCTGTTTCCCCGTCTCTGATTCCCCGCCTCTGTTTCCCCATTACTAAGTCCCCGCCTCTGATTCCCCAACTTTGATTCCCCACCTCTGATTCCCCAGCTCTGATTCCCCACCTCTGATTCCCCACCTCTGATTCCCCATATCTGATTCCCAGCCTCTGTTTCCCCGCCTCTGATTCCCCGCCCCTGTTTCCCCATATCTGATTCCCTGCCTCTGATTCCCCAACTTTGATTCCCAGCCTCTGATTCCCCAGCTCTGATTCCCGGCCTCTGATTCCTCGTGTTTGATTCCCTGCCTCTGATTCCCTGCTTCTGATTCCCCATCTCTGATTCCGCAAATCTAATTCCCTGCCTCTGATTCCCCACCTCTGATTCCCCATATCTGATTCCCCACCTCTGTTTCCCGGCCTCTGATTCCCCGCTTCTGATTCTGATTCCCTGCCTCTGATTCCCCATCTCTGATTCCGCACATCTGATTCCCTGCCTCTGATTCCCCACCTCTGATTCCCCATATCTGATTTCCCGCCTCTGTTTCCCCGCCTCTGATTCCCCGCCTCTGTTTCCCCATATCTAATTCCCAACCTCTGATGCCCCAACTCTGATTCCCTGCCTCTGATTCCCCGCGTTCTATTCCCTGCCTCTGATTCCCCGCCTGTGATTCCCCATCTCTGATTCACCACCTCTGATTCCCCACCTCTGATTCCCCATATCTGATTCCCCGCCTCTGAATCCTCAACTCTGATTCCCTGCCTCTGATTCCCCAGCTCTGATTCCCCGCCTTTGATTCCCCCGTCTGATTCCCAGCCTCTGAAACCCCGTGTCTGATTTCTTGCCTCTGATTCCCCGCCTCTGATTCCCCACCTCTGATTCCCCATCTCTGATTCCGCACATCTGATTCCCTGCCTCTGATTCCTCGACTCTGATCCCCACCTCTGATTCCGCAGCTCTGATTCCCCGCCTCTGATTCCCCCGCTCTGATTCCCCGCCTCTGATTCCCCAGCTCTGATTCCCCGCCTCTGATTCCCCGTGTTTGATTCCCTGCCTCTGATTCCCCGCCTCTGATTCCCCATCTCTGATTCACCGCCTTTGATTCGCCACCTCTGATTCCCCATATCTGATTCCTCGCCTCTGTTTCCCCGCCTCTGATTCCCCGCCTCTGATTCCCCATATCTCATTCCCCGCCTCTGATTCCCCATCTCTGATTCCCGGACTCTGATTCCCCACCTCTGATTCCCGGCCTCTTTTTCCCGGCATCTGATTCCGGCCTCTGATTCCCGGCCTCTGATTCCCTGCTTCTGATTCCCCATCTCTGATTCCGCAAATCTAATTCCCTGCCTCTGATTCCCCACCTCTGATTCCCCATATCTGATTCCCCGCCTCTGTTTCCCCGCCTCTGATTCCCCGCCTCTGTTTCCCCATATCTAAGTCCCCGCCTCTGATTCCCCAACTTTGATTCCCCACCTCTGATTCCCCAGCTCTGATTCCCCGCCTCTGATTCCCCGCATCTGATTCCATGCATCTGATTCCCAGCCTCTGATTCCCAGCCTCTGATTCCCAACCTCTGATTCCCCACCTCTGATTCCCCATATCTGATTCCCCGCCTCTGTTTCCCCGCCTCTGATTCCCCGCCTCTGTTTCCCCATATCTGATCCCCGCCTCTATTTGCCCGCATCTGATTCCCTGCCTCTGTTTCCCCATATCTGATTCCCCGCCTCTGAATCCCCAACTCTGATTCCCTGCCTCTAATTTCCCAGCTCTGATTCCCCGCCTCTGATGCCCCGCGTCTGATTACCGGCCTCTGATTCCCCGCCTCTGATTCCCCATCTCTGATTCACAACCTCTGATTCCCCACCTCTGATACCCCATATCTGATTCCCCGCCTCTGTTTCCCCGCCTCTGATTCCCCACCTCTGATTCCCAATATCTGATTCCCCGCCTCTGATTCCCCACCTCTGATTCCCCGCCTCTGATTCGCCAGCTATGATTCCCCGCCTCTGATTCCCCGTGTTTGATTCCCTGGCTCTGATTCCCGGCCTCTGATTCCCCATCTCTGATTCACCGCCTTTGATTCGCCACCTCTGATTCCCCATATCTGATTCCCCGCCTCTGTTTCCCCGCCTCTGATTCCCCGCCTCTGATTCCCCATATCTCATTCCCCGCCTCTGAATCCCCACCTCTGATTCCAGGACTCTGATTCCCCACCTCTGATTCCCTGCTACTGATTCTGATTCCCTGCCTTTGATTCCCCATCTCTGATTCCGCACATCTGATTCCCTGCCTCTGATTCCCCATCTCTGATTCCCCATATCTGATTCCCCGCTTCTGTTTCCCCGCCTCTGATTCCCCGCCTCTGTTTCCCAATATCTAAGTCCCCGCCTCTGATTCCCCAACTCTAATTCCCCACCTCTGATTCCCCAGCTCTGATTCCCCGCCTCTGATTCCCCGCATCTGATTCCCTGCATCTGATTCCAAGCCTCTTATTCCCTGCCTCTGATTCCCAACCTCTGATTCCCCACCTCTGATTCCCCATATCTGATTCCCAGCCTCTGTTTCCCCGCCTCTGATTCCCCGCCTCTGTTTCCCCATATCTGATTCCCGGCCTCTGGTTCCCCGCCTCTGATTCCCCGCCTCTGATTCCCTGCCTCTGATTCCCCATCTCCGATTCCGCACATCTGATTCCCTGCCTCTGATTCCCCGCCTCTGATTCCCCGCCTCTGATTCCCTGCCTCTGATTCCCAACCTCTGATTCCCCACCTCTGATTCCCCGTGTTTGATTCCCCGCCTCTGCTTCCCCGCCTCTGATTCCCCGCCTCTGATTCCCCAACTCTAATTCCCCGCCTCTGATTCCCCATATCTGATTCCCCGCCTCTGTTTCCCCGCCTCTGATTCCCCACCCCTGTTTCCCCATATCTGATTCCCTGCCTCTGATTCCCCAACTTTGATTCCCAGCATCTGATTCCCCAGCTCTGATTCCCCGCCTCTGATTCCCCGCATCTGATTCCCTGCATCTGATTCCAAGCTTCTGATTCCCTGCCTCTGATTCCCAACCTCTGATTCCCCACCTCTGATTCCCCATATCTGATCCCCAGCCTCTTTTTTTCCCCGCCTCTGTTTCCCCATATCTGATTCCCGGCCTCTGATTCCCCGCCTTTGATTCCCCGCCTCTGATTCCCTGCCTCTGATTCCCCATCTCCGATTCCGCACATCTGATTCCCTGCCTCTGATTCCCCGCCTCTGATTCCCCGCCTCTGATTCCCTGCATCTGATTCCCAACATCTGATTCCCCACCTCTGATTCCCCGTGTTTGATTCCCCGCCCCTGTTTCCCCATATCTGATTCCCTGACTCTGATTCCCCAACTTTGATTCTCAGCCTCTGATTCCCCAGCTCTGATTCCCCGCCTCTGATTCCCCGTGTTTGATTCCGTGCCTCTGATACACCGCCTCTGATTCCCCATCTCTGATTCACCGCCTTTGATTCGCCACCTCTGATTCCCCATATCTGATTCCCCACCTCTGTTTCCCCGCCTCTGATTCCCCGCCTCTGATTCTCCATATCTCATTCCCCGCCTCTGACTCCCCATCTCTGATTCCCGGACTCTGATTCCCCACCTCTGATTCCCGGCCTCTTATTCCCAGCATCTGATTCCAGGCCTCTGATTCCCGTCCTCTGACTCCCCGCTTCTGATTCTGATTCCCTGCCTCTGATTCCCCATCTCTGATTCCGCACATCTGATTACCTGCCCCTGATTCCCCACCTCTGATTCTCCATATCTGATTCCCCGCCTCTGTTTCCACGCCTCTGATTCCCCGCCTCTGTTTCCCCATATCTAATTCCCCACCTCTGATGCCCCAACTCTGATTCCCCGCCTCTGATTCAACAGCACTGATTCCCCGCCTCTGATTCCCCACATCCGATTCCCCATATCTGATTCCCCGCCTCTGTTTCCCCGCCCCTGACTCCCCGCCTCTGTTTCCCCATATCTGATTCCCCGCCTCTGATTCCCAACTATGATTCCCCGCCTCTTATTCCCCAGCTCTGATTCCCTGCCTCTGATTCCCCGCGTTCTATTCCCTGCCTCTGATTCCCCGCCTGTGATTCCCCATCTCTGATTCACCACCTCTGATTCCCCACCACTGATTCCCCATATCTAATTCCCCGCCTCTGTTTGCCCGCCTCTGATTCCCCGCCTCTGTTTCCCCATATCTGATTCCCCGCCTCTGAATCCCCAACTCTGATTCCCTGCCTCTGATTCCCCAGCTTCATTCCGCGCCTTTGAATCCCCCCGTCTGATTCCCAGCCTCTGAATCCCCGTGTCTGAAAACCTGCCTCTGATTCCCCGCCTCTGATTCCCCATCTCAGATTCACCGCCTCTGATTCCCCACCTCTGATACCCCATCTCTGATTCCGCACATCCGATTCCCTGCCTCTGATTCCCCGACTCTGATTCCCCACCTCTGATTCCCCAGCTCTGATTCCTCGCCTCTGATTCCCCAACTCTGATTCCCCACCTCTGATTCCCCAGCTGTGATTCCCCGCCTCTGATTACCCGTGTTTGATCCCATGCTTCTGATTCCCTAGCTCTGATTCCCCATCTCTGATTCACCGCCTTTGATTCGCCACCTCTGATTCCCCATATCTGATTCCTCGCCACTGTTTCCCCGCCTCTGATTCCCCGCCTCTGATTCCCCATATCTCATTCCCCGCCTCTGATTCCCCATCTCTGATTCCCGGACTCTGATTCCCCACCTCTGATTCCCGACCTCTTATTCCCGGCATCTGATTCCGGCCTCTGATTCCCGGCCTCTGATTCCCTGCTTCTGATTCTGATTCCCTGCCTCTGATTCCCCATTACTGATTCCGCACATCTAATTCCCTGCCTCTGATTCCCCACCTCTGATTCCCCATATCTGAATCCCCGCCTCTGTTTCCCCGTCTCTGATTCCCCGCCTCTGTTTCCCCATATCTAAGTCCCCGCCTCTGATTCCCCAACTTTGATTCCCCACCTCTGATTCCCCAGCTCTGATTCGCCGCCTCTGATTCCCCACCTCTGATTCCCCATATCTGATTCCCAGCCTCTGTTTCCCCGCCTCTGATTCCCCGCCCCTGTTTCCCCATATCTGATTCCCTGCCTCTGATTCCCCAACTTTGATTCCCAGCCTCTGATTCCCCAGCTCTGATTCCCCGCCTCTGATTCCCCGTGTTTGATTCCCTGCCTCTGATTCCCCGCCTCTGATTCCCCATCTCTGATTCACCGCCTTTGATTCGCCACCTCTGATTCCCCATATCTGATTCCCCACCTCTGTTTCCCCGCCTCTGATTCCCCGCCTCTGATTCTCCATATCTCATTCCCCGCCTCTGACTCCCCATCTCTGATTCCCGGACTCTGATACCCCACCTCTGATTCCCGGCCTCTTATTCCCAGCATCTGATTCCAGGCCTCTGATTCCCGGCCTCTGACTCCCCGCTTCTGATTCTGATTCCCTGACTCTGATTCCCCATCTCTGATTCCGCACATCTGATTACCTGCCTCTGATTCCCCACCTCTGATTCCCCATATCTGATTCCCCGCCTCGGTTTCCACGCCTCTGATTCCCCGCCTCTGTTTCCCCATATCTAATTCCCCACCTCTGATGCCCCAACTCTGATTCCCCGCATCTGATTCCACAGCTCTGATTCCCCGCCTCTGATTCCCCACTTCCGATTCCCCATATCTGATTCCCCGCCTCTGTTTCCCCGCCCCTGATTCCCCGCCTCTGTTTCCCCATATCTGATTCCCCGCCTCTGATTCCCAACTATGATTCCCCGCCTCTTATTCCCCAGCTCTGATTCCCTGCCTCTGATTCCCCGCGTTCTATTCCCTGCCTCTGATTCCCCGCCTGTGATTCCCCATCTCTGATTCACCACCTCTGATTCCCCACCACTGATTCCCCATATCTAATTCCCCGCCTCTGTTTGCCCGCCTCTGATTCCCCGCCTCTGTTTCCCCATATCTGATTCCCCGCCTCTGAATTCCCAACTCTGATTCCCTGCCTCTGATTCCCCAGCTTCATTCCCCGCCTTTGATTCCCCCCGTCCGATTCCCAGCCTCTGAATCCCCGTGTCTGATAACCTGCCTCTGATTCCCCGCCTCTGATTCCCCATCTCAGATTCACCGCCTCTGATTCCCCACCTCTGATTCCCCATCTCTGATTCCGCACATCCGATTCCCTGCCTCTGATTCCCCGACTCTGATTCCCCACCTCTGATTCCCCAGCTCTGATTCCCCGCCTCTGATTCCCCAACTCTGATTCCCCGCCTCTGATTCCCCAGCTCTGATTCCCCGCCTCTGATTCCCCGTGTTTGATCCCCTGCCTCTGATTCCCCAGCTCTGATTCCCCATCTCTGATTCACCGCATTTGATTCGCCACCTCTGATTCCCCATATCTGATTCCTCGCCAATGTTTCCCCGCCTCTGATTCCCCGCCTCTGATTCCCCATATCTCATTCCCCGCCTCTGATTCCCCATCTCTGATTCCCGGACTCTGATTCCCCACCTCTGATTCCCGACCTCTTATTCCCGGCATCTGATTCCGGCCTGTGATTCCCGGCCTCTGATTCCCTGCTTCTGATTCTGATTCCCTGCCTCTGATTCCCCATTTCTGATTCCGCACATCTAATTCCCTGCCTCTGATTCCCCACCTCTGATTCCCCATATCTGATTCCCAGCCTCTGTTTCCCCGCCTCTGATTCCCCGCCTCTGATTCCCCGCCTCTGAATCCCTGCCTCTGATTCCCCATCTCCGATTCCGCACATCTGATTCCCTGCCTCTCATTCCCCGCCTCTGATTCCCCGCCTCTGATTCCCTGCCTCTGATTCCCAACCTCTGATTCCCCACCTCTGATTCCCAGTGTTTGATTCCCCGCCTCTGTTTCCCCGCCTCTGATTCCCCGCCTCTGATTCCCCAACTCTAATTCCCCGCCTCTGATTCCCCATATCTGATTCCCCGCCTCTGTTTCCCCGCCTCTGATTCCCCGCCCCTGTTTCCCCATATCTGATTCCATGCCTCTGATTCCCCAACTTTGATTCCCAGCCTCTGATTCCCCAGCTCTGATTCCCCGCCTCTGATTCCCCGCATCTGATTCCCTGCATCTGATTCCAAGCCTCTGATTCCCTGCCTCTGATTCCCAACCTCTGATTCCCCACCTCTGATTCCCCATATCTGATTCCCAGCCTCTGTTTCCCCGCCTCTTATTCCCCGCCTCTGTTTCCCCATATCTGATTCCCGGCCTCTGATTCCCCGCCTCTGATTCCCCACCTCTGATTCCCAGCCTCTGATTCCCCATCTCCGATTCCGCACATCTGATTCCCTGCCTCTGATTCCCCTCCTCTGATTCCCCGCCTCTGATTCCCTGCCTCTGATTTCCAACCTCTGATTCCCGACCTCTGATTCCCCGTGTTTGATTCCCCGCCTATGTTTCCCCGCCTCTGATTCCCCGCCTCTGTTTCCCAATATCTAAGTCCCCGCCTCTGATTCCCCAACTCTAATTCCCCACCTCTGATTCCCCAGCTCTGATTCCCCGCCTCTGATTCCCTGCATCTGATTCCCTGCATCTGATTCCAAGCCTCTGATTCCCTTCCTCTGATTCCCAACCTCTGAGTCCCCACCTCTGATTCCCCATATCTGATTCCCAGCATCTGTTTCCCCGCCTCTGATTCCCCGCCTCTGTTTCCCCATATCTGATTCCCGGCCTCTGGTACCCCGCCTCTGATTCCCCGCCTCTGATTCCCTGCCTCTGATTCCCCATCTCCGATTCCGCACATCTGATTCGCTGCCTCTGATTCCCCGCCTCTGATTCCCCGCCTCTGATTCCCTGCCTCTGATTCCCAACCTCTGATTCCCCACCTCTGATTCCCCGTGTTTGATTCCCCGCCTCTGTATCCCCGCCTCTGATTCCCCGCCTCTGATTCCCCAACTCTAATTCCCCGCCTCTGATTCCCCATATCTGATTCCCCGCCTCTGTTTCCCCGCCTCTGATTCCCCGCCCCTGTTTCCCCATATCTGATTCCCTGCCTCTGATTCCCCAACTTTGATTCCCAGCTTCTGATTCCCCAGCTCTCATTCCCCGCCTCTGATTCCCCGCATCTGATTCCCTGCATCTGATTCCAAGCCTCTGATTCCCTGCCTCTGATTCCCCATATCTGATTCCCAGCCTCTGTTTCCCCGCCTCTGATTCCCCGCCTCTGTTTCCCCATATCTGATTCCCGGCCTCTGATTCCCCGCATCTGATTCCCCGCCTCTGATTCCCTGCCTCTGATTCCTCATCTCCGATTCCGCACATCTGATTCCCTGCCTCTGATTCCCCGCCTCTGATTCCCCGCCTCTGATTCCCTGCCTCTGATTCCCAACCTCTGATTCCCCACCTCTGATTCCCCGTGTTTGATTCCCCGCCTCTGTTTCCCCGCCTCTGATTCCCCGCCTCTGATTCCCCAACTCTAATTCCCCACCTCTGATTCCCCATATCTGATTCCCTGCCTATGATTCCCCGCCTCTGATTCCCCGCCCCTGTTTCCCCATATCTGATTCCCTGCCTCTGATTCCCCAACTTTGATTCCCAGCCTCTGATTCCCCAGCTCTGATTCCCCGCCTCTGATTCCCTGTGTTTGATTCCCTGCCTCTGATTCCCCGCCTCTGATTCCCCATCTCTGATTCACCGCCTTTGATTCGCCACCTCTGATTCCCCATATCTGATTCCCCACCTCTGTTTCCCCGCCTCTGATTCCCCGCCTCTGATACTCCATATCTCATTCCCCGCCTCTGACTCCCCATCTCTGATTCCCGTACTCTGATTCCCCACCTCTGATTCCCGGCCTCTTATTCCCAGCATCTGATTCCAGGCCTCTGATTCCCGGCCTCTGACTCCCCGCTTCTGATTCTGATTCCCTGCCTCTGATTCCCCGCCTCTGATTCCGCACATCTGATTCGCCGCCTCTGTTTCCCCATATCTAATTCCCCACCTCTGATGCCCCAACTCTGATTCCCCGCCTCTGATTCCCCAGCTCTGATTCCCCGCCTCTGATTCTCCACATCCGATTCCCAATATCTGATTCCCCGCCTTTGTTTCCCCGCCCCTGATTCCCCGCCTCTGTTTCCCCATATCTGATTCCCCGCCTCTGATTCCCCGCGTTCTATTCCCTGCCTCTGATTCCCCGCCTGTGATTCCCCATCTCTGATTCACCACCTCTGATTCCCCACCACTGATTCCCCATATCTAATTCCCCGCCTCTGTTTGCCCGCCTCTGATTCCCCGCCTCTGTTTCCCCATATCTGATTCCCCGCCTCTGAATCCCCAACTCTGATTCCCTGCCTCTGATTCCCCAGCTTCATTCCCCGCCTTTGATTCCCCCCGTCTGATTCCCAGCCTCTGAATCCCCGTGTCTGAATCCCTGCCTCTGATTCCCCACCTCTGATTCCCCATATCTGAATCCCCGCCTCTGTTTCCCCGTCTCTGATTCCCCGCCTCTGTTTCCCCATATCTAAGTCCCCGCCTCTGATTCCCCAACTTTGATTCCCCACCTCTGATTCCCCAGCTCTGATTCCCCGCCTCTGATTCCCCACCTCTGATTCCCCATATCTGATTCCCAGCCTCTGTTTCCCCGCCTCTGATTCCCCGCCCCTGTTTCCCCATATCTGATTCCCCGCCTCTGATTCCCCAACTTTGATTCCCAGCCTCTGATTCCCCAGCTCTGATTCCCCGCCTCTGATTCCCCGTGTTTGATTCCCTGCCTCTGATTCCCCGCCTCTGATTCCCCATCTCTGATTCACCGCCTTTGATTCGCCACCTCTGATTCCCCATATCTGATTCCCCACCTCTGTTTCCCCGCCTCTGATTCCCCGCCTCTGATTCTCCATATCTCATTCCCCGCCTCTGACTCCCCATCTCTGATTCCCGGACTCTGATACCCCACCTCTGATTCCCGGCCTCTTATTCCCAGCATCTGATTCCAGGCCTCTGATTCCCGGCCTCTGACTCCCCGCTTCTGATTCTGATTCCCTGACTCTGATTCCCCATCTCTGATTCCGCACATCTGATTACCTGCCTCTGATTCCCCACCTCTGATTCCCCATATCTGATTCCCCGCCTCGGTTTCCACGCCTCTGATTCCCCGCCTCTGTTTCCCCATATCTAATTCCCCACCTCTGATGCCCCAACTCTGATTCCCCGCCTCTGATGCCACAGCTCTGATTCCCCGCCTCTGATTCCCCACTTCCGATTCCCCATATCTGATTCCCCGCCTCTGTTTCCCCGCCCCTGATTCCCCGCCTCTGTTTCCCCATATCTGATTCCCCGCCTCTGATTCCCAACTATGATTCCCCACCTCTTATTCCCCAGCTCTGATTCCCTGCCTCTGATTCCCCGCGTTCTATTCCCTGCCTCTGATTCCCCGCCTGTGATTCCCCATCTCTGATTCACCACCTCTGATTCCCCACCACTGATTCCCCATATCTAATTCCCCGCCTCTGTTTGCCCGCCTCTGATTCCCCGCCTCTGTTTCCCCATATCTGATTCCCCGCCTCTGAATTCCCAACTCTGATTCCCTGCCTCTGATTCCCCAGCTTCATTCCCCGCCTTTGATTCCCCCCGTCCGATTCCCAGCCTCTGAATCCCCGTGTCTGATAACCTGCCTCTGATTCCCCGCCTCTGATTCCCCATCTCAGATTCACCACCTCTGATTCCCCACCTCTGATTCCCCATCTCTGATTCCGCACATCCGATTCCCTGCCTCTGATTCCCCGACTCTGATTCCCCACCTCTGATTCCCCAGCTCTGATTCCCCGCCTCTGATTCCCCAACTCTGATTCCCCGCCTCTGATTCCCCAGCTCTGATTCCCCGCCTCTGATTCCCCGTGTTTGATCCCCTGCCTCTGATTCCCCAGCTCTGATTCCCCATCTCTGATTCACCGCATTTGATTCGCCACCTCTGATTCCCCATATCTGATTCCTCGCCAATGTTTCCCCGCCTCTGATTCCCCGCCTCTGATTCCCCATATCTCATTCCCCGCCTCTGATTCCCCATCTCTGATTCCCGGACTCTGATTCCCCACCTCTGATTCCCGACCTCTTATTCCCGGCATCTGATTCCGGCCTGTGATTCCCGGCCTCTGATTCCCTGCTTCTGATTCTGATTCCCTGCCTCTGATTCCCCATTTCTGATTCCGCACATCTAATTCCCTGCCTCTGATTCCCCACCTCTGATTCCCCATATCTGAATCCCCGCCTCTGTTTCCCCGTCTCTGATTCCCCGCCTCTGTTTCCCCATATCTAAGTCCCCGCCTCTGATTCCCCAAATTTGATTCCCCACCTCTGATTCCCCAGCTCTGATTCCCCGCCTCTGATTCCCCACCTCTGATTCCCCATATCTGATTCCCAGCCTCTGTTTCCCCGCCTCTGATTCCCCGCCTCTGATTCCCCGCCTCTGAATCCCTGCCTCTGATTCCCCATCTCCGATTCCGCACATCTGATTCCCTGCCTCTCATTCCCCGCCTCTGATTCCCCGCCTCTGATTCCCTGCCTCTGATTCCCAACCTCTGATTCCCCACGTCTGATTCCCAGTGTTTGATTCCCCGCCTCTGTTTCCCCGCCTCTGATTCCCCGCCTCTGATTCCCCAACTCTAATTCCCCGCCTCTGATTCCCCATATCTGATTCCCCGCCTCTGTTTCCCCGCCTCTGATTCCCCGCCCCTGTTTCCCCATATCTGATTCCATGCCTCTGATTCCCCAACTTTGATTCCCAGCCTCTGATTCCCCAGCTCTGATTCCCCGCCTCTGATTCCCCGCATCTGATTCCCTGCATCTGATTCCAAGCCTCTGATTCCCTGCCTCTGATTCCCAACCTCTGATTCCCCACCTCTGATTCCCCATATCTGATTCCCAGCCTCTGTTTCCCCGCCTCTTATTCCCCGCCTCTGTTTCCCCATATCTGATTCCCGGCCTCTGATTCCCCGCCTCTGATTCCCCGCCTCTGATTCCCTGCCTCTGATTCCCCATCTCCGATTCCGCACATCTGATTCCCTGCCTCTGATTCCCCTCCGCTGATTCCCCGCCTCTGATTCCCTGCCTCTGATTTCCAACCTCTGATTCCCGACCTCTGATTCCCCGTGTTTGATTCCCCGCCTATGTTTCCCCGCCTCTGATTCCCCGCCTCTGTTTCCCAATATCTAAGTCCCCGCCTCTGATTCCCCAACACTAATTCCCCACCTCTGATTCCCCAGCTCTGATTCCCCGCCTCTGATTCCCTGCATCTGATTCCCTGCATCTGATTCCAAGCCTCTGATTCCCTGCCTCTGATTCCCAACCTCTGAGTCCCCACCTCTGATTCCCCATATCTGATTCCCAGCATCTGTTTCCCCGCCTCTGATTCCCCGCCTCTGTTTCCCCATATCTGATTCCCGGCCTCTGGTTCCCCGCCTCTGATTCCCCGCCTCTGATTCCCTGCCTCTGATTCCCCATCTCCGATTCCGCACATCTGATTCGCTGCCTCTGATTCCCCGCCTCTGATTCCCCGCCTCTGATTCCCTGCCTCTGATTCCCAACCTCTGATTCCCCACCTCTGATTCCCCGTGTTTGATTCCCCGCCTCTGTATCCCCGCCTCTGATTCCCCGCCTCTGATTCCCCAACTCTAATTCCCCGCCTCTGATTCCCCATATCTGATTCCCCGCCTCTGTTTCCCCGCCTCTGATTCCCCGCCCCTGTTTCCCCATATCTGATTCCCTGCCTCTGATTCCCCAACTTTGATTCCCAGCTTCTGATTCCCCAGCTCTCATTCCCCGCCTCTGATTCCCCGCATCTGATTCCCTGCATCTGATTCCAAGCCTCTGATTCCCTGCCTCTGATTCCCCATATCTGATTCCCAGCCTCTGTTTCCCCGCCTCTGATTCCCCGCCTCTGTTTCCCCATATCTGATTCCCGGCCTCTGATTCCCCGCATCTGATTCCCCGCCTCTGATTCCCTGCCTCTGATTCCTCATCTCCGATTCCGCACATCTGATTCCCTGCCTCTGATTCCCCGCCTCTGATTCCCCGCCTCTGATTCCCTGCCTCTGATTCCCAACCTCTGATTCCCCACCTCTGATTCCCCGTGTTTGATTCCCCGCCTCTGTTTCCCCGCCTCTGATTCCCCGCCTCTGATTCCCCAACTCTAATTCCCCGCCTCTGATTCCCCATATCTGATTCCCTGCCTATGATTCCCCGCCTCTGATTCCCCGCCCCTGTTTCCCCATATCTGATTCCCTGCCTCTGATTCCCCAACTTTGATTCCCAGCCTCTGATTCCCCAGCTCTGATTCCCCGCCTCTGATTCCCTGTGTTTGATTCCCTGCCTCTGATTCCCCGCCTCTGATTCCCCATCTCTGATTCACCGCCTTTGATTCGCCACCTCTGATTCCCCATATCTGATTCCCCACCTCTGTTTCCCCGCCTCTGATTCCCCGCCTCTGATACTCCATATCTCATTCCCCGCCTCTGACTCCCCATCTCTGATTCCCGTACTCTGATTCCAGGCCTCTGATTCCCGGCCTCTGACTCCCCGCTTCTGATTCTGATTCCCTGCCTCTGATTCCCCGCCTCTGATTCCGCACATCTGATTCCCCGCCTCTGTTTCCCCATATCTAATTCCCCACCTCTGATGCCCCAACTCTGATTCCCCGCCTCTGATTCCCCAGCTCTGATTCCCCGCCTCTGATTCTCCACATCCGATTCCCAATATCTGATTCCCCGCCTTTGTTTCCCCGCCCCTGATTCCCCGCCTCTGTTTCCCCATATCTGATTCCCCGCCTCTGATTCCCCGCGTTCTATTCCCTGCCTCTGATTCCCCACCACTGATTCCCCATATCTAATTCCCCGCCTCTGTTTGCCCGCCTCTGATTCCCCGCCTCTGTTTCCCCATATCTGATTCCCCGCCTCTGAATCCCCAACTCTGATTCCCTGCCTCTGATTCCCCAGCTTCATTCCCCGCCTTTGATTCCCCCCGTCTGATTCCCAGCCTCTGAATCCCCGTGTCTGATAACCTGCCTCTGATTCCCCGCCTCTGATTCCCCATCTCAGATACACCGCCTCTGATTCCCCACCTCTGATTCCCCATCTCTGATTCCGCACATCCGATTCCCTGCCTCTGATTCCCCGACTCTGATTCCCCACCTCTGATTCCCCAGCTCTGATTCCCCGCCTCTGATTCCCCAACTCTGATTCCCCGCCTCTGATTCCCCAGCTCAGATTCCCCGCCTCTGATTCCCCGTGTTTGATCCCCTGCCTCTGATTCCCCAGCTCTGATTCCCCATCTCTGATTCACCGCCTTTGATTCGCCACCTCTGATTCCCCATATCTGATTCCTCGCCACTGTTTCCCCGCCTCTGATTCCGCGCCTCTGATTCCCCATATCTCATTCCCCGCCTCTGATTCCCCATCTCTGATTCCCGGACTCTGATTCCCCACCTCTGATTCCCGACCTCTTATTCCCGGCATCTGATTCCGGCCTCTGATTCCCGGCCTCTGATTCCCTGCTTCTGATTCTGATTCCCTGCCTCTGATTCCCCATTTCTGATTCCGCACATCTAATTCCCTGCCTCTGATTCCCCACCTCTGATTCCCCATATCTGAATCCCCGCCTCTGTTTCCCCGTCTCTGATTCCCCGACTCTGTTTCCCCATATCTAAGTCCCCGCCTCTGATTTCCCAACTTTGATTCCCCACCTCTGATTCCCCAGCTCTGATTCCCCGCCTCTGATTCCCCACCTCTGATTCCCCATACCTGATTCCCAGCCTCTGTTTCCCCGCCTCTGATTCCCCACTTCTGTTTCCCCATATCTGATTCCCGGCCTCTGATTTCCTGCCTCTGATTCACCGCCTCTGATTCCCTGCCTCTGATTCCCCATCTCCGATTCCGCACATCTGATTCCCTGCCTCTCATTCCCCGCCTCTGATTCCCCGCCTCTGATTCCCTGCCTCTGATTCCCAACCTCTGATTCCCCACCTCTGATTCCCCGTGTTTGATTCCCCGCCTCTGTTTCCCCGCCTCTCATTCCCCGCCTCTGATTCCCCAACCATAATTCCCCGCCTCTGATTTCCCATATCTGATTCCCCGCCTCTGTTTCCCCGCCTCTGATTCCCCGCCCCTGTTTCCCCATATCTGATTCCCTGCCTCTGATTCCCCAACTTTGATTCCCAGACTCTGATTCCCCAGCTCTGATTCCCCGCCTCTGATTCCCCGCATCTGATTCCCTGCATCTGATTCCAAGCCTCTGATTCCCTGCCTCTGAATCCCTGCCTCTGATTCCCCATCTCCGATTCCGCACATCTGATTCCCTGCCTCAGATTCCCCGCCTCTGATTCCCCGCCGCTGATTCCCTGCCTCTGATTTCCAACCTCTGATTCCCCACCTCTGATTCCCCGTGTTTGATTCCCCGCCTCTGTTTCCCCGCCACTGATTCCCCGCCTCTGATTCCCCAACTCTAATTCCCCGCCTCTGATTCCCCATATCTGATTCCCCACCTCTGTTTCCCTGCCTCTGATTCCCCGCCCCTGTTTCCCCATATCTGATTCCCTGACTCTGATTCCCCAACTTTGATTCCCAGCCTCTGATTCCCCAGCTCTGATTCCCCGCCTCTGATTCCCCGTGTTTGATTCCCTGCCTCTGATTCCCCGCCTCTGATTCCCCATCTCTGATTCACCGCCTTTGATTCGCCACCTCTGATTCCCCATATCTGATTCCCCACCTCTGTTTCCCCGCCTCTGATTCCCCGCCTCTGATTCTCCTTATCTCATTCCCCGCCTCTGACTCCCCATCTCTGATTCCCGGACTCTGATTCCCCACCTCTGATTCCCGGCCTCTTATTCCCAGCATCTGATTCCAGGCCTCTGATTCCCGGCCTCTGACTCCCCGCTTTTGATTCTGATTCCCTGCCTCTGATTCCCCATCTCTGATTCCGCACATCTGATTACCTGCCTCTGATTCCCCACCTCTGATTCCCCATATCTGATTCCCCGCCTCTGTTTCCACGCCTCTGATTCCCCGCCTCTGTTACCCCATCTCTAATTCCCCACCTCTGATGCCCCAACTCTGATTCCCCGCCTCTGATTCCCCAGCTCTGATTCCCCGCCTCTGATTCCCTGCATCCGATTCCCCATATCTGATTCCCCGCCTCTGTTTCCCCGCCCCTGATTCCCCGCCTCTGTTTCCCCATATCTGATTATCCGCCTCTGATTCCCAACTATGATTCCCCGCCTCTGAATCCCCGCGTCTGATTCCCTGCCTCTGCTTCCCCGCCTCTGATTCCCCAACTCTGATTCCCCGCCTCTGATTCCCCGTGTTTGATTCCCTGCCTCTGATTCCCGGCCTCTGATTCCCCATCTCTGATTCACCGCCTTTGATTCGCCACCTTTGATTCCCCATATCTGATTCCCCGCATCTGTTTCCCCGCCTCTGATTCCCCGCCTCTGATTCCCCATATCTCATTCCCCGCCTCTGAATCCCCATCTCTGATTCCCGGACTCTGATTCCCCACCTCTGATTCCCGGCCTCTTATTCCCGGCATCTGATTCCGGCCTCTGATTCCCGGCCTCTGATTCCCTGCTTCTGATTCTGATTCCCTGCCTCTGATTCCCCATCTCTGATTCCGCACATCTGATTCCCTGCCTCTGATTCCCCACCTCTGATTCCCCATATCTGACTCCACGCCTCTGTTTCCCCGCCTCTGATTCCCCGCCTTTGTTTCCCAATATCTAAGTCCCCGCCTCTGATTCCCCAACTCTGATTCCCCACCTCTGATTCCCCAGCTCTGATTCCCCGCCTCTGATTCCCCGCATCTGATTCCCTGCATCTGATTCCAAGCCTCTGATTCCCTGCCTCTGATTCCCAACCTCTGATTCCCCACCTCTGATTCCCCATATCTGATTCCCCGCCTCTGTTTCCCCGCCTCTGATTCCCCACCTCTGTTTCCCCATATCTGATTCCCGGCCTCTTATTCCCCGCCTCTGATTCCCCACCTCTGATTCCCTACCTCTGATTACCCATCTCCGATTCCGCACATTTGATTCCCTGCCTCTGATTCCCCGCCTCTGATTCCCTGCCTCTGATTCCCAACCTCTGATTCCCCACCTCTGATTCCCCATATCTGATTCCCCGCCTCTGTTTCCCCTCCTCTTATTCCCCTCCTCTGATTCCCCAACTCTAATTCCCCGCCTCTGATTCCCCAGCTCTGATTCCCCGTGTTTGATTCCCTGCCTCTGATTCCCTGCCTCTGATTCCCCAGCTTCATTCCCCGCCTTTGATTCCCCCCGTCTGATTCCCAGCCTCTGAATCCCCGTGTCTGATAACCTGCCTCTGATTCCCCGCCTCTGATTCCCCATCTCAGATTCACCGCCTCTGATTCCCCACCTCTGATTCCCCATCTCTGATTCCGCACATCCGATTCCCTGCCTCTGATTCCCCGACTCTGATTCCCCACCTCTGATTCCCCAGCTCTGATTCCCCGCCTCTGATTCCCCAGCTCTGATTCCCCGCCTCTGATTCCCCAGCTTTGATTCCCCGCCTCTGATTCCCCGTGTTTGATCCCCTGCCTCTGATTCCCCAGCTCTGATTCCCCATCTCTGATTCACCGCCTTTGATTCGCCACCTCTGATTCCCCATATCTGATTCCTCGCCACTGTTTCCCCGCCTCTGATTCCCCGCCTCTGATTCCCCATATCTCATTCCCCGCCTCTGATTCCCCATCTCTGATTCCCCGCCTCTGATTCCCCATATCTGATTCCCCACCTCTGTTTCCCTGCCTCTGATTCCCCGCCCCTGTTTCCCCATATCTGATTCCCTGACTCTGATTCCCCAACTTTGATTCCAAGCCTCTGATTCCCCAGCTCTGATTCCCCGCCTCTGATTCCCCGTGTTTGATTCCCTGCCTCTGATTCCCCGCCTCTGATTCCCCATTTCTGATTCACCGCCTTTGATTCGCCACCTCTGATTCCCCATATCTGATTCCCCACCTCTGTTTCCCCGCCTCTGATTCCCCGCCTCTGATTCTCCTTATCTCATTCCCCGCCTCTGACTCCCCATCTCTGATTCCCGGACTCTGATTCCCCACCTCTGATTCCCGGCCTCTTATTCCCAGCATCTGATTCCAGGCCTCTGATTCCCGGCCTCTGACTCCCCGCTTTTGATTCTGATTCCCTGCCTCTGATTCCCCATCTCTGATTCCGCACATGTGATTACCTGCCTCTGATTCCCCACCTCTGATTCCCCATATCTGATTCCCCGCCTCTGTTTCCACGCATCTGATTCCCCGCCTCTGTTTCCCCATCTCTAATTCCCCACCTCTGATGCCCCAACTCTGATTCCCCGCCTCTGATTCCCCAGCTCTGATTCCCCGCCTCTGATTCCCTGCATCCGATTCCCCATATCTGATTCCCCGCCTCTGTTTCCCCGCCCCTGATTCCCCGCCTCTGTTTCCCCATATCTGATTATCCGCCTCTGATTCCCAACTATGATTCCCCGCCTCTGAATCCCCGCGTCTGATTCCCTGCCTCTGCTTCCCCGCCTCTGATTCCCCAACTCTGATTCCCCGCCTCTGATTCCCCGTGTTTGATTCCCTGCCTCTGATTCCCGGCCTCTGATTCCCCATCTCTGATTCACCGCCTTTGATTCGCCACCTCTGATTCCCCATATCTGATTCCCCGCATCTGTTTCCCCGCCTCTGATTCCCCGCCTCTGATTCCCCATATCTCATTCCCCGCCTCTGAATCCCCATCTCTGATTCCCGGACTCTGATTCCCCACCTCTGATTCCCGGCCTCTTATTCCCGGCATCTGATTCCGGCCTCTGATTCCCGGCCTCTGATTCCCTGCTTCTGATTCTGATTCCCTGCCTCTGATTCCCCATCTCTGATTCCGCACATCTGATTCCCTGCCTCTGATTCCCCACCTCTGATTCCCCATATCTGACTCCCCGCCTCTGTTTCCCCGCCTCTGATTCCCCGCCTTTGTTTCCCAATATCTAAGTCCCCGCCTCTGATTCCCCAACTCTGATTCCCCACCTCTGATTCCCCAGCTCTGATTCCCCGCCTCTGATTCCCCGCATCTGATTCCCTGCATCTGATTCCAAGCCTCTGATTCCCTGCCTCTGATTCCCAACCTCTGATTCCCCACCTCTGATTCCCCATATCTGATTCCCCGCCTCTGTTTCCCCGCCTCTGATTCCCCACCTCTGTTTCCCCATATCTGATTCCCGGCCTCTTATTCCCCGCCTCTGATTCCCCACCTCTGATTCCCTACCTCTGATTACCCATCTCCGATTCCGCACATTTGATTCCCTGCCTCTGATTCCCCGCCTCTGATTCCCTGCCTCTGATTCCCAACCTCTGATTCCCCACCTCTGATTCCCCATATCTAATTCCCCGCCTCTGTTTCCCCTCCTCTTATTCCCCTCCTCTGATTCCCCAACTCTAATTCCCCGCCTCTGATTCCCCAGCTCTGATTCCCCGTGTTTGATTCCCTGCCTCTGATTCCCTGCCTCTGATTCCCCAGCTTCATTCCCCGCCTTTGATTCCCCCCGTCTGATTCCCAGCCTCTGAATCCCCGTGTCTGATAACCTGCCTCTGATTCCCCGCCTCTGATTCCCCATCTCAGATTCACCGCCTCTGATTCCCCACCTCTGATTCCCCATCTCTGATTCCGCACATCCGATTCCCTGCCTCTGATTCCCCGACTCTGATTCCCCACCTCTGATTCCCCAGCTCTGATTCCCCGCCTCTGATTCCCCAGCTCTGATTCCCCGCCTCTGATTCCCCAGCTTTGATTCCCCGCCTCTGATTCCCCGTGTTTGATCCCCTGCCTCTGATTCCCCAGCTCTAATTCCCCATCTCTGATTCACCGCCTTTGATTCGCCACCTCTGATTCCCCATATCTGATTCCTCGCCACTGTTTCCCCGCCTCTGATTCCCCGCCTCTGATTCCCTATATCTCATTCCCCGCCTCTGATTCCCCATCTCTGATTCCCGGACTCTGATTCCCCACCTCTGATTCCCGACCTCTTATTCCCGGCATCTGATTCCGGCCTCTGATTCCCGGCCTCTGATTCCCTGCTTCTGATTCTGATTCCCTGCCTCTGATTCCCCATTTCTGATTCCGCACATCTAATTCCCTGCCTCTGATTCCCCACCTCTGATTCCCCATATCTGAATCCCCGCCTCTGTTTCCCCGTCTCTGATTCCCCGCCTCTGTTTCCCCATATCTAAGTCCACGCCTCTGATTCCCCAACTTTGATTCCCCACCTCTGATTCCCCAGCTCTGATTCCCCGCCTCTGATTCCCCACCTCTGATTCCCCATACCTGATTCCCAGCCTCTGTTTCCCCGCCTCTGATTCCCCGCTTCTGTTTCCCCATATCTGATTCCCGGCCTCTGATTCCCTGCCTCTGATTCCCCGCCTCTGATTCCCTGCCACTGATTCACCATCTCCGATTCCGCACATCTGATTCCCTGCCTCTCATTCCCCGCCTCTGATTCCCCGCCTCTGATTCCCCATACCTGATTCCCAGCCTCTGTTTCCCCGCCTCTGATTCCCCACTTCTGTTTCCCCATATCTGATTCCCGGCCTCTGATTTCCTGCCTCTGATTCCCCGCCTCTGATTCCCTGCCTCTGATTCCCCGCCCCTGTTTCCCCATATCTGATTCCCTGCCTCTGATTCCCCAACTTTGATTCACAGAGTCTGATTCCCCAGCTCTGATTCCCCGCCTCTGATTCCCCGCATCTGATTCCCTGCATCTGATTCCAAGCCTCTGATTCCCTGCCTCTGATTCCCTGCCTCTGATTCCCCATCTCCGAATCCGCACATCTGATTCCCTGCCTCTGATTCCCCGCCTCTGATTCCCCGCCGCTGATTCCCTGCCTCTGATTTCCAACCTCTGATTCCCCACCTCTGATTCCCCGTGTTTGATTCCCCGCCTCTGTTTCCCCGCCACTGATTCCCCGCCTCTGATTCCCCAACTCTAATTCCCCGCCTCTGATTCCCCATATCTGATTCCCCACCTCTGTTTCCCCGCCTCTGATTCCCCGCCTCTGATTCTCCATATCTCATTCCCCGCCTCTGACTCCCCATCTCTGATTCCCGGACTCTGATTCCCCACCTCTGATTCCCGGCCTCTTATTCCCAGCATCTGATTCCATGCCTCTGATTCCCGGCCTCTGACTCCCCGCTTTTGATTCTGATTCCCTGCCTCTGATTCCCCATCTCTGATTCCGCACATCTGATTACCTGCCTCTGATTCCCCACCTCTGATTCCCCATATCTGATTCCCCGCCTCTGTTTCCATGCCTCTGATTCCCCGCCTCTGTTTCCCCATATCTAATTCCCCACCTCTGATGCCCCAACTCTGATTCCCCGCCTCTGATTCCCCAGCTCTGATTCCCCGCCTCTGATTCCCTGCATCCGATTCCCCATATCTGATTCCCCGCCTCTGTTTCCCCGCCCCTGATTCCCCGCCTCTGTTTCCCCATATCTGATTATCCGCCTCTGATTCCCAACTATGATTCCCCGCCTCTGAATCCCCGCGTCTGATTCCCTGCCTCTGCTTCCCCGCCTCTGATTCCCCAACTCTGATTCCCCGCCTCTGATTCCCCGTGTTTGATTCCCTGCCTCTGATTCCCGGCATCTGATTCCCCATCTCTGATTCACCGCCTTTGATTCGCCACCTCTGATTCCCCATATCTGATTCCCCGCATCTGTTTCCCCGCCTCTGATTCCCCGCCTCTGATTCCCCATATCTCATTCCCCGCCTCTGAATCCCCATCTCTGATTCCCGGACTCTGATTCCCCACCTCTGATTCCCGGCCTCTTATTCCCGGCATCTGATTCCGGCCTCTGATTCCCGGCCTCTGATTCCCTGCTTCTGATTCTGATTCCCTGCCTCTGATTCCCCATCTCTGATTCCGCACATCTGATTCCCTGCCTCTGATTCCCCACCTCTGATTCCCCATATCTGACTCCCCGCCTCTGTTTCCCCGCCTCTGATTCCCCGCCTTTGTTTCCCAATATCTAAGTCCCCGCCTCTGATTCCCCAACTCTGATTCCCCACCTCTGATTCCCCAGCTCTGATTCCCCGCCTCTGATTCCCCGCATCTGATTCCCTGCATCTGATTCCAAGCCTCTGATTCCCTGCCTCTGATTCCCAACCTCTGATTCCCCACCTCTGATTCCCCATATCTGATTCCCCGCCTCTGTTTCCCCGCCTCTGATTCCCCACCTCTGTTTCCCCATATCTGATTCCCGGCCTCTTATTCCCCGCCTCTGATTCCCCACCTCTGATTCCCTACCTCTGATTACCCATCTCCGATTCCGCACATCTGATTCCCTGCCTCTGATTCCCCGCTTCTGATTCCCTGCCTCTGATTCCCAACCTCTGATTCCCCACCTCTGATTCCCCATATCTGATTCCCCGCCTCTGTTTCCCCTCCTCTTATTCCCCTCCTCTGATTCCCCAACTCTAATTCCCCGCCTCTGATTCCCCAGCTCTGATTCCCCGTGTTTGATTCCCTGCCTCTGATTTCCTGCCTCTGATTCCCCAGCTTCATTCCCCGCCTTTGATTCCCCCCGTCTGATTCCCAGCCTCTGAATCCCCGTGTCTGATAACCTGCCTCTGATTCCCCGCCTCTGATTCCCCATCTCAGATTCACCGTCTCTGATTCCCCACCTCTGATTCCCCATCTCTGATTCCGCACATCCGATTCCCTGCCTCTGATTCCCCGACTCTGATTCCCCACCTCTGATTCCCCAGCTCTGATTCCCCGCCTCTGATTCCCCAGCTCTGATTCCCCGCCTCTGATTCCCCAGCTTTGATTCCCCGCCTCTGATTCCCCGTGTTTGATCCCCTGCCTCTGATTCCCCAGCTCTGATTCCCCATCTCTGATTCACCGCCTTTGATTCGCCACCTCTGATTCCCCATATCTGATTCCTCGCCACTGTTTCCCCGCCTCTGATTCCCCGCCTCTGATTCCCTATATCTCATTCCCCGCCTCTGATTCCCCATCTCTGATTCCCGGACTCTGATTCCCCACCTCTGATTCCCGACCTCTTATTCCCGGCATCTGATTCCGGCCTCTGATTCCCGGCCTCTGATTCCCTGCTTCTGATTCTGATTCCCTGCCTCTGATTCCCCATTTCTGATTCCGCACATCTAATTCCCTGCCTCTGATTCCCCACCTCTGATTCCCCATATCTGAATCCCCGCCTCTGTTTCCCCGTCTCTGATTCCCCGCCTCTGTTTCCCCATATCTAAGTCCACGCCTCTGATTCCCCAACTTTGATTCCCCACCTCTGATTCCCCAGCTCTGATTCCCCGCCTCTGATTCCCCACCTCTGATTCCCCATACCTGATTCCCAGCCTCTGTTTCCCCGCCTCTGATTCCCCGCTTCTGTTTCCCCATATCTGATTCCCGGCCTCTGATTCCCTGCCTCTGATTCCCCGCCTCTGATTCCCTGCCACTGATTCACCATCTCCGATTCCGCACATCTGATTCCCTGCCTCTCATTCCCCGCCTCTGATTCCCCGCCTCTGATTCCCCATACCTGATTCCCAGCCTCTGTTTCCCCGCCTCTGATTCCCCACTTCTGTTTCCCCATATCTGATTCCCGGCCTCTGATTTCCTGCCTCTGATTCCCCGCCTCTGATTCCCTGCCTCTGATTCCCCGCCCCTGTTTCCCCATATCTGATTCCCTGCCTCTGATTCCCCAACTTTGATTCACAGAGTCTGATTCCCCAGCTCTGATTCCCCGCCTCTGATTCCCCGCATCTGATTCCCTGCATCTGATTCCAAGCCTCTGATTCCCTGCCTCTGATTCCCTGCCTCTGATTCCCCATCTCCGAATCCGCACATCTGATTCCCTGCCTCTGATTCCCCGCCTCTGATTCCCCGCCGCTGATTCCCTGCCTCTGATTTCCAACCTCTGATTCCCCACCTCTGATTCCCCGTGTTTGATTCCCCGCCTCTGTTTCCCCGCCACTGATTCCCCGCCTCTGATTCCCCAACTCTAATTCCCCGCCTCTGATTCCCCATATCTGATTCCCCACCTCTGTTTCCCCGCCTCTGATTCCCCGCCTCTGATTCTCCATATCTCATTCCCCGCCTCTGACTCCCCATCTCTGATTCCCAGACTCTGATTCCCCACCTCTGATTCCCGGCCTCTTATTCCCAGCATCTGATTCCATGCCTCTGATTCCCGGCCTCTGACTCCCCGCTTTTGATTCTGATTCCCTGCCTCTGATTCCCCATCTCTGATTCCGCACATCTGATTACCTGCCTCTGATTCCCCACCTCTGATTCCCCATATCTGATTCCCCGCCTCTGTTTCCATGCCTCTGATTCCCCGCCTCTGTTTCCCCATATCTAATTCCCCACCTCTGATGCCCCAACTCTGATTCCCCGCCTCTGATTCCCCAGCTCTGATTCCCCGCCTCTGATTCCCTGCATCCGATTCCCCATATCTGATTCCCCGCCTCTGTTTCCCCGCCCCTGATTCCCCGCCTCTGTTTCCCCATATCTGATTATCCGCCTCTGATTCCCAACTATGATTCCCCGCCTCTGAATCCCCGCGTCTGATTCCCTGCCTCTGCTTCCCCGCCTCTGATTCCCCAACTCTGATTCCCCGCCTCTGATTCCCCGTGTTTGATTCCCTGCCTCTGATTCCCGGCATCTGATTCCCCATCTCTGATTCACCGCCTTTGATTCGCCACCTCTGATTCCCCATATCTGATTCCCCGCATCTGTTTCCCCGCCTCTGATTCCCCGCCTCTGATTCCCCATATCTCATTCCCCGCCTCTGAATCCCCATCTCTGATTCCCGGACTCTGATTCCCCACCTCTGATTCCCGGCCTCTTATTCCCGGCATCTGATTCCGGCCTCTGATTCCCGGCCTCTGATTCCCTGCTTCTGATTCTGATTCCCTGCCTCTGATTCCCCATCTCTGATTCCGCACATCTGATTCCCTGCCTCTGATTCCCCACCTCTGATTCCCCATATCTGACTCCCCGCCTCTGTTTCCCCGCCTCTGATTCCCCGCCTTTGTTTCCCAATATCTAAGTCCCCGCCTCTGATTCCCCAACTCTGATTCCCCACCTCTGATTCCCCAGCTCTGATTCCCCGCCTCTGATTCCCCGCATCTGATTCCCTGCATCTGATTCCAAGCCTCTGATTCCCTGCCTCTGATTCCCAACCTCTGATTCCCCACCTCTGATTCCCCATATCTGATTCCCCGCCTCTGTTTCCCCGCCTCTGATTCCCCACCTCTGTTTCCCCATATCTGATTCCCGGCCTCTTATTCCCCGCCTCTGATTCCCCACCTCTGATTCCCTACCTCTGATTACCCATCTCCGATTCCGCACATCTGATTCCCTGCCTCTGATTCCCCGCTTCTGATTCCCTGCCTCTGATTCCCAACCTCTGATTCCCCACCTCTGATTCCCCATATCTGATTCCCCGCCTCTGTTTCCCCTCCTCTTATTCCCCTCCTCTGATTCCCCAACTCTAATTCCCCGCCTCTGATTCCCCAGCTCTGATTCCCCGTGTTTGATTCCCTGCCTCTGATTTCCTGCCTCTGATTCCCCAGCTTCATTCCCCGCCTTTGATTCCCCCCGTCTGATTCCCAGCCTCTGAATCCCCGTGTCTGATAACCTGCCTATCATTCCCCGCCTCTGATTCCCCATCTCAGATTCACCGCCTCAGATTCCCCACCTCTGATTCCCCATCTCTGATTCCGCACATCCGATTCCCTGCCTCTGATTCCCCGACTCTGATTCCCCACCTCTGATTCCCCAGCTCTGATTCCCCGCCTCTGATTCCCCAACTCTGATTCCCCGCCTCTGATTCCCCAGCTCTGATTCCCCGCCTCTGATTCCCCGTGTTTGATCCCCTGCCTCTGATTCCCCAGCTCTGATTCCCCATCTCTGATTCACCGCCTTTGATTCGCCACCTCTGATTCCCCATATCTGATTCCTCGCCACTGTTTCCCCGCCTCTGATTCCCCGCCTCTGATTCCCCATATCTCATTCCCCGCCTCTGATTCCCCATCTCTGATTCCCGGACTCTGATTCCCCACCTCTGATTCCCGACCTCTTATTCCCGGCATCTGATTCCGGCCTCTGATTCCCGGCCTCTGATTCCCTGCTTCTGATTCTGATTCCCTGCCTCTGATTCCCCATTTCTGATTCCGCACATCTAATTCCCTGCCTCTGATTCCCCACCTCTGATTCCCCATATCTGAATCCCCGCCTCTGTTTCCCCGTCTCTGATTCCCCGCCTCTGTTTCCCCATATCTAAGTCCACGCCTCTGATTCCCCAACTTTGATTCCCCACCTCTGATTCCCCAGCTCTGATTCCCCGCCTCTGATTCCCCACCTCTGATTCCCCATACCTGATTCCCAGCCTCTGTTTCCCCGCCTCTGATTCCCCGCTTCTGTTTCCCCATATCTGATTCCCGGCCTCTGATTCCCTGCCTCTGATTCCCCGCCTCTGATTCCCTGCCACTGATTCACCATCTCCGATTCCGCACATCTGATTCCCTGCCTCTCATTCCCCGCCTCTGATTCCCCGCCTCTGATTCCCTGCCTCTGATTCCCAACCTCTGATTCCCCACCTCTGATTCCCCGTGTTTGATTCCCCGCCTCTGTTTCCCCGCCTCTGATTCCCCGCCTCTGATTCCCCAACTCTAATTCCCCGTCTCTGATTCCCCATATCTGATTCTCCGCCTCTGTTTCCCCGCCTCTGATTCCCCGCCCCTGTTTCCCCATATCTGATTCCCTGCCTCTGATTCCCCAACTTTGATTCCCAGACTCTGATTCCCCAGCTCTGATTCCCCGCCTCTGATTCCCCGCATCTGATTCCCTGCATCTGATTCCAAGCCTCTGATTCCCTGCCTCTGATTCCCAACCTCTGATTCCCCACCTCTGATTCCCCATATCTGATTCCCAGCCTCTGTTTCCCCGCCTCTGATTCCCCGCCTCTGTTTCCCCATATCTGATTCCCGGCCTCTGATTCCCGCCTCTGATTCCCCGCCTCTGATTCCCTGCCTCTAATTCCCCACATCTGATTCCCTGCCTCTGATTCCCTGCCTCTGATTCCCCGCCTCTGATTCCCTGCCTCTGATTTCCAACCTCTGATTCCCCACCTCTGATTCCCCGTGTTTGATTCCCCGCCTCTGTTTCCCCGCCACTGAATCCCCGCCTCTGATTCCCCAACTCTAATTCCCCGCCTCTGATTCCCCATATCTGATTCCCCGCCTCTGTTTCCCCGCCTCTGATTCCCCGCCCCTGTTTCCCCATATCTGATTCCCTGACTCTGATTCCCCAACTTTGATTCCCAGCCTCTGATTCCCCAGCTCTGATTCCCCGCCTCTGATTCCCCGTGTTTGATTCCCTGCCTCTGATTCCCCGCCTCTGATTCCCCATCTCTGATTCACCGCCTTTGATTCGCCACCTCTGATTCCCCATATCTGATTCCCCACCTCTGTTTCCCCGCATCTGATTCCCCGCCTCTGATTCTCCATATCTCATTCCCCGCCTCTGACTCCCCATCTCTGATTCCCGGACTCTGATTCCCCACCTCTGATTCCCGGCCTCTTATTCCCAGCATCTGATTCCAGGCCTCTGATTCCCGGCCTCTGACTCCCCGCTTTTGATTCTGATTCCCTGCCTCTGATTCCCCATCTCTGATTCCGCACATCTGATTACCTGCCTCTGACTCCCCACCTCTGATTCCCCATATCTGATTCCCCGCCTCTGTTTCCACGCCTCTGATTCCCCGCCTCTGTTTCCCCATATCTAATTCCCCACCTCTGATGCCCCAACTCTGATTCCCCGCCTCTGATTCCCCAGCTCTGATTCCCCGCCTCTGATTCCCTGCATCCGATTCCCCATATCTGATTCCCCGCCTCTGTTTCCCCGCCCCTGATTCCCCGCCTCTGTTTCCCCATATCTGATTATCCGCCTCTGATTCCCAACTATGATTCCCCGCCTCTGAATCCCCGCGTCTGATTCCCCATCTCTGATTCACCGCCTTTGATTCGCCACCTCTGATTCCCCATATCTGATTCCCCACCTCTGTTTCCCCGCCTCTGATTCCCCGCCTCTGATTCTCCATATCTCATTCCCCGCCTCTGACTCCCCATCTCTGATTCCCGTACTCTGATTCCCCACCTCTGATTCCCGGCCTCTTATTCCCAGCATCTGATTCCAGGCCTCTGATTCCCGTCCTCTGACTCCCCGCTTCTGATTCTGATTCCCTGCCTCTGATTCCCCGCCTCTGATTCCGCACATCTGATTCCCCGCCTCTGTTTCCCCATATCGAAGTCCCCGCCTCTGATTTCCCAACTTTGATTCCCCACCTCTGATTCCCCAGCTCTGATTCCCCGCCTCTGATTCCCTACCTCTGATTCCCCATACCTGATTCCCAGCCTCTGTTTCCCCGCCTCTGATTCCCCACTTCTGTTTCCCCATATCTGATTCCCGGCCTCTGATTTCCTGCCTCTGATTCACCGCCTCTGATTCCCTGCCTCTGATTCCCCATCTCCGATTCCGCACATCTGATTCCCTGCCTCTCATTCCCCGCCTCTGATTCCCCGCCTCTGATTCCCTGCCTCTGATTCCCAACCTCTGATTCCCCACCTCTGATTCCCCGTGTTTGATTCCCCGCCTCTGTTTCCCCGCCTCTCATTCCCCGCCTCTGATTCCCCAACCATAATTCCCCGCCTCTGATTTCCCATATCTGATTCCCCGCCTCTGTTTCCCCGCCTCTGATTCCCCGCCCCTGTTTCCCCATATCTGATTCCCTGCCTCTGATTCCCCAACTTTGATTCCCAGACTCTGATTCCCCAGCTCTGATTCCCCGCCTCTGATTCCCCGCATCTGATTCCCTGCATCTGATTCCAAGCCTCTGATTCCCTGCCTCTGAATCCCTGCCTCTGATTCCCCATCTCCGATTCCGCACATCTGATTCCCTGCCTCAGATTCCCCGCCTCTGATTCCCCGCCGCTGATTCCCTGCCTCTGATTTCCAACCTCTGATTCCCCACCTCTGATTCCCCGTGTTTGATTCCCCGCCTCTGTTTCCCCGCCACTGATTCCCCGCCTCTGATTCCCCAACTCTAATTCCCCGCCTCTGATTCCCCATATCTGATTCCCCACCTCTGTTTCCCTGCCTCTGATTCCCCGCCCCTGTTTCCCCATATCTGATTCCCTGACTCTGATTCCCCAACTTTGATTCCCAGCCTCTGATTCCCCAGCTCTGATTCCCCGCCTCTGATTCCCCGTGTTTGATTCCCTGCCTCTGATTCCCCGCCTCTGATTCCCCATCTCTGATTCACCGCCTTTGATTCGCCACCTCTGATTCCCCATATCTGATTCCCCACCTCTGTTTCCCCGCCTCTGATTCCCCGCCTCTGATTCTCCTTATCTCATTCCCCGCCTCTGACTCCCCATCTCTGATTCCCGGACTCTGATTCCCCACCTCTGATTCCCGGCCTCTTATTCCCAGCATCTGATTCCAGGCCTCTGATTCCCGGCCTCTGACTCCCCGCTTTTGATTCTGATTCCCTGCCTCTGATTCCCCATCTCTGATTCCGCACATCTGATTACCTGCCTCTGATTCCCCACCTCTGATTCCCCATATCTGATTCCCCGCCTCTGTTTCCACGCCTCTGATTCCCCGCCTCTGTTTCCCCATCTCTAATTCCCCACCTCTGATGCCCCAACTCTGATTCCCCGCCTCTGATTCCCCAGCTCTGATTCCCCGCCTCTGATTCCCTGCATCCGATTCCCCATATCTGATTCCCCGCCTCTGTTTCCCCGCCCCTGATTCCCCGCCTCTGTTTCCCCATATCTGATTATCCGCCTCTGATTCCCAACTATGATTCCCCGCCTCTGAATCCCCGCGTCTGATTCCCTGCCTCTGCTTCCCCGCCTCTGATTCCCCAACTCTGATTCCCCGCCTCTGATTCCCCGTGTTTGATTCCCTGCCTCTGATTCCCGGCCTCTGATTCCCCATCTCTGATTCACCGCCTTTGATTCGCCACCTTTGGTTCCCCATATCTGATTCCCCGCATCTGTTTCCCCGCCTCTGATTCCCCGCCTCTGATTCCCCATATCTCATTCCCCGCCTCTGAATCCCCATCTCTGATTCCCGGACTCTGATTCCCCACCTCTGATTCCCGGCCTCTTATTCCCGGCATCTGATTCCGGCCTCTGATTCCCGGCCTCTGATTCCCTGCTTCTGATTCTGATTCCCTGCCTCTGATTCCCCATCTCTGATTCCGCACATCTGATTCCCTGCCTCTGATTCCCCACCTCTGATTCCCCATATCTGACTCCACGCCTCTGTTTCCCCGCCTCTGATTCCCCGCCTTTGTTTCCCAATATCTAAGTCCCCGCCTCTGATTCCCCAACTCTGATTCCCCACCTCTGATTCCCCAGCTCTGATTCCCCGCCTCTGATTCCCCGCATCTGATTCCCTGCATCTGATTCCAAGCCTCTGATTCCCTGCCTCTGATTCCCAACCTCTGATTCCCCACCTCTGATTCCCCATATCTGATTCCCCGCCTCTGTTTCCCCGCCTCTGATTCCCCACCTCTGTTTCCCCATATCTGATTCCCGGCCTCTTATTCCCCGCCTCTGATTCCCCACCTCTGATTCCCTACCTCTGATTACCCATCTCCGATTCCGCACATTTGATTCCCTGCCTCTGATTCCCCGCCTCTGATTCCCTGCCTCTGATTCCCAACCTCTGATTCCCCACCTCTGATTCCCCATATCTGATTCCCCGCCTCTGTTTCCCCTCCTCTTATTCCCCTCCTCTGATTCCCCAACTCTAATTCCCCGCCTCTGATTCCCCAGCTCTGATTCCCCGTGTTTGATTCCCTGCCTCTGATTCCCTGCCTCTGATTCCCCAGCTTCATTCCCCGCCTTTGATTCCCCCCGTCTGATTCCCAGCCTCTGAATCCCCGTGTCTGATAACCTGCCTCTGATTCCCCGCCTCTGATTCCCCATCTCAGATTCACCGCCTCTGATTCCCCACCTCTGATTCCCCATCTCTGATTCCGCACATCCGATTCCCTGCCTCTGATTCCCCGACTCTGATTCCCCACCTCTGATTCCCCAGCTCTGATTCCCCACCTCTGATTCCCCAGCTCTGATTCCCCGCCTCTGATTCCCCAGCTTTGATTCCCCGCCTCTGATTCCCCATGTTTGATCCCCTGCCTCTGATTCCCCAGCTCTGATTCCCCATCTCTGATTCACCGCCTTTGATTCGCCACCTCTGATTCCCCATATCTGATTCCTCGCCACTGTTTCCCCGCCTCTGATTCCCCGCCTCTGATTCCCCATATCTCATTCCCCGCCTCTGATTCCCCATCTCTGATTCCCCGCCTCTGATTCCCCATATCTGATTCCCCACCTCTGTTTCCCTGCCTCTGATTCCCCGCCCCTGTTTCCCCATATCTGATTCCCTGACTCTGATTCCCCAACTTTGATTCCCAGCCTCTGATTCCCCAGCTCTGATTCCCCGCCTCTGATTCCCCGTGTTTGATTCCCTGCCTCTGATTCCCCGCCTCTGATTCCCCATCTCTGATTCACCGCCTTTGATTCGCCACCTCTGATTCCCCATATCTGATTCCCCACCTCTGTTTCCCCGCCTCTGATTCCCCGCCTCTGATTCTCCTTATCTCATTCCCCGCCTCTGACTCCCCATCTCTGATTCCCGGACTCTGATTCCCCACCTCTGATTCCCGGCCTCTTATTCCCAGCATCTGATTCCAGGCCTCTGATTCCCGGCCTCTGACTCCCCGCTTTTGATTCTGATTCCCTGCCTCTGATTCCCCATCTCTGATTCCGCACATCTGATTACCTGCCTCTGATTCCCCACCTCTGATTCCCCATATCTGATTCCCCGCCTCTGTTTCCACGCATCTGATTCCCCGCCTCTGTTTCCCCATCTCTAATTCCCCACCTCTGATGCCCCAACTCTGATTCCCCGCCTCTGATTCCCCAGCTCTGATTCCCCGCCTCTGATTCCCTGCATCCGATTCCCCATATCTGATTCCCCGCCTCTGTTTCCCCGCCCCTGATTCCCCGCCTCTGTTTCCCCATATCTGATTATCCGCCTCTGATTCCCAACTATGATTCCCCGCCTCTGAATCCCCGCGTCTGATTCCCTGCCTCTGCTTCCCCGCCTCTGATTCCCCAACTCTGATTCCCCGCCTCTGATTCCCCGTGTTTGATTCCCTGCCTCTGATTCCCGGCCTCTGATTCCCCATCTCTGATTCACCGCCTTTGATTCGCCACCTCTGATTCCCCATATCTGATTCCCCGCATCTGTTTCCCCGCCTCTGATTCCCCGCCTCTGATTCCCCATATCTCATTCCCCGCCTCTGAATCCCCATCTCTGATTCCCGGACTCTGATTCCCCACCTCTGATTCCCGGCCTCTTATTCCCGGCATCTGATTCCGGCCTCTGATTCCCGGCCTCTGATTCCCTGCTTCTGATTCTGATTCCCTGCCTCTGATTCCCCATCTCTGATTCCGCACATCTGATTCCCTGCCTCTGATTCCCCACCTCTGATTCCCCATATCTGACTCCCCGCCTCTGTTTCCCCGCCTCTGATTCCCCGCCTTTGTTTCCCAATATCTAAGTCCCCGCCTCTGATTCCCCAACTCTGATTCCCCACCTCTGATTCCCCAGCTCTGATTCCCCGCCTCTGATTCCCCGCATCTGATTCCCTGCATCTGATTCCAAGCCTCTGATTCCCTGCCTCTGATTCCCAACCTCTGATTCCCCACCTCTGATTCCCCATATCTGATTCCCCGCCTCTGTTTCCCCGCCTCTGATTC